>NC_135889.1:42247335-42847335 GCF_964194155.1 Cetorhinus maximus | reverse complement strand
CTCTTCCTCAGCCAGCTTCTCAACCCGTTGCAGTGCCAGGTTGTAAAGGGCGAGGCAGACGACAACGATGTGTGACACCACCTGTGGGCTATATTGGAGGACTCCACCAGACCGGTCCTAGCACCGGAGCTGCATCTTCAGCATCCCGATGGTCTGATCCACCAAGTTGCGAGCTGCTGCATGAACCTCATTACAGAATCACCCTGCTGCAGTCTGAGGCCGCCGCACGGGCGTCATCAGCCATGGCCTCTGCGGGTAGCCCTTGCCCCCAAGGAGCCAACCCTGCATCCTTTGTGGACCCTGGAAGATTGCAGGGATCTGCGAGTGACTCAGGGTGTAAGAGTTGTGCACACTCCCTGGAAACTGTGCGCATACCTGCAGGATGCGTTTCTGGTGGTTGCATACCAGCTGCACGTTCAGTGAGTGGAAGCCCTTGAACTCCACTGAGTGTAGCGATGGAGACCTGAGCGCCACATGAGTGCAGTCAATCGCACCCTGCACCAATGGGAATCCCGATATCAGGGCGAATCCAATGGCCCTTACATCCTGGCTGTTCCGGTCCCGGGCGAAATGCACAAAGTTGTGTGCCATGGAGAAGATGGCATCTGTGACCTCATGGATGCATTTGTGGGTGGCGGTTTGTGAGATCCCACAGGGGTCACCTGTGGAGCCCTGAAAGGAGCCACTGGCATAGAAATTGAGCGCTACAGTCTCTTTCACAGCCACTGGGAATGGATGCCCTCCATGTCCCCTTGGCGCCAAGTCCTGCAGTAAGTGGCAGATGTGAGCCACCAAGTCTCTAGACATGCGCATTTGTCGGCGACACTGGCTCTCAGTCATTTGCAGGAATGACAGGCGGCGTCTATAGACCCTGGGTGTCGCCAGGTGCCGACCAGCCACGGCTCGCTGTCACTCCTGGGCAACGTGTGCAGGAGCCCCTGCTGCCCCTTCTTCATGGGATTGCTGCTCCTGCCTTTGTGCAGCCAGGTGCCTCAGTTGTTCTTCTCCGTCTTCTATGGTCTCTGTAGGCCATCAGGCATATAGCTAGGTCACCAGGATCCATGATCCTGTCATGGTCCTCCTGCATCATGAAAGAGAGAGAGACATGGTTATCATGGCTGTACTCAGCACCTTTCCTGGTCCTGTGTGACCATTCCTTAATGCTTCCTGGAGAGTGCTGGTCACCCCTTGGATGGCCAGAGATGAGTACGCTGCATGGCTGCCCTGTCAACCTGTGGCATGGGGGGCACTAGTCCAAACCAGGATGCTGAGATTGCAAGGGGCTTTGAGCACCTCCAGCAGTGACTGCTACATGGCCAGCGTTGGTGAGGAGATTGTACAACGTGTGCAGCCCAACTGCTCCAGGGTCCAATAAAGTGGTGGCAGACTCGAAGTATGTGCAGGTGGGTGGGGGGGCAGGCGGGGATAAGGTATGGAGCACTTGGTGGCCCTTTGGTGCCTCCGTGTTGCTTGCATGGGTGGGCAGGCTAGGAGTCTGACCCCTACCATATCACTATGGCTGCACCTGATCTGTCTTAGTTGCTGAGGTATGGTCAGTTTATTCAGGTGTCCTTAATGCGTGGCCACTTCCCTCACTTACTCTGCCCCCCACCTCGACTGTCTGTGCACGGAATGCAGCGCCAGGGCAGCACTTGACCCACCCTCCCCCATCCCTCAGCATTCGCTTCCGAGGCTGGCCAGCACTTGCCCCAGACAGCCCCCACCCCTCAGCAGTCACCTCTGAGACTGGCCAGCACTTGCCCCAGATAGCCCCCACCCCTCAGCAGTCGCCTGCGGGGCCAAGCATCAGTTTCCCCCGCACCCCCGACACCCCTGAGGCCTGTAAACAACGGGCGAGCTGTGGAGAACGCTGCTGCTCACTCACCTCAGTTCCCCCAAAGTGAAGGCCGCCAAGTGCACATTGCCTGCATGCTGTTGTGAAACACGTTGGCGCGCTTTCCCATCGATGTGGACGGATGATACAGCGGGATTCAAAGAGCCTGGAGGGATGGCCTTTTAATTATATGCTAATGTATTACAATTAGCTCCCCACTGACTGACAGTGGGAAATGTGGCCCGCCATCGACCGGCTGAGAGGAAGATCGTGACGTGCCTTCACGCCGTAGGGAAGTGGGACCTGCCATATTTTCCACACACGCCACCTATAACGCCCGCTGCCTGCGGCCTTGGAAAATTCCACCCTGTATCATTGTGGGGGTGACATTCCAACTCAATCAATAGAGCCCTTCAAATTGTCATGGTCAGTTCTCATTGGCCAAGGTAGAATGCTGCAAAATGCATTGATGTACTGTACACTCATGTCATTGTACATACTGGAACACAGATGACTGTGGGCAGAGATTGTCATGATGTTTGCATATACATCAGAATGACATCCACATTACTTTTGACTGAAGCATTCAGAATGATTTTTTAAAAATTGACTTCTGTCAGGCTGCCTTCACTTCAGTGATGGGGATTAAGGCCATTTTCAAGTATGATTTATGTCTTCAATTACTACATTCAAATGTACCTCATGGCCAAAATTAAAAGTTAGCTCCACCCTTCCCTACAATAATTGGCTTAAATGACTTTATGCTTAACTGATGTTACAGATTTATCGCTTTATTGAGCTCATGTTAGATTTTCAACCGTAAAAATGTGAATGAAATGAGGTTTGCTGTCTAATCTGCCATTTTCTGTACCAGAATATTGAAGGCTTCCACCATTGAAATCTGCAATGACAGGCCCAGCTGGACCTAAAATTGAAATTGCAAGCGCCACCGGAGATACCATTTCATTTTAAGCAAAAATATTAGTTATTTCTCCTGAACACGTATAATTAACACAGGGTTAGATTGTGAATTGGCAAGAACTAGTGCAGACCATAGCTTTCACAAGCAGAAGTTGCCCAAGTTTAAAAATGTTGTTACAGAAATGATAGGCAAGTCTTCAAAGGAAAGCTACTGCAGCGTGAACAGTGCACTCACCAGATCAATAGATGGAGACTATTGAAGGATCTTGCTCTTTCTGATCAGCAATGGAATCCTGGCCTCGAAAATGTCTGCAATGCCATTCATGCTGGTGGATAGTTCCAACATCATATTGGCAATGGCACAATCTCTTGCATCAATGTGGATTTAGAATTCACTCAGAAGTGCCTTCTTAGTATTAAATAAATATATTGGTCAATGTTAGTTCCTATTTGTATCGTAAGTCTGTTGACTTGACATGATCTATAATGGATATCAGTTCTTGATCAATGCGAGGCATTTCTGTTTATAAATAAGACTATAAATCAGTTACTCTTCATAGAGGATCCCGGGTAGTTTTATTCCTCATGAAAATATTGGCCAGAGTACAAGATCAGAAATTTTATTAAGTAGCTCTGTACAGAATTAAATGCTACTTTGAATGTCTAGTTATGCGGTGACTGTTATCAAAATGATACTGAAGAAATATGATTACTCAATGTCTCACAAGTTAAAGGTGCCATTCCCCTTAAACACTGCTGACTGCTTGCATGTCAGGCTGCCCAAACCAAAACATCTAGGTTGCAAATTGGACTCAAAGTGTTGCTGGTATCAGTGTTACAGGAGCTCTTCAGGAATAAAATAGCACTGACTATACTGTTGGTCACTATGGAGCCTCCTATGTGCTGCTCCACTGTTGGGCAGCGGGTGTTCTGTTCTTATGCTGTTAACATGAGGAGAGTTTGAAAAGTGATGTTAATCAGCCGTTCTGGCTGTTTTGATGCACATTGCTAAAACTTGGAGCACACAGGTCCATTGAATGCCTTTGCTCATCAGCCTGAGCTCAACATGCGCTCGGCAACACAAGCAAACTCTTCAAGCAGTTCTTTTTTACTCATTCAAGGGATGTGAACATTGCTGGTAAAGCCAACATTTGCTGCCCATCCCTAATTGTCCTTGAGAAGGTGGTGGTGGTGAGCCGCTTTCTTGAACTGTTGCAGCCCATGTATAGGTACACCCATAGTGCTGTTAGGAAGGAAACTTTGGGATTTTGACCCAGCAACAGTGAAGGAATGGCACTTGGTTTGGACGGGAACTTGTGGGTGGTGGTGTTCCCATGTGTCTGCTGCCCTTGTTCTTCTAGTCGGTAGAGGTTGTGGGTTTAGGTGCTGTCTAAGGAGCCTTATTGAATTGGCGCAGTGCACCCTTGTACATGATACACACAGCTGCCACTGTATGCTGGTGATAGAGGGAGTGAATGTTTAAGCTGTCAAAGGCCAGTCAAGCAGTCTGCTTTGTCCTGGATGGTGTCGAATTTTTAGTGTTGTTGGAGCTACATTCATCCAAGTGGTGGAGAGTATTCCATCACTTATGCCTTGCGGATGGTGGCCACGCTTTCGGAATTGAGGAGGTGAGTTACTGCCACAGAATTCCCTGCCTCTGACCTGCATTTGTAACAGTATTTAGATATCTGGTCCAGTTCAGTTTCTGGTCAATGATAACAACCCATAAGTTGAAGCTAGGAGATTTTGTAAAATGCCATTGAATGTCAAGGCTGTAGTTCCAGTGTCGCTGGCTGAACATGACCAACAAATGGAGCAGACAATGTAGAAAGGCAAAGCTCTGTGGAGGAGGAAGGAGGAAGGCGCTCTACAGAGGGCCCCACTCAGCTTGGGTTTTCAAAGAGCACCTCTCACCCCTCCATCTGAGCCAGGAGCAATGCCTGAGTTGGCTCATATTCACCAAGGAAGTGGTTACAAAAGTGTGCCACCTCCTCCGCCCAAACTGAAGCCTTGCACCAGGGCAAGGACAGTGTTTCCAGTGTCCATGAGGTCACAGTGGCATTAAACTTCTGTCTGTATCTTTCCAGACATGAGAGGGTGGCATATCCAACATCTCCCAGCACGCCGTCCATCGATGCATCCGAGAGGTGACAAAGGCCCTATATACCAGGAGAGGCAGCACTGAGACATTGGGTGGCCTCTGCCTGTGCTCCAGTGGAAACTGAGACAGCGACCACCAGATGCTGCCAGGGTTGTATCTGTAAATGCTGCTATGGAGTTGGCTGCCACTTCCATGCTGGAAAGAAAGGGCTCTAAACTCAGTGCAATGCACTGTGCCATGTTGGAGTTGGGCTCCTCCATGCTCCTTGACAGTGAGAGCAGGCTGTCTGCCTGGCCTGCTAATGCATAGAGCATCTTGGCATGCATGGTCATCAGTGATCCCCTGTAAGCCTCTCACAGTATCACAGTATCATTACAGTGCAAAAGGAGGAAAATACTCCATTGAAGTCTTCATCTGGTTCCTCTATAGTAGAACTGGTCTAGAATCTTGCTCTGCAGGGAGCTGGCACATGTGCTACCCTTTCCCCCTGGCCTAGTTGCAGCCTACTTGTGCCCACTTTTGGATTCCAATTCGATGCTAGCCTCTAAATTCATACAAATATAGCATCAGAGCCGGTGACTGCGAGTATCAGGTCAAATAACTGCTTCATCAGTGGAGTGGTGTTTCATTCCCCCTTCCTCCGGGGGCTGCTGTAGCAGTTTTTGGGTATCTGAAAGGATAAAACTGGAAAGAGGGGGTTGGGCTGAGGGAGAGGGCCAGGGTGAGGGGTGTGATATAAAGCAAGTGGTCCATGATTACACCATCTGCATCTTGCACATCACGCCGTTTAGCAGGATGAGAATGTGGTTGGAGTTGAGTAGCAGCATCTAGAATGCTCTTGGTGTCGTTGGATGCCACAGACTCTGTAACAGCTGGCCCCATGATGTGTGGCATCATCCCCTCTGCCGGGCTCAGGGGATGAAGTCTTGCCTGTCTCCTGCTGCTTTGGCTTTGCCCCCTTCTCTCATGGAAACCTTGTCCTACATGACAGAGGGCAGAATTTTGGTGTTTGTGTTGCACTGTGTTTGGCTGATGTGCCTGCCTGTGCTGAATATTTAGAGGTATGGGAGGCAGTGAGAACAGGGTACATGGATGGCCTCAATGGAATGTTTTTGAGGGTGAAGTGAAGTATCTGAACGTTAGCTATGTGCCCTGGCTGCTTGGGGCTGCTGGTGGGTGAGTGATAGGACATGTGGTTCATTGAGTGGCATGAGAGGTCAGTGATGCAGTGGATACTAGATGTCCTTTGAAGATGCTTTCACTGACTTTGACTACCTACATAAGGTCATTGAACTTCTTGTGGCACTGCTGTCAGGCCCTTAGAGCCAGATTTTGGGAGTTCACTTCTCTGGCCTTCAGCACTCCATTTGTAGAGCTCTCACACTACCCTCCTCTCCTCCTCTCCAATTGCAGCTCTGACTCTCAGCAGCAGTCTCCTTCCATTCAGTACAGCTCCCTGTTAAGAGGGATAGATTGCCTCCAAGAACTAGAGGCTAGCTGGAATACATGCTGCTCACACACTCTGTTTAGTGTGGAGCCAGCCAGTAGTTTGATGTCATTGAAACCTAGATGCTGAGAGATTGTTTCCGCTGGTTGGGGAATCTAAAACATGGGGACATAGTCTCAGTATAGGGAGCCGATCGTTTAGGATTGAGATGAGGAGAAATTATTTCATGCAAAGGGTTGTGAATCTTTAGAATTCTCTATCCCAGAGGGCTGTGGATGCTCCATCATTGAATATAGTTAAGGCAGGGATAGAGAGATTTTTGGTCTCTCAGGGAGTTAAGGGGAGCGGGTGGGAAAATAGAGTTTTAACCTAAGATCAGGCATGGTCGTAATGAACTGCGGAGCATGCTCGACAGGCCATTTGGTCTACTCTTGCTCCTATTTCTTATGTTCTTGGGCCGTGCTGGGTTGCACGCTGAAATAATTCAACTGAGGAGGCAGCACAAAGTTTTCCTGCTGCCTGCTTCAGCGAACAAATGTGTGGAGAAATCATAAGTTGTAATCCCCATGTCTGAAAATGGGTGCAAACCAATTTACATCCCCTAGTCCTTATAAAGCTTTTTTGAGATGGTGGGGGATTGGGGGCGGGTGGGGTATGGGTAACATCTTGCAGTCGGGCCAATGGCACATTTAACTAATGATTGCATAACTTCCTTAGCATTCTGTTTATATTTGTTTTGGCGTTGTTATTATGATGTACATGGTTGCGTTTCTGTTGGTATTGTACCTACTGGTATTCATATTGGTCCTACAGTTGGAGGTATTATTTCTGCTGATAGTGTTATCTTTGCTGGTGTTGGCATTTATATTGGTAGTATTATTAGTAGCACCATTATTTGTGTTGGAGTTGGTTATGTTTTAGATTTATTGTGGTGTCGGTGTTAGTTCTTAAATTGAAGCATGATAAAAGCTTAATTTAATATTTAACTAATGATTCCATTGATCCTTTGAAAATAACATTTTTACTTAATTCTTAATAGATCTTTCAATATATTTTTTATGAATTTGGAATATTTTATTCAGAATTTTTTCATAAAGACAATATTTTAATAGTCTCCTTACTTAAGTTTGTGACAGCAGCTTAGCACTAGCAGAACACATTGTCTTGAAACTTCAATACAATCTCCTTCATAATCCTATGGATGTAAATTGCAAAGATTGTGCATTATACAATTTTTTAATATACCGTTCCTACTTTACTTAACAAGATATTAATCAAATGGCACATTATTCTATGATTCACATACATGTAATGTTATTGAGGCAATCGCACGGACTAGAACTATATATTACTTCTTACCCTGGATTTGAAATTGACTTCAGTTAATCTAGAATTCTTGAAATGGAAATAAATTACCCTGTCACATACTCGATTCCTTAGATACTACCTAAAAGTCACAAAATATTCACTCATAATTGACTCTGCGAACTTTGAAGTAACTTCCAAGCTTAACGCATCCAGCAGGGAATCTCAGCTGTTGGAATCAGAGGTTAATCTGCAAGCGCATTTCTCAAATGACTTTCTAACCATTCAGATTAATGATCAGAGAGAACATGCAAAGCATGAGCGCAAATTTCCAATATGCACGCCCAGCAGGCAAAACATCCACTGGGAGGGTGAAGTTGGAAAATAACATTTATTATTTTAACCATAGCTACCACAAATTTACCCCCCCGCCCCCCACCAATCCCTCAACCCCCCCAGAAACTGAAATTACTGCCATCACTCATTTTAGTGGAAAAAATAGACATTAATAAAAAATTATATTTGACCAAAACAATAGTGACTCCTGTGGTGCCTAATGTGATGTAGGCAACATGTGGTCAAGGGGGGAGTGGGGGGTGGGGAACAGGCCTAGCATCTTTGCGTGAGTCTTCATCAGCAGTGGGGTGAGGAAGCTCTGGAGCCCTGATATGTCCCACACTGGTTGGGTGGGCCGTGCGTAAAGAGAGCTCGTGTGCAATTTGCACTAATCAATGCTGGTTTCTCATTTTCAGGAGAAGAATGCTCATAATGCTGCAGAACGTGCAAGGACTGGCGGCGGCCAGGCGCAGTTAGCCATTCTCAGCCACTTTGAGCAGGAGGCCCTGGATCTGGAGAGGCACCATGCACCCAGGTCCACTGGTGCCGGTGAGGCTGGGGTGCCACGGCCAGGTATTTATGACCAGCAGTGAGGTCAGCATTGTTCTCCCAACAGTCATTGCAGTGCTGAATGTTCAGTGATTTAATTTTGCAACATGGCTTGACCATTGGTTATGGAAGGATGAGCGCATAATGATCCAGGGGACAGGGATGCACTTTGACATTGTCCCCACGTTAACTAATCAAATGTCCTTGTTCTTCCTTTCAGCATCATTGAAGCAGGGCCGGGAGGAGGAGCAGCAGAGGCCCCCTCTCACACCTGAGGGCTTTGAAGTCTCACCAGCATCACACCATTTCGGCGAGGCAGGCATCAGCACAGATACTAGCACCTCTGTTGGAATTGGAACAATGGCTAGCGGCCCCGGGCAAAGTGGTGAGGGCACTTCACAGTCACTGGAGGAGCTGGCAGAGACAGAGAATGCTCATGGCGCCAGCTGTTGGAGGACTGCAGGGGACTAGGCAAATGCTCATCAGTGCCTGATGATGTGCCTCTGGAGTCGTCTGTGACGCAGCAGGGGCAGGAAATGCGGCCGGGTGTGCGGGAGCATCAGGGGGATGATGCATGAGACTATGCTTGGCTTGGTCTCCATGGCGGAGGTGTCTACGCGGAAGCAATGAGCCACATGTCTGAGTGCCATGCGCCCTCCAAGGACAGAGTGCCGACTTTCGTGGAGAGACTCCTCCAGGAGACCTGTCAGGGCTTTTGGTGATGCGCTCTGACCAGCAAGCCCTCACATCGGCATTGACCTCAGCTGGTTAGTGCCAGCATGGGAGATGGTCTGGGCACCAAGTTTCCCAGCTCGGTGCCCATCCATCCATGGTGAGCAGGAGTTCCGAAGCGACCTCATGTCAGCACAGCAGCTGCCTGGCGTCTCTGCGGGCTCATCTCAGGGCATCATCCACTGGGTCTCCCCTTTCCAGCGCAAGATTGTGGAGAGCGCAGTATGCTACCGCTATCACAGAGACACGATCTGGGGGGTACTGGTGTGCGCCCCCTGAGCAGTCCAGGCATCAGAAGCGCATCTTGAGAAGACCGATGGCTCTCTCCACCACAGCCCTTGTGGAGCCATGGCTCCTATTGTACCACTGCTCAGCTTCTGTTCTTGGATGGCGGAGAGGCATCATGAGCCACCTTCTGAGGGGATAGCCCTTGTCACCCAGCAGCCATCCATCCAGCCGGCCTGGAGCACTGAAGAGCCCCGGTACCTGGGAGTGTCTGAGGATGTAGGCATCATGGGAGCTGCCTGGGTACCTTATACAGACTTGTAGAATCAGCATCCTGTGATCACACACTATCTGCACGTTCATGGAGTGGAAGCCCTTCCTGTTGTCAAAGGCACCGGGCTCACCTGCTGGCGCCTTGATGGCCACATGTGTGTAGTCTATTGCACCCTGGACCCGGGGGAAGCCAGCAATGGCTGCAAAGCCTCTGGCTTGCTGTGTCTGGCTTGCCTGGTCCCAACAGGAGTGGATGAAGGTCAATGCATGCCTGAACAGAGCGTCTGCAACCTGCTTGACACAAGTGTGGACAGCTGATTGGGAGACACCGCAAAGATCACCCACCGAGCCCTGGAAGGAGCCAGAGGCATAGAAGTTGCGGGCAGCTGTGACCTTCAGAGCCACTGGCATGGGGAGTCTGCCCACACAGTTAGGGGAGATCTCAGGCCCAATCATTTAACAGATATGGTTGACTGTCTCCCTTGAGAGACGGAGCCTCCTTCGGCACTGCACCTCAGACATATTGAGGTAGCTGCTTCGCTGCCTGTATACCCTGGCAGCAGGATAGTGATGTCTTCAGCGGCCCCTTCCACCTTGGACTACCTCTTGGCCCTGCGCCCCTTGTGCCTGCGCCTGCCCTCCCAAAGGTGGCTCCCCTGCAGGCTGAATGCACACTCTTAGCCTCCTCCCCCTTCTAGCCCTCCCTTCCTCCTCAGAGGAGGTGGCTCCAGTGGACAGTTCAACTCCCATTCCCAGGCTAAGGGAAGGATTCCTGAAACCCGCAGGCCCAAAAGAATTTCCCCATTTCAGTGTGCTGACTGGAAGGTTAAGAGTCCAGACCAAGCAGCTGGTGTGTGTTTTGAAGTATTGCAAATCACACAGGCAAGTTTCAATAACTTTGAAAAATCAATACTTGAGAGAGCACACTCGCGACCCCAGTGAGCCCTCTTATCCCGCCCGTGGATGAGGTTTATTCAAATATGTCCTACCCGCCTGCCCGTTGCGCCCGTGCGCTGACCCAAAGATTGCACGGGGGCCGAAAAATCTGCGTTGATTGGTGGGTCAAGGTCCTTAAGTGGCTCGTTAATTAATGGCGGGTGCACATGGGATATCATCACGTGTCCGCCGAATGAAATATCGCAATGGCGCGCGGTGACATTGGGACGCTCGTCTGACGTCACCACGCGTCATTTTTTGCGTGGGTGTGCGGGGCCCGCCTACGCACATCAGCGGGAAAATTCTGCCCAATGGATGATGGGGGAGGAAGGTCTAGCATCGGCTGGGAGAGGAAAAGGTGTCGGGAGGGTGAGGTTGGGAGGGGCAGAATGAAGGTGTTGGGGGGTTGAGGTTGGGAGGGGGGAATGAAGGTGATGGGGGTATGAGGTTGGGAGGGGGGAATGAAGGTGTCGGGGGGATGTTGGGAGGGGGAGGGAGTATGGGGGCAGAGGGGGTAAGGGGGAGAAGATGGAAACTGTGGAGGTAGGTGTAAGGAGGGTGGAAGGTGTAAGGGAAGGAGTTTGGAGCGGGGAAGGAGTGTGGAGAGGGAAGGGAGTAAGGTTGGAGGATGGAATACGGAGAGGGGAGGGAGTCCGGGGTGATGTAGGAGTGTGGAAAGTGAAGGCAGCAAGGGTGGAGGATGGAGTGTGGAGAGGGGGTAGAGTCCGGGGGGGGGGGGGGGGGGGGGGGTGGAAGGAGTGTGGAAAGGGGAGGGAGTAAGGGTGGAGGAAGGAGTGTGGAGAGGGGACAGAGTCCAGAGGGACGATGGAGTGCAACGAGGGGAGGGAGTCTTGGGGGGAGGAAGGAATGTGGAGGGGGGGACTAAGAGTGGAGGAAGAAGTAAGGGTGTTTGAGGGAGTCAAGAAGGGGGAAGGAGTAAGACTGGGGGAAGACGTGAGGCTGGAGGAGGGAGTTGGAAGGGGGGAAGGAGTAAAGCTAAAGGAAGAAGTAAGGGTGTCTGAGGGAGTAAGGAAAGGGGAAGAAGTAAGGCTAGAGAAAGAAGTGAGGCTGGAGGAAGAGGTAAGGTTTGGAGGAAAGTATCAGTGGGGGGATGAACTAAGGGTGGTAGAAGCAGTAAGGGTGACTGAGGGAGTCAGGAAGGGGAAGGGACTAAGCAGAGGGAGGGTAGTCTGGGGGGTTTGGGATAACCAAAGTGGGGGAAGGGGCATCAAGGGGGGTAAGGGTCTGGAGGGGGGAAGGGGTCTGGATGCGGGAAGGGATTCAGGGGGGAAGAGGTCTGGAGGGGGGAATGTCCAGGTGAGCATGCAACGGAGGGCTCTGATGGGTCCATGACTGCTTCCTGGGGAGCAAACCGAAGGTGAGCTTGGTATGAGGGAATGGTGAGAATGACTGAGGGCAGAGTGAGGCGGTAGGGTGAGAAGGTGAGGGTTCGACGGTAGAAGAGATGGGGAGGGTGGTTGGTGGGGACTCAGAGGCAGACACAGACCCTGGAGATGGAAAGGAGGAGGTCGAGGAAGTTAATGCGGATGGGTGGGAATTTTTGGGAAGGAAGGGAACGTGCATGTTCACCAGGACATCCCCGAAAGAAAAGGGCTGTGGCTTGTAGGCCACGGAGGGGAATGGAAAGTGATGCCAGGGGGTAAAGAAAGTGGGTGACTAGGGGAGGGGAAAAGATGGGAGAGCAAAAGTAAAACCGAATTAGCACCAAGCTGTCCAAATCAAAAGTGAAATGAGTGTCATGATGGGCGAGATCAGGTGCTGCATGGGAGTGTGGTCAGTGGGTGGGCAGAGATGCAGGTCAGCTCAGATGGACACCCGAAAGAGAACCCCAGCAGGCAGCATTGAAAATGTTCAGGGCAGTGAGATGAGTGTGATCCTGGAAGGATCCTTGTGCGTGGGAGAGTGCTTGCATGAAGCTCCGAAAGGCCCTGCCACACTTACACTTCTCCTCCCTCCAGAATCACTCGTGGGCCGGCTGCTCCCTCTGCACTGACAGAAGGAGTGTGGTGAGGGGAGGGAATCTGGGGGGAGGATGGAGTGCGGTGACGGGAGGGAGTCTGTGGGGAGGAATATGGGCGGGGGGAGGAGTAAGAGTGGAGGAAGGAGTGTGGAGAGGGAAGGGGGTCTGGGAGGAGGAAGGAGTGCAGACAGGGGAGGGAGTAAGAGTGGAGGAAGAAGTAAGGGTGGAGGAAGGAGTAGGGAAGTGACAGAGGACGAGGTTGAGGGGTTCACAGGCAAAGGAGGCTCCAAGGGAGTGGACACCCTCTGAGATTCCTGAGTGGATGATCCACAGGCTGCTGCTCCTCCTCCCTTCAGGTGCTGAGGGCTCCAGCCTGACTCGAGGGGAAGAATCACTTGGAGGAACATCGAGGTGACCTGTTTTCCTTTCGCATTGCTACTGCAGGAACTCACCCATGGCTTCCACGCTGGAGTGCAGGTCTGCGTGCATCTCCACGTTGTGCTGGACCAGGGTCTCCATGGCATCCGCCATCTTCCCCATGAGACCTCTATACACGCACACGTGGCCACCACTTCATCAGAGAGGAGGTGGATGAACTCCTCCAACTCACGTGCCACTGTGTTGAGGGCTTCCAATAGCTCTGTGTGAAGTTCCTCCGCCTTCTGTTGACTCTCCACAATGAGTTGGCAGGCCGAATCCAGAGGCTCTGGTGGAGGGTGTGGGTAAGCGCTGTGACGGGTCTTCCAGGCTGCAACAGAGGAGTGTCCTCTTGGCTGGAGGTGAGGACGTGGATGGAGCTGAGGGATTGGCCGGCTGAAGGTGTCGGTCGCTTGGCAGAGGTCCCTGTGAACCAAAGCGGAGATAATTAGTGCATGGCAGCAGAGTCAAAAGCAGGAGGGAGAGAGCACTGACACTCGTGTCTAGAGAGGGATGATGTGGTGCAGGAACCTCACGTGGATGTTCACCGCTGACCTCACGGCCATTGCAGGCACGGTTCATGTCCTCACCAGTCAGCGCGATGGCACACTCCTCAAAGTGAGTGAGGGGCCTAATGTTGGTCACTCCACCCCCGGTCTGAGACCTCTCCCTGCTGATGTGAGCAGGCTTTTCCTGCATGGAAACAGATGGAGAGAATGTGAGCAGGATGCATGGCACTGTATGGATTGTTTGTGTGGTGAGCGGATCCATGGACGGGATGAGGATACGAGTTCGAGAGGTATGAGCCTGATGGAGATGTGAGGGTGTGTGAGAGTTGGTGGTGTTGTCCCTTGAGGTGTGAAATCCCTGTGGATGTGTGATGGGTTTGTGAGTGTGAGAGTTCAGAGTGATGAGAAGAGTGAGTTACCCTGGCAGAACAGATGAGACATTCATCCATTTATTCATGAATTTAAAAAAAATCCTGTAGCGGCACTGGGTGGCTATCCTCTTTCACAGGGCATTGGCGCTGACCACCGCATCCCATACTGGATTGGTAATGCCGCTGTCCCTCCTGCGGACATCATGCCAGGCCTCCACCATGTACAAAAGGCGCTCGAGGGATGTGTCTCTAAACCTGGGGGCTGCACTCTTTTTGCCTTTCGGGGTCATGTCTGATTTGCAACAGTCGTGGGCTTGAAGCTCTGAGAGGTGTGCGCATGGTTGGACTTTAAATATGGTGCCCGGCGTGATGAAGTGGCAAGGTAATGGAATGGCAGGCGAATGGCAGCCTGCCTGCCATGGAAATGGCGTGTTTCCCGGGAATGCATAATTGATGCGGTGGGTTTGAAAAGCCACCATTGCGACCGGCGGGTAAAACGCCGGTAAATTGCACTTAGAGCAAATCTGAGATGATTCCACCCATTGAATTTGACTGTTTTAAAACTCTGGCTGTGGATAAACATATCTTTGTACTATTAATTCATCCAATAAACAGTGCCACATTAATTTAATAGGAATCACTGGTGTTTTTTCATTTCACCTTTCAAGATGGCTGCTGCTCACATCTGTCATTTTATCCTCAGCATATAAGTCACCCCCTGTTTTTGGAAAGATTTTTGGAGGCTTGAAAGGTCAATTTATATTTGTCTACTTCCACTATGTTGAAAACGGTTCCAAAGGATTCATTTAACATGTCTGCTGTTTCCTTGCCTGCACCTTTCTTTATAGGCCTAGATCCCACTTTACATTCTCTTTCTCTACATTGATAAAATATTTTACTGCTGGCTTTGATGTCCTTTGCATGTTTTTATTCATATTACTGTTTGCATCTCTTATTACTTTCATTTACTTTGTCTAACTCTCACAATCCTCTGGATTCCCATTTTCCTTTTGTCTAAACCTCTCCTTTTAGCTCGAAACTTTTTCTACCACTGGGAGAATCATTCTTGCCATGGATTAGGACAAAGATTCTTCTCCAGGAGAAATCAAAGTTCTCTTATCACTTCCCGGTAAAATGAAGCTCTGGAAAGAAACTGCTATACAGTTAGGTCTAAAGATGCACTGATAACGCTGGATTGATAACCCCGCTCATGTGCTGCCTAGTGTTCCCTGACCTCAGAATGCCACCACTCCTAAAAATAAACTAGTTGTAATGGAACACAAAGCAACCTGCAATGGGACAGAAAATTTTTCCCTAAGAGATTGTTTCAAACATTCAGCTAATGTCATGGATGCCAAAACACTGGCTCTTATTAAGGCAGTAGATGTGGGATTCTATTTGTCAAGTATTTTAAGTGAAATTCTGTACAATGGGTGTACTGAAGGTTGAATGTTGTTGACTGTTATGTAGATAATCATGCCTCCTGGGTTAGTGTACACTCTATGAGAAGGGCGAGTGAGAAAAGGTTACGGATTGACCTTGTTGGCTTGAAACAAATGCTGAAGAGAAAGAAAATATCTAAAATTCAAGCCACCAGCACCAGTTTGTTTCACTAAAAGAAATGCATGTTTGAAGAAATTGTTTTCCAGACCCTAGACAAGGGGAATCTAGCAACGTAATGCTTTGCTTAGAATGTGGAAGTTTTTAATTTAATTTTGTTTGTAATTTTTGGTTGTACATATAAGCTTTCATTTTGATTTAAAGAGAGAAAGGGGAATCTGTTAATTGTACAGTGATTGAGTATTTAATTGTGTTCAGGTGGTGGTTATTAACTGGGGCCACTTGTCCTATATATAGGGCAGACTGAAGCTGCGGTGACTGGGTTTGGAGGTGCACGTTTACGATGGGCAAGATTTCCCTCCGCTGCCGGGATCGTCTGGTCCTCCGAAAGTCAATAGGCTTTTGGCTGGGCTGCCGAATCTCCCACGGCGGTCCCGCCATGGCGAGGCCGGAAAATCCTGGCCAATGTGTATGTCTGTAAATAAAAGCTTATAAAGTGTGTAAATATTGTTTTCCAGTTCTGTCCTTTACTGCCTGGCTTTCTGCAGTAGAACACAGGGATGCTAGATTCAGGAATCTCTGTCCAGCTATTATGGACAGGTTGCTGACCTGTAACCAGTGCAACTGCAAGAGAAATTTGTTGCAGGAGTATTCCGTACATTGCAACAACTAGATTTCAAACATTCTTCATTGGTTAAAAGAGCTTTGGGAAATACTGACATCATGAAGGGTGCTATATAAGTGCAAGTTTTTTTTTAAATGATCCTATCTTCACCTCAGTTAAAATGTCTGTGTTTACTTTAGGTGCTTATAATCACTGGTAAAACAGGCCAGAGAAGAAAATTAATTGCACTGGGGGAAATTCTGATGTTATCAGGCAACACATGCATTTTCTGGATCTTGCGCTCATGAGACCCAGCAAAGTCAATTCTCATATACCTACTGATGAACCCTGTTGCCCCCCAAAATACATGAAAAACCACTTTATCATCTACCCATCTTGTGCTGGCTTCTGGCTTGAATACATATTCCCAGTTGGCTGTCGTGTGGATTTATGCGCTAAGTTTAGCGACTTGGTAAAATCTCAGCATAAATTAACCTAAAATTCCTCCTAGACCAATTGGTCAAAAATCTCAAAGTACCACCAACAGCAATAACTATAACATCAACTTTGATATCAATTCTAGCAGTAATACAAACATCTTCACCAATAGTAACATCACATCAATAACACTAGCCATAATTTTAAAATAATTTTTACAAAGTTGTATTGCTCCTCCACCCAAAAAGGAAAAAAAAAAGTGGGTATGGTTTCTAATTGTTATTTTATTAATGTGCTTATAAAATCCAAAAGACACGCCATGGCAGCTTTTCTGTGCCACCTGTACCTACTTCACATTAGCATCTGTCCTTTTCTCCCCTTGCTCTTAGTGCAGCCAACTTGATTTGGCTTGGCAAGGCAGCTTCTCATTGCAGTGACAGCAGTTTCTTGGCATTGACAGAGGTGCTAACCTTTCATTGGGGCTTGCACCTGGTGCAAAAAATAATTTGTATATGTATCAATGTCACTATGAAAAGATTGGGCTTAATGCATCCTCAATTGGAATAATACTGTTAGTTGCAGTACAAATATTGATGAAATGCAATAAAAGGAAAACTGCCGTTTTGTTCAGTGTTGAGTTGTCTGAAAATATCTTGTAACGTAAACTTCATTTAATGCTTACAGGAAAAAAAACTGTTAAACTCATCAGAGAAATATAGCCAGTTAAAATCTGTTCCAATGGACTCCACAAGATGATTTGCTATGCAAACAAGGAAGACAGACACTGTAAAGAAAACAAAGCATGTAATGACAGTAAGATAAAAGCAAAATACTGCAGATGCTGGAAATCTGAAATAAAAACAAAGTGCTGGAAAACTCAGCAGGTTAGGCAGTATCTGTGGAGAGGGGAGGCAATGGCGTAGTGGTATTGTCGGTGGACTAGTAATGCTCTGGGGACCTGGGTTTGAATCCTGCTATGGCAGATGGTGGAATTTGAACCAAAAACAAAATCTGGAATTAAAAGACTAATGATGACCATGAAGCCATTGTCAATTGTTGCAAAAGCCCATCTGGTTTGCTAATATCCTTTAGGGGAGGAAATCTGCTGACCTTACATGGTCTGGCCTACATGTGACTCCAGACCCACAGCAATGTGGTTGACTCTTAAAATGCCCTCTGAACAAGAGCAATTAGGGATGGGAAATAATGCCCACATCCCATGCATGAATAGAAAAAATGAAACAGAGTTAATATTTTGTGTCCAATAAATATGACTCTTCTTTGGAAGTGAAGAGAGGTAGGGATGTGATGGGTTTTATGCTATTGAAAAGGGGGGGGGGGAGGGGGGGTCAGGCGGAGCAAAAGGTCAGGAATAGGTTAGAGGGTGTGGAGGTTAGATGACAAAGATGTCATGGAACAAAATGCAAAGAGAGTAATAATGGCACTAGAAAAGGAACAAAGCACTTGAGTAGGTGTTAATAGCAGAATAAAGGTCAACGCTGTCTGAAAACTAAACATGAGAGCAAGGTACAGACTAGCACTAAGAGAAAAAATACAAAATGGAAGGCAGAGTTCATAGTCTGAAGTTGTTGAACTCAAGGTTCAGTCTAGAAGGTTATAAAGTGCCTAATCGAAAGATAAGGTGCTGTTCCTCAAGCTTGTGTTGGGCTTCACTGGAACATTGCAGCAGACTGAGGACAGAAATGTGAGCGTGAGATATTACACTGGATTTTTGGACTGATGTGAATGGAAGTATGCTGTGGGCACAATTTTCCAAGGTCAACTCATTCTCATAATTATACATAGCTGCAAGTGCAGACTTGAACAATTGCAGGTAACACATTAAGTCGCAAAAGCTTAAAGGGATGCAGAAAATTAAAGGGGAATGTCACAATGGTGTGACAAAAATGCCATTTCAACCCATTAACTATCTTTGTTAAGGCTAAAGGCAAAAATGTAGGGGGAGGGAATCCATAGTGCTGGGTTGTGATGGAGCAGCTCACTAACCTATGCTCCTGATGGTTGCTGAAGGGGAGGTGGCTCCATGCCTCTTCAATATTGCAACATACCTGCAAAGATGTGGAGTAAAGTTTCTGGTCACACCACCACCATCAATGGAAAATGCTGCATGGTGACTGCTCTGTGTCCTTGCTGCACATGACATGACTCTGTACCTGGTTATCTGATGTCCTCCTCCCTGAGAAGACAGTTCCACCCAATTGTTTGCAGATAGCGTCTGCGGATACAATTGGTGTCATGTTATCAGAGTACAGTAGGGTACATTGATCATTCTATTATCTCTTTCATGAAATGCCAGTGAGCGTACCGTTATTGGGTTGCAACTGAGGAAGCATCTGATATTATTTAGTCCGGCATTCACAATCCTATTGGGTCTGTTGTCTCACTGTCTTTTGGGAATAGGAACCACTGTATATACTAATCACCTGCCTCAGTGAACTGCAAGTGTGCAAGTACCATTGAATGGATGCAGAGCACCTGACCTGCTTGCCATTCTTGCATTGGTCCTCCTTTTTCTTCCAAATATGTAAAATACGGGAAGCCTTTTGATGCCAATATGATGCTGGGAAAAAACAAAAACAATTGGCACAAAGGTTTCTGAGAATGTGAGTGCTAGCAGAAAGAAAGGAAGAGGCACAGAAAAGTCTCTAAAACTGCAGATTAAGAATTTCTTATTATGGCCTTTAAATACTCACAAGTTTTTGGACACTTAAAAATGTTGGATGTTCATTTTTATATGGATGTAGATTTTGTTGAATGGCCAACATAGTAACATTAGGATATGTATATAAGATACTCCATGTCACATTTCAATGGCCAGACATTGCCTTTCCCCATTATCCCTGTTCCTGGAAAAGGATGTATTGTGTAAAGCAGATGAGGTGTTCATATTTGCCTGTAGGTCTGGTGGGTGTGCAAACTTAGAAGCACCTCAGTTATAGCCTGTTATGCATTCAGTGTCCCTGCAATGAAAGAAGACACACCAAGGTGTTCACAACCAGAGTTATGGGTCTCCCATAACCTTTTAAATCAGGTTCACCTAATTTACATCCATAAATTGTATGAACCTGATCGTGAAATCCAGGCTACCAGTCTTTTGGCACTGTTGACAGCCACGAGTACCAGCTGGCTCATCCAAACATCCAGCTGTGGGGTCAAACCTGCCCCATATCTCTTTACATAGGGCATAAACAATGATGAAAAGAGATGGCCGGATTCGATTAGCTGCAACCAACAAGAGTAGTGTTTCCTCACTAAACAGTGGATGCTGATGGAGATCTCATTCTCTGACCTTTATTGATGCACTTGCCTGGTCTGCTTGCTGAGGCGAGACTACTTGGCTTTCCTGTGTCTTTTCTGCATTCTGAGTGGGAAAATTATTTCAAAAGTCAATGCGGTAGATCCCGACTTTCTGCGATGATGTAAAATGGATGGCAGTCCACTTCAAATCTCTCCTGATTTCCATTTCAAGCACACGTTTTACACTACAACAAAAGCAACTTGCATTTATATAGCATCTTTAAAATAGTAAAATGTCCCAAGCCATTTCAGAGGAGTGTTAACAAACAAATTTGTCACTGTGTCACACAAGGAGATAACAGGTCAGATGGCCAAAACCTTGGTCAAACAGGTAGGTTTTAAGCAGAGTCCTAAATAAGGAGAGAGATAAGTGGAGCGATTTCAAGCAGGGGTTCCAGAGCGTTTGGCCTTTAGGCAGCTGAAGCCACAGCCAGTTGTGCTAGAGTAATTGAAATAACACAACGTCAAAGTCTAGCCCATTTCTTGTCCCAGAGCAACATTTGCAGTTTAATACCTTGGCCTTGATTTTTGGCTGCTTTTGGAAGTCAATTTCTATATGCCCATCACCTAAAACGTAATAACCTCGATTTTAAAGATCAGGCACAAGCCTGACTAAGAGTGATGTTTGCCAGAATCACCATTTAATTAGATCATGGCTAATCATCTACCTCGACACCACTTTCCCGCGTTATCTCCATATGCCTTGATTCATCAGTCTCCAGAGATCTATCGATTTCGGTTTTGAACATCCTCAATGATTGAGCTTCTGCAGCCCTCTGGGGTAGAGAATTCCAAAGATTCACCACCCTCCGAGTGAAGAAATTCCTCCTGATCTCAGTCTTAAATGGCCTACCCCTTATCCTGAGATTATGTCCTCTAGTTTTAGATTCACCAGCCAGGGGGAGCATCTTATCTACATCCACGTTCTGTAAGAATTTTGTAAGTTTCAATGAGGTCACCCCTCAGTCTTTGAAACTCAAGGGAATACAGACCCAGTCTCCCCAGTCTCCCCTCACAAGGCAACCCCGCCATCCCAGGGATTAATCTGGTGAACCTCCGTTGCACTCCTTCTATGGCAAGTTTATCATAGATAAGGGGACCAAAAACCGTACGCAATGTTCTAGGTGAGGTCTCACCAAGGCTCTATACAACTGCAGCAAGACATCTTTACTCCTGTATTCAGATCCTTTGGCAATGAAGGCCAATATATCATTTTGCTCCCTAACTGCTTGCAGCACCTGCAAGCTAACTTTTAGTGACTTATGAACAAGGACACCCAGGTCCCTTTGGACACCTGTACTCCCCAACCTCTCACCATTTAAGAAATATTCTGCCTTTCTGTTTTTTTCTACAAAAGTGAATAACTTAACACTTATTACATTATATTCCTTCTGCCATGTTCTGGCCCATTCACTTGGCCTGTCCAAGTCCTCTTGAAGCCTCCTTGTGTTCTCCTCACAATATACGTTTCCACCCACTTGGTGTCATTTGCAAATTTAGAAATATTAGAATTAGTCTCCACATCCAAATCATTTATATAGATTGTGAACAATACACAGACTGTAGTGTAGTAGTGAATGATGTGGCACTCTGGATATGTATACATATGTATGAACATATACTTCTTAAATCAAATTAGAATATCATAGAATCACAGAATTGTTACAGTGCAGAAAGAGGCCATTCAACCCATCGTACCTATACCGGCTGTCCGAATGAGCAATTCCCTTAGTGCCATTCTCCTCCCTTCTCCCCATGACCCTTCATGCTCTTCCTTTTCAGTTCACAGTCCAATTCCCTTTTGAATGCTTCACTGCACTCCAGGCAGTGCATTCAGATCGTAACCACTCGTTGTGTGAAAGGTTTTTCCTCATGTCGCTTTTGCCTCCTTTGCCAATTACTTTAAGTCTATACCCTCTCGTTCTTGTTCTAATCACAAGTGGGAACAATTTCCCCCTACCTACTTTGTCTAGGCCACCCATGATCTTGAATACCTCTATTAAATCTTCTCTCAGCCTTGTTTTCTCTGAGGAAAACAGCCCCAACTTCGCCAATCTATCTTCATACTGATGTTCCTCATTCCTGGAATCAATTTCGTGAATCTTTTCTGCACTGTCTCCAAAGCCTTCACATTTTTAATATTGATATTGAAGAAGGGAGGAGGAGAGAAAACACAGAGCTACAGGCCAGTTAACCTGACATCAAGTTCTTTGAAGGAGTAATATGTGCTGTGGATAAAGAGAAGCCTGTAGATGTACTGTACTTGGAATTCTAGAAGACATTTGATTAGGTGCCATATCAAAGGTTATTGCAAAAAATAAAAACTCATGGTGTAGGGGGTAGCATATTAGCATGGATAGAAAATTGGTTGGCTGGCAGAAAACAGTGAGCATGCATAAATGGGTCTTTTTCTGATTGGCAGGATGTGCTGAGTGGAATCCCACAGGGGTCTGTGCTGGGCCCTCAACTTTTTACAATTTATATCAATAGTTCAGATGAGGGGAGCAAAGGCATGGTAGCTAAATTTGCAGATTACACAAAGATTGGTAGGAAAGTAGGTTGTGAAGAGGACATAAGGAGGTTGCAGATGGATATAGATATGTTGAGTGAGTGGGCAAAAGTCTGGCAGAGTGAGTATTATGTGGGAAAATGTGAAGTTGTTCACTTTGACAGGAAGACTAAAAAAACAGAGTATTACTTAAATGGAGAATGACTTCAGGATTCCAAGGCACAGAGGGATCTAGGTGTTCTCATGCATGAGTAACAAGAAGTTAGTATGCAGGTACAGCATGTAATTAAGAAGGCTAATGGAATGCTATCCTTTATTGCGACAGGAATTGAATAGAAAAATAAGGATGTTATGCCTCATTTATACAGGGCACTGGTGAAGCCACATCTCGAATGCTGTGTGCAGTTTTGGTCTCCTTATTTAAGGAAGAATGTAAATGCACTGGAGGCAGTTCAGAGGAGGTTTACTAGATTGACACCTGGAATGAGTGGGTTGTCTTATGAGGAAAGGTTGGACAGACTGGGCTTGCTTTCACTGGAGCGTAGAAGAGAGAGAGGTGACTTGATTGAAGTATATGAGATCCTGAACGTTCTCAGCAAGGTGGATGTGGAAAGGATGTTTCACTTGTGGGAGGGCCCAGAACTAGGGGGCACTGGTTTAAAATTAAGGGTCGCCCTTTTAGGACAGAAATGAGGAGAATTTTTTTCTCTCAGAGGGTTGTGCAACTTTGGAACTCTTTGCCTCAGAAGGTGGTGGAGGCGGAGTCACTGAATATTTTTAAGACGGAGGTAGATAAATTCTTGTTAGGCAAGGGGATCAAAGGTTGTCGGGGATGGATGGAAATGAGGAATTCAAAACAGAAACAGATCAGCCATGATCTTATTGTATGGCAGAGCAGGTTCGAGGGACCGAATGGCCTTCTCCTGTTCCTATTTCATATGTTCATATGTTCAATCGTTGGGAAAGTGCTGGAATCTAGTAATAAGGAAGTGTTAACAATGCACTTAGAAAATTATAGCATGATCAGACAAAGTCAACAAAAGGATCATTTTATTCGACAAATTTAGCATATTTTGAGCATGTAACTATAATGCAATAATATAACATTCCTCTTTAAAAAATAATGCCTCTATGTATCAATATAACTGTTCCAATCATCAACTTTAATTAAATTATGCCTGAACCAAAGAAACTTAACAATTGACCTTTATAATTAAAATGAACATCTTAAGACACTTTTATACATTGTTCTCTTTTCTGAAAACATTATTGACAGTATCACTTAAGTGGCAAAATTTTGTGCCTCTTCTGAGCTAAAGTTGCAGGCTGCAGTCGGTCTTTGGCCTGGCAATAGCCTCAAGCTCTGTGTTACAATTCTGCAGCTTATGTTTCTCTTCCAACCCCTCTATGTGCCTGAATTCCACCAGTTTTTCACTTCCTGTTGTGCCCACTCTGCTTGGCTTCTTATATTTCATATTTCCTCTTATACACTCTCCAGCATTTCTCGTGGTTTGTTATTGGTCTCCAGTTTTTCATTCTCTGACTTTGATATGGTGTTAAGCTGCATCTGCAGTTCACTAATTTGCTGTCTGAACTCAGCACTGTCATTCTTTCCATTTTCAGGTTCTTCTGAAGAACATGCTGTTGAAGTTTTGACCCGAGGTTCAGATCTCTCTCTTGGATCCCTCCTCTGCTAACTGTACAGCTCGCAGTTTCTCCTCCATAGGCTCTTTTTCAGCTTGCCACATTATGTCCTGCTCAGCCTTCAGTCTTTCCAGGTCAGCAACTTAGTTCTGTAGCTCTAACATTTCATCTGGGAGTGTTGTAAGTTTCTGGAAATCTTCTTCTTTAGCTGTCCGAACGTTCCAAATTAGCTCTCTTTCCTTTTCTGTCAAGAGTTTTTCATGTCTTTCAATTTTGACTTTGAGAATTTCGATATCTAACTGCAACCCATTCATTTGTCTTTGCATGTTATCTCTAACAATGATGGAATGTACCTAACCTGTAGGGTCTGTGACTCTGACAATCACTTTCTTGCTTCTAATCAGAGGGCACTCTTCATTGGGCAGTGAGTTTCTTCATCTGTCTGCTCGTGACCTCTGGCAGGGTCAACAGCTTGCGATATGATGAACTTGTTCTTTCCAATCAGAGTTTTTTGTACATCAGAGTGTGCAGAGCTCCAATTGAACCTATCTACCAAGTCTTTCATCTGTATCTTTGAATTTACTTGTGCTGGCTATATTTCTCAATCTTGTTAAGAAATTGCCAACAGGTTCATCTGCTTCCTGCCTCAGGTTTTGAAATTCATAACAGTGGGTCTGATGCATTGACTTTGGCTGGAGATGTGTGCTGAACTTCTCAAAAATTTTGACTGGGTGTTTACTGCTATCCTCATTCATCTCCCAACATTTAAGCAAATTTAAACCTTCTCTCCTGTCACTAGTGCCTCTTAGAAAGTAACTAAATGTCAATCTGCACTTTTTGCTAAACTTTTCAAATGCTTCCATGACATCATTGGCATCCCAAATCATCATGGCCTGGAGCTGTCCGGTCATTTCTGCAGCAGCTGCCATTTTGTTTTCACATGATTCATTCACTTTTTCTCCCTCTCTCTGGCACTAATATGGGTTGATTTTTCTCAATCTAATTCAGCATTAAATCCGTTTAAAATGTTTGGGTTTTACCCATAGACACCTGCTGCAACATGTTATGTCTTGTGGTTCCCAGGGGCAGGATTTTGAGGTTGTCGAGCGGGCGTGGTGGGCAGGCCCGGGAGAGGCCGGGAAACAGACCACCGCCCACGATCAGCCCCCGACCACAATTTCACGCTGGCAGGTCAATTAAGGCCCATCCAGCGTGAAAAGCGGCTCGTCACTGGTTGGGAAGGGCTGAACGGGGGAGGGTGCCTGTTGGCCACAGGGTCCAATGGTGACCCAGCGGCTGGTTCAGAAATGGCCCAGGCAACCCCTGGAAGGCTGCCATAGAAGAACATCTCCTCTGCGTCTTCAACATTCAAGTTATGGAGTTGAGTGTGGCTGGAGACGCCAGGTGGGAGGGCAGCTTGGGTGCACATTCGGCACCCCGCTTTTTGGATGAGTGCCTCGTCATCCTGCTGGAAGAGGTGGCTGCCAATAGGGCCACCCTTGTCCCCAGAGATGGGAGGAAGAGGCCACCACACCTCACTGAGTGGGTATCGGAGGGGGTGACAGTGCTGTGAGCAGCCATGACGTGGTGCGGTGCACATGGGTGCAGTGTCAGAAACGATTCAATGACCTGCTGTGCTCAGGAAGGGTGAGTACCATGTTCGCATGGGTCAGTGTGCAGAAGTGTTAAGATGTGGCTGTCCCCTCATGGACCTCAGGGGTGCTAGAGTCTGAGTGCCAACTGTCAATGATGTCTGAGCTGGTCGAGGGGGTGATCCCTGGCTGCTTGGACTTAGTGCCTTGCAGCTCGAAGGCCATGACTCAGAAGTGCCCTGCCATGTGTTCCTCAGCTGGGGTTGGCCAGGCTGCAATGGCGCTGCAGGTAGAGAGTGGACTAATCAATGCTCCTCTTTCCTTTCAGGAGAAGATGAGCCATAACTAGGCAGAGAGGGCACGTACAGGCGGAGGCCCGCCCAGCCTGCAGCTGCTCAGCAGGTTCGAGCAAGACACCCACGAGCTCAAGAGCCAGCACCCTCCCTGTGCAACCGAGCGTGGAGAGCCAGGGGTGCCAAACGAAGGTAAGAGTTCTATGCACAGAGGTGAGAGTGTCGGATTGTGCAACCTCTCCAGTGTAGTCTCTTCACTGATGAGAGCCTCGAAACTGCAGTCCCCATTGATCATTGAAAAGCGATGGCACGGTGATGCCGATCTCCATTTTCCCACCAGGGTGCCTGGCATGCACAGTGACAGTGTGGTGACTTTAACTAATGACATGTCCTTGTCCTCCCTTTTAGGTTCACCAGCATGCATTTGCCCTGTGGACCCCAAAGGGCCACCCCTGATGCCAGACGACCACAGGGCTTCACTTGCACCAGTGTCACACCCGTTCCCTGAAGCAGACACCAGCACAGATACCAGCGCCTTGGTGACATTAGATCAGCGACTAGAATGTTGGAGCACATTGGTGAGGGCACTTCACACTCACTTGAGGTGCAGGCGGAGGCAGAGAGTACCCAGGATGCCGGCAGCCTCAGGACTGCTGGAGACCAGGACGATGCTCAGTCGAAAGCTGATGATGAACCTCTGGAGTCGTCCATTAGGCGGCAGATGCTGGATATCCAGCGAGATGTGCGGGAGGATCTGGCAGAGACCCATGAGCATCTGCGTGCCATGGTCTCTGTTGTGGAGGGTTCCATGCGGAGCATGAGCACTGCATTGACCCTCATGATTGAATGTACTGACCCCTCCATTGAGAAGTGGCAACTCTCATGGAAAGGCAGCTCCAGGAATAGAATCACAGGCTCCTGGGGATGCGGTCAGACCTGCAAGTCCTCACACAGCCACTGACCTTAGGCCAGTGCCAATGTGCGAGAATGGATGAGGCACCCAGTATCACAGCTAGGTGCCCATTCATCAATGGTGAGCAGGGAGGTCCAGAGCGACCTCATGTTGGCTCATGACCTGCTTATCATCTCTACAGGCTTCTCTCAGGGCGCTCTGGTTGACGGCAGCAGCTCCTCCGCCCCTCCACCAGTGACCATGGCATCTGATGAGGCTGCGATGACTGGGGATATGCCAGCCGTGCCACTGACCGCTCCCTCCCAGGCAGGGCCAGCACAGGCTTCACTGGCCAGAGAATGACCACCAAGGTCATCAAGGCAAAGCAGACAGCAGAGTCAGCAGGCTGCCTCCAATGCCGATGCCAGCGAGGAGGGCGGGGGGATGGTTAGGGGGCGGGGGGAGCAGCACCAAAATGTTGCACTCGGAAACGAATGTTAAAGGTACCATGAGCACAAGAGGGACAGTTCACGGGTGATTTTCAGTTCGTTTATGTTTGGTTTATCTAACTGGTCTGGTAATGAAGACCAGAGAAGGTTATGTAAACTTTTTTGGATTGTCAAAGTGAGATAAATTTTGTTTTTGTTGTAATGGTCTGAGTATGCTTCACCTTTTTTTGCGCAGGGTATGCCAGTGTGTAATGCTGGACGTGAGTGACTCTAAACTTTATTGCATAGGCACTGAGTGGACTTTGGGTTCAAATAAAAGGGTCACTTCAGACATCCGGGATGGAGGCGGCAGCCCTGGCATTTGGTTGGAGCAGATCTTTGGTAGTCTAGCTGAAGGACCGTTGGGTCAAGGTGTCCTTGGTGTCCCTGCCTCCCTGGAGGTTACTGAGGCCTGCCTCCATGCCCTCAGTGTTCTCCTCACCCTGCTCCTCTTCTAACTCAATACTGGACTCATCACCTGTAGCCTCTGCAGCTGTTTCAAGATCCTCTTCCTCCAATGGGTTCCCCCTTGCCAGATTGTGGAGAGCGCAGCATGCAACCACTATCAGTGACACCCATTCTGGGGGTATTGTAGTGCACCCTCTGAACGGTCCAGGCATTGAAAGCGCATCTTGAGAAGATCTATGGTCCTCTCAATCACCGCCCTTGTGGAGGCATGACTTGTATTGTAACGCTTCTCTGCCTCTGTTCTTGGGTGGCAGAGAGTCGTCATGAGCCACCTCTTCAAGGGATAGCCCTTGTCACCCAGCAGCCATCCATCCAATCAGGCTGGAGCAGTGAAGAGCCTCGGCACCTAAGAGTGTCTCAGGATATATGGACGTCATGGGAGCTGCCAGGGCACCTTGCAAAGACTTGCAGAATCTGCATCCTGTGGTCATACACTATCTGAACAATCATGGAGCTTTTTTTTATTCATCCACGGGATGTGGGCTTCGCTGGCTGGGCCAGCATTTATTGCCAATCCCTAGTTGCTCTTGAGAAGGTAGTGGTGAGTTGCCTTCTTAAACCACTGCAGTCCATGTGGTGTAGGTACAACCACAGTGCTGTTAGGGAGGGAGTTCCAGGATTTTGACCCAGCAACAGTAAAGGAACAGCAATATATTTCCAAGTCAGGATGGTGAGTGACTTGGAGAGGAAATTCCAAGTGGTAGTATTCCCATCTATCTGCTGTCCTTGTCCTTCTAGATGGGAGTTGTCATGGGTTTCGAAGGTGCTGTCGAAGGAGCTTTGGTGAATTCCTGCAATGCATCTTGTAGATGGTACACACTGTTGCCACTGTGCGTCGGTAGTGGGGAGAGTGAATGTTTGTGGATGTGGTGCCAATTAAGCGGACTGCTTTGTCCTGGATGGTGTCAAGCTTCTTGAGTGTTGTAGGAGCTGCACTCATCCAGGCAAGAAGGGAATGTTCCATCACACTCCTGACTTGTTCTTTGTAGATGGTGGACCGGCTTTGGGGAGTCAGGAGGTGGGTTACTCTTTGTACTATTCCTAGCCTCTGACCTGCTCTTGTAGCTGCAGTATTTCTCTGGCTAGTCCAGTTCAGTTTATGATCAATGGTAACCCCCAGGATGTTGACAGTGGAGGATTCAGTGATGGTAATGCCGTTGAATGTCAAGGGGCAATAGTTGGATTCTCTCTTGTTGGGGATGGCCGTTTCCTAGCATTTGTGTGGCACAAATGTTAGTTGTTGCTTGAGTGGAATCCCTTCCTGTTGACGAAGGCACCCGGCTGACCCGCTGGCACCTTGATGGCCACATGTGGGCAGTTAATTGCACCTTAAACATGGGGGAACCCAGCAATTGCTGCAAAGCCTCTAGCTTGCTCAGCCTGGCTGGCCTCGTCTATACAGTAAAGAATAAAGGTCAGTACTCATCTGAACTAAGGTTCTGTCACCAGCTTGATGCAACTGTGGACAGCTGATTGGGAGACTCTGCAAAGATCACCCATTGAGCCCTGGAAAGAGCCGGAGGCATAGAACTTGAGGGCCACTGTGACCTTCAGAGCCACTACATGGGGTGTCCACCCATACAGTTGGAGCTGATCTCAGGCCCAATCATCTGACCAATGGAGGTCATGGCCTCCCTTGAGAGACAGAGCCTCTTGCGGCATTGCAACTCAAAAATATTGAGGTAGTTGCATCGCCGCTTGTAAATCCTAGCAGCCGGATAGTGGCTTCTTCTGAGGCCCCTTTGCCTTGGGCTACCTGCTTGTCCTGCGCCCCCTCTGCCTGTGCCTCTCCTCCCACTGGTCGCTTCCCTGGAAGTTGCATAGGGACACTTGGCCTCCTCTCTCTTCTACCCCTCTCTTCCTCCTCAAAGGCCACAAGAAGAGGCCACAATCCCCATTACCAGGGTAACAGAAGGCTGTTTGATACCTGGAAGGGTCGACATGCCCTCATTGCAGACAGCAATGAGTCCTGGAATGAAGCCTGGAAATGTTAAGAATGAAGCCCTGAACAGAGATGAAGCTGCCAAGTACCAATAAGTCACCAGCAACAAACTATGTACCAAACTCCCCACTATTGACACTGGCAATGCTGCTCACCCCTTTTATCCCAACCGTGGATGAGGTTTTTGAAAATGTCGGCTGACCGCCTGCCCATTTTGCCCGTGCAACGAGTATGAAATCGCATGAGCAATGGAAAATCGGCGTCAGTTGGCTTTTTAATGGCCTTAAGTGGCCTCTTAATTAATAGCGGGTGTGGCTCTGGCACCCGCTCGCACCCGCCGGCCAAAATATTGCGCAAGGACATCGGGACACTCACCCAATGTCATCTTGCGCTATTTTACGCCTGATCGGGTCAGATGTGTGCCCGCCCTTGAGACGTAAAATTCTGCCCCAGGAGTTTGAAAGTTCCCAGAAGTTTCCCAGTAGGTAGCAGGATGCATTTTGAAATTTCACCTTGCACCTGAAAGCATTTCTTCATTCAAATCCTTACAAGTATTGGACCAAATTATTCCTAACTGCTGCATATAGCATGTACATATCATGGCAGACATACTGGTTGCAGAAGAAAGTAACCCACAATAAAAGGCTAAAAGGCAGAACAAGAAGAGGTCCTCTTAAAATGATAACTCCCTATGTAAGGGAGAAGTCTTGGAAATCCTTAGACAAGAGAACGGGGTGGGTGCTGGAGTTGGGTATTGACTGTTACTAGTTCAGGGATTGTGATAATCTATTGCTCTCCCTTCTTGTCCTATTCTCTCATTCATTTACTGCCAGCAAGCATATACGGAAGCCCTTGACCATGTCATTCTTTCTATTTGTAATTTTATGTGAAGGTAACTCAGAGTACACCATCATAACTCATCTTCAATTCCTTTTCTATTGATCAACCACAGGAAGTAGAACTAGATCCCAGTCCATGTGGGCAAGGGAGCACTTCATAGCACACACTGCTATGCTATCTGTCCCAAGCAAGCATCATATCAGTCATATCTACCTTAGGTGAATTAAACAGTCCACAGGGCAACACATGGCGACTGAGCAAGCTGGTGAGTAGTGGAGGAGGTGAATTTACTATTCAGAGAATCAACTTCCTTTGTGCCTCGGTTGTGGTTCCTGGAGATTGGAACTTCACAAGATTTGTGTTTAAAAGAAAGATGACTTTGGATGATTAAGCACTGATGCAGTTATTTAGGAGTATATCAAACAGTGTGCCCCAGATAACAGCTTCTGTAAAGGAGCCAATTGGATGTACATACACAGTCTTACATGGTGGTTTTACGGTTCACCATGGAACACGCCAGATGTTGGATAGAGTGGTTAGAACCTTTTCCAAAGATGCTCAGGCAGCTGCCATAGTGCTTTGTGTTCCAGAGTGGAGTGGGTTCCCAACTTCAACAAACCTGGGGATTGGTTAGAAAGAACCATAATGCACTGCTTCGCTGATTATCACTGTACTATCAGGATTGCTGTTGTTAGCTATGGGGCCCAGTAGCACAGACATGGAGGAATGGGCACAGGTGTTGGGAGGTGTTGTCTCTCAGGACGCCAATGTATCTTCACCCTCCCATTAGTGCCCTGCATCACCCGTAAAAAACACAGGAAGCACAAAAACTCTGGCTGCCAATAGAATCTAATGGCCACAAGTCTCAGCAGGTTTACCTCAGGACTCAGCTACTGGGAAGAGAGGGCCACCTCAATCCTAAGAGTCTTGCATGAGTACAAAGCAGCCAGCCACCTCATATAGTTCTTGACACTCAAGTAGCAGCCAAGAGCACAGCGTTAGGGTAAAGGGCAAATTCATCACCTGCTGTCACCAAAGGGAAACAAATACTAGACTCTAACACAAAACATGGTTTTAGAATAAAGATTTGGTTGCATTGAAGTTGTGTTTGCAGAGAGTGTTCTTGTAAAAGCTTGCGAACATGTTTCATACATGGCAGGAATGTGATATGTGTGTGTTGCCTGGAAGGCACTACAGGTGGAGTCATATTTGTGGAGTGAATGGGAAGATTTAGACAGGGCTTCTAATTCATTGAGTGTATTATAAAGTTAACATAAAGTGGATCAGGAACAATTTGCATTTATTTAATGCCTTTGACAAAGAAAAATAATCTAAGGCATTTCAAAAAGGCATAAGGGGAGGAGAAAAAGGACATCTAGCAAAACAAGAAGATTTAGGATACAAGCTTGGTCACAGAGATGGGGTTTCAAGAGGATTTTAAAGAAAGAAAGGATAAGAAATTTAGGGAGCATGTTGCCAAATGGCTGAAAGCACAGCTGCTAATAGCGGGGCGGTGGTGGGGAGGGGAATTTACACAAGGCAGGATTCAGAAAAACGGAGGGGTGTTTATGGGGGTTGATAATCTACAAAGGTAAAGAGGAACAAGATACAAGCCCATTGGAAGATTTGAACTCCAGAAAGAAGATTTTCAATTTGAGAAATTAGGAGACTATAAGTCCGCAAATGTATTTCCACTAATTTCTGTTTTAGTATTACCAAACAAATTTCCATTTTGCCAATTTGGTCCTGTAATTAGCTTTATATAATTTTTCTAATTCTTTCATGGGATGTGAGCATTATTGGCTAGGCCAGCATTTTTTACCCATCCCTAATTGCCCTTGAGGAGATGGTGGTGAGCCGCCTTCTTGAACTACTGCAGTCCGTGTGGTGCAGGTACATCCACAGTGCTGCTGGGAATGGAGTTCCAGGATTTTGATCCTGCGACAGTGAAGGGACAGTGATATAGGCCCAAATTTTCATCCTCATGGTGGGTAGGGGAAGTTGTGAAAATTCCTGGCTGGGCCCGCTTGCCGCTGGAGAAAGTGCCCGAAAAGGTGAGATTTCATTACTGGGGTGAGGGTGTGGGCTGGAGTTGGACCAGCTGACCTCAGCTAGAAGCTTAGAGGCAGCCTAAGGAGCTGCCGGATGTGGAGACAGGCTGTTTAAAAGCCCTGCCTTGGTGCTGTGGGATTTTGTCCCAGTTAGAGTAAAAACACAAAGGCCCCCAGGAGCTCACCCCTCACCCCCCTGTCACCCTCCAAGCACTCCCCATGCCCACCCATGCCACCTCATGCCCCCCACCTCCAATGACCTCTCATGCCCCCATGCCAAGCTATGGCATTTCCGCCCACCCCCTATGGCCCATCATGTCCTCTATGCCAAGCTATGGCATTTCCATGCCCAGTGAACCAATGTATCCTTTCTAGAACCAACGAACCCTATAGTTTATAGTGGAAAATGCAAAAAAAATTTGAAAAAAAAAATTAATAATTTTTGCCTATGTTAGAAAAGTCTGCACTACAAGCTAATAAAAGTGTTAATCATCCAGGCCCTTTAAAGTCTCAAAAACCACAAACCCTTGAAACCACTTAACTTGTGTAAACAAACATTGTGAAATTGACAGAAGAGATCAGAGAGCCTGAGCTGTCAATCAAACAATGTTTCCTCTGGGAAGCAGGTGTTCTCATATTCTAATAGCCACCTGGGCTCTCAGGCTTCCTGTGTCTACAGACACATGAGGCAAACAAAGCACATCATCACGTTTGTTTAGATGCATGAGGTGGACAAAGCACATGCTTATGTCTGTTTTCCATAGCTTGTTTTTCCTGGAACAGGTCGCCACCCTGAAACCAGAGGCTTTAGCATCAAGCATGGCTGATCAGGAGTCTTTCTATCTCACTCTTACCACCTACCAAAGTCATATTGGAAGAATTTGCAACCTGTTTGGCCACGTTATGAATGCATCTTCCATGGCTATCAAGTCCTGGAATGGGACTCGATCTCAGAGCTTCTGACTAGAGGCAGAGTGCTACCCACTGTGCCACAAGATCTCCAAACAAAGTTTGATATGTTAGAATATTATAGAACAAATGCAACAGTTCTAGGCAGTTTCTAACCTTGACGGAAAGAGGGGTTATTATTATTATCTCTAGTAAAAGCCAAAATAGTATTGAACCATATTCACGGTCTGTTACCCAAGCCTGAGATTTGATAATCTATACATACAGATCACTGAAGGTCATTCCAGCTTAAAGTATTCAGCACACGCTGAATGGCTCACATCGTAAAAGCGGCATTTCTGCATGGCAGAGTTCTTTTCCATCTTGCATAATACCTTTCAAAAATATGTCACCTCTTAAAGCAGAAAATCTCCTGAAAAATCTGCCAGACAAAGCGATGTGAATTGATCTTTCTTCGCTTGCCATACTTATTGTACCTTTGAAGATAAATAGTTACACAAACCTGACATAGGACAGTTCACATTCCTTTCTGATATTTATAGGCTAGCAACAAACCAATGAACACTTAAGCAAATAAGAAGAAATGCTCTCAAAAGCAATCTTTTTTTTTGACCAGTGGAAATAGGATTGAAAATAGGAACAGCGAATGATGAAATGATAGCGTTAGCTGCTTTTTTTTGGAGAGGGCTGAAGGCTGATCAACGCTGGATTAGTCAGAAAGATAACATGTTGTTGAAGCTCACGTTGATTAATTGAAAGTGGCAGATTTGTTGGGTGCCTTGTGAAAATTTGAGGGCAGCTTAAACATAGGGTGAAATTTTACGCCGGTGGCATTTTACGATCTCGCAGAAGCCAATGGACTTTTGAATGGCTCATCGCATTTTATGGCCCCATCCCCGGTGTGACGAGCCATAAAATTCCACCCATAGTTTTAGTGACAACTAGCCAAAATAAGGGCACAGTAATTACGCAGGACTGACATCCCACTTCAATGACAATCTGTGTATCAGGTGTTGACTTCTTCCAAGGATTCGGAACTGGTAATTCTTCTTGCTTGATCTGCTGCACTTTCTCAGCTCATTGTGGCAGCAAAGATAATAGAGACTTAAGAACATGAAACTTTTTTTGGAAAAAAATGAACACATGCTGCTCCATTGATTGATCAATAATTAATTATTTAGTACCTCAGAGTGGATATCTGCATCTGGCACTCCCACAATCTGTGCTACCAGCCATCAATAAAGGTCAGGGAAGGAGATCTCCATCAGTGTGCACTTTTTAGTGAAGAAACACTTGTCTTGTTGATCTCAGCTAATAGAATCTTGCCATTTCTTTTCATCATAGATGTTTATGTCTCATGTAAAGAGATATGCAAATTCCTTGACCCTATGACTAGGAGTTCAAATAAGGCAGCTGGCAGTCTTGACTGTTAAGATATTTACAATATACTAGAGTGTTTTGCTTGGATTTCTTATATAATCCATGTAATCTTACAGACTGTTATAATATCCAATAAACTTTGATACGATATAAATGCTATTGTAAATTTGTATTTTTGCAGAAACATAAAGCAAAAACCACAAAATTCACTTGGCAGCAATCCTTGTACCAACATTTATCTATGTAAATAAAGTGTTGCTATCCAGCTATGTAGTCAGACGCAACATTGTTTTTATCAGTACTTTGAAATACATATAATGTTAAGAACTTACATTTATATATAGAAACAAGTAATTCATTATAATCCATTGCATTCTTTTAGCCCTTTGAACTGGAATATTTGAATTCCCTGTGAGAACTGCATTTTCTGAAGTAAGAACCAGAAAGTGTACTCAATGACTCATTTCACTAGCAATCAAGTAAACAATAAACAACATAAATTTACTCTATATTTTCAAATTTACAATAATATTGTTGAAATAGTCAATTGATGTGTCAATGATATATTCAATCATTCTGGTAAAGTAATGGTTCAGGTGCTTTCTTCACACACAAATCCATTAATTTTGCATGTGTTGATGTTTCTCAGTTCTCAGCAAAGACATAAGTGGGCCATCCCACCAGGGGGAAGCTAACACTCCATTAATCTGACCCCATGGGAGTCTAGGAGTGGATATCTTGAAAGCTGATCCTCAGATCAGTGTTAGCATCTAAACCTATTTCGGATATTGCACCAGGGTCAATGGCTCCCTGTAGCTCATTCCTGAGTGTGAAATATTTGGTGCGTACATTTTTGGGCATTCTGGATTGAGGTTTCATGACTACTCTGGAATATTGAAGTGACTCTGCTTGGCTCAGTCAGTAATATTTTCACTTTTGACTCAGAAAGTTGAATGTTCAATCTACATCCAACATTTAAGCTCATGATCTATATTTTACTATAGACAAATTACATGTTGTCTATTTTATTCTTTCTTGGGATGCAGGCATTGCTGGAAAAGCCAGCTTTTGTTGACCAAATGATTCCTAATTCTTGTTGAACTGAGTGACTTGCTATACCATTTCAGAGGGCAGTTAAGAGTCAACCAATATGCTCTGGGTCTGGAAGCACATATAGACCAGGCTGGGTAGGGGGTAGGGGTGACAGATTTCCTTCCCTAAAAGACATTAATGAAGCAGATGGGTTTTTACAACAATCAATGATAGTTTCATGGTCACCCTTAGTGATGCAAGCTTTCAATTCCAGATTTTATGAATTGAATTTCCATCAGCTGCTGTGGTGGGATTCAAACCCATGCCCCCAAAGCATTAGCCTGGGCCTCTGGATTATTAGTCCAGTGACATTACGACTGCACCACCATCTCCTCCATCTGTAAGCATAGCAAAATATCCCCCTTTACCACTTTCATGAGCATGGTACCTTACATACCTGTATTGACAAGCTAATTTAGGTAAATATTAAAATGTATCATCTGTTATTCAGCAAACTGCAAGACTGAGGTAGCCTCTCTCATTACCTAGATGAAAAATGTTATTATTGACTATGACCTGTGTTGTTTGCCAATTTGAGAGATTGTATAGCCCACCCACAACACTGTCATACTTCCACTAAACATGGGGATGACTAATGGCATATGTATGCTATGAATGCTGCTTGGATATGAGAAGAATAGCAAATGATATACTCTGGCCAGTTCTGAGTTCACCTTTATATTTGCATGATTTAGACTTGGACCTAGAATCATGGAATGATACAGCACAAAAGAAGGCCATTCAGCCCATCATGCTTATGTTGGCTCTTTTAAAAAAATGTCCAATTAGCCCCACTTTTTTTTCCCATCATGCTTCGAATTTTTTCACTCCAAGTACTTATCCAATTCACTCTTGAGAGAACACAATATTTGCTGATTTCACACAAGTAGAGGGTTTGATAAACATCAGGGAACTTGTGAAAGACTTCAGGAATAGAAAGATAAGTTAGCAGAATGGGCCGATGAGACTTAATGCAGAAAGGTGTGATGTAATATAGTTTTGAAGAATAACCAAAGACTGGAAGTAAACACTCAATGAAAAAGATGCTGAAAGGTATAGATAAGTAGAGGAAATTGTAATTGCCTGGAAGTGCAAGTGCAGATAGAAAAAAATCATTAAAAGGGCCAATAGCATTTTGGATTTTATTAATAAGCTCACTAGCAAAGGGTAATGCTACATTTTGGACCAGACAATAGTTCATCCATTTAAGAGTACTTTGGACAGTTATAGAAATAACGTATGTTAAAAGTTACATGTAGCCATGTCAGCTGTTACTTTATAGAGATGTAATAATGACAAAATATGCAAACAAATAGTTTGGATTAAACTTGAAAGCCTCAGCTCATGCACTTCAGCAGCTTTTGCAATGAAAAGTATTAAATCAGTTGCTGATGTTTACACAGAAACCAATGCAATATGGAATTAATTGGGCGCTGCAATGGAGAGTTATTTTGAGTGGGGATTGTACAGGCCTCTAAAAAAATGAAGCCTCCTGTGAAAGCCACAAGAGATGCATGATTTCATTCTGTACCAAAGCCTTTCACTGTTCCTAGTTAAATTTCTTGTAATAGTCACAAGAATCATAAACAGTAATGTAAAATAAAATTGTAAACCATGAACATAAATGGATATTTAAAAGGGATGATTCCGCGATACTGGCTGGAATGGCGTCAAGATAATTGCACTTCCAGGGGACTTTACACATCTAGAGCAGTTTACTCTACTTGACTCAGAGATATTTTGCTTCCTCTTCAACCTCAGTCATTCACAGAGAACCAGAAAGATTATGCGCAGCAACAGTACGGCATGGAAAATGTTTGCATTAGAAATCTGTCTAAAACCTGTTCATTTCAGCAGCATGCTAACATATATCCCTTTTATTTTTATATAGAAGTATCCAAAGGTGGCATCCATTTCAAGAGGACCCCTCCCATTCTCCTGGTCGGATATATCAACCCTGGAGATTCAAATATATTCTAGGTTCAGTATGGTGAAGATGGCAGAAGAGATAAGAACAACTGAGGTGAGAGGAACCAACTGAACATGTAGACAGACTCAGATGTTTCTTAGCTGTGGGGACCAGAGTTCTGAATACAGGGGGGCTGCCTGTTAAAGGGAAATCCTAAATGACTGCAAGTAATTCATGCAGTCCTTCAAGAATGTTCAGTGCACCCGGCATCAGAGAAGATGGAGAACTAAACCTCTGCATTCAGTGTAGTGAAGCACGAGGGATTTAGAAACCTGTAGTTCATTATGGGTGAGTGATGAATCTATGGCCGTAGGCAGTAGAGTTCTACACCACCTCCACATACCTGCAGCGCCCTCCGCACCCAGCCCCCCCCCACCCCTCCCACTCCGGCCCCTGCCACCCCCTCCAGCTCAGAGTGAAAGTTTGAAGCTTAGATGGTATTTCTCTCAAAAATGCCAATGCTGCATTTGTAGATTGAGGAAGAAAAGTTGTTAGGTTGAGAGTCTGATGGGTTTCATGATCATTACTGGAGGCCAATGGCCTGCTCTGCACACAGCCCTGATCATCCTGAAGGAATGCCTGGCAACAGGACATATAGCTGGAGAAGGCACAGATTTGATGGCTAAAACTCAGGGACACCTCATTCATCCCACCCAACCGATGCCAGGTGGTGGAAAGGAACAGTGAGCCAGTGTGGGATCTGACATGCTGCTATGTAATTCTGTGCTGTCTCATGACCCAGCACAAAGAGGTACAGGATCTCCATTGATGAGCAGCAAGCTGCCAGCACACCATGGGCAGATGTGTATCATTACTGAGTCCCTGCACTTTTGGGTGCCTGCCTTGTAGTGTTATCTCAAACTCTTGCTCCCTTTTCACAGGGAATGTTATGAAAGCATTTCCCCAAGCAAACAAGTTTTCTGCCACTTGCTTGATGTATTAATATACAGAGGACTGGCTGATTTTGAGAGTTTCTGAGTAATGGTAGAGAAGGGTTGGGCAGCATAGAAACCTCACCCTCATGCCCATGCACAGACCTGGCCCTGCGGTGGAAATTGTTTGGAAGTCAAGATTCAGTTAATGGAATAATTCAGTGACCTTCTCTCCTATGAACATAAAACAGTGAAGGCTGACCTCTTTCACTGTGTCCAAATAGCTGCACCTAGGTCTGAAGATATAGCTATTGGGACAAGGGCAAGATGGTGTCAAACACTTCAAGTACAGTTGAACTTGCCTTTTCCCTCCTCAGAAACCCCACATCTTCCTCCAAACTTAGGTTTAAAGATTTACACGTGTTAAAGGAATACTCAAAGCATTCCCACGCTGAGAAATTTGCTTCTTGCAAATGAAATAGCAGCTGCCATCAACATAGCTGCAGGAAAAGAATGGCAGGAAAGCCGTTACGCAAAGTACCACTAAGAAGTAATCCAACAGAATGCAAATAAGGCTATAAAAAATGATAAACACATTTTTAATTCCAAAGGTCAGAGCAGCAAGTTCTAGCTGAATGTGTACAAGCAGCAGTAATGGGACATCAGATGAGAAAGCTGAGGGGGTTGATGGTGCAGAACAGGCGGTATTGGTTATATGCAGTGCCTGATATTCAGCTCTAATGCAGTCTATGGAATTCAATATCAGGCACGGTACTTAACGGGAGGCTGATCTGATACCTCCTGCTTTGCATCACCACCTAAGGTGGATTTCTAACCCAGTGACCTTGGCATGGGAATTATTTCCAAGCAATTGCTTAAAATAAAGAGTTGAAACAAGGCTTGCATATGCTCAATGTGAAGCCCCAGTAAAGTGTAAAAAAATTCTAATTGCTGAATTCAGTGCCTCACGAATCAGAGGCTGAGTGATTGCTCATCCAATTCAGCGAGGCGTGCTCCTAGAATGACTTGGTGTGCTCACAGAGTGTACAATCACTCAGTTGGTCCTCGGGTCGAATGCAGCAATAATTTGAATACTAGCATCAGTCCTGGCTTTAGCACATCATGGCCTTTACTGGTCTTCAGCCTTTTATTATGGTAAACTCTACTATAAATGTTAACCACCCTATTCAGAGTTTGCAAAGCACTTCATAGGCATAGTGAGACAACTAGGAATTTAGAGTTTTTTTCTTCCGTTTGTGAATAGTAGGTGAACAGATTATATATGTATTATATATGCATTTCTTAAGGGAAAAAACATTTAATTTCCTTTAAGAATAAATGTCTTTTGAAATGCTCTGGCTGCTACAACCAAAGGCTAAATAAAGATAGTGAGTTGGAATGGCAATCTGTAGCCTAAGCTTACAAATTCACATTTGCAGCCAAATGTGTGAAATGTGTCCCACATATATTATTAATGCAACAACATTCTGTATAACGGCAACATTGCAGGCAAGAAATAGTTGCCATGGCAATCAGTTACTCAAGATCCAGCTAAAAATACTCCTCTCATTCTGCAATAAATATTGCATCATCTTGAGCCAAACGATGATTGTATCAAATGGCACCTACACAAAATTCCATCTGTGTGTTTAGGGACTGTGCCATGTATTACCAGTGAAACACTGAGTTTAGTTTTCTTAAGAGTAATGTTTTCTGATGGATTCAGTAATATATATTGAAATATGAAACTGGAGCTGCTGTGTAGACAGTATACTCTTAACTCACTCTCCAGTGCATTACATCTACCTCTGTGGCTTTAGTTCAGTGCCACACTATGAACCTGCAATATTGACACTACAGTCACACCAGCTGTTTCTTCCAAGTATAGATAAGCTGTAAGATAGAGTGTGACTAAAATCATTTTGATCTCTGCTGCAAACAAGAAAATCAGCTGACTAAACACGACCTGATGATTCAATGTGGCTCAGTTCATTCGTCAAAGTAAAGTGACAGCAATTAGTGTGATACTGGGTGAAAAATCTCCCTCATCTCTCTGGTTAGCGCAATTGGGACTTAGAGATAAAAACAAATAACAAATCTCTTTTGATTTGTATCTGTAAAATTCACCCCACCCACAAAATAATTTGACTGCATTTGAGAAGATACTTATAACACAAGTGATGAGTATGTTTATTTTCAATTTAAAAAAATCCTTACTAGGTGTTAAGAAAACTTACAACTTTTTCCTGTTGCCATATCATTGGCCCACCTTGCTAGGGGTTTGAAAACTTTGAAAAAGGCAGAAGCATGAAGCCATCAAGGATGATGTCTATTTTTAATCACACCTGAGTCTTGTAGAAGAAAGATATGTAAAAGTGACTATTTCAGATAGTTTAAGTGGATACATATCCAGAAGTGCAGCTGGTCTAGGGTACCCGGAGTCATGTTTTCATGCTCTGATGCTGCTGGAGGAAAGAATATTTGTGCTTGTAACGGCTAGGTCAAGGCTTGGATTCAATAGATTGATGGTTGTTTGCTTATCCCAAATGGCAACCAACTGTGCCCAGACACAGTAAAATATTTCAAGCCAACATCTATGTTTATATGTGACACCACCACTAATCGATGATAGTTCAAATATCCTACTTTTAAATATTACCAACAATTTCCAATGGATGCAAACTAAACATCTGTATATTTAGTCACACACTGAATTTACAGTAATATTTTCTGATTGATTTATCAATGCATTCTAAAATATTGAACTTGAAGTTGTTAATGGAAAGGATTTCTTTTTCTTCACGTTCTTACAGTTTTATCTATCATTGTGGTTTTTGATAATTCCACAGTATGAAACTGCAATATTAAAACTACAGCCACCCGTTTGACCGTATATGACTGGAAAATTTCTGAGGAAACAATAGCCTTGAAGCAGAAAATGAAATGACCTTGGCTGTTTAATATGTTATTTGAACAGATACTCATGTTGGGGCAAAGCCAGGATTGTTAAGAGCCTGCATAGAATCAATCTGAGCTTGGTGAACAGAGCACTGGTGTCAATAGTGGTCCATCGAAGTTGCAAGATCCTTTTTCAGATGGACAATCTTGTCAGTTCTGAGACTTTAAATAAAAATCATGTTGAAATTATTCAATGAGGCTTATTTTTACCTGAAAAGTCCCATGCAGTTATGCTTCCTCTTTAGTTTCAATTTCTTTTGTGATTTCATGGAAAAGGTGAAAGCTATTGTGGGCAGTTTGTAAGTGCGCTGCAATTAACACTGGTCTAGATTACTAATGTAAAAATAATGCATTTTGTTGTACAGCAGAAACTAACTTTAAGGGTCACAGTTCTTTAATATTATTTTAGCTTGCCACAAAAGTTGGGGATGGCCTGTTTAATCTTTAATCTAAAAGTGTAACGAGGCATTTATTTATTCCATCCACTAAAATCTTTTGGCAATAAAATGCCATCACTTGATTAATACAGATTTCTGATGACAACATAATGGCTGGAATTTTCCAGCTCCGTTGGGCATCATGCTGGGCGGGGGGAGGACAATACAGCGGGGAGGCCATTAATCAGTTTTACGCCATCATGAAACCAGTTTGCGATGGTCTGCTCCACCCATCAATGCAAGTCGTGTTTCCCACTGCCGACAATCGGGAACATAATTTTAATACATTTGCATCTCATGTTAAGCCCTGCACGCCACATCAAATTTACCACCCTCATCGACGTGACTTTAGAACGTTGTGCTTCACGACGGCCTTTAAAAGGCATGCACCTAACAACCTGAACTTCGAGGGGAACTCGGAGGTCAGTGCACACAACCTTGCACAGTGCTCGAGAGCATTGCCCACAGGACATCCAGGAAGAGGCCGCTGCGCATTCGTGGAGCGCCAGGCAAGTCACTTTTTCCCGGCTGGCTTTTAGTGCGGTACCGGGGCAAGGGCTCAAGTGCCAGTCAGGCTTGGGAGGTGGGGGTGATGGTGGGGGGCAAGGCAGCATAGATAGGCTGAAGGAAAGACTCAAGCTCATGCTGGGAGATTGGTGGGGGGGGAGTGGGGGAGTGTGAGGGAAACGGCCATGCACTTGGAAAAGCTTGTCAAAATCCAGCATTCTTCCACACCTGAGACCGTTCAGCATAGCTACATTGACATGCTTGGAGTTGGGCTTCTGAAGTTTTCCTGCCCACCCAAACAACGCAAAAGCATGAAAGTGCCACCAAGTCACAGCAACACAGTGTCTTTACAGTGCAGAAGGAGGCTATTCGGCCCATCGAGTTCCACTGGCTCTTTGAAAGAGAATTCCACTTAGTCCCGCTCCCCTGCCTTATCCCGATAACCTTGCACATTCTCTCTTTTCAGGTAGCAATCCAATTCCCTTTTGAATCTATGTTTATATGTGACACCACCATTTCAGGAAGTTTGTTCCAGGCTGCAACCATCCTCTGGGTGAAAACATTTTTCCTCACATCACATTTACTCCTATTGCCAATTATTTTGAATCTGAGCCCTCTTGCTCTTGATATTCTCTTGAGGGGGAACAGTTTCTCACTATTTACCCTGTCCATAGCCAGAAATGCTCTAGCACTCTTCCCCCCTCAGCTGCTGACTGAAAATTAATGTGTGTTTTAGGGGGCAGCAGAGCAATTGGCTGACTGAGCAAGTTGTACAATCCCCTTGCGAAAGCTGGCCATGGTGCAGTCACTGGCTGAGGCACTCACAGCTCCTTGCAATGTCTTTATTAAGGTTTGGACCAGTATCCATTGTGGTTCAAGCTAATAGCACAGCCTTGTAGTGTGGGTTAGGAGAATGCCTGCGCATGAACTGAGAGCACAGCATGCAGTCCAATGGGCGAAGTTGCCACCAATCGGTCAAGTGGACTGGGGCGGAGGTCGGTGGGGTTTCAGACAGCCAATGAGGGCCTACACAATGGCAATCCAAATGATGGCCAGAACTCTCCTGCATGTGTGAAGGGGCCTTCAGAATTAAACAAGGGAGGTTCTCACCTATGCCAGCCCACGCATCTCTCTCGATCCTGCAGGAGGAGAACATCAGGAACATGGAGCCTGGAGGTTTAGCGGTATGCCTCATGGTTCACAGAGACCAGAGAAGAAAAAGAGTGCGGCGGAGATACCTGGGTTAGCAAAGGGAGGAGCATCTCCCTCAAGGTGAAAGGACAGCAAGGTCCTCTGTGCACGCAGCTGAAGATCCACTGTGAGCTGTTGCTCGTAGGCACCTCACTAGACCCCGGGTCTATAGATGGAGCCTGTCAATCTTGCAGATGACTGAGAACCAGAGTCGCTGAAGACTGCTCACTTTTAGGGAACTGGTTAGTCATATATGCCACCTGATGCAGGATTTGGCGCCATGGGGACATGGAGGGCATCCACTGCCACTGGCTGTGGAAGTGACCAAGGCACTCAATCTTTATGCCAGTGGCTCCTTTGAGGGCTCCACAGGTGACTTCTGTGGGAACTCTCAAGCCTCCATGCACAAGTGTATCTAGGAGGTCACGGACACCATCTTCAAGAAGGCGCAGAGCTTTGTGCATTTTGCCCCGGATCAGGAAAGCCAGGAAACAAGAGTATGGGGATTTACGCAGATCTCAGGTTTTACACAGGTGCAGGGTGCCATCAGTTGGACTCATATGGCGCTAAGGTCTCCGTGGCAATAAGCAGTCAACTACATCAACCGCAAGGGCTTCTGGCAGCAATGACAAGCACCATCGAGGTGCAGGCATCACTAATGTGTCCAGTGAGTGTGAAGCCGGACCATCGCTTTGGCTTGAAGGTTACACACTGCATAGGGAAGAGATTCTGGATGAGACACCTGCCTTTATCTTGTGCAGGAACCAAGGTGTCACATCTGAGTGACACGAACACTGCTCATCATAACAATGAGCCATAGGAAGCTGGAGTGAAATTGAGCTGCCCTGCACTTCTCTTGCATTCACACAGTTGGAGGCTAACTATGGCGTCAGTGATGGAGTTCAGCCCGTGCAGCAGTGCAGCACCGATATCTTGGACTAAGGTCTCCATGGCAGCCGCCATCCTACCAGTGTTGACCTTGGTTAATTGGCATGCTGGTGCTATCACCTCAAACTGAAGGTGGACGGACTCCTCCATCTGCCTTGCCATCCCTTCCTGATGCTCCCAGGCTTGCCTTTGCAGCTTCAGCGACCAAGGTATGACCAAGTCCAGAGGCTTCTCATCTGACCCGGGAATCAGCAGATTTCCAGCAGGGCTCTGAGTGCCATAAACCTGGGAAGTTCCTGATGCTACCTACTGTGGATCAGACAGTGAAATGTGCTCACCAGATTGTGACCCTGAGGCTACTCTAGAACAAGGTCCCACCGAGGTCTGTGTCTCTGCACTGGTGGAGGGTGTGGTTGCGCGCTGTAATGGGTCTTCAATTAGATTTTCATCAGATTCTTCTTCCGAGGTGTCCAAGGCTTGAGTTGAGGACCTTCCCCTCACCTCCACCCCACCCCCCCACCCCCCAGCTGTTTCCCAGATGTGCCTGTGAAAGCAATGAGAGATAATTATGTTATGTGTGTTATGGCGCAGCTGGTGGAGATTTAAAATGATTAAATTAAAATATTTATTAACAATATAAAAGATGTCAAGCACATACAGAAGACTACATTTGCTACTATAATAATTCCTAAAATTCCTAATTAACCTGACTCCCTTTACACCCCCTTTAAGGCAACGGTCCAAAAATAGATTTTAGATTTTTAACAGAACCAGCAAATTAACACAATACCCTGGACAATGGAATTCTAAATGGCTTTTTTCCAGCTTAAGTTTTGGTAGCCAGCAGGCTTATGCACAAACACTGGAGGTTTCATTGAAGCTATTTCACACACTTCTGTTAAATCTCACATGGCCTTCATCTGACGCATAGTTTCATTCTCCTTTATATATGTTTATTTCTTTTTAATATGTAAATTCTATTGTTTCATATGCCTTTGAAACTGTATCTTCCTCACAATATAAAAACTTTCATGTTGCTACTATTTATTGTCAGTAACCTTTTGGAAAACCTTAGCCTTGCTTATCTGGCTAGTTGTAAACAGACTGAGATCCCATTGAAATCCAAATCTCCCCTCATCTATCTAAAAACGCAAATTCCCTTCACACCTTACGTACTAAGCCAGCTTCCATGTTTACTCATTACCATGTCAGGCAACTAGCTTCTTCTCATGAGTTAAAGCTTGTAGTCTACTTGACTCCAAATGTAACTAAATCACACATAGGCAGACCCAACTACACTTACCCCCATAAACCTACTTCACAATAAACCAGAAAAATATTAAGAAAATTATTATAATTTCATGACAAGTGCATGGCAGGGGATTGCGGAACAGGGGAACTCACTCACAGCATTGTTGTCTGATGGATGTTCCACTGCTGAATCCTGACTTGGTTGAGAATTGCTAACCTCACTGTCAGCACAGGAACAGCCCAGATCCTCGCAAGTCAGCTGGATGACTCCATTTTCAAAGTCTGTGAGGACCTTTATGTTAGGCATTCCTCCACCAGTCTGCAATGTCTCCCTTTTCTAGTGTACCAGATGGAGAGAATGCAAGCAGGATGCTTGCCAGGCCAGATGATAAGCATGCCTGGCATGTGTGGGTGGTGAGCGGTGCCATGGATGGGATGAGGACACGGTCTGCAGGGCAGATGAAGGTATGTGTGAGAGGGTGAATGGTGATGTCCCTTGAACTGGCAGTGAGTGAGATCCCTGTGGATGTGTGTTGGTTTTGTGAGTATGAGAGTTGAGAGTGATGAGAAGAGTGACTTACCCTGGCAGAATGGAAGAGATCATTCATCCTCTTTCAGCAATGGGCAGCTTTACGCTTTTTCAGGGCATTGGCGCTGATGACTGTTGACACCGTCTCCCATGCTGAATTGGTAACCTTGCTTGCTGGTCTCCGCCTAGAGCAGGGGTAGTGGGCCTCATGGTGGGCATCCACAGCATCCAGTAGGGGCCCAAGGGAGGTGTCATTAAATTTGGGGGAAGCATGTCTCCTCCCTTTGGCAGCCATGGTTTTCCAGCAGCTTCCGATGCCTTAGAGAATACTAGCTCTGTGCAGGGGCACCCTTTAAATATGACCCCCCGATTACTGAAGGCCTGAGCTGACGGTGGGGTGAGCGAATCAGAGGCCGCCCCACCAGCGACCCAGCTTCTTTCCTGGGAATGCATTATTAATGAGGCGGGACGAACCTGTGATGGGATGGTACGGCGCAAGAAGCCGCGATTGCGGCCGGTTAGTAGAATGGCTTTTTTTCCCGCCTGCTACTGCACTTTGTGCAAATCTGGGATGATCTTGCTCAATGTGTTCAATGAGTCATGGTGTTTATTGCCATTTTGCTGTTTCTTCTGTCTTTCTCATGATTGAAGACTTCAATCATTTGCCTGCATAACAGTCACCAGCCTTCAATGCATTGTGTGAAAAACTTTGAGACATTTTTATACAGAAGGCACTGTATAAATGCAATTTATTTTTTTTATTCATTCTTGGGATGTGATCATGACTAGCAGGGCCAGCATTTATTGCCCATCCTTAATTGCCCTGGAGAATGCGGTTGTGATTTACTTAGGTTATAATTCTGGTGGAATATAACTGCTGTGCTTCTCCATTCAAATGTACCTGGTCAGGAAGTTCTACTTCTGTCACCCAGTGTATTTATCATTGAGCTCTCACTAGTAAATATTAGTCTCTCAGCTTATTCTGTTAATTTTTTCTAGTGTTGCCCAATTATATATTATATATTGTACAACATTCTTTACCCAAGAAGGATCTCACGCATGTTAGGTTTTAGCCTCTACCAATCTTATTAATTAACAGGTATGAAAGTCTAGTTGCAGCAATTTTAATACTTTACAAAGGAATATGAATATGATCAATATAATCAATCATACTAGGCGTGCAAGTGATGTGCATCTATTTTCATGAGGCTATGCCTCTTTATTTTTGAAAATATGATTTTTCAACATTCAACTGACTGAAAATTTTGCAATTTGAACTGAGACAGAGCAAACAGCTTAAAAAATGCAAGGCCGCATTTCAAGATGAAGGTGAGAAACAAACAAATCACCCTCAGTGGAGTGTGAAGAGAGAGACAAAATGCCCAAAACCTCTTGGAAATACACAATGGGTGAAGTATTTCAAGGTAAGGCTGTCCAGCCATTAGCAAGAGATTGCAAATGACACCTGTTATGTCAAGAAAGTCTTCAGTAGAGGAAACAGGCTGAAGGCCGCTCCCTCTCCCTCTCTCTCTTTTGGAATAAGTGTGTTGCCAGTTGGAGAAGCCAACTTTACCAGGAACCGAACAGCAAACCGAGATCTCGTAATAATTGCATCATCCTCTATATCCGACCGTGTCTAAGAAACCAGCTAAACCAAATCAGCCACAGCATTTTAAAATCCATATCTCAAGGATAGTCAAAGGACACATAACTATATAATATTTAACCTTTTTTTCATAGCATCCACTATTTTCATGGCCACCTCCTTTAGTACCCTGGGAAGAATATTATCAGGCCCTGGGGATTTACTGGCTTTCAGCCCCATTAATTTCACCAGCACTATTTTTTTAGTAATACTAATTCCTCCTTCTCACTAGACCCTTGATTCCCTAGCATTTCTGGGAAGTTATTTGTGTCTTCCTCAGTGAAGACAGAACTAAAGTAGTTGTTTAATTGCTCTACCATTTCCTTGATCTCTATTATAAATTCTCCTGTTTAGGACATTAAGAGACCTACATTTGTCTTCACTAATCTTTTTCTTTTTACATGCTTACAGAAGCTTTTATAGTCCACAGAATCATAGAATTGTTATGGTGCAGAAGGAGGCTATTCAGCCCATCATGTCTGCACCAGCTCTCCGAATGAACATTATGACTTAGTGCCATTCTCCTTCCTTTTCTCCATGTCCTTGTATATTGTTTCTATTCAAATAATCATCCAATGCCCTCTTGAATGCCTTGATTGAACCTGCCTCCACCACACTTCCAGGCAGTGCACTCTAGATTGCACTCGAACCATTCGCTGTGTGAAAAAGTTTTTTTCTCACATCACATTTGCTTCTTTTGAAGTCACTTTAAATCTGTACCCTCTCGTTCTTGATCCTTTTACAAGCAGGAGCAGTTTCTCATTATCCGTTCTATCCAGCCTCCTCATGATTTTGAACATTTCTATCAAATCTCCTCTTAGACTTTTGCTCTCCAAGGAGAACAGTCGCAATCTCTCCAATCTATCCTCATAGCTGAAGTTTCTCATCCCTGGAACCATTCTGGTAAACCTCTACTGCGTTCTCTCCAATATGTTCACATCCTTCCTTTAGTGTGGCACCCTGAACTGTACACAGTACTCCAGCTGAGGTCTAACTAGTGTCTTATATAAGCTCAGCATGATCTCCCTACTCTTGTGCTCCATGCCCCTATAAATAAAGTCCAGGATACTGTATGCTTTATTAACTGCTCTCTCCAACTGTCCTGCCACATTCAATTACCTATGCACATATACCCCCAGGTCCCTCTGCTCCTGCATCCCCTTAAGAATTGTACCCCTTATTTTATATTGCCTGTCCATGTTCTTCCTATCAAAATGCATCACCTCACACTTCTCTGCGTTGAACTCCATCTGCCACCTATCTGCCCACTCCACCAACATGTCTATGTCCTTTTGAAGTTCTATACTGTCCTCCTCACAGTTTACAATGCTTTGAAGTTTAGTATCATCCGCAAACTTTGAAATTGTCCCCTGCACACCAAGAATTAGATAATTAATATATATCAGGAAAAGCAAGGGTCCCAACACTGACCCCTGGGGAACTCCACTACAAACCTTGCTCCAGCCTGAAAAATTTCCATTGCCCATTACCCTCTGTATCCTATTACTCAGCCAATTTTGTATCCACATTGCTACTGTCCATTTTATTCCATGAGCTATAACTTTTCTCACAAGCCTGTTGTGTGGCACTGTATCGGATGCCTTTTGAAAGTTCATACACACTACATCAAAAGCAAAACCCTCATCAACTCTTTCTGTTACCTCTTCAAAAAACTCCAGCAAGTTAGTTAACCATGAATTTCCCTTTTGAAATCCATGCTGGCTGTTTCTAATCAACCCGCATTCTTCCATGTGACTATTAATTCTATCCCAAATAATTGTTTCAAGAATCATCCCCACCGCTGAAATTAAACTGACTGGTCTGTAATTGCTGAGCTTATCCTTACAACCTTTTTTGAACAAGGACATAATGTTTGCAATTTTCCAGTTCTCTGGCACCTCTCCTGAGTCTAAGGAAGACTGAAATATTATGGCCAGAGCCCCTGCAATTTCCACTCTTACTTCCTTGGATGCATCTCATCCGGTCCTGGTGCCTTGTCAGCTTTAAGTACCGACAATTTATCCAATACTTCTTCCTTATCAATTTTGAACCCTTCTAGTGACAGAGGCCAGGATTTTATGTGCCCGCCGGCGTCGGGCATGTTTGGTGCCATGAGCGGACAATATGGCAAGATCTGTTTCACAAAGGTGTGAAACCAGTTCGCAATTGTCCACTCAGCCTGCCAATGGCAGGCCACGTTCTCCGCCATTGGACGTTGGGAACCTCATTGTAATACATCAGCATATCATTATTAGGCCAGCCCGCTGAAATTGTGCCCCCCAACTGGATCGTCTGCCCATGTCGGCTGGAAACCACGCCGACATATTTCACAACAGCACATAAGCAACATGCACCTGGTGGGCTGTACTTCACTCAGGTCTTCAAGGTTTGTTTGCCTACCTTGCTTTGGTCAGCACTGACAGTCATCAAGGCTTCACAGACAGCATTGCATCACTTTTAGGGGGTGCTCACAGGCAGGTCTCTACCTACCAGATCAGTCATATGTGGGTGGCTTTTCAATGGCTGCAGGGCTAGTGCTTGCTTGGCAAAGGGGGAGAAATGGCCTCAGGCAAATGAGGAGGCTGCAGGACAAGGGCTGTACTGGGGAAGGAGGGTAACCCAGGGTATGTGTGTTGATATGTGTAAGTGGCCTCAAGAGGGTGAGGGCTGGGGAGGCAGTTTCCAGAGTAGATGAGGGCAGGTGGACATGAGAGGCTATGTGAGTGAGAATGTGTGGTGATGTCCCTTGAGCTGGCAATGAGTGAGATGCCAGTGAATGTGTGATGGGCTTGAGAGCGTGAGTTTAGAGTGATGAGATGGCTGTCATACCCTGGCTGCATGGATGAGATCATTCATCCTCCATCTGCATTGGATGGCTAACCTCTTCTGTGCAGCATTGTCACTGATTAGCACTGCCACTGCCTCCTAAGCCTGATTGGTCATGCCGCTGCCCACCATGCGGCTAGAGCGGGGTTAGAGGGCCTCCACTGTGTCCAAAAGGCATTCCAGTAAACCTAGGGGCTGCAGTATTTTTGCTTTTTGTGGACATCTTCCCTGCAGTAGCCGTGGGCTGGAAGCACTGAGATGTGTGCATGCTGCTGGACTTTAAATATGGCACCTGGCTTGATGAAACGGCGAGGTGATGGCGTGGCGGGCGAATGAGAGCCTGCCAGCCATCGAAACAGCATGTTTCCTGGGAATGCATAAATAATGCAGTTTGGGATGATTTGGTGTGAAAACCTGCCATTGCAGCCGGCAGTTAAAACGTCATATTACCTGCCTGCTAATGCACTTAGTGCAAATCTGGGATAATTCCGCCCAGAGTTTCCTCCTCTGTTAGTGTGGCCTCGGTAGCATCTGCTTCCTTGGTAAAGATAGAAGCAAAGTATTCATTTAACACCTCAGCCACGGTCCCTGCCTCCATATGTAAATCTCCTGAGCCACTCATGGTGCCACAGACTTGGCTCTTGCTGAATTCCCCTGAGTAACCATTTCTCTTAGCAGTATCCAAAATGGAAAATCTGTTAGCGAGAGAGATGGACCCGGGGACTTCTGCACTACCTGCCTAGTGCTCTTATTCTGTCTGGTGGTCACCCATTTCCTTTCTGCCTGAGTACACTTTATCTGCAGTGTGACCACTTCACTGGACGTGCTATCCATGAAGATCTCAGCATTGTGGATGCTCCACAGTGACTCCAGCTGCAGCTCTGGCTCTGAAACACGGATTTCAAGAAGCAGCAGCTGGAGACACTTCCTGCATACTTGGTCGTCCTGGACACTGTAAGTGTTCCTGACTTTCCACATCGCACCGCACAGGAGGAGAATTCCACTTGGCCGAGCTGCCCTGCTATGACTTACCCTTAAATTACTCCCTTTACTTTTGCTTCCTCTAGTTTACGGAATATTAAGGATAGTAGAAATACTGACCAGGTTCAACTTACCAAGCCCACCACTCCTCTTTCTCTGGCTCCTGGCCCTGGTCTGGTCTTGGGCCTGTTCCCCTCGCTCTTTTAGACCGTTGCTCCCCTTGTGTTATCAAATGGCAAAAGCAAATAGCACCTTTTTTGCTTACTCCCCTGAACCCCTTAATCACTCAACTCTCAGCACTCTATTCTAAGTCGCACTAAGTTGGCTGGTTTTATATGCTCCTAAGACAAAGGCTAGCTGACCCAGTTACAGAGGAACCAGCTTCAGCTGCTTCTTCAATTAACTAAGCCCGACTGCTCATCCAGTGGGGACCTTGTTCAAACTCTGCTTCAGGCTGGGAACTTTAGAATTTAAACTGTAGATTTCAGTTAAATGTTAACTACAAACAAAATTAGATTTATATCAAAAGATGAAAAAAAAATTAAGACTCCATACTCACCATCCACCAGCATCCAATCCTATACTTAGGCCTATACTTACCAACCATTAAACTTACAAGACTCCTGGGATGTCACTTTTAGATTTTATCTTTAAACTCCTGGCTCTCTCTCTCTGAACTCCCACTGCTTTATGGGCTTCCCCTGTGGCAAAGTAAGAGCAGCTACTGGAGGCTGAGGAAAAGTAGAACATGAAAGGATCACCTCCTTCCCTCTTCACCGACCTCCTTCACTCACCAAAGTCCAACTTAAGCACTCTAATACAACCCAAAGCAGCAGTCCAGTGGACATAAGCAGCACGCCCCTTAGATGAACCTAGGGGAACTGGAACTTGACCTTCAGTGTCTTCTGTCGCAGAAAAGTGTGGAAGGGATCAATGATAGTGCTATCAAGTGGCACTAACTCACAATAACCCGCTCACTGATGCTCAGTTTGGGTTCTTCCAGGGCCATTCAGTTCCTAGCCTCATTACAGCCTTGGTACAAACATGAACAAAAGAGCTGACCTCAAGAGGTGAGGTGAGAGTGACTGCCCTTGGCATCAAGGCAGCATTTGACCGAGTGTGGCATCAAGCAGCCCTAGCAAAACTGGAGTCAATGGTTATCAGGGGGAAAACTCTCCACTGGTTGGAGTCATACCTATCACAAAGGAAAATGGTTGTGGTTGTTGGAGGTCAGTCATCTCAGTCCCACATATTGCTGCAGGAGTTCCTCAGATTAGTGTCGTAGGACCAATCACCTTTAGTTGCTTCATCAATGACCTTCCCTGCATCATAAAGTCAGAACTGGGGATGTTCACAGATAATTGCACAATGTTCAGCACCATTTGCAGATCCTCAGATACTGAAGCAGCCTGTGTCCATATGCAGCAAGACATGGACAACCTTTAGTTTTGGGCTGATAAGTGGCAAGTAACATTTGTGCCACACAAGTACCAAGCAATGACTATTGTTATGAATCCATATCTCCAAGAACTCTGCTTTAAAAAAAAAAATTGAAAGGACATTGAATTATTTGTATATTCTCTGGAGTATTTTTCTAAAAGGTTACAAGTTCATTTTGGTTTGTGAGAAAGCTGTTTTTTCCAAGAAATCACATGACTTCAGCTAGGCGACTAGCAAGACACCTGGGGAGATGAGAATTATTTTATTTATGTGAGTAAAAATTTTAAAATCGTTGTTGTCAGGCTGTGGGCTCCTGCTGATTGGTTGAAAAACATCTGGCCTGGGAGAAGTCCTGTCTAAACACGTTTTTTTTTAACTCAGTGTGTGTCTTGGGAGTGAACTATGAAGGAAGATTGTGCCTCTCTCTCTCCTTCTCTCTCTCCCTGTGTTGCTTGCAGTCCAGAGTGGGTATTTACCTTCAGTCAGAATAACTCCTCATCTCAGAATAACTCAGCTGTATTTGAAAGCCTGTAAAGCTACAACAAGCAAAAGTTAATAAAGATGGTGTTTCGCTGAAGGTACTTTGGAAAGTACTTCCAGACAACTACAGTGACCAGCGCTCCACATTTGCATACAGGAACACCAAATCAACAGCAGCAAGACCTTTTTGAACTTTATACTTTTTCATAAAGTATTCTCTTATGCCAATCTCGGCAGAGACCTTATTTACCTATCCTTTGTTTGGGTATGTGTGTGTGTTGGGATTTTAAAACGGGTAAATTGTTACACTTCTAGATTACAAATTGTATGTTAACCAGTTTTGCAACTTGCTTAAAATAAGTTTTGTTTCTTAACAAATCAATTGTTCTGAGTTTATTGAAAGAAGCCTGATTAAAGTCTCTTTTATTCTTGGTCTAGCAGTAGCGAAGGTAAACAATTGGCCATTTTGGTGAGTGAATCAAACATTTACACTTATGGTGCGACCAGTGGGGTAATGAGGCTAGAGAAACTATGCACTCCTCCCATCCTGGCTGTAGCACTATCTCCAACAAGAGAGAATCTAACAATCTCCCTTTGATATTTAATGGCATTACCATCTATCCTAGGGTCATCATTGACCAGAAACTGAGCTGAACCTGCCACATAAATACTGCAACTGCAAAAGCAGGTCAGAGGCTGGGAATTCTGTGGCAAGTAACTCACCTCCTGACTCTTCAAAGCCTGTCCAACATCTACAAGGCACAAATCAGAAGTGTAATGATATACTCTTCACTTGCCTGGATGAATGCAGCTCCAATAATACTCAAGAAGCTTGACAGCATCCATAACAAAGCAGTGTTTTTGATTGGTGTCCCATCCACCACCGTAAACATTCACTCCCTCCATTACCAGTGCACAGTGGCAGCAGTGTGTATTGTCTACAAGAAGCACCACAGGAACTCATCAAGGTTCCTCTACAGTACACTCTAAACCGTAGACCTCTACCGCCTTGAAGCACAAGGGTAACAGGTGCCTGGGAACACCAATACCTGCAAATTCCCCTCCAAGCCACACACCATCCTGACTTGGAGCTATATTGCCACTCCTTTGTTGTCACTGGGTCAAAATCCTGGAACTCCCTTCCTAACAACACTGTGGGTGTACCTACACCACATGGACTGCAGCGGTTCAAGAAGGCGGCTCACCACCACTTTCTCAAGGGAAATTAGGGGTGGGCAATAAATGCTGGCTTAGCCAAAAACACCCGCACCCCATGAGTAAACAAGAAATGCCACCTGACATACCCCGGACTTCATAGCTGTTTACTTGTCTTACTAAAGCTGTAGTCAGGCCTCATTTTTGTATGTGCCACTGAAAGCAATGTGCTTTGTACTGTCCAGCAGAGCTCAATCCATTTCCTCAAACTTCCTCTATTATTCTTAAGTTTATTTTGCGATTTCCAATCCTTAGAGTACTCTACTGGTAACCCAAATACATATTGAATTGTTCCCCCATCTTACCCATTTCAGTTGATTCCAATGACAATGACTTACGATTGATTTTCTAATTTCTATAGCTTACCCTTTCTGAGACTGGTACGGAATGAATAAAAAGTCGGTTCCTGATTGGCTTGCCACATTGCAGAATTTTAGCCTCTGACAATCTTAATAATAAGTAAATTTATTGTCTTGAAAATCTACAACATGCAGCCAAATCATAGCAGACCATTATGGGCACATGGCTGTGATTTTTGGAAAGAGCTAGTTTGCTTCTGTGTACAATCTCCTGTTCTGTCATGGGTGGGAGTAAAACATGGCCCCATTTAAAGCTATAATTTTGCATAAGAGATTACTTAAGCACCAAAAAGGACCTGAATTAAAGGTCAAAAATGATAAGTATTGTGAAATAAATCAACAGGACACATAGTTTCAGTCTGAAGAATCATGGGAATTGCATATGTGGAATGCAAATAGTCAAGACTGAATAACATTAGACTGACATTTTGCAGTATTTGCAATTACCTTTGGGTGCAGAGAGTGATTTTGCCATGGATCTTTCATTTTGGAAGATCTATTTGTAGTTATTCACCTCCCTCAGAAAATTAGGTAAGTTGATATGAGCCTATGGCAGTGCAAAGTTTGTATGTTCTGCTGGATGGAACAAGCTAGCAAGGTCAATGTTCCAAACAGAGGGAAGACTAAATAAGCACTTAGAAACTGTGATTGAATGCTTGCCCTCTTAGTTACAAGTACAGCATTATACCAGCAGGACTAGTGATTGATCCATAGATTTGGTTATTTTATTAATGTAGTTCTGATGAATATTAGAATGAATTAAGGCTTCTCAATATAGATTAAGCTAATAGTACTGATGCATATTATACATTATGCTGATAGGTGACTCTTTTCTTTCAATACATATTCATTTCAGCTCACATATTGTACTCCTATTTAACATTAACCAAAAGGTTCTATTTGATAGTGATACATGTTCCATACTCAGGGCCAATGACTCATGCTCTCATCCCACTTGTAATGAATGTTTCTGTCAGAGTGTACTGTGTACACATTCAGGTTGCATAAATCTACAAAAGCATTCTTCCTCCTTAATGTGCTTTAAGTTATCACAGAGGATGAGACTGTTTAACATGTATTAGAAATTTATATTAGATTGGAGATTAAAACAGTATTCAAAAGATTGTTGCGATGTCCTGAAGCAATTGTGAATGAATCTCCACATGAATAGGAACCCTGTTCCTACGACCTACATGTTTCTGTTCATACAGTTGAATCAAGACAAAAGGCAAATCCGCAGGCACATCATCAAGTGTAAAGTGCAAAATAACAGAAGATCAATTTTTGTCTAATTAGATAAAACAGCCTTGAAGACCAGGGCTCCAAGAAAAATTCAAAGATTTAACTGAAATGTCACCATGCGCTAGATGTCTCAGTAATTTTCTTTTATTCAGCAGGAGTTTTTGATGAATACTGTTTGCTTCCGTTCTTCTCTCTTTACCTCTAAATTGTATGTTTATGTATTTTTATGTAATCAAAAACTTACTGCAAGTTGTTGCTCTACATTTCTACATTTATCTCATTAAAACGAGCTGGGTGGTTTTGACTTTAACCCTATCTGGCCCTGCAATAGTTTGACCCCTAAATATATTTATGGCTTACAAGAGAATGTAGTAGGGGCAGACACTTAAGAATGATATAGCTCGCCATCTTGGTGACCTCAGCACAAACAGCACAATTATGCTGATGGGAGTGTGTAAGTAGGAACTAAACAAGCGTGACGATAAATCATTGTTCCTACAAGATTAACACTTCTATTTATTCCGTTCTTGCAGAAGTGCATGTTCTAATTTACTGACTGGATAAAACCAAATCAGGGCTTACCTAATAAGAGCAATATCACCCTCATGACGAACTCCACCTGTTGGATACCTCTGCAAGTACATCATCCAGTTTTAAACAGAGGAACTCTGAGGAGCAATATGGGCTGATTGGGGAATCGTGGAATATGGGTTTATGGATGGATGTGCATTGACCATCTACCAAGTTTACATTATAAAACACAACACAAAGGAGAAACAGTGTGTTCTGATTTCAACAAGAAAATGTGATACCAGAACTGCCAGAGTTTGTCTGTCCTGTTAGAACATCCTCTCAAGGCAAACAACTGTTTTGTGCATTTGACTTGCCCCTGTATGTATTTTAGATTGTACCTTGTACATAAATAGCCATAAGCCACGAAAAACACTCTTCCCCTGGAAGATGGTGGGTTCAAAACTTATTTGGGCCTTGAGCATATGACCGCTGAAGGAGCACTGCGCTGTCATCAGAGGTGTTATTTATTTGATCAACTGTTGATCAACAAGATCCTGTCTGTCTGAGCGGGTGGAAATAAATGATCCCATGGCATTATGTGAGAAAATAGATGATCTTCCCGGTATCTCAGTGAACATTCAGTACTCAACAGGCGCCACTGAAATAGTTTAGGTCTTCTTTAACCTCATACCTTGGTGTGTGTAGATTGACAGCTGTGATTTCCCTATTTATTCCCTATTTCCCACTGTATTTAAAAAGTATTTCATTGGATGTGAAGCACTTTGAAATATCCAGGGATGTGACAGTGCTATACATAAACCAGTTCTTTCCGGTTTCTCATCTGCTGTCTCATCTGAGTCTCAATTTACTAACCCCTTCCACCCATCCACCCACCTTATCCAAGACCTGATTTGCTGCCTCTTCCCCATTCAAAATATTAACATGTAGAACTCAAAATTAATTTACCCTAATTCTAGTTTATAGGTGTCGGGGGGTGGGGGGGAGTGGGGGGCAATTCTTTATGTGCCTGTGCCCATTGGGAATGAAGTGGATGGGTGAAACACAAAATGTATCTTTACACTAAACACTACGTTTCCCTGATAGTGAGTGGCTCCTCTGCAGCGTTGGACTCCATTTCAGTGCCAGTGGCCTCTGCACACTCCAGAGTGCCTGTTGGAAGCAACCACAGGCCTTCCTTTTTTAAAGGCAAACTCCCTGTGAAACAGAAGTTGCAGCAATGCACTGCAGCCTGCTGAATAATGGTTATTTCCCAATCAGGTACAAGATATAACATTTCAGGGGAAGAAGAGAGCTCTACAATTTAGTGACGTCATCCTGGATGCACTGTGTCAGTAGGCCATGGTCAGGAAGGAAGCCTCAGGCAGATGGCAGGAGCCTCTCGAGACTCACCTTCCAAAGAGAATGGGAGCAGGTGGTGAGGGTGGTCAGTGCCCACACTGTGGCTCCACAAACCTGACAGCAATGCTGCAAAATGTTCAATTACCTCACTGGAGTGATCAGGGTGAGTGAATGCACCTGGACTTTGCATCTCACACCCACCACGCACCTCTCAAGGCACCTGCATCCCCATCACTCACACAGCAGCACACCCTGACACTCAGGGCTCACCTTTTACATCCTTACAATATACCTCACCCTCACACACCTACCAATGCTTCCAGCCTCACACCCATCTCTCACTGCCTCCACATATTCCAGCTATTCAGTTATGGGAGGCACATCACCTAAGCAGCTACTTTCATTCCTCTTACAGGAGAAGGTCACCCATAGCAGGCGGGAGAGGGAGATGACAGGTGGAGGGCCACCAAGGATCCATTCCTCATTGTCCTCAAACAGATGGTTCACAGGATCATGGGCACCAATGTCACAGAGCCAGTGGCACCCGCTGTCGTTGAGACAATCGCTGCATTATGCACCCTCTCCACTTACTCCTCACCTTCATCCTGAAAGGCACCATGAAATGGAAACTGCAGAAGGACTGACCGTGAATCTCGTGCTTTCCTACCCCACCCTCCCCACTCCCCTCACACTTTGCTGCTCTCACTTAGTCAAGTACTGAGGGTTGCTCAGCTCCAGAAGCCGTTAGGAGCAAAGGGTGATGGGAGGAAGAGAGCTCTGAGGAAAAAACACAGTCACTTGACTTAAAACTTGCAACCACCAGCTCAGATACTGGCACAAGGCGAGCATTAAAGGCTAGTTTAAAGTTGGGATCTGCATGTGGCGAGTCACTGGGCGTGTGTGGGCTGCAGCCAGGACAAAGGGGTAGGTCAGCTTGTGTATGAACTCACCCGATGATGAAGTCATATGCCAGTTAGGCTGCAGGTCTCTCAGATGAGGACCTTGTTGGGGTAGATTATAAGAAAACGTTGATGACAATGTACACTGAGATGGGGGTAGGGAGGTTCTTTTAGACTGAAGCGACACCTCACAGTTCCTCTTGCTCTGTCTGGTTGCACATGTGGTACATGTGGTCGCTTCCCCTTCTTCTCCTCCTCCTACTCCTCCTCTTCTTCTGCCTATTTCTCCTTTTCTTCTTCCTCCCTCTTCCAAGGGGTCCTCCAGATCCCAGGAAGGAGTGGCTGGGCCCTCACAGTTGTGATGCAATGGATGATGCAGAAGACCACCACAGACACAGAGACCCTCTTGGGCATAAACTGCAGAAATTCTCCTCGAGTGATCTAAGCAGTGAAATCTCTGCTCTAGGAGCCTGATGTTTTGCTCCATGGTATTGCAGGTGGCTCCATGGCTTTCATTGAGGTCTTCCTATCGCAAATGGTAGGATGGCAGAAGGGGGTCTTGAGCCATGTGTGGAAGAGTAGCTCTTACCACTGGGAGGTGCTTTTGAGGCCCAAAGGAGAGAACTACTGTCACAGGATAAAACATCATGGATGCTGCCAGGATAACGAGCATTCACTGAGATGAATTTCTTGGTGTGGTTGCACACCAACAGCATGTTGACAGAGTGGTAGCCTTTACAGATGAGGTATCACTCCCTGTTGATGTCAGGGGCCTATGGAACCACATACATGCAATCTAGCAACCTCAGCACAAGTAAATGAAAAACACCTTTGCTGCAATCTGTTGAGTGTCCCTTTAAATAGTCCTAGCAAAGGGCCCACCTTGCTTCATAACACTTATTATTTCAGGAGTGAATAACAAAAGAACAAAAGAATATAAGAACTAGGAGCAGGAGTAGGCAATTCAGCCCCTCGAGCCTGCCCCGCCATTCATTACAATCATGGCTGATCTCATTTCGGCTTCAACTCCAATTTCCCACCCTCTTCCCATAACCTTTCAACCCATTGCTAATTAAAAATCTGTCTATCTCCTCCTTAAATTTATTCAGTGTCCCAGCATCCACTGCACTCTAAGGTAGTGAATTTCACAGATTCACGACCCTTTGAGAAAAGTAATTCCTCCTCATCTCTGATTTAAATTTACCACCCATTAGCCTAAAACTATGGCCTCTCATTTCAGAATTCCCCAGAAGGGGAAACATCCAGTCCACGTCTACTTTGTCTATCCCCTTTAGCATCTTATATACTTTAATTAGGTCTCCTCTCATCCTTCTAAACTCTAGCGAGTATAGGCCTAAACTGCTCAATCTCTCCTCATAAGCCCCGCATCTCTGGAATCAATCTAGTGAACCTCCTCTGAACCGCCTCCAGTGTAACGACATCCTTCCTCAAGTAAGGGGACCAAAGCTGTGCACAGTACTCCAGGTGTGGTCTCACCAATGCCTTGTACAGTTGCAACACCACTTCCCTATTTTTATACTCTATTCCTTTAGCAATAAATGCCAAAGTTCCATTTGAATAAGAAAGATGTCACCCGCTCATTTGTTGACCGATTTTGTTCTCTGGCTACATCATCCCTTTCTCACCAGTGATGTCCTGGTTGCATGTGTTCAGTGCCTTCAGATGTGTGTGGGTCCACACCCACCTTCCCCACTCCAGTTGGCTCACGTGGTGTAGGCTTCATTGAAAGTGATCTGTGACCTCTCCTGCACTACAGCTCTGCAGGCAAGCCTATGCAGCTCTGTTAGAAGAGATGCTACATGACTGAATTCTGTGACCAAATTGTTTAAAATTCATAAAACAACATTCATAAAATGTTGCATTAGATAATTTCAATAGACTGATATTTTGACATTAAACACTGAACCATGGAGCTTAAAGGGGAAGGGAAGGCTAGAAGAATTCCCTGTTCATGTTATGCTCTCAATTTAAATTGAAAATGTACATTGACATAAATCTTGTTTGACATCTTTTGTAAAAGTCAATTTGTTGACCTCTCATTTGAGGCCCACCAGATTGGTTACACTGTGCCCCAGCTGGTGAAATGCTTTCCTGCTGTGGTTCAGCTCTGGATCAGCACTCAGGTAGCTCTGAAGTAGTGACCCGCACTATATCTGGTGTTTTGTCAGTGATGTTACTTCAGCAATGAGGAGATGCAACAGGGCAGGACCAAAAATTGTCCTTTTTTAAGCAAAGCTTCAAACAATATGCATATTTACTTTTTGTTTAAAGTATTCTATAATACTTAGAAGCACAAGTAATCTCCTACTTTCTTCCCTTGTTCTTTTAGTCAGTAGAGAAAAGTAGGGGGCAGGAGCACTGCAGAGGGAAGGAATGTTCAGCATACTCTGTGATCATGAGTACATGTGGTGGGTTGTGGAAAGAGACACGGCAGATGCTGCTGAACTGTGGGTGAGAAGGACGACTCAGCAAGTGCTACAGAACTCTATGTGTGTGTGTGCATGTGTGCGTGTGTGTAGGCAGGGGAAGGTGCAAGAGGCATTGCTCCCTCCCCTCAAGTCCTCAATCTGTTGCTTTGCTGGACTCCTGCTCTGAGGAAGACATCATACCATTCTGTTGGTCTAGAATCTAGTTATAAAGTAACACATTCACAAATGTTTACAATTTCATTAATGATAAATATGGAAGAAGGCCAGACCAGGGAGGGAAGTACAGTTATAGCCCAGCCTTTAAACTGCAGCCAATTAATAGGCAACTTGCAGCATTTGCTGGAAGGGGTAGAAAAAGAACTAACCCAGGAAAGCTTTATGTAAATTCCTCCCCAGACCCCTGGAGGGGGCAAAAGGTATGGTTAAAAAAATAAATGGAAGAAGCTGAAATTAAGTGTTATGAAAGGCCAATTACCCATCATGAAATAGCTTGGTTTAACTTCAAATAATAGGCAGGCAATCAGTGTTGCGGTGTGATGAAATCACTACTCCCACAAGTGGAGGATGTAAAACTTAATATTTAAGCAATACTTTACTATTCCTACTGTTGCAGCTGTGGCTTATTGGTGTCACTCTTGATTCTGAATCAGAAGGTCAAGAGGTCAAGTTTGGCTACTGAGAATTGGGCACACGATCTCGGTTGGCATTCAGATTAGTGCTGAGTGAGTGTTGCACTGTTGAAGCTGCTGCCTTTCTGATGAGACATTAAACAAGAGCCTGTCTTCCCACAACACTATTTCAAAGAACTGGAATTTTATCTTTGTGTCCTGGCCAATATTTATCCCTCAATGAACATCACTGAGGCAAATGGTTTGGTCAAAATTACATTACTGTTAGTGAGCTTGCTGTGTGCAAATTGACAGCTGTGTTTTCCACAACAACAATCACAATAGCTTGAAGTACATCATTTTTCCGTAAAGTGTTTTAAGACATCCTGATGTCATGAAACATGTCATTTGGATGCAAGGACTTTCCCAGTAAATCCTTTATACATACGGTATTAATATTGTTGATAGATGTGAGTACTAAGGCATAGACTTGAAAAGTATACAGCCGAAGTAGTGGAGCACTGGACTCCCAAAGAGCAAACTATCAACATGACCCCCATGCTGGATTGACATTTGAACTTTTTAGGCATGTTGCTGCCAACTAGCTATAGATAAATTCTGCCGGGACAACATACTGAAATGACCAACTTGCCCTCTACAGGCATATCTCCTGTCAATCAATCAGAAACAAACATTAATAACATCTGCGGTGGAATCCGCAGATCAAATAACGCTACCATTTTGACAGAGTGACAAAGTATGGCAGAGGAGGCAACATTGTGTGACCTATAGCGTGTGCATGCCTGCAAGGTGAAAATTAGTGATAAATCTTATTAGATGGAAATGCAATTTTGCCAAATCAGTAGATAACTGGACTGATCGTGTACAGCATTATTAATACCTTGGTCTAAATTTAATCTTTATGAATGAGTCCTTCAGTAAGAATGCACAGAAGTATGTTATTTTTAAAAATTGGTTAATTGTAAAAACTTGCTTGTTGCGATGGCTGAATTTGCCCCTGCAGGTGAAACAGTTTGTGCCAGGGCCTTATAGACTTCAAAACCAAGAGGATATTGGTTGAGGGTCTCTGAGTAGTGAGGTCTGGGATTTGAGTAGATTGCCTCTACCTCTGCAGAAGCCATGAGGGTTGCACCAGGTAAAAGCACTAAGAAGTGGAAGAGTAAAGATTTGTGGTCACATAAGGAGATAAACATGCATGTGTTGGTGCAAAAGTGGCTTTTGCTTGAGGTTTGTAGATGGGTGGGCTGGTGGAATCTAAGTAAACCTTGCCACAACAGGGAAATCCCAGACAATAATCAGTGCATTGCCTGTTGCAACTTTTTTCTCCTCCTCTTCAACCTTCATAGAATCCCGCAATGAGACTCTGTGCTCCATGTGTTGTTCCTTCTGCAGGTCCAAACCTTGTTGCTGTACAGTAATGTTCGGAAGGCAGCACACCACAACCATTCTGGAAACTGTGGCTGGTGCATATTGAAGGGCACCTCCAGATTTATCCAGTCACCTTGAGTGCATCTTCAGCATGCAATGTGTTGTCTGATGACACATCTGGTGGTCATAGGACATTCATCCTATTGTTCCTAGGTTTCACTCCTCAGCTTTCTGGGAAGTGTCATTTTAAATGGACATCCCTTGTCTCCGAGCAGCCAGCTGGTAAATCTGCCTCCAGGTGTGGAGACATTTGGTAGGATAAAAACATCAGGCAGCTGCCTAGAAATCTTCCACACACCAGCATAAAGATCCTTTGAGTATTTCTGGAAAAAGACATTTTGTCGAAGCTTTTCATCTTGCAAACATCAGGACAATCACAAGAATACCAATGTTAGGGGAAGCAACAACTTTATACTGTATGAGCAGAGAGTCCTGATTGGTTAGCAAGTGGACTCAGATTGGTAGAGGCGTTGCCATGGAGAGCGCACCAGTTAATGATTACTGACATTTAACTGCCAAGTATCATTTGAAATTTAAATCAGGCAGCTTGACTCTGATTAGTCAAGGCATTGCCCTGAGGAATGAACCAGTGAATGACTGTCACTTACTTTGTTTAGCTGAAATGGGCACAATGTGTGTACATGTTTCCTCTGTCTGTAAAGAACAGGGCCCAGGGTATTAATATACGTAGCTTCAGTACATGCAAATGTTCCACACTGTGAGCCTGACTGACAATCTTAAACTGGTTGCCAGTGTAATTTTTAGCACACTGAGGACTATTTAGCGAAAGTTGTCCAATCACAGAATCACGTCTAATGTTGGACACTGCGTTTTGAGTTTTACAAGCACGGGCTGGTTGGGTACAGTCTGTACCTTGCCCTTTGTGAAAAGCAGAAGGGACATGCTGTTTGATATGATCTGCTAGTCTTTGAGACGTATGGCCTACATAGCTGGCGCTGAAATTCATAAAGCACATTACTCATTTGTGTGATAGGCAGAATATCTTTTTGGCTTGATGGCAGCATCCTAATAGTGGAGAATATCACTCGTGTTGCTACTGCATTGTAGCAGCGTGAAACAGCTAGCTTCACCTTGTGCTGAAGTTTTTGAGATACCTTACCCTCCCAGGGTAATCTGAGGTAGACTGGGAACATTGCAGGGTCGAAGGTAATGGCCTTAGGCCTGTTCATGAGTTTGCACGATAAACAGTGCAAGATGATCTGTCCAGGGTAGCCATTATCCTGCAAAATGTCTTTGATGTGCCATATTTCAGCATAAAGCTTGCATGGTGATAAGGCCAATTTTATAGCACGTAGAACTGTAAGAATCCCAACGTGTGTATTGACCAATGAAAGTAGGCTTGAGGTAGATCGTGGTAGAGAACCCCCAGGCAGATTTCTCAACTAGTACGTCAAGGAAGGGGAGTTCATTTGGCTGCTCCATTTCGAAGGTGAATTTGAGTGCAGGATGGAGTCCATTAAGTCATGCAAGGAAATTATTATATGCTGCTACGGACTTAAATCTAGCAAACATATCATCCACATATCGGAAATATGCAAGGGGTAGGAGGTTAGGTGTCATTCCATCGAAGATACATTCCTCATGCAACCCAACAAAGATGTTTGCAAGAGCTGGGCCTAGATGTTGATGATACTCATTCTGACTGGCATCATCGTAGGCGAAGTTAACATAATTACTGGTCTGGCAAAAAAAGCAATTAATCACCTATCCTATGAATTTATGGTCCACTCAATGTGGGATCCTGAAAATGTCTTCCCCGGAGCCCTAAAAGGATCCAAAGATCCAAGAAGGCAGAGGGCGGTGGTGACCACCAGGTCTCCTTGTCAGCAGGTCTTGTTCCAATGACTGCTATCACCTGATGTGACACCCTGAGCCTCCTCAGACTCTGGTGCTCCAACACATCGAGGAAACTTATCCTCTGTCTGTAAACCCTGCATATCGAGCACAACCTCCTGTGAACTGCAGTTCTTTGCTGATGTCCTTTCTCTTGTGAAAATGCAGGGTTGTGAGCAACAACAGGTCCTGCTGATGCTGCTGTTGGACATCTTGGTCCTCATCTGAGCTCCAAAGTAACACAGAGTAAGCAGCATCCATCTGATTTACATAAGGAAAAGGAGCAACAGTAGGCCAATGGCCCCTGGAGCCTGTTCTGCCATTGAGTAAGATCATAGTTGATCATTGACTTCAACTCCACTTTCCTGCCCTATCCCCATATTCCTTGATTCCTTTAGCGTCCAAAGATCCATGTAACACAATCTTGAATGTACCAAAAGATTCACAACCTGAATTCACAATCTGAATTGACCCATTACTCTGATACTAAGCCCCTTGCTGTAGGCTTCAGTGAGGGGAAACAACTGTTCAGCATCTACATGTTCAAGCACCTTCAGAATCTTATATATTTCAATTAGGTGAACTCCAGGGGTATAGGCCCACTCCACTCAACACCTCATCATCAGCCAATCTTCTTATCCCAGAAACCAATGGTGTGAAGCTTCACTGCATTCCCTCTGTAGCAGGGCCTCCAGCAGCAGGTGGCGATGGTGAGGAAGAGCACGAAGCAAGGAAACTGCTTGGCTCCTGTGGGGCCCCTCCCTGCAAGGAGCAGTGTCTTTGACAGGCTGAGGGGGCGGAGCCAGGGGTCATGAGGGGAGGGAGAAAGCAGTGTGGACCAAGCTAGGACTTGTGAGTGGTGGTGTGGCAGGAGCCTAGTCAGAGTGACTGGCAGCAACTCTGAGTCTGAGAAGCCTCATGGAGAGAGGGGAACAGGACATGCCTTAACACTCCTGGTGAGTGCTGCGCTGAGGAGCTACGGCCCTGAATAGGATAGAGATCTGGAGCCTGGTCAGTGATTACTCTCTGCAAATAGTTGTTTCTTGGAGTTACGCTTCCCCTTGACAGTTTATACAGTTTTGATGCTGATGGAATAAAAGAACCTTGTTTTTTAACTTTTGTGCAGTCCATGTGCTTAAAGCGCATGTTATACCTCCAAGGCAAGCATATCCTTCCTTAGATAAGGAAGACAACTGTGCACAGTACTCCATGTATAACCTCATCAAAGCCCTGTACAATATTTATGATAGTTACTCTTGAACTCCAATCTCCTTGCAATAAAGATCCATGTGCTATTTGCCTTCTTAATTGCTTGCTGTACCTGCATGCTAACTTTGTGTTGTACAAGGACAGCCAAATCCCTCTGAACATCAACATAAACCCTTATCTTGTGTAATAACCTGTATGGCTGCACGTTATCAAAGGCCTTCCCTCTGTATCCAAATGCTCCACATGCACTGGTTAACTGCAGTATCTACTCTGCTAGCTACATGTTCAAAAAACTGTAAAAACTTTGTCAGACACGATTTCCCTTTCATAAAAACATGTTGACTCTGCTTAATTGCTTATGATTTTCTAAAGTGTCTTATTAATGCCTATTTATAAATAAACTCCAGAATTTCCTGATGACTGATGTCAGGTTAACTAGTTTGTATTTCTCTGGGCGGAATCTTCCATTCTGGAGTATAAGTTGGGTGGTGGGCTGAAACGAGAGTGACTTATGCTCAGAGATGGGATGGCTATCCATGCGTGATCTTGCACTGCTCAGCTCATTACAAATGTATGCGTGAGGAGCTCGGTGAATCTTGTGGTAGGGACAGGCTGGAAGTTGCCATCCCTCCCCTTACCTCATGAGGTTGAAAGTCCTGGCGTCATATCTAAAGGAAACCCAGACAGCCATTCACTCACTGCAAGCCAGAAACTCTAGGTTATTTGTCCAGAATGTCCCTGAGCAGATAATGTGTGGCCCCACTGTTCAGCGATGCCTCCCTGCAGGTTCTCCTCTAGGCTGTCCAGGAAAGACGGGAGGCCCTACCCCCCAGAGATAGTTGCAGGAGGCCCTTCCATCTGACCCTGGCAGCCTGGCTGGAGGTGGCAGTGGATCTGAGCGTCTGTGGGGCCCACAAAAAAACCACCCAGAAAAAGGATTAATGGTCTACTGCACTCTGCAGGGTAAGTGGACTGTCTACTTGCTTCAAAGTGACACAAGGGCACCAGGCAGTGTAAGTGTGCGAGTGCACAGGGATGTCAGACAGGAGTTTGGGTTGCAGGACTCAGCAGCAGATGGGACAAGTGCACTGACTCTGTGGTAGCAATGTCACGCTTTCAATGTTCTATCAGTTGCAGGACATCGTTCTTGTTAATCACTTACTGGGGAGGGCTCAGGAAGCATAGCAGGCAGGCATGCTCCTAAACTGCTCATGCACCCCTTGGGATGACACTCAATCCTTCTGTCTCTCTGCAGGACAAGAACGAACACAACAGGAGAGAGAGGGTCAAGGCTGGCGGTGACATACCAGACTTCAGAATGCTCACCACCTTCGAAGAGGAGGCTGCCGAACTAGCCAGGGACCGTGCATGCACCAAGGGTGAGACAGAATTCCCCCAGCAAGCCACTGTGGATGCCTCCACTCTGCAGTTGTCAGATGCACCGACAGAGTGAGACATAGATAAGATTGCTTAGGCGTCCACTAAATCTTTCTCTTCTCTATTCAAGGTACCAGCAAGAAAAAGAGGAGGCAAAAAAGGAAGACTATCCACAACTCCAGCTCCAACTCCAGGATGATGCCTCACAATCCTCGGAAGATGCATCACTCCCTGCACCCTCTAGCAGCGCAAAGACATTGACCTCGGTGGGTGCACGTTCTAGAGTAGGCTTGGTGTCACAATCTGGTGAGCACATTGCAGCCACAGATCCACAGCTGATGGAGGAAGTGACAGCCGAGGAGGACTGCTGGAAACCAGTTTGCAGATGATGAGCCTCTGGACTCAGCCATAAAAGACATGGTGGAAATGCAGAGACAGGCAGGGCAACATCTTGCTGCTAGCTGCTGTAATGGTCACAGGCATTTAATGACATGGAATTTGGTCATCAGAGACTGATGATGTCCTCCTATAGAGTCACTTCTCCCACATTATTAACATTATGATTGCTGAATATTTCAACATGAAGATATTTAAGAACTGGCCATCATTTGTGTGTGTGGTGTGTGCGGCCTGGACATGCAGCATGCAATCCATTATTCGCAGTTCTGAGAACCATGACTGCGCAGAATATGCAGCAAAGGCATTGCATCTCCTGCTGCTGTTGTCCTGATGTGAGATGGATGCAAAGGGTTTTCAAGAGGAGTTAAACAGATTAAGTGAGTGGCAAGGAACACTGTAGATGCCATTTGGGGTTTAAAGAGTGAAGCTCTCCACTATGGTCTGACCAGTAGAAAACCAGAGGCTTCCCTAGATGTTAGGAAAATGACAAAGTGTACACTCCAATTGTTCCTGGCAGTCCTTGTTCAAATGTAATATTGAGCTAACAAGCAGGTGAAGGCTGCAAGTTAAGAGGTAACGGCCAAGTTAGCCTTGACTGCAGGTGGGATTGAATGTAGGATTAAAGAGAGTGTGCAGTTGACTGAAGCCTTTGTGAGACCTCACATGGAGTTTTGTGTGGCTTGCTCGTCTCCCCATCAAAGGTTGGAATAGGCCTTGCATAAAGGGATTGCAATCAAAGTGTATCGGACATCATTGAAGGACCAGGTATTATCCCATGAGGTGAGAGCGAATAGAATGGACCTGTGTGCTAGACCATGCAGAGGATTGTGAGGCTATCCATGTGAAACATAACAGCTCTTACAGGGCTTTGTAGGGTCCATGTAGGAAAGATGTTTAACTTGGCTGGGGTGTCCAAAATGATGGATCACAAACTCACAGTAATATGAAGGCCATCTAGGACTGAGATTTGTAGGATTCTCTGCAGCTGGAGGGTCATCAATGGTTGGTCCTCCACACCTCATAGTGCAGTTGAAGCACTGTCATTGAGTTGACTCCAAAGTTACTTCAATACTTTTTGGGATGATAAGGATGTCAAGGGATGTTATTTGGAACTAGAAGTGGTTTTAAATAAGTTATGTGTATTGTGTGTGTTAAGAATAAGTTTAAGCTTTAAGTTTAATATAGATGTTTTATTTGTGGGTTAAAAGGGTGAAACCTGTGTCTAGTTTCCTTAAGGTTTCTCTGGAAAATGTTGCCTGCAAGTCTGTGGGTTTGTTTGTATGTATACCTGAATTTTAATGAGATTTTACGACCCTTGAAGTGGTTTGGGGGAGTCAAAACAAAACAGAAAAATTGCGCTGTTGCCTAGCAGCAGGAGACCTACAGAGGCAAACAGAAAAGCAGTTTGAGTTCAGTTGGTCTGTGGATACCACAGGGTGAAGAAGCTGAACAGGAGAGGGAATTGCAGAGAGTAGATTTCCCAGAAGAACAAAAAAAAGTCCCAAAGCCAGGGATTGGAAGAGGAGAGTCCCAAGAAGGTAGTTAAGTCAAAGGACAAGGACAGGAATCTGGAACAGATCCTGCTCAATAGACGTTAAAGCAAGGAGCAGAGTAAAATACGCTAAGTTAAAGAGAGAAAGGTGCAGGGAGCAGAGCCAAGGCAAAGTGGGCTTGCGAGAAGCCAGAAGATCCGAGGAGACAGCCAAAGGTTGTTGAATCCCTACTATGGGCATGCGAAGCAGTGGTGTTTTGTTGGCACGGCTGAGTATCTGAGGAAAGTGTGTGGAAGGCGAAACTTGAATGAGAGTGGTGATCCAGGGGAGAGGAACATTGGAAGGAGAGATTGAAACCCTGGAGGTGGACCCTTTTGGAAGGCACCTGAGAGAAAGCATTGTTTGGGAGAAGATTCTAAAGCAAGTTCTTCAAGAGTGGAGATTGGAAACCCCCATATGAAAGACGGAGTTCAGTGAGACTGGTTGGTTCACGGTGTGACAAGTGTCTGGGGGGAGTTGATGAGAGGTCCATAGCATCTGCTTGGGGTGGCATCTGTCACTTGGTTTCAGGGTATGGTGTGTCTGACCACAGGTTGCCTATTGGTTTACTATGGACTGTATAATCACTATGAACATTAGAGTAGAAGATAGATTTTGTAACTTGTGTTATCCTTACGAATCAGTATATATCTGTAAAGGTTTAGTAGTGGTGAAGGAGTATTATAATATAGTTCATCTTTTCTTATTTAATAAATGTTTTATCCTTTTGTTAAAAGTTCATTAGCTGACTCCTGTGATTCTGTTCAGTTGCCACCCTCCACGTTTCTAAACAAAAAATGAAAGTTAGGATCTATCAAGCCATATTCCAACCTGGGATCTGACTTGTCCAATAGTCACATCAGCTGGGATCATAATAATATGGGGTTACTGAGGGTGAGTGGCGATCGGGGACCAGTCACAAGAACTTTCCTGATCAAGGTGCATGGAGCAGCAATCTTGAGGGGCCAAATGGTTTACTCATGTTGTTCTTCCCTGTGCACTTATGTTTCTGATTCCACCTGAAAGAACTCTCTGCAAGGTCTACTCCCCATGGGGAGCAGGTGTGAGGGTGACATGAGTACATCCCTGCTGAGGTAAGAAATCCTGTTGCTTTCAATGTGCTATGCACACAGACTTTAAGGGCATGAGAAAAATCTTATTTCTATTTGCCATCAAGAGGAGTGACGAGGCTCGAATAAGAGCTTTTGAAATGAAAGGGCTCAGAAGGATATTAGCTGTGTCATGGACGGCCAAGAGGACCAAATGGGTGCTCAAGAAAGCTGGTGTTAAGAGGAACTTGTTTGTGGCAGTGATATAAAGGAAGCTCACATATTTTGGACATGTGATGTGAACAGGAGGGCAGTGTTTGGAAAATGAGATAACACAAAGCAAAACAACTGGAAAACGTGCACAAGGAACACTTAAGTATTGGCAGCTTACTCTGCTAGGAATCTGTTAGCTGTTAGATTGATTGTCATGGGCCTGTCTGCCATGGCCTCTGTGTGTGCCTCCCCAACATCCTGGCTCCTGTCATCACCATTCAACGCCTTCCCCGTTCTCATTGTCGGAGGAGACATCTCGGTCTTCCAGCCAAAACTCCTTTGTAGCGCAGGGTGCAGCAGACAACTGATGTGGGACACACACTGTGGAGAGTATTGAAGTGCTCCTCCAAGCACTCCGAACACCTGAACCTCGCCTTTGGGAGGCCTATCGTCTGCTTGTGTCCCTTGTGGAGGCATGTGCTGCATTGCACCACTCCTCGGTGACACTCTGCAGATGGCGAGATGGTACTGTCAAACAGGTCTTCTGGGGGTATCTCTTGGCCTCAAGGAGCCAGCCCTGCAATCGTTAAGGTCCTTCAAAAACTTGTGGCACCTGGGAGTAGTTCAGAATGTAGCCATCATGAGAGCTCCCTGGGAACCGCACACAAACAAGCAGGATTTGTCTGGTGTGATTACAGCTGAAAGTTCAAAGAGTGGAAATATTTCCTATTGATGAATGTGACTGGCTGAAGCCAGGGAGCTGTCAACACCATATGTGTGCAGTCAAGAACCCCTCGCACTTGCAGGAAACCTGCGATTGCTGCAAAACCCAACGTTCTGGCTGCCTGGCTCTCAGGATGCAAGCGGAATTTGACAATTTGGTGAGCCCTCCTGAAGAGGGCATCTGTCACCTCCTGGATGCACTTGTGCATCACTGGCTGGGAGATGCTGCACAGGTCCCCAATTGAACCCTGGGAGGATCCACAAGCAAAGAAGTTTAGGACTGCAGTGACCTTTAATGCCACTGGCTTGGGATTGCCTCCAAGTCCTTGTGGATGCAGATCTTCATGAAGAGCTGGCATAAGTGATCAAACACATTCCGGACATCCTAAGCCACCTCAGGCATTGTCTTTTGCACATCTGCAGGTAGCTGCACTGCTTGTGATATACCCAAGTTCGAGCCAATGCTCACCATCGTACTAGCCCCTGGTCTTGAGGCTCCACAGCCTCTTGCCGGTCTACCTGTTGCTCCTCCTGGCCCTGGGCTAACCTGTGCCAGTACCTCCTTATCTCCAACAGAGCCAGTAGAAAGGCAGGGTTCCTGGAGCCTGCATCATCTATGCGTGAGTGGATCAATGAGCAAATTGCAATGATCCATCTAGTCAGCATATTCTTTGTAGATCAGCCTCCATCTTTGAGCCTTTAAGACATGGCATCCCCACCCACCCCTTCCCGAGGGCCAGAGATGGGTATTCCTCCTGTTCATACAGGACTGTGCATGGAGACATTGCGCATTGATGACAGCCATGTGCAAGAACCCTCCCTCAGACACTATTCAGCTTGCCTCCATTACACTTGAGACTCTATAGAGAGACCATTGCCCTGGCATCATAGAAAGACTTACCACATGCTGTTAGGGAGTTCCAGGATTTTGACCCAGCGACAGTGAAGGACCATTCCAGCAACATATTTCCAAGTCCGGATGGTGAGTGAATTGGAGGGGAATGTCCAGGTGGTGGTGTTCCCATCTACCTGCTGCCCTTGTCCTGCTAGATGGTAGTGGTCATGGGTTTGGAAGGTGCTGTCAAAGGAGCCTTGGTGAATTCCTGCAGTGTATCTTGTAGATGGTACACACTGCTGCTACTGTGTGTCGGTGGTGGAGGGAGTGAATGTTTGTGGATGTGGTGCCAATCAAGGTGCTTTGTCCTGGACAGTGTCAAGCTTCTTGAGTGTTGTGGGAGCTGCACTCATCCAGGCAAGTGGAGAGTATTCCATCACACTCCTGACTTGTGCCTTGTATATGGTGGACAGGCTTTGGGAAGCCAGGAGGTGAGCTGCTTGCACACAACTCCTAGCCTCTGACCTCTTGTAGCCACGGTATTTATATGGCTAGTCCAGTTCAGTTCCTGGTCAATGGTAAACCCGAGAATGTTGATAGTGGGGGATTCAGTGATGCTAATGCCTTTGAACATCAAGGGGCGATGGTTGGATTCTCCCTTGTTGGAGATGGTCATTGCCTGATACTTGTGTGGCACAAATGTTATTTGCCATTTGTCAGTCCAAGCCTGGATATTGCCCAGACCTTGCTGCATTTGGACATGGACTGCTTCAGTATCTGAGGAGTTGCAAATGGTGCTGAAAATTGTTCAATCATCCTAAAATGCCCTGGTCAAGTTTGGCTTCCATCCCCAGACACCCTCCTAATATGTCTCAGGTAGTCTGGCTTTCTTACTCAGGCATCTCTCCCACCTACTGACTCTACCTGCATGTAAGAAAGCGTTTGTTCTCATTTCTTGTGCTGAAAGTTTAGGTCACATACTTTGGAGGTTACTTTACACACTTTGGATGTTTCGTGGTCTGATCTGCACTTGAAGGTCTGATCTATCAAATCTTTCAAAATTCCCTAGACTCTAAAACTGCCCCAGTGGGTTAGGGGGGAGCAATTGTATCACTGCTGTCCAAGAAAGAGGGGAGAAAGGAAACACTGAGTGGAATCTTCTGGAAACGTAATTTGGCAGGAGGCCAAAAATCAGTTTCCGTGGCGCTTAGATCTCCGTGGCAACAAGCAGTGAACTATGTCAGCTGCAAGGGCTTTGACTCACTGAATGTTCAACTGGTCTGCAGCCACCCAAACACATCCTGCAGGTCTGTGCATGACTCCCAGAGAGCATCTTTGACTCCTACATTCTTAGCAGGTCTCAGATCCCTGACATCTCCCAGGGTCCAGAGAGGCTTCAGGGTTGACTCCTCAGGGACAAGGGCTACCCACAGAGGATGTGGCTGATGATGCACGCTGGCAGCCTTAGACTGCAGCAGAGTGACAGTACAACAAGGCTCACACCATGACTCGGACTTTGATGGAGCAAACAATAGGCATTTTGAAAATGAGGTCCTGGTGACTCGACAGGTCCAGTGGAGCACTGCAATACAGTCTCCAGAGGTGTTGCGCATCATCGTCGCTTGCTGCACTCTACACAACCTGACGCTGCAACGGGGGGAGTAACTGGCTGTAGAGGAGATTTAAGAGCTGCACTTCTCCTCCGATAAGGAGAATATCGAAGGGGATGACGATGACCAGGTCCTCGAAGGCGAGAATGCGGATGATGAGGCCATCGCACCGGCCAGATGAGGCAGGCGCCCTTGTGAGGCCCTCATAGCCGCAAGATTCATGGAGGATGATGATGAGATGCAATGAGGACAGTCCTGACATCCTCACCTTGCAGCAGTGAACATTTGACTCATGTGGCTGATGGCAGCGCACATACCCTCAGTGCTCAGGCTCATGTCATGGAGATGCAGCGGAGGCCCTAATAGTCACTAGATTCCAGGAGGATGATGATGACATGCGGTGAGGATGCTCCATAGATCTTCACATAGCCTCTGAGAATGTCTGACACCTGTCTGGCTGAGAGCAGCTCACTTGCACTCTGTGATCAGGGTTATATCATATGGAGACGCAGCCGCGAAACTTTAAATGCACCTGATGCTTTGTCAGCCTTCAGCACCCGACCCCTTCAGGAGCACAGCATCACTGGTCACAGATTCTGATGAAATGGGGGGCCAGCCCCATCTCAAAGGTGCTGAGAGCACACAGAGAGAATGACAGAACTCTGTGATGCCTGCCCACGACATTCTGGCAGTAGTAACAAGCATCATCGAGGTGTAAGCATCACTAATGTGTACAGTGAGTGTGAAACCGGACCATCACTTTGGTCTGAAGGTTACACACTGCACAGGTAAGAGGCCCTGGACTGAGACACCTGCCTTTATCTTGTGCAGGAACCAAGGTTTCACATCTGAATGTCACGAACACTGCTCATCAGAACAAGGAGCCATAGGCAGGGAGGCATTCTTGGGAGTTTATTTATAATAGTGCCTAAGCTGTGCAACTAAATCTTCCTAACCCTGTCGCTACGTCTTGGTGCTCCCCCGACATCCACAGTGGAGATGGAGGCAGCCTGCTGACTGCTACACTCTGTGAATTCCTTGAAGGGCATCCTCTGAAGGGCTGAGACCTGGAGGGTTCTGGCCTGCTTTCGGGGTCCTGATGTGTGGCAGTGGCACCTTTTTTGGTCGTGGAGCTGGAGCTGCTGGGGTCACAGGAAGAAGGGATTCGGAAGGGCTGGACACTCCCGGAGTCACTGGGTGGATGGCCCTGGGTTGTGCACCTGCTGATCCTCCTCACTATGGATGCCGAGGGCCCCTGTCTGACTCCTTGAGGAGAAGGGGAAGCTGGAGTCAGATCAAGCTGCCCTGCACCCCTCTCATGTTGACACTTTTGGAGGCCATCAGCGATGGAGTTCAGCCCACGCAACAATGCAAGACCGATGTCTTGGTCCAAGGTCTTTATTGCGGCTGCCATCCTACCAGTGTTGACCTCGGTGCATTGAAAGACTGAAAGTGGACGGACTCCTCCATTGTGCCTTGCAATCTGAGGAGTTCAGTGGACATCCCTTCCTGATGTTCCTGAGCTTACAGTTGCTTCCAGCTCCAGCAGTTGAGGTATGACTGAGACCAGAGGCTCATCATCTGGCTCGGACTCAGCAGGTTTCTGGCCTCAAGCAGTCCTCTGAGTGCCAGAAACCTGGGAAGTCCCTGCCGCCAGGTGCTGTGGACCAGTCAGAATAATGTGCTTACCAGATTGTGACCCTGAAGCTATTCTAGAACTAGGTCCCACCGAGGTGCGTGTCTCTGCACTTGTGGAGGGTGTGGATGAGTGCTGTGACGGGTCTTCAATTAGGGTGTCATCAGATTCTTCTTCTGAGCTGTCTTCGGGGCTTGAGTCGAGGGCCTGGGCCATGAACCCCCTCGGCTGCTTCCCAGATGTGGCTGTGAAAGTGAGGCGAGATAGTTACTGCATGGCAGGGGACTGCGGAACAGGGGAACTGACTCATATCATGGTTGTCTGATGGATGTTGCATGGCTGGATCCTCACATGGTTGAGCACTGCCGACCTCACCATCAGCACAGGAATGGTCCAGATTGTCACCGGCCAACTGGGTGACTCTATTTCAAAAGTCTGTGAGGATCTTGATGTCAGGCAATCCTCTGTCAGTCTGTGGCCTCTCCCTTTGGTTGTGTGCCAGCTTGTCCTGCATGAATACAGATGGAGAGAGTGTAAGCAGGATGCCTGCCAGGCCAGATGATAAGCATGCCTGGCATGTGTGGGTGGTGAGTGGTGCCAAAGACAGTATTAGGATATGATCTGCAGGGCAAATGAAGATGTGTGTGAGAGAGTGAATAGTGATGTCCCTTGAACTGGCAGTGAGTGAGATCCTTGTGGATGTGTGAGGGGTTTGTGAGTGTGAGAGTTGAGGGTGAAAAGAAGAGTGACTTACCCTGGCGGAACGGAGGAGATCATTCATCCTCTTTTGGCACTGGGTGGCTGCCCTCTTTTGCAGGGTGTTGGCGCTGACTACCGCTGCCACGGCCTCCCACGCTGGATTGGTGACCTTGCTTGCTGGTCTTTGCCCAGTGCAGGGGTAGAGGACTTCACAGCAGGCTTCCACTGTATCCAGTAGGCGCTAAATTTGAGGGCAGTATGTTTCCTCCCTTTGGCAGCCATGACTTTGCAGCAGCTTCTGATCCCTTAGAGAGTTCTAGCTCTGTGCAGGGGCGCCCTTTAAATATGGAGCCCAGATTACTGAAGGCCTGAGGTGACGGTGGGGTGGGCGAATCAGAATCCACCCTACCAGTGATCCGGCGTGTTTCCAGGAATGCATTATTAATGGGAATGTGCTGATTTGATACGAAAACCCGCTACTGTGGCCAGCGGGTAAAATGTCCTTTTCCCCTCCCGCTACGGCACTTTGTGCAAATCTGGGACAAATCTGTCCCACATCTCCAAGTGTGCGCCACTTATATGCAGCCGTAGAAGTGAATGCAATAATTTCTTGCTGGTGGAGAACTTAATTTGGAGGGGGCACTTAATTCTGGCTGGCTGGCCTTTTAATGAGCATGCATGACATGCAAATACATGCAAAAGGGCTTTCCAGCACTGTTCATCAGGGAGCTCAAGCTTTCATTAAAATTCCGAGAACTTAATTGCAAAAGTTCATCTTACCGTCAGGAAACTGATTTTTGGCCTCCTGCCAAATTACATTTCCAGAAGATTCCACTCGGTATTTCCTTTCTCCCCTCTTTCTTGGAAAGCAGCGTTACAATTGCTTTCTTCTAATCCACTGGGGCAGTTCTGGAGTCTAGGGAATTTTGAAAGATTTCACAGATCAGGCCTCCAACTACAGATCAGACCATCAAACATCCAAAGTGTGTAAAGTAACCTCCAAAGTATGTTACCTAAACTTTCAGCACAAGAACTGAGAACAAGCGCTTTCCCACAAGCAGGTAAGAAAGCAACTGTGAATACTCTACATTTTAACATTTTTCACCTCTCCTGGCTTCCACCCCCTCAGTCGCCATTGTCCTTTCTTTCAATGCAACAAAAATTACACTGCAAAACCCACATCAAAGTCGCTCTAATTGAGCCATTAATATATTGAAATTGACAATCCAAGGCGGGGGTTGGAGGGGGTGGGGTTCATTGCATGCTCACAGCCGAACCTGCTGCAGTAAAAAGTTGGTCCTTAAAGACATGCTCACCTGTTTCCTGGATTTCACCCCCAGCTGTACCCAAACCCAAGCGCTCACCCACATTAAAATTCTCCCCAAAGTTTTATTTAATGAGAGTTTGCTTTTAACCTCCCTCGTTTGTCATTTCCCTTCTTATGGGAAATTTCCACCGAAGGACGTGACAATAGTCTGGGCAGCAGATTGCTCCACTTGCACCTAATTGTGGATTTATTGCAAAATACGCAGTAGTGTGAGTCCATTTATGAAATGGCATTAGGCACATAGCCAAAAATAAAATTTCAGCAGTATTTCTGTAACTTACTTCGTGCATAACCACTTCAACAAAACACACTTCATAGCAACATAGTTAAAAATCTCAGCAGAACTGGAACGTGATGCATATTTGGCCTGTGAAGCTCAGTGTGACTCGGATGAGCTGATTTCAGAATTAGTTAATTTATGTTTAGAACACACCAATAATCATCAGTGGGCAAAGATCACATTATATAAAATGTAAGTGGATGTGAGTAAACAACCTTTTGGACTTGTCTTCAACATCTGAGGGAGTCCAGATTTTCCAGATTTTTTTCTCCCCTTATTGGCCCAGGGTTTTCCAGTCATTTGTGTCTCCAAGGAGATTACATGGCTGCGGTGGCAGGACAGGTGGGGGACAGGGGAGTTGGGGCTGGGATTGGGGAAGGGATGGGGGTTGTTTGGAAGGATCTTATTCTGATTTTCTAGGCAAGTTTGATGGACCAGCTGATGTTTTGCTGCTGGAATCTTCATATGTCCTTTCCTGTATGAAAGAAATAAGCAGTAGGCTTTATATTGGATAACAAATGAAATTCCAAATGAATATTATTTACATTGCCTGGGTTGGCTACATTTATATTCTACTGATTGCGAACTCTCTGAGGAATCCTGCAGATTTCCCTTTATAAAAAAGCTATAATGAAATAATTGGATGTAAAGAAGGCCCCTACCTTCCATTTCTAACTTTCTTTCCTTTCATACGTCTCAAATCCCAGAAGTACTTCTCAATCTGCTGTGTACAAAATCCTACTTGTTACTATGTCTTAGAAACCATTCCATGCAGAGCCCGTTTTACAGGCACTACTTGGACTACCAAGGCTTCAATATGGCAGGAAGGAATAATCCTGCCCAGAAGTGCACCACCGGCCATATTACATAAGAACAAAAAATGCATCCCTTACCAACACATGAAACAAAAGTTAGCCTCTTTGCATGTGAAAATAAGGGGCCTAATTCCTGCTTGACTCCCCTTTCCATGTTTGGTTTGCCTGGGGCAGCTGGTGCCATTGGAATGCACCCTATAACCCACACCTGCACACCCCCTCCCAACTCTGTGTGACCACAAATGGGTGCTCCTAAATTCCTGGACCTACATTTTCTTTAAACAATTCACACATTTTTGTGAAATACTAGCCTGTTTCTACTAATTTCCACAATTTTATGATGATAAAGCCCATTCATTGGCTGTTATTCCTAGATAAAAAGATTTTACTGCAATTAACCCTAACTCAAGGTAAGGCACTGCTGTGACCTCCCCTTTAAGTGTTTGTCTCAATCTCAACCATGAACTTTCTGCCTGCCGGTATTGCAATTTTGTTTTAGAAAAGCTAGCAATGCTTCAATTTTTATTTTGATTGATTCTTCAGCGGTAGGCTATTTCTGAGACAAATGAAATTTTACAGCTGATCCTTATGTTGTGGAACTCTGGAAACCCCTGTCCACTCATTCTCTATTGGCCTTTTCATGCCAATTTACAACACAATTTTGTAACAAATGGTGGTGTTTAAGGGGGGAAAAAAATCTACCATCGTAAATAGAACATGAAGGTGCCACAGGATTTAGTAGGCCAAAAATAGCTTTGAGTACAGTTGCTGTAATATGTAATAAATTTGCAGAGAACACAGGGGTTAGGTTTGAGAGTTTTGGGCGCCACCAGGGCAGTATTATTTCCCTAAACACAAATGGTGAGGCCTGAAGAGGCTTGGTATTGGGCCTCAGACCTCATCACAATGAAGGTGACATTCAGCATTCACCAGACGTGGCAGCATCAGGTAAGTGGTCCAAATTCAGACCAGCCCACAGGTAAGTGGATTGGGGACCTCAGGATCTCCAGCGATCGGGGGGAAGATTATGGCAGAAGTTCAGAGGTCTTGGTCTTTGGGGCTGAGGATAGCATAGGAAGATTGAGGGGACCTGATTGTTGAAGATGGAGGAGTGTAGAGAGATTGGAGGCATCAGGTTGTCAGGAGTTGGGTGGAAGACCAGGGAACCTGGATGTTGGGGCTGGAGGTTGTGGAGGAAAATTTGGGGGAAGGTTAATTGGCAGAGTTGGGGTTTGAGAGGAAGATCAAAGGGCCTGGTTGTTGGGGTCGGGGGTCAGGAGGAAGATCAGAGGTGGGGGGCCTAGTTGTAGGAGAGTGGAATCTTGGGAATGGAAGCAGCAATGTTTGTGATAAGTACTTGCCATTATTTATTTATGTAATTCTTATGGTTGGGTTATCATAACTGGAGCTGGTCACCTCAGGTCAATTAAAATTGCAGCAGGGACCTGAATTTGGCATTATGCCCTTTATTTACATATGTAAATTGCCTAATGCATACTTCAGACATGAGAAAAGGACACCTTTAGTTTGTCCTTTGACCAATATGATAGGCAGTGCACTTCCAGCCAGAGAATTGTGCATGCTTCTTGCTCACCATTTTAGGAGGCCACATAGCATCTGAAAAATGTGTGCTGCCTGGCCCAATTTAACCCCTTTAATGTTTGCATTTTTGTTTGATGGTGCTGTTAGTGTCATAGTATTTTACAGACAATTACAGATATCATAAAAGGTAGCTGTCTCCTAACTAAAGGGGGATGTATTAAGTCATTAAACATTAGGGTAATGATAATGGAAAAAATAGTGCATCTTACTGAATACTGAACTGTGTCAGAAAATTATTTAGGGTCTGTCCGTGAGTGCAATAAGAAATTAATGGAATCTTCCACTGTGCTAATTTGCTAAAATTTCACAACTAATGATGAAAAGATCTTTTTAATGTTCATGTGGCATTAGTTTTAGACAAGAATTAAACTTTATTGTGCCAATGTTGAATGAAAACTTGAGCTATGATAAGAACATAGGCTTAAATAATATCTTTCACTGAGGCAAATATATATGAACGATACTTAGAGTCAGCATTCTTGTTCCTTTGCTGTGGCTTTCAAAATGGTTGAAACCTATTTTTTTTTTCAAAGCTTTTTGCAGATTTGTCACAGTTCTCTGCAAGTTGTTGTTTGCTGAAATTGTGTGAGGCAAGCTGTTTGCAAAAACAAGCTTGCTGGAACTGATACCCAGCTGAATTTTTTTTTGAAGATTGTCACTTTTAACATGAATTTGGAGGTGTGTTGCCAAAAATGAGTTTGATCATACCAGTGGCAACATTTTGCAGCCCTACAAATTGCTACCTAACTAACTGAGTTACATGAGGCTCCAGCTGGCTTCAATTTCTTGTGACTGGTAGAAATGCCACAGTGCAGTGTCATTGAGTTGCTTTCTGACAACACACTTCAAGAGTCCCTGATGCGGCAAACATAGTAACAGTAGAGAAGCAGATAACGCAGCCAGGGAAAGGATATTAAGGTCCTGAGTGACTGAAATCCCTTGACTAGAATGATTCCCAGGTCATCAACAGATATAGTATAAATTACAGGTATTGCTGGAACCTCGCAATCTCAACACTTCCAGAACATATCAAGGTTGTAGCCACATTAGCTCTTTTTACATCAGGATCGTTTTAGATTCCTTCTCAATGTTACATTGTTATACAGAACTGTTGCTCTGTCATTATCAAGGAAAGAGATCATTGTAGCTCTTTTAACAGGAACAACTGGCAGTGATATCAAGTCAGAAGTGTGTTTATTTAATGTATCCAGTTTTCCAAATGTATCAAGGGCAATGGATTGCATCCATGCCCCTGTTGGACCACTTGCACAGATTGAGAACCAAAAATATTTCCATTCCATGACTGTGTAAGTGGTTGTCGATATAAGTGGTCAATAATAAAAGCGGTTGCTGCTTTCCTACATGTAGTGAATAGCTTGTGCTCTTATGTGCGTCCTGGCATATAGATCTGGCATACATAAGGTGAGAGAGGGTCACTATGTGGGTTGGATATTGAGTAAGCATCAATTCTATCTACTGGGTGAGCAAATATTTTCCCTTATTTGATGGAATTATCTTAAAGATACTTTTAAAAGTCAGATTTAATTTGTTTTTAGTACTCTTGAGATGGTAGATGAAAGGACACAGATGCATTTGTAATTTTAGAACTAATTATTTTAAGGGTAAAATTTTTAGCTCGCTGGGCGGGTGCACGCCTGACCTGACCGAGCGTAAAATGATGCGCGATGACATTGGGTGTGCATCCCGACGTCATCACACATTCGTGCGATATTTTGGTCAGCGGGTGCGTGCCGGAGCCGGCAGCGCGCCTGCTGACAATTAAAAGGCCTATTAAGGCCATTAAAGACTTAACTGAAATAGATTTTTCGCTGCCCATTCAACCTTATGGTTGGTGGGCAGGCGAAAACGCTAAGCGGCCTTTGCACTTTTTTGGAAATCTCACCCATGAGCAGTGATAAGGTTTCCAAAAGCAAATAAAAATAAAGTAAAAACTTTCACTTTTCATTAATAACATGTCCCTGGTCATGTGACAGAGTCATATGAGGGGACATGTTTCATTACTTTCTTGCTTTCTTTCTTTTCACACATCTTCATCTCCCTGAGGCAGAGAGCTGCCTCAGGGAGATTATGTAGCATGCATTTGCGTGGAGGTTGCGTTCGCCCGGCTCGCACTCCTCCCCCCGCCCGCAGAGGCAGCGCTGCCGCTCGCGTTTCATGCTGAGTGTGCCTTAGTTGGCCCACAAGCATGAAATTGCCTTCTAGGCCCGATCACAGGCAGTGGTTGGCTTCCCGACCGCCTCACCTGCCCCCACCGAGTCCGCACGTCAAGGGCAAAATTCTGCCTAAAGACGCTGGCAAAAGCACCAGAGGTGAGGTGAGGAGAATGTTTTTATGCAGCAAGTTTTTAGGATCTGGAATGCACTGCCTGAAAGGATAGTGGAAGAAGATCCTTTTTAAAAATTATTTCCCATGAAAGAATAAAAAAAGGATGTAGGCATCACTATCTAGGCCAGCATTAATTGTCCATCCCTACTTGCCCTTAAGAAGGTGGTGGTGAGCTGCCTTCTTGAACCACTGCAGTCCATGTGGTGTAGGTACACCCACAGTGTTGTTAGGGAGGGAGTTCCAGGATTTTGACCCAGATAATGAACGAATATAGTCCCAAGTCAGGATGATATCTGGCTTGGAGGGGAACTTCCAGGTGGTGGTGATCCCATGTGTCTGCTGCCCTTGTCCTAGGAGGTAGAGGTCATGGGTTTGGAAGGTGCTGTCAAAGGAGCCTTGGTGAGTGTTTCAGTAGATCTTGTAGCCAACTCTGGCACGCGACTGCCGAATGAAATGTCACAATGGCGTGCAATGATGTCAGGATGCACACCTGACATCATCGCACGTCATTTTACACATTGGCGTGTCGGGCCCGCCCCCATACTCCGACCGGAAGATTCTGCCCCTGGTCAACATTCAGGTTTGGGCTGATAAGTGGCAAGTAACATTCATGTCACACAAGTACCAGGCAATGACCATGTCCAACAAAAGAGAATCTAACCATCTCCGCTTGACATTCAATGGCATTACCATCACTGAATCCCCCCCTATCAACGTCCTGGGGGTTACCATTGATCAGAAACTGAACTGGACTAGCCTTATAAATATCATGGCTACAAGAGCAGGTCATAGGTTAGGAATTCTGCAGTGAGTAACTCAGCTCCTGACTCCCCAAAGCCTGTCCACCATCTACAAGGCACAAGTTAGGAGTAATCTCCACTTGCCTGGATGAGTGCCGCTCCAATAACACTCAAGAGGCTCGACACCATCCAGGACAAAGCTGCCCACTTGATTGTCACCACATCCATCATCTTAAGCATTCACTCCCTCCCTCCACCACAATTGCACAGTGGCAGCAGTGTGTAACATCTACAATATGCACTGCAGCAACTCACCAAGGCTCCTTCAACAACAGTGTCCAAATCCACAACATTACCACCTAGAAGGACAAGGGCAGCAGATGCCTGGGAACACTATCACCTGCAAGTTCCCCTCCAAGATATATGCCATCCTGACTTGGAACTATATTGCCATTCCTTCACTGGAGTTGGGTCAAAATCCTGGAACTCCCTCGCTAACTGCACTGGGTGTATCTACACCACATGGACTGCAGTGGTTCAAGAAGGTGCAATAGGGTTGGGCAATAAATGCTGGCCTAGCCAGTGACTCCCACACCACATGAAAGAATAAAAAGAAACATCCCTTTTGTCATTCAATCTGTACTGCCCTATCACAAATCTTCCTGTCTGTTCCTTCCTCCCATCTCCCCTTTCCCTGCCTTGTATAAAAATGGTTGCATTTCTCAATATTCCCAATTCTGAGGAAGAGTCATTGACCTCCCTCTCCACAGATGCTACCTGACCGGCTGAGTATTTCTAGAATTTTCTATTTTTATTTCAGCTCTTTCTGATTGCTTTCACCTCCATTTGCCCATTTCCTCTGGAAATGCAGCTGTCACATTTTGAACGGATTTATTTTAATTTTTTCAATGCTGAGGTGTTCCAAACGTCTCTTACCCTTTAGGTTTGGCCTGACTTCCCTTCCTACTCCTCATTTCCTTTTGCTTGTTCCGTGGCCCCTGCCGTGTAAACTCTTTGCCATTGTAACTTGTGTGTAGTTCTTATTAACGTAACAGAGCAACACAGAATGAGGAGGAGAGTGGGACATTCCCTGGAAAGGTAGAAATTGGATTGGGAAAGATCTGACCAAAATTTGAGATCTTCCATGTTATAATGTTTTTAACCATTGCACCGTAGAAGCTTAAAACACAGAAGGAAAGAAAGACTTTTATTGATGCAGTGCTCTCATGAACTCAGAGAAACATGAAGTGCTTTATAAACAATGAAGAACTTTTTTGAAGTTGTCACTGTTATAACCTAAAGAATGTGGCACTCCCTCAGTATTGCACTGAAGTGTCAGCTGAGGTTATGGACTCAAGTCTGGAGTGGGACTTGAAACCGCAATTTCAGAGGAAAGAATGATACCCATGGAGCCACAGCTGGCAGACGGAGACAACTTGGCCTGTTATGTCTATTAGGCTCTCTATTGAAAAAGCCATAAACTAATCCAAGTTGTCCCGTGCCTTCCTCTACTGCAGTTATCTGATTTCCCTTTATAAGACCACATTGTGTCTGCCTCGGTTCTCCAACAGAGGGCGCTGGTGAGAAGTGACTGAAGCATTCTGGGAGAAGTCATCGCAGCCATCGCGACTCAGGAGGGAATCGAGGAGAAGGAATCTTGCACTCAACAGGAGGAAGGGCATCCAACAGAGGGCGCTGGTGATAAGTGACTGAAGCATTCTGGGAGAAGTCATCGCAGCCACCGTGACTCAAGAGGGAATCGAGGAGGACCCACTGTCAAAGAACGGAATAGCCCCAAACATTACATTGCTGTAGTGTTTCCATCCCTCCCTCCTCCTCAAACCTAAAAGAAAAAAGAGAGAGGAAGAGGCAATGCCTTCAGGAGTGCACTAGAACTGCCTTCTGAAAGTGGATTTTAAAGAAAAAGCAGCTGATTGGTGAGTAAATCCTGGGAGCAGACTCGGAGAGAGGAGCACCGGAGCGGTGAGTATAAATCTAGCTTACCTCGGGGATTCGCGGCCTTGACTCCAGGGAGCCGATTCGGAGGGAGGAGCACCGGAGCTGTGAGTATAAATCTAGCTTACCTCGGGGATTCGTGGCCTTGTCTCTAGGGAGCAGACTCGGAGGGAGGAGCACCGGAGCGGTGACCTCGGGGCACAGAGTAACTGAAGCCAAAACTGAAAAAGTGACATCACAGGAAACCTGTGACCTGATTGGTTGGTAGGAAATCTGCACCAAATTTGAAAAAAAAACCACTGCAAAGCTAATTAATTAATTATCTAAGTAGAGATGGCTGGGCAGGTGATGTGTTGTAGCTGTATGATGTGGGAGCTGGCAGGTCCCATTGTGAGCCGCAGTGACCACATCTGCAGCAAATGTTGGTTGCTGGAGGAACTCCGGCTCAGAATTGATGAGCTGGAGTCCGAGCTCCAGACGCTGTGGCACACCCGGGAGGGGGAGAGTTATCTGGATGCTTTGTATCAGGAGGCGGTCACACCCGGTAGATTAAGTACCTCAAGTCCGGTCAGTGGTCAGGGTCAGCAGGGTGTGACTGCAAATGAAGCAGGTAAAAGGATCCCGTGTTCAGGAACAGAGGAGCCTCAGTTCTTGACCTTGTCCAACAGGTACGAAGTACTTGCTCACTGTGTGGATGAGGAAGAGGGCTGTAGGGAGGATGAGCCAGCTGACCACGGCACCGTGGTACAGGAGGCCATTCAAGATTGGGGAGCAAAAAGACAAGTGGTAGTTGTACGGGATTCTATAATTAGGGGAATTGATAGCATCCTTTGTAAGCAGGATCGAGAGTCCCGCATGGTATGTTGCCTGCCCGGTGCCAGGGTGAGGGACATCTCTGATCGGCTTGAAAGGATATTGGAGAGGGAGGTGGGGGGGGGGGGGGGCGGATCCAGTTGTTGTGGTCCACGACAGGACAAATAACATAGGTGAGACTAGGAAAGAGGACCTGTTTGGGGATTATCAGGAACTAGGAACTAAATTAAAGAACAGGTCCTCAAGGGTTATAATCTCCGGATTACTACCCGAGTCACGTGCAAATTGGCATAGGGACGCGAGAATAATGGAAGTAAACACATGGCTAAAGGAGTGGTGTGGAAAAGAGGGGTTCCATTTCGTGGGGCATTGGCATTAGTATTGGAAAAGGAGGGATCTGTACCGTTGGGACGGTCTCCACCTGAACCTATCTGGGACCAATGTTCTAGTGAAAAGGGTAAATAGGGTGGTCAACAGGATTTTAAACTAGAAAGTGGGGGGGAAGGGAAGAGTAAAACTCCAAGAAGTATGACTAATGGGAAACAAAGCAGCTGGTTAGCGTGTGGGGGGGTGGATTCAACTTCATGGAAAATTATGAAAAAACTGAAAAGAAAGGAGAGCCCAGGAGAGGCTATTAAAGTCTCCAGAACACAAACTAGGACAGAGTGTTTGGAAACGGCTAACTTCAAGCACATCAGATAAAGGGACGACAATGAGAAAGGGGACGTGAAATACAGGACTGAAGGTGTTGTATCTGAATGCACGCAGTATACGAAATAAGGTAAATGAGCTTGTGGTGCAGATTGAAATTGGCAGGTATGATGTGGTGGGCATTACGGAGACATGGCTGCAAGGGGATCAGGACTGGGAGCTAAATATCCAAGGATATACATCCTATCGAAAAGATAGGCAGGTTGGCAGAGGGGGTGGGATTGCTTTGTTAGTAAGAAATGAAATTAAATCAATAGCAAGAAATGATGTAGGGTCAGATGATGTAGAATCTGTGTGGGTAGAGTTGAGGAACCGCAAAGGTAAAAAAACCATAATGGGAGTTATGTACAGGCCTCCGAACAGTAGTCAGGATGTGGGGCACAAGATACACCAGGTGATAGAAAAGGTGTGTAAGAAAGGCAAGGTTACAGTGATCATGGGGATTTCAATATGCAGGTAGATTGCGAAAATCAGGTTGGTAGTGGATCCCAAGAAAAGGAATTTGTGGAATGTCTACGAGATGACTTTTTGGAGCAGCTTGTGGTGGAGCCCACTAGGGAACAGGCAATTCTAGATTTAGTGATGTGTAATGAGGCAGATTTGATAAGGGAGTTTAAGGTGAAGGAACCCTTAGGAGGAAGTGACCATAATATGATAGAATTTACCCTGTAATTTGAGAGGAAAAAGCTGGAATCAGATGTAACGGTATTACAGTTGAATAAAGGCAACTAGAGAGGCATGAGGGAGGAGCTGGCCAGAATTGACTGGGAGATGAGCCTAGCAGGAAAGACAGTGGAACAGCAATGGCAGGAGTTGCTGGGAGTAATTTGGGAGACACAGCAAAAATTTATCCTTAGGAAGAAGAAGCATACTAAAGGGAGGACGAGGCAACCATGGCTGACAAGGGAAGTCAGAGACAGCATAAAAGCTAAAGAGAAAGCATACAATGCGGCGAAGAGCAGTGGGAAACCAGGGATTGGGAAGCCTACAAAGACCAACAGAGGACAACTGAAAAAGAAATAAGGAGGGAGAAGATTAAATATGAAGGTAAACTAGCCAGTAATATAAAAGAAGATTGCAAGAGGTTTTTTTTAGATATATAAAGGGTAAGAGAGAGGCAAAAGTGGACATTGGGCCGCTGGAAAATGACGCTGGAGAAGTAGTAGTGGGGAACAAAGAAATGGCGGTGGAACTGAATAGGTACTTTGCGTCAGTCTTCACGGTGGAAGACATGAGTAACATCTCCAAAGTTCAAGAGAGTGGGGGGGCAGAGGTGAGTATGGTGGCCATTACCAAGGAGAAGGTGCTAGGAAAACTGAAAGGTCTGAAGGTGGATAAATAACCTGGGCCAGATGGATTACACCCCAGAGTTCTGAAGGAGATAGCTGAAGAGATAGTGGAGGCATTAGTGGTGATCTTTCAGGAATCACTGGAGTCAGGGAGGGTCCCAGAGGACTGGAAAATCGCTAATGTAACCCCCCTGTTTAAGAAGGGAGTGAGGCAAAAGACGGGAAATTACAGGCCGATTAGCCTGACCTCGGTCGTTGGTAAGATTTTAGAGTCCATTATTAAGGATGAGATTTCAGAATACTTGGAAGTGCATGGTAAAATTGGGCAACAGCATGGTTTCATCAAGGGGAGATCATGCCTGACAAATCTGTTAGAATTCTTTGAGGAGGTAATGAGTAGGTTAGATAAAGGAGAGCCAATGGATGTTATCTACTTGGACTTCCAGAAGACCTTTGACAAGGTGCCGCACAGGAGGCTGCTCAGTAAGATAAAAGCCCATGGTGTTAGAGGCAAGGTACTAGCATGGATAGAAGATTGGCTGTCTGGCAGGAGGCAGAGAGTGAGGATAAGGGGATCCTTCTCAGGATGGCGGCCGGTGACTAATGGAGTTCCGCAGGGGTCAGTGTTGGGACCACAACTTTTCACTTTATACATTAATGATCTAGATGAAGGAACTGAGGGCATCCTGACTAAGTTTGCAGATGATACAAAGATAGGTGGAGGGACAGGTTGTATTGAGGAGGCGGGGAGGCTACAGAAGGATTTGGACAGGTTAGGAGAATGGGCAAAGAAGTGGCAGATGGAATACAACGTGGGGAAGTGTGAGGTCATGCACTTTGGTAGGAAGAATAGAGGCATAGACTATTTTCTAAATGGGGAGAGAATTCAAAAATCTGGAGTGCAAAGGGACTTGGGAGTCCTAGTCCAGGATTCTCTTAAGGTTAACTTGCAGGTTGAGTCAGTAGTTAGGAAGGCAAATGCAATGTTGGCATTTATTTCGAGAGGACTAGAATATAAAAGCAGGGATGTGCTGCTGAGGCTTTATAAGGCTCTGGTCAAGCCACATTTAGAATATTGTGAGCAATTTTAGGGCCCCGTATCTCAGGAAGGATGTGCTGGCCCTGGAGAGGGTCCAGAGGAGGTTCACGAGAATGATCCCAGGAATGAAAGGCTTAACATGTGAGGAATGTTTGAGGACTCTGGGTCTATACTCTATGGAGCTTAGAAGGATGAGGGGGGATCTGATTGAAACTTACAGAATACTGAAAGGCCTGGATAGAGTGGACGTGGGGAAGATGTTTCCATTAGTAGGAGAGACTAGGACCCGAGGGCACAGCCTCAGAGTAAAGGGAAGACCTTTTAGAACAGAGATGAGGAGAAACTTCTTTAGCCAGAGAGTGGTGAATCTATGGAATTCATTGCCACAGAAGGCTGTGGAGACCAGGTCATTAAGTGTATTTAAGACCGAGATAGATAGGTTCTTGATTGGTAAGGGGATCAAAGGTTACGGGGAGAAGGCGGGAGAATGAGGTTGAGAAACTTATCAGCCATGATTGAATGGCGGAGCAGACTCGTTGGGCCGAATGGCCTAATTTCTGCTCCTATGTCTTATGGTCTTATCTTATGGTCTTATGGCAAAACACTGCATGTTCCAGCAACTCTCTGTCTAAAGTGGCAATTTCCAATTTGTGAAGTTGTCAACTGATAAGTTTGTAATAAGATGGTCATTTGATGTGGGGATAAGCATTGCTGTGTTTCTTTTGCATGATTTTATGATGATGCATCAACAAAGATACTAGTCTCCTTCGATTGGCTATTCGTGACATTCGTGAGCTACACACTCTGGGTTTCACACTCCTGGCCTACCAAATTCCCACTTCAGTGGAGGCAGCTGGTGACTTAAATGGTCAGCTGCCTCTGCAGATTGTGCATGTTTGAACCCTGGCCTGACTCCACTCCTGCACCCATGAAAATGGATCACAGCTTCTTCTTTTCTGCTCAACAAGAGTAATGATCCTCTTTAAATAAGAAATGTTTTTAGTTTTATTGCCGTGTATCATAGGCCTTCAAACTAGAATCTAGAGGCCCTTCAGGGTCTACAAAGTCATCACATCTCTGTCTTTCTATCATCATACCTCTGGATTTGTCAGCTTACCGATATGTTATTTCTGTTGCTGCATATCAATAAAAAATGCTTTGTGCAATAATAACACTGTTTTCCTTGGGGCAGCTCTCACTGTGTTTTGAAAGTTGTTGCAATTGTGTCAATATTGGCAGGGGCACTGAACAGTGTGCCAGCATTTTCAAGGGCTGTCTCACATGGAAAAGTTTGAAAAGTATTGCTGTAAATTTTAGTTGATAAACAAGATCACTGAGGATGTGAGCTCTCGCAATGTTATTTGGTTGTTTTACACTTATGCGCGTAAGGAAGAAAATTCAAGTCAACTAACTCAATGTTGGCAATAAGCAGTGAGGGTTTTGCTTTGTCTTGCTTTGTACTTGCATGGCTTATAAGTGATGGTTTTGTTTAATTAACTTTTTTTAGAAAATCAAACTGATGCATTATCTGGACTAAGTCAGCTGATGTCAGCCAGAGTGGTGTTAAGGGGGTTGGTTATGCATGGCCTCAGCATCCCTGGGCTAAGGAAGGGAAAAATAGATCAGAGTTCCTATTCCTGATTGTCATCTAAGACTGTCTATTGGAAGTGTGTGTGTGTGGTATGATATTGTGTAAGGGCAGAATTGGTTTCCACTATCATAACCCCTGTAGTTCAGTAGCTGCAAACATGCACTGGGGTTGAATTAGACTTTCAGGTGACTGATTGGTGAAGAGCATTGGCTGCCCGCTGTCATTTTGAGGCCCTGACCTCACTTGAATTTGCCAGATGAGCTGTGGATGCCTAAACAGGAGCCCTGATGCAGCTCATTGATATTCAGCATCAGGAATATCAATCAGCCAACTGGGACACCAGCAGAGATCTGCAGGTAGGAGCTGGGGGATGTGATATTCAGGCAGGGTACAACTATGCTGAAAGTGATCTGCAGTATTTTGTGGAGACTGAAGGACCACAGCTGCTCCCTTCAGCTCCTCTTCAAAAAATAAACAATTTATAAAAAATATTCTGGCTGTTTTCTGCTTGTTGGTGTGATTGGAGCAGTAAAGAGACTGGCACCATTCTGAGGCCGTTACTATCCCATTGATGCTAGGTGATGGAAGTCAAAATTCACCTCTTTGTTCAGAGAACAAGGATAACCATTTTGAGTGAGGTCTAGCCATGAAACTGTACCCCAGCAACTTCAAGGGAAGTGTGGCAAAATGAAGAATGGGTAAAAAATGCAGATTGATTGTTAACCTTTTTATGATGGTTTAGAGTGACTGGTAAGTTTTCTCTTTACACACCTTTTTAACAGATAGACTCAAGGTAGTTGAAAAGACTTAAGCCTAGGAAATGTTGTTGACAAAATTAATGGATGAGCATTTAATAAGCTCTTACCACAGTCTTCTATTTACTATTATAGCAGAGAGAATATCACATCTCCCAGCTCCTACCTGCAGATCTCTGCTGGTGTCCCAGTTGGCTGATTGATATTCCTGATGCTGAAGATCAATGAGCTGCATCAGGGCTCCTGTTTAGGCATCCACAGCTCATCTGGCAAATTCAAGTGAGGCCGGGCCTCAAAATGACAGCGGGCAGCCAGTGCTCTTTGCCAATCGGTCACCTAAAAGTCTAATTCAACCCCAGTGCATGTTTGCAGTTATAATAATGGACAAAGAAATAGAAATGTCCTAAGATGTAAAACACTCCTCTACAAATTTCACTGACAGTATTCTCTAGGGTAAATGACAGGAAAATAAAAGGAGGTGGAAGCTTATAAATTTACAGAGGGGGTAGGCAAAGATGCACAGAGAGCTAACTTTGTGTAGTGATTATGGTACAGGACTAACATCCCAGAGGCTGTGACTTTAAATCCCACCTTAACAAGGTGAGTTCAATTGAATCCAAATGATAATTTATGACCTGGCACCAAAAACCGTTACCATGAAAGCTGATATATTGACATAAAAATACAACTAGTACACCAATGGAAATCTAGTGAACACACCTGGCCTAATTTGACTGGCTGACACTAGATGCTTGACAAATAGTACCCTTCTGGATTGGCCCATCAAGCCAATTAGTTGTGAGAAAATTACTAGCAAAATATAGGTTCAACTCATCGGCTGCCAAATTTGCCTCTCAAGTGCCCATAGTTTCAGCACGTTGGATACCATTTTGTCCCTAAAAGGTGTCCAGGCTGCTCTGCTCCCTTACAGTGTGTACCAAATGCCATCTTGGTGAAGGCATTAGTGCATGCAATAGGAATGTGTGCCAGAGGTGTGCAGAGTAGGCAGATCATGATGTCAGTCAGCGTAGAATGTTCATTTGATGCCAACGCTGCCATTTTGGACCTCACTGTCCTCTCGGACGTTGCTAAAGGTAGTGCCGCAGATTAGCAAGGCCATCAGATTTACAGCAAAGCACAGAATTGAAAAGTAGGGAAGTTATGCCAAACCAGTATCAAAGCTTGGTTAGGTGACACTTAAGAGTACTGCATGCAGTTCTATTATAGGCCGCTATATTATAGAAAGGGTAAAGAGGCACTGGAGAAGGTGCAGAAAAGGTTTCCAAGGGTGATACTAGAAATGGATGGGTATACATATCAAGAAAGGATTGACAGGCTGAATCTCTTTTCTCTTGAAAAGAAAAGGCTGAGGGGTGATCTAATAGAGGTCTATAAAATTATGAAAGGTTTTGATAGAGTGGATACAGAGAGAATGTTTGCTTTTGTGGGCAAGAGGACATCAATATAAGATAGTCACCAAGAAATCCAATAGGGAATTCAGAAGAAACTTCTTTACCCAAAGAATGGCAGGAATGTGAAACTCACTGCCACAGGGAACGGTTGAAGTGAATGGCATAGATAAGGGGAAGCCAGACAAGAATTTCATGGAGAAAGGAATAGAGGGTTATGATGATAGATTTAGATTAGGAATGACAGGAGGAGGCTTGAGTGGAAGCATAAATGTCGACATAGATAGGTTGTGTCGAATTACCTGTTTCTGTGCCTCATATCCTATATAATTCTATGTAATCCTGTACACAGCTAAGCATGCATTCAACAGAACAAATAGTTCCACACTAGCACTATTTCAAAGATTACTGTGATGGTCCATAACTGAGGGGTGGTAAGGCTTGGGGCTGTTGAACAATGGGGATTTGGGGTTGGAACTGGAGTCAAATGAGGGACTCATGGACAACCCATCCAGGATGTGGATGCGCCGGCTTCCTCCTCCCCCTCTTCCTGAGATGGTTGCCAAATCCCTAGTGACAAGGCTTATGCCCTCATGATGGCCAGGTTGTGGAGAATGCAGCAGACCACCAAGAATTGGGGTATCTACAGTGGCAGTACAGGAGGGCTGTCCTGAACAGTCAAGGTAGTGAAACCATTGCTTCCTCAGCCCGCTGGTCTACTCGATAATGTTTCATATGGTAGCATGGCTCTCATTATATGCATGGTGACCATGTGCAGGTTGGTTGCTGATTACTTCCTATTGGCTCTCTTTTGAGATTGTGGAAGCAGTGGGCGCTTTGTGGAGTTGGTTACAGTTGGGTGAAGCCTGCAGGGAGTGGTGCTGCATATGGAGATGGCATGGGTTATGATTGAAAAGGCTCTGGACTTGTTCAGTCATAAGTGCATCGTAGCAATTCCCCTTTGGGCTGCAGCATGAGAGGGAAATGGTGCAGAGGCAGCAATAAGAAGTCAAGCTGCTCGCAGAGGGAAGAGGAGGAGGGGGGAAGGGCATTCAGAAGGCGGCTTTATCCACCTAAGGTCTTCTGGATGTTCTTCTCTTACCTCCTGTTAAGCCAGGAGCAGTGCATGTATTATCTGTGATTCAAAAAGGAGATACTCAGAGAACTTTCCATCTCTTGGAACCAGCACTGCAGCCTCAGAGCAGGGCAAGGAAAATTCTGCCAGTTGCTGTGAAGATGACTGTGGCCCCGAGTTGCTTCATGTCTTGGCCCTTCTAAGCTGGAGCATATGTAACGTGTCCCAGTTCGCCATCCATTACTACATCGGAGCTCTTTATGCCAGGAGAGAGGAATTCATTTTGCACTCTCTGATGAGAGAGAAGCAGGCAGAACATGTAAATGACTTTTTCAGGATAGTGGGCTATTCCATGGTGCAGGGTGCTCTTGACCAAAGACTAATGGCTTCATGGCTGCCACACCTCAACGTTAAGGTGCATCATAACTGCTAGGGTGACCAATCAATGAACATGCAGTTGATGTGTGACCAAGCTCAACATATTATGCTGGTGAATTCCAGTTATCTGGGCAGCAGTCTTGATGTGTTCATTCTACACCAGCCCACTGTTCCATCAATCTTTCAGCCACCACCAGAGTGTGGTTACTGGGTGACAAGGGCTATCTACTCCACAACTGGCTTATGACTCCTCTACATAATCCAACCACATATGGTCAGCATGCATATAATGAGAGCTGAGGAAGCAATGGTTCCACTATCTGGACAGCTCAGGTGGAGCCCTCCTCTATTCCCACGGTGGATACTCCAATTCTTGAGGGTTTGCTGCATTCTCCACAACCTGGCCATAGTGAGGGCACAGACCTTGTCACTAGGGATTTGGCAACCACCCCAGGAAGAGGAGGAAGAGGAAGCTGACACATACACATTCTGGATGGGCTGTCCATGAACCCCTCATTTGACTCCAGTTCCAACCCCAAATCCCCATTGTTCAACAGCTCCAAACCTTACCACCCCTTAGTTATGGACCATCACAGCAACCTCTTGATCCCAACGCTGAAATAAAAATCACCATTAAACAACCGTTCCAAATCAACTTTATACAAAAAAAATTCAGTACTCCACCCAAAACTCAATTAATCACTCTCATGCATTCCCTTAATCTCTGCCTTTGCCTATCATAGTGTTTACCCCATTGATGGAAGCATGGCAGGCAGAAGGTTGAATTACAGTGGGGGAGACAGAAGGTGGCCTTCCAGGATGTCCTTGAGCAAATCTGGGACTAGAAAGTGCGGCTTTGGACTGCACCACCTTGGCATGGACATCTGCAGTCTGGACTGGCTAGCTGACAGACAACTGCAGGGCACTTGCAGAATGCAAATGGTGGGTGCATGAATGCTGTTATTTGGAGAGAGAACAGCAGGTTTGTGATCCATGGAGCCACTGCCATTGCCTCTGGGGCGATACCTCAGCAATCTGAGTAATCTGCTATAACGCAGATTGTTGAACTGCTGTGAGACCCTACATGTCCCTTTGAGCACTGGTATCTGCAGCCATGATGGCAGTCATCTGGGCATGATTCTGATCAAGGAAGGATCTCATGACCTCAGTCTGAGCTTCCACTGCAGTACTCAGACATTGCATGGTTTCTGTTTGTCCTGCAATGGAAGCTGAGAAATGGGCCATCAGATACGGTGTCAATTGTTCTCATGGAGTTAGTCATCACTTCCAGGCTGGAAAGGAGGGGCTTCAAGCTCTGCTCAAAGCCCTGTGTAAAGTTGGAGCCCCTTGAAGTGATGGCAGGCTCTCTGGCAGGCTTGCTAATACATCAAACATTTCTGCTTGCATGCCTATCCACCTTTTTCTATATGCTGCCTCAACAAAGTCCTCATCCGAATCTTCTGTGGCACAATTCCTGTGTGATCTCACCCTGTGGGAGTTGGCACACAAACTATTCTTTTCTCCTGCCCTGCCTGCAGCCCAATCATACCCAGTGACTCACCACAAGTAAATCGCATCTTTATGCTACCCTTTCAAGTAGGCATAGTGACGGGATCTGAGCTAGTGGCTGCAAGTGTCAAATCAAGTGATGATATTTCTTCATCATTGGTCTCTTCTTCCTTTAGGCCTTTAGCCTCTCAGACCATTGCCTGTCCAGATTGCAGTTCTTGGGTATCTGAAAGCATAAGGGCACAGGGGCATGGTTATGGGATAAAGGAATTGGGGATGGGGGAAAGCAAGAGGTTCATATGTGGTCACACCATCTGCAGCTTGTACATCATAACAGATTGTGGGATGATGGTGAAATGAGCTGTGAGAAGGTGGGTTAAGTAAGAACATGTGCTTGTGCACCCTTGTGCTTTCAGTCCGGCCACTGGCCACCACCTCTCAGCACTGCTTGCACCAATCATTTCCAACACAGTTTCCTGCATGGGGGTGAGGACATGCAGCTGTGCCTGTCTTCTGCTGGTTAGGTCCTGCAAGAGAGAGGGGAGTGTGTCAGTGAGTGTGTTGCAATGTGTTTGGGTGATATGCCTACCACAGTTGAATAGCTGACAGTTTTTGCACACTATAAGTAGTGAGTGTGAGGTTTGCAGCAGTGCTAAGTTTGTGAAAGTGAGGTGAAGCTATGAATGTTAGGCATGAGTCTTGGTTGATAGAAATTGTTGGCAGCTGGGTGGCGGGATGATGGACAGAGCAGTGTGTGAATCTCTCAGTTTATTTGTAAGGAAATGGCATTTGAAGTTGCATTCACTGACCTTAATCACCCATGTGAGGTCATTAAACTTCTTTTAGCACTGCATCCAGGTCCTCAACTGCTGGCAGTGACCTTGATGGCCACCTGCTTCCACTCCCTTCTTAGCATCTGCCTAGAGGGTCTCCTGATCGCCTGACGGATGAGAACTCTCTCGTCCTGTGCAGCTCCTGCACCAAGGCCTCCCCTGCAGCATTGGAGAAACTTGAGGCATGCTCTCAGGCCTGTGGCACCATTTTTCAAAGCCCTTTCTGCTCTTTAATTCCTTTCCCACCACTTCCAGCCCCGGCTGCAGCTTGAATGCACCTCACTTTTAACAGGTGCAGGCTAGCGTTAAGTGGTGCAAGCCTCACATGAACCTAAGCTTCTAGCTGAGGTGCACAGCAATGTAGCAGCACATTGAGCACTGAGCTGCACACCACCATCATTATATTCAGAAGACAGCAATGAGTTTGTGTGCTGCTTGCATTACTTTGAATGGATGTGGATTAATGGCACATTGCAATCCCTGCTCCCATTTCAGGGAGCTATCGAATTTCTCCCCCATGACCTTTGTGGGCCAATAATTACAGCCTTGATAGTGTTACATACATTTTGAGAGGAAATAAAAGCAAAACAAAGTGAGAGATAGACAGAAAACGTGAAAGGGAGATAACGATTGAGAGTGCAACAGGGATGTAGGGCCGAATTATCATGGAGGAGGCGGGAAGCTCGGGTTGAGAAACTTCATGATTTGGCAGACCCATCTCCTTTAAAAAGGTCCCCACCCACTATATTTTTGTGTTGGGAGATGGGGTTGGGATGGAGTTCGGTCCGCCATCTCCGGAGCAGGCCTGTGGTGGCAACAAGACAGGTGTCTGGGAGACAGCTGGCTTCTCCAACGGAGACAGGCTAGAATAGCCGCCTCTGTTTACTGGAACGCTGGCCCAATTTTAATGATGAATTTCAGCCATGCCCTCTCATATTCTTCATGCCCCTTCCATGCCCGGTCATACTCCACATGCCTCCATACCCCTCTTACCCCCATGCCCTCTCCATGCCCCCTATTATCCCGCATGCCACCTCCATGCCCCCGCACTCCCTCCATTTTCCCTATGTAATCTCTTTAGCCACTCACCTAGTTTCTACTAAGAGCAGACCTCAGATGCCATGTCTTTGAGATGGAGATAAAAAACTTTTAACAATCTAATAGAGCTCTCACTCAAACACAATTCATACTGAAAAAAAAAATTCTCACACATAAAACCCATTCAAAAATTTAAATCCCCTCATCTGTTGTAAAAACACAAATCTATTTCACTAACCACATCGAAGAAAATTATCCTTTAACAACCTCTTAAAACTGTCAATCCAAATGTGAACACAGCCTCCTGCTGATATAAGTTGTTTTGGATCTTTTGAAATTCAGCCAAGTATTCATAATGGGCTCAGCTATTATAACAAATCCTAGAAAATATAAACATAAGAATCCATTAAAACTGAAAAACTAGATGGCCTTTTTTTTCCTAAGCTGAACCTGTCCTATAAATCAAAGCAGTCCAGAAGCAGGTGGGCGCTTTATTTTCTCTAAGTGAAAGCTACTGAATATTTTATTTTCAATTTAAAAGAACTCTGGGCATTTAAATCACTTCAGATCATTACACTGGAGATCGCAAGCTGTATTTTCTTCAATTTTGATTGCATAAGAGCGCTTTTCCCAAAGGCAAAAGAACAGCAATGCATCTCAATACTTGCGCAATGCTGGTCAACCTACTGGTCGACTTACCTACGCAGGACTGAACTCTCTAATCAATCACTTTGGTAAAAACACATCTAACTTACAGTACAGTGTCTAACTATTGAAACTGAAAGAACAGTTTTATTTTGTATTTAAAATGAAAGGAGTACAGGGCAGGTGGCTTCTTTTTTAGCTCCACACTTGGGACTGAGGTTCCACCACCCCCATGGTTCACAACTTCTGTGAGGTTCTGTGAACCATGTCTCTTACCAAAACAGGCCCAGCTCCATAAAAATAGCTGGGGATCTGAAATTCAAACCCACAAGGGTGAGATTGCTGACTGCAGGCTCACGACCTGCACTCTTATCCCAGGCTATGAAAACCCCACACAACAGGAACGGGAGGGCAGGAGTCCTGGAATCGGTCCCACACGTCATTTTTAAATCCCCTCCCCTCCATTGCCTCTGTTCTGACACGGACGGAGGCATGAAAATGTGGGCTTGTGAATTCAGTAAAATCTTACTCCCAGCAATGAGCCAAATTCAAATTGTGCCTATAGGTTGGGAATGAGGCATTTTTTTTATCCCATCTTGTACAGCTCCCTCATTGGGAGAGAACTTACACGTTAAAAAAAAAAGAAAGCACAAAGACACAGAAGGAGACACACACATAGACACACAGGGAGAGACAAAGTTGTAGTGATATAGAGACAGAACAAAGTAAAGCAACGTATGGCGGAAAGGCTCACAGATTGACTAGCTTGTCCAGGCTATTTTCAATGCTTCTGTGTGGGCTGAAAGATCTGGACTGTTTGAATTTTACACAATGGATTCCTCAGGCAAGAACCATGATGGCCACTTTCTGCTCGAAGATCTATTCTTTTGAGCTGCATCAGATCGTGTTTTTTTAGAATGTTCCATTTTTTCTCGTATCTCTAGAATATGAAAGATGATGATAAAAGCTCCTATCATTCTTATGCAATGTAACACATTCTGGGCCTTGTTAAACCATTCTGTAAAGAAGAATCTGTGATAAGAGGAAGCCTTCTGCTGACAAGCAATATTCAAGATTTGCGACTGTTGGTTGATCTGTGTGACTGACCTAACAGACAAGTGAAGAATTGTTTTGATCCTGCAAAAAAAATGCTGTTCTATTCACATATTTTGCATACTGCAGAAGATACTGTGAAATGTAATCTTTTAAAGAAGCAGCATCTTAATGTGAAAACCTTTTGACAAATCCTTTTTTGTTTGTTTACAAAACACAAAACAGCTATGTAAATTGTGAAGAACTCTTCGAGAATCATTGTGGCTAAAGTTGCTGTACCTTCTTATTTATCTCTGTTCCCAAGCCAAGGAAAAAGAGATTGGTCTTAATTTTTCACGGAGGCAGTGCTCTTTTAATAAAATCCTTAAGAACAACAACAGCAAGTTACATTTATATTGCACCTTCAATGTAGTAATGCATCCTAAGGCACTTCACAGGAGCATAATTAGACAAAATTTGATGTTAAATCACATAAGGAGCTAATAGGACAGCTGACCTAAAGCTTGGACAAAGAGGCTGGTTTTAAGGAGGTTTTTTGAAGGAGCTTGGAAAGGTGGAGAGACCAAGGGAGTGAATTCCAGAATTTTGGTCCAAGACGTTTGAAGGCACCATTGCCATTAGAGAGGTGAAGGGAGTGGGGCAAGCACAAAAGGTCAGAATCAGAGCAATGCAGAAACCCCAACAGCCTGGTTTAACAAGGCTTTCAGCAAACGTGGTGATTTCTGAATAAAGCACAGAGGGCAGAATTTTACATTTGGCGTGCAGGGGCGGGCCCAACAAGCCAGAACATAAAATGACACACAATGACGTTGGGCGTGTGTCCCGACGTCACAGCGCACCGTCACGATATTTCGGTAGGCCGGCGCTATGAGGATGGAGGCAGCCCAACATTAGTTAATGGGCCAGTTAAGGCCCTTGAGGCACCAATTGTCTTTGATTTTATGCAGCTCCAACAGTGTGGGTGGACACCCCATGCCAGTGGCACTGAAGTTCACAGTGACCCTCAACCTCTATGCCTCCGGCTCTTTCCAGGGGTCGGTGGGTGATCTTTGTAGAGTCTCCCAATCAGCGGTCCACAGTTGTGTCAAGCTGGTGACAGACACTCTGTTCAGGCGTGCATTGACTTTCATTCACTCCCGCATGGACAAGGCCAGCCAGGCAAAGTGAGCCAGCGGCTTTGCCGCGATTGCTGGGTTCCCCCGTGTCCAGGGTGCAATCGACTGCACACATGTAGCCATCAAGGCACTAGCGGGTGAGCCCGGTGCCTTCGTCAACAGGTAGGGCTTCCACTCCATGAACGTGCAGATAGTGTGTGACCATAGGATGCAGATTCTGCAAGTCTGTGCAAGGTACCCATGCAGCTTCCATGACGCTTACATCCTGTGACACTCCCAGGCGCGGAGGCTCCTCAGTGCTCCAGTCCGGCTGGATAGATGGCTGCTGGACGACAAGGACCATTCCCTCAAAAGCTGGCTCATGGCGCTTCTCCGTCAACCAAGAACAGAGGCCGATGAGCGGTACCATAGAAGACATGCCTCCACAAGGGCGGTGGTAGAGAGAACCATCGGTCTTCTCAAGATGCGCTTCCAATGCCTGGACTGTTCAGGGGGTGCACTGCAATACTCTCCAGATCGTGTGTCACTGATAGTGGTTGCATGCTGCTCTTTCCACAATCTGGTACTGGAAAGGAGGGATGCAATGGAGGAAGAAGATGCTGATGCAGCTGCTCTGGTAGCAGACAGTGAGTCCAGTAGTGAGTTCGAGGATGAGCACGCTCAGGAGAACCCTGAAGGGATAGACGCCGACCTGGGCAACCTCCAGAGAGACAGGGACACCCGGGAGGCTTTGATCCAACACTCCTTCAGCTAGCCTACCAAAGATGAAGCACCACCACATACCAAGGCTGCAGGGTCCATATTCGATACCTGAGAGCAACATTTGCTTCGTGAACAACATGCACTATGTGCCAAAACAAAAACAGAATTACCTGGAAAGACTCAGCAGGTCTGACAGCATCTGCGGAGAAAAAAAGAGTTGACATTTCGAGTCCTCATGACTTCAACAGAACTGAGTAATATTAGGAGAGGGGTGAAATATAAGCTGGTTTAAGGTCGAGGCGGGCGGGGGGAGGGTTGTGGTTGTAGGGACAAGCAAGCAGTGATAGGAGCAGATAATCAAAAGATGTCACAGACAAAAGAACAAAGAGGTGTTGAAGGTTGGGGTGCCACAGGGAGGTAAGAGTGCAGTGCACTGAGGTCAGAATGTCTGTCATAGCTTCCATTCCACTGTTGTCTCTATATTGATGTGATCCTCAAACATGGAATCCCCATTGATAATGCAAAGACGAGGGCACCCTGATTTGGGTGCCAGGCATGCACAGTAGCAGTGTAACGACTTCAACTAATGACATGTCTTTGTTCTTGGTAATATTATCTAAACAAATGTGCTAATTAAGAATGGATGGCAGGACACTCAAGGTACAGCTCTAGTACTGGCTGTTTGGCTGAACACATGTTACAGACAGCCCTCTATCTTAAAGGCTGGCTGTTCCTTCAAGGGAAGCTGAAAAAAAAGGATTGCTGCAATAGAAATACTTGGAAATTTATTGCCAGAGTACGCAGAGAGATCCTTAGTGGTGGATGCGTCACTGGAAATGTTAGTGGTGCAGGTGGGAAGGAGGAAAGATGCCATGGTCCTGCAACAAGGCAGGAGACCCTCAAGGAGCACTCTCAGAAGGGAGTGGGAGCAGGTGGCCAAGTAGGTCATCTTCTGAAGTCTGGAGCTGAAGGCCTGGCAGCTGTGTTACAAGAGCTCATGTGACCTCATACAGGTGGGCAATGCCAGTGAATGCATCTTCAGCTGGCATCTCCTATACACTTCAACATCAGCCTCTCGCACTGCTCAATGCACCAACACCACCCCCCACTGACATTCACCCAGCTTAGCACTCAGGACTTACATCTAATATCAAGATACTCCACCCTCATCCTCACACCTACCAATGCTGCTAGCCTCACACCCACCTCTCACTGCCTCCACATAAGTCCAGGTATTGAGCTATGGGAAGCACATAACCCAAACAGCCAGTGCTGCACAACCATTGACAATCTGCCCACTCTCTCGCAGGATAAGGTGACATACTGAAGAAGGGAGCAGAGCCATCAGGGGACACAGATGACTGCGTTGCCTGAGCCCGAGGGGGCAGATGCTTTCCGGTATCATGGGGCCGGCTGAGACAGAGACCATGGCATTTGGCGTGGCTGAGGACAATGAGGGTGACAGCCTCCTGCCTTATGCCCCATCTTGACTCCTAGCACATCCTCATTCGGCTATCTGGCATGATGAACAAACTGCTGATGGTGTAACCATGGACCTCTTGCTTTTCACTTCACCTCCCTCCATTCCCTCAATCTTCCCTTTCTGAATTCCTGCTTTCAGACACCCAAGAGCTGTTGCCTAGCCAACCACAGCAGACCCAGGAGGAGGAAAGAAAGCAACAACACAAGACTATTTTATTTATTCTTTCATGGTATATGGGTGTCACTGGCTCAGCCAGCATTTATTGCCCATCCCTAAGTGCCCTTGAGAAGGTGGTGATGAGCTGCCTTCTTGAGCCGCTGCTGTCCATGTGGTGTAGGTACATCCAAGGTGCTGTTAGGAAGGGAGTTCAGGGATTTTGACCCAGCAACAGTGAAGGAATGGCAATATATTTCCAAGTCAAAATGGTTGTGACTTGGAGGGGAACTTCCAGGTGGTGATGTTCCCATGCATCTGCTGCCCTTGTCCTTTGAGGTGATAGTGTTCATGGGTTTGGAAGGTGCTCTTGAAAGAGCTTTGATGAATTGCTGCAGCGCATCTTGTAGATGGTACACACTACTGCCACTGTGCGTCTGTGATGGAGGGAGTGAATATTTAAGGTGATGGATGGAGTGCCAGTATAGTGGGCTGCTTTGTTGAAGATGGTGTTGAGTTCTTAAGTGTTGAGTTCTTGCACTCATACAGGCAAGTGGGACGCCTGACTTGTGCCTTATAGATGGTGGACTGGCTTTGGGGAGTCAGGAGGTAAATTACTTGCCCCAAATTTCCAGCCTCTGAGCTGCTCTTGTAGCCACACACTGGGATTTTCCAGCCCCGCCATGGCAGGACCCACGGTGGGCCAACCAAAAGTCCATTGACTCTCGGCGGAACCAGACAATCCAGCCGGTGGGCGGTGCCAGAAAATCCCAGCCACAGTATTTATATGGCTGATCAAGTTCAGTCTCTGGTCAATGGTAACCCCAAGGTTGTTGATCATGGGGGATTCAGCGATGGTAATGTCATTGAATGTCAAAGGGAGATGGTTCGATTTTATCTTATCGGAGATGGCCATTCCTGGCACTTGTGTGATGTGAATGTTACTTGCCAGTTATTAGCCCTAGCCTAGATATTGTCCAGGTTTTGCTGCATTTGGACATGGACTGCTTCAGTATCTGAGGAGTTGTGAATGGTGCTGAACATTGTGCAATCATCAGCGAACATCCCCACTTCTGACCTTATGATGGAGGGAAAGTCATTGATGAAACAGTTGAAGATGGTTGGGCCTAGGACACTATCCTGAGGAAGCCTGAAGCCATGTCCCAGGACTGAGATGATGGAACTCCGAAACCAAGGAAAAGGGCTCATCACTTGACCTTATGCTTGTAGCCACCAGTCTTGTTCACACATTGGTATTGTATTTACCTTAGAAGCTAGTATAGAGTTGGGATCAGTAAGTAGTGAGTCATCAGGCATGGGTAGGCTGTAGCCAGGCCAGGAGTGAAGATGGTTTTTGCCGTCATCGGAGGTCAATGTAGTAGTCAAGGACTGTTGTGGATGACTCTGATGGGGACCTCGATGGAGCACCATACAGGAGAGCGATGAATGGGTATTAATGCCAAAATGCTGGGTTCATTGGCTACTCTGCCAGACAGCCTCCTGTCACTGCCACGGAGCATGGAGGAGTCCAGTTTCACATTGGCAGAGGGCATATCACAAAGCTTGACCTCTCTGCAGCCTCTGCTCCATCTCCCTGTCATTCTGCAGACTTAGAGGCACTGGCATGGCTGCCTCCATACCTGTTGTAACCTTTATGTGGACAGGTCACTATTGCCCTGCCCTCCCTATGGGAATGCATCAACTCTCTGGCAAATGGACCAAAACACCTCCAAAAACACCCCACAGCATTTTCAGTCACTTTCCAATAGAAAAAGCTCCAAAAAAGTCACTTACCTGCAAATAGCATGCCTGGCCCTTTACATAATGCTACTGCAAGGCCCATCTTGCTGTTTCTGGCTTCTATTTTTAAGAGTGAATACCTTAGGCATTGCCAGGGTTTGTGTTATCCAAATTTAAAATCATGGTGTTACATCAGTCAGTTGGACTGTGTGAAGTCAGGATAGTGTCAATTCAGTGTGTTCAGATATGCCTACGTGAACCGCATTCTTAGAGAATGCTGTGCGGGCTGCAGAGTTAGTGGCTCCTAGCGCAGTCTGCCCCAGGGTAAACCAGGTAGGATTTTGTGATGCCAGAAGTGGCACTACACATCTGAATTTTGTGCCTATTAGCTTTTTGTCCTTTTGGAGATTGGCTGTCATATGCCACTTTTCATAGAGCAATGGAAATTTTTTTTACTGCCGACCACATTGTCCAAATCAACTGGAATTAATTTACAATTAGCATAAGTAATTGTATCTAAGAACTTAATATTCCACATGATATTCAGCTATTGTCTGTGGTAAAAACAGATGACTCCCAAATGATTTGTATACATTTTATAGCAGCAATAAGCATAAGATTGAGTAATTTAGTGGTCTGACCATCCGTCAAAGGATTCAAGGATAGAGGCAGTAATTTTTCCCTTAGATTTCTTTCCTTGTCACTGCTCTTGTCTGAAGATGCTGAGGTACAGTCCCACTGACACCTTTCCTATACCTCGTCTGGTAACCTTTCCTTCCAGTGTGGGCTGAGATGGTGAATGTTGTGAAACTATTTGGTAAGCTTTAAGGTTCTCTTTTCATCTGTGCAGACACACACACACACGCGCACTCATACACACTCACTCACACACACGTGCACTCACATACACACTCACTCACACACACACGCACTCACATGCACATTCACATTCTCCCACACACACGCACTCACATGCGCACACTCACATACACACTCACACGCATGCACACACACACACACTCACTGACATACACACACATGCTCACACACACACTCGCATACACACACATACACACACACCCACCCACTCTCACATTCACCTGTACACACTCAGACACTCACACACAGACTTGCTCACACACACACATACACACACACTCCCATACTCACACATACACAGTCACTCTCACATACACACAGACACACTCACATACACACACTCACTCACATTCACACTCACAATCACTATCACATTCACACATGCTCACTTTCACACTCACATACACACACACTAATGCACCCACACACACTCACACACACACAAACACACACACAGATACACATACACAATCACACTCACATGTTCCACACACACATACTCACACAAACACACATGTCTCACACACACACAAAATCACACTCACTTCACATATCACACAGACTCACACACGCTCACAATCACTCACACTCACATTTACAAATCACACACACACACACACACACACACACACCGCTTTTGCCAGTGACCCCTCCCTGCGACCCCCATCCCATCCTCACTCACCTGTGGCCTGGGCCATTCGTTGACCCTGGGCCACTGGTGGGTGTATTGCCAGCAGCTGCAATCACTCCTGGTGGCACTGCCTGCAATGGACATCTTCTAGCCTCTGACTGGCTGGCAGCATTCACATTCACACACTTGGGGTTGGGGGGGGCAGAGTTTCTGCCTTTGCGGTCCTTGATCCTGGGGAAAGCCCGCCTCTGGCCATTTGTACCTGATTGGCACCTAATACGGTGGGTTTCCCCAGAGGAGGCGACACAAGGTTCTCACTGGCTCTCCTACCGGCAGGCAAGACCCCTGTCGCTGGATCAAATTGTGCCCACAGATTCAGGGTGGAATTTTTCAAGCCTGCTGGCGGCAGGTGTGATAGGTGGCGTGCACGGAAAATATGGCAGGAACCACTTCACGACGACGTGAAGGAAGGTCACGATCTTCTGCTAAGCCCATCGACAGCGGGCCACGGTTCCCTCCATTGGTCGGCAGGGAGCTAATTGTAATACATTAGTACATAATTAAAGGGCCATCCCACTAGGCTCTTGGAACCCTGCCATATCAGTGGGGAAAGTCTGTCCATGTCAGTGGGAAAGCGCGCCGACATGTTTCACAACAGCACGCAGGCAATGTACACTTGGCGGCCTTCACTTTGGGGGAACTGAGGTGAGTGAGCAGCAGCGTTCTCCACAGCTCGCCCGTTGTTTACAGGCCTCAGGGGTGTCAGGGGATAGGGAAACTAATGCCTGATCCTGCAGTTGACTGCTGATGGATGGGGGGTGTCTGGGGGCAAGTGCTGGCCAGCCTCGGAGGTGACTGCTGAGGGGTGGGCGGGGGGAGGGGTCAAGTGCTGCTCTGGTGCTGCATCCCACGCACAGGCAATTGAGGTGGGGGGCAGGGTAAGCGAGGGAAGTGGCCATACATTAGGGACACCTGTGTAAACTGACCATGCCTCTACAACTAAGATAAATCAGGTGCAGCCACAGTGATATGATTGGGGTCAGGTTCCTGGTCTGCCTGTCCATGCAAGCAACGCAAAGGCACCAAATGGCCACCAATCACTCCATGCCTGCTGGAGGCGTTCACAACCCCTTGCAATCTTAGTATCCTGATTTGGACCAGTGTCCCCCATGACACAGGTTGACGGGGCAGCCATGCAGCGCACTCATCTCTGGCCATCCGAGGGGTGGCCAGCACTCTCCAGGAAGCATTAAGGGATGGTCACACAGGCCAGGAAAAGCGCTAAGTACAGCCATGATAACCACGTCTCTCTCTCTCTTTCATGCTGCAGGAGGACCATGTCAGGATCATGGATCCTGGCGACCCAGCTGTATGCCTGATGGCCTACAGAGACCGTAGAAGACAGAGGAGAGAGTGACTGAGGCATCTGGCCACGGAAAGGCAGGAGCAGCAACCTCATTAAGAAGGGGCAGCAGGGGCTCCCGCACACGCTGCCCAGGAGTGACAGCGAGCTGTGGCTGGCCGGCGCCTGGCGACACCCAGGGTCTATAGACGCCGCCTGCCATTCCTGCAGATGACTGAGAACCAGTGTTGCTGACAACTGCACATGTCTAGGGACCTGGTGGCTCACATCTGCCACTTACTACAGGACTTGGCGCCAAGGGGACATGGAGGGCATCCACTGCCAGTGGCTGTGAAAGAGACCGTAGCACTCAATTTCTACGCCAGTGGCTCCTTTCAGGGCTTCACAGGTGACCTCTGTGGGATTTCACAATCTGCCACCCACAAATGCATCCATAAGGTCACGGATGCCATCTTCTCCAGGGCACACAACTTTGTGCATTTTTCCCGGGACCAGGACAGCCAGGATGCAAGGACCATTGGATTCGCCTTGATCTTGGGATTCCCACAGGTGCAGGGTGCAATTGACTGCACTCATGTGGCGCTCAGGTCTCCATTGCTACAGTCAGTGGACTTCATCAACCGCAAGGGCTTTCACTCACTGAACGTGCAGCTGGTATGAGCCACCAGAAATGCATCCTGCACATGTGCCTCATGAGTGCAGTCAATTGCACCCTGCACCTGTGGGAATCCCAAGATCAGGGTGAATCCAATGGTCCTTGCATCCTGGCTGTCCTGGTCCCAGGCGAAATGCACAAAGTCGTGTGCTATGGAGAAGATGGCACCCGTGACCCTATGGATGCATTTGTGGGTGGCGGATTGTGAAATCCCACAGGTATGCACATGACTTCCAGGGAATGTGCACGACGCCTACATCTTGAGTCGCTTGCAGATCTCTGCAGTGTTCCAGGGTCCACAGAGGCTGCAGGGTTGGCTCCTCAGGGACAAGGGCTACCCGCAGAGGACGTGGCTGATGACACCCGTGCGGCAGCCTCTGACTGCAGCAGAGTGGCACTATAATGAGACTCATGCAGCAGCTCGCAACTTGGCGGAGCAGGGCATCGGGATGCTGAAGATGCGGTTCTGGTGCTTGGACCAGTCTGGTGGAGCCCTGCAATACAGTTCGCAGAGGGTGTCATGCATCGTTGTCATCTGTTGCGCCCTTTACAACCTGGCACTGTAACAGGGAGAGGAGCTGGCTGAGGAGGAGATGGAGGAGCTGCATGTCTCCTCCAATGAGGAGGACATCAACGGGGATGAGGGTGAGGGGTCCTCTGTGGTGATGACGATGGGGATGAGGCTCTTGCACTGGCTAGACGAGGCAGGCGTACTCAGGAGGCCCTCATAGCTGCCAGATTTCTGGAGGATGATGACGACATGCAGTGAGGTGTCCCCTTAGATTCTCACATCGCAGTTGTGAATGTTCTCCAGTCTGGCTTATTGCAGCGCCAATACCCTCTGTGAGAATGCTCCTGTCTTGGAGATGCAGTGGAGGCCCTAATGGTCGCTCGATCGCAGGAGGATGATGTCAAGATGCAGTGAGGACACACCATAGATCTTCACATAGCCTCTGAGAATGTCTGACTCCTGTCTGGCCAAGGGCAGCTCGTTTGCGCTCCGTGATCAGGGCCATCTCAGAGACACAGCCATAAAACTTTAGACGCATCTGATGCTGTGTCCACCTTCAGCACCTCAGCCCTTCAGGAGCTGGTGCACAGCATCACTGGTCGCAGATGCTGGTGTGATGGGGGCCAGCCCCACCTTAAAGGTGATGAGAACACACAGAGAGTATGACAGAACTCTGTGGTGCCTGCCCACTACATTCTGGCAGTAATGACCAGCACTGCCAAGGTGTAGGCATCAGTAATGTTTCCAGGGAGTGTGAGGCTGGACCATCACTGTGGTCTGAAAGGCGCACAGAGCACAGGGAAGAGGCCCTGGACTATGACACCTGCCTTTTATCTTGTGCAGAAAGGTTTCACATCTGAGTGACAAGAACACTGCTCATCAGAACAAGGAGCCACAGGCAGGGAGACATTCTTAGAAGTCTATTGATAATAGTGAACAGCATGTACAAGTGATCAATACCCGTGGCTAGGCTGTGCAACTATTTTTACCTAACTTTCCTAACCCTGCCGCTACGTCTTGGTGCTCCCTGGACATCCACAGCGGAGGTGGAAGCACCCTGCTGACTGTGACACCCTGTCTGTGATGACTTTGGTGGGCGTCCTCTGGAGGGTCGAGACTTGGAGGGCCCCCGCCTGCTTTCAGGGTCTGCTGTGCGGCAGTGGCACCCTCCTCAGCCTGTGAAGCTGGATCCTCCTCCCTGTGGGTGCCCGAGGGCCCCTGGCTGACTCTGTGAGCGGAAGGAGTAGCTGGAGTGAGATCGAGCTGCCCAGCACCCCTCTCGCCTACACACTGTTGGAGGCCAACTATGGCATCAGCGATGGAGTTAAGCCCGCATAGCAGCGCAGGAGTGATATCCTGGACCAAGGTCTCCATGGCGAATGCCATCCTGCCAGTGGTGACTTCGGTGTGTTGCAATGCCGGCACTATCACCTCAGCCTAAAGGTGGATGGACGCTTCCATTGTGCCTTGTAATCTGAGGAGTCCAGCAGACATTCCTTCCTGTTGTTCCCTAGCTTGCCTTTGCAGCTCCAGCAACTGTGACATGACTGAGTCCAGAGTCTCGTCATCTGACTCGGACTCAGCAATGTTCTGGCCTCCAGCGATCCTCCAAGTATTGGGGACCTGGGAATCCCTGCCTCCACCTGCTGTGGATCAGAAAGTGCAATGTGCTCACCAGATTGTGATCCCGAGGCTACTCTAAAGTTAGATCCCACCGAGATGTGTGTCTCTGCGCTGGTGGAGGGTGTGGGTGAGCGCTCTGACCGGACCTAAGGGAGGGTTCCTCCAGATTCCTCTTCAGAGGTTTCATTGGAGATTGATTGGAGGACCTGGGTCATGGACTCTGTCGGCTGTTTGGCAGATGTGCCTGTGAAAGCAAGGAGAGATAATTAGTGCTTGGCAGTGGCCTGTGAAAGAGGACACATTAGTTACGGCATGGTTGTCTGATGAATGTTTCACTGCTGGGTCCTCACTTGGTAGAGCAGCACTGACCTCACCATCAGCACAGGACCAGTCCCAGTCATCGCCGGCCAGCTGGATGGCTCTGTTTTCAAATTCTGGCAGAACTTTGATTTCCGGCACCCCTCCACCTATCTGCAACCTTTCCCACCTGTTGCGAGCCAGTTTATCCTGCATGGATAGAGATGGGGAGAGTGTATCAGGATGTCTGCCGGGCCAGATGATAAGTATGCCTGGCCTGTGTGGGTGGTGACTGGTCCCATGGACAGGATGAGGACAATGACAGTGTGTGTGAAAGAGTGAATGGTGATGTCCATTGCACTGGCAGTGAGTGAGGGCCTTGCGGATGTGTGATGGGTTTGTGAGTATATGGGTTGGGAGTGATGAAAAGAGTGACTTACCCTGGCGGAACGGAGGAGATTATTCATCCTTTTGTGGCACTAGGTGGCTGTCTTCCTCTGCGGGGCATTTGCACTGCCACCGCCTCCCATGCCGGGTTGGTGACATTGCTACCCATCCTGTGACCAGAGCAGGGCTAGAGCACATCCTGGCGGGCCTCCACGGCATCCAGCGGTCGCTTGAGGGACCAGTCGTTGAAGTGGGGGGCTACGGTTTTTTTTTATCTTTGCTGGCCATGTCTCCCAGGCAGTGGTGGTGAGCTGGTGGCGATAAGCACTTTGCTGGCGGCTGCCTTTTAAAGTTGTCAGCTGGTGTGATGCAACAGCGAGGTGATGGTGAGCAGGCGAATGAGAGCCCGTCCGCCATGGAAACGGCGTGTTTTGTGAAAGTGAATATATAATGAGGCAGGCTCAGGAAAATACGGCGTGAAAACCCGGCATTTTCATCAGCAAGTAGGACTCCATTTTACCCGCCCGCTACTGCACTTAGTGCAATTCTGGAAACATTCTGCCCTCAGACTCACACAGACACTTATGTGCACATTCATGTACGCACACATGCACGCACACACACACAAAGACACACACATGCACACATTTGGGGTTACAACGATAGAAAGACAGAAAGACAGACAGAAACTAAGATAGACAAACTGACTGACTGGACCTGGATTTTATGGGGACTTTGGGGACATTGCCATCTTCCCAGTGTGCATGCTACTCACCTTGCCAGCCCACAACTAGGTCATTGAAGTGCTTCCGGCACTGCAGTTTGGTTCGTGCCATGACCCTGGAGCTGCTCTTCAGCCACCTCCATCCAAGCCTTCTTCTTGAGGTTGGCTGTTCTCCTCCTCCCACTCTCATTCCTTTCCTGCATCACCTGCAGGAGCTCTTCTAGCGAGGCATCATTTAAGCATGGAGTGACCTTTCCTCGTCTTCCAGCCACCCCTCCACACACAGCCTTCTGTTGCACCCCTCCATCAGCCTTCTCTTTGTACAGCCAGTATGAAGGCTGCAGACCGGCCTTTAAAGATGCTACTGTCAAACTCACTGCCAGCACTAACTCCTGCCCACTACCTGTTATTGGCTAGCTTCCTGCAGGACTGCCTTTAATAGCCACATTGGTCCCGTTACCCAGGCATGTGGATGCACAACCGAGAAATGACCCTAGTGCTGGGATCTTGAGCCACTTGGCAAAATCCAGCCCTAAGTCTCTGGCATGGAATTGAACCCTTCATCTTCTAACTCAGAAATGAGAATGCTGCCAACTGAGTCCCAGCTGCCTCAGGAAGATGGCAGATGGCGGGGAGGGCATCTTCACCGAATCAGACATGTGTGGCAGTTGTAGCTGCCTATTTTCCTACCCTCATCAAAATCTTTGAGACCAACTGGGGCCACACTAACCTGCCCTAGCCAGGAGCAGTTCACTCAGCAAAGATTGGAGCTTAAACCTGGGACCACCTGGTTGTTTCAGTGCCTTCACCACCCTGCAAATTCCTATTAAAAATAAATGACAAGTCAGGGCATTGAACTGGGGAAGGAAAGGTCCTTTCTTTTCCATTAGCAAATACATGAGGAGCAGAGACATGCTTCCCAGTTCCAAATAGAGAATGGAGAAAACCTCTCACTGATCCTCGCAATGAAGAGATTCTCTTCACAGGAAGGTCAAAAATCCGTTGCAAGGCTTTATGCAACACTTTCCTGATTGAGTTTCAAATCATGGTTGCACTGGGATACAAAAAAACCGATACTCCAAACCTCTTCTTCAACCTCTTTTCTTCCAGAGTCAGTTAATAAAATTCAGGTTTCCTGTACACATTTTGGCAAGTGTTACATATACCTGTAAAATGGATTTAGACGTATTTTCATTTTGAATTGTGAGCACTTGCTGTGTTGGAAATGCAATATCAAGGCATTTGAGACTGCTCTGAAATGCGAACTGATAAATTTACAAATATTTGAAAAATGGCCCTGAGACTTGGTGCAGGTCAACAAGGAGTTGTTGAGAAGTGATCATGGAATCCATGATAAAATTAGTGAACAGGCACATGACACCATTCTTGAAATGGGTATCTGATAATATCTCAACTGGCTCACATTTTAGCTATGAAAGGGTCAGAGACTCAACATGAAATGTGCTCGCTCCTGTTGTGCATGGAACACGATAGTTCTGGGAATTCTTGGTTCCTTGGAACTGCCAAGCTGAGGAAGGCATTCATTCAATGATGTAAAATGTATGATTTAGGAATGGTGGTGGCATTGATTATTTTTTCTGCATATTACAGATGCTGCACCCACTAAGTATGTGTTAATGCATAGTAATTTCCTGAGTCAGTAGAACTCTAGTGAAGCTGTGGCTCAGTTTGTTGCAATCTGCCTCTGAGTCAGAAGTTCATGAATTCAAGTCACACTCCAGAGATTTGAGTACACCATCTAGGCTGCCACTCTGGTATAGCACTAAAGTGGTGGCATTAAGACTTGCATTTATACAGCCATGGCCAGGCATCTCAAAGTGCTTTACAGCCAATGAGGTCCTTCTTGAAGCGTAGTCACTGTTATAATGTAACAGTCGCAAGGAACAGCACATGGTCAACAGCACCTTCAGGAAAAGGATACCGCTCTATCAATGTCCCAATCATGTGCAACCACCACTCAAAGAACTCTGCATGCCAATTTATGGTTTGCTGAGACTACCCTTATTCCATTTATTCCAGAGTGACAGCGGTTCAAATGGAGTTGTGGATCATCTGCTTAAAGTGTACCTTATGACACCAATGCATGATGCCTGTACACTTTAGTTAAAAGTATACAACAAGAGTTCTAATTTGGTCCATACTGAGAACCAATTACAATATGGCTGTAAAAAGAGCTAGCATAATGGTAGTGGTCCAATGCTTACTGCATGCCATTGCCACAGTAGGAGGGATTTGTCTGTTTGTGGATGAAAAGCCGTGGATCAATATGGAAAATGGTGGTGAAGAGCTGAAAAATCAGATTAGCCACTAAATTTGCAAGATTATGTTTGACTGGATTTCATTTTCTCTTATCTCTCTTCATACTCCATTGGCTATATTGCTGCTTATCTATAAAATATTCACTGCCAAGGAAAGTTTCAAGAGATATTTGTGTCACATGCAGTAGTGCCTCATAAATCTTCTACTGTAATCCTCTGTTAGAGAGGATACGTCTGTTCTTATAATTTACTCCTCAAATCAATAGGATCGGTTAACAATGCGCCCTCAGTTTTTACCTGGGAGTGGGGTGAATAACCCAGTAGTAGTTGTTCCATGCAGACGGGTGGGGCACATGGATCCTACTGCAGGGCTTTTATTTAAATGAAGCTTCCTGGAGTTCCAGCCGACACCCGGTCAGATTCACTACCTGTCAGCTGACGCGAGCGGGAATTAGGCAGCAGGATGCTGTAAATGTGAATCCGAGGGAATGTTCCCCGGCAGTCAGTGGGTGGAAGGGTTCCAGGGCAGCTGTGGTCAGTGATCTGAGAGCTGCGGATTCCCTTGCATTACGCAGCTGGGAAGAAGCCGAGGTTAGGGAGTCCTAAAGACTCCCTGCAGGGCATGGGTGATTGCTGCTGTTCTTTGTTCAAGGAGAAGGACATTTTTGAACTTTGCTATGACCTCTTCTGGTCAGTCAGTTCCTCCCAATTGCTCAGTAATCAAAAAAAAACTAATGAAATATTAGCCTTTATAATTGGAGGGCTAGAATATAAAGGGCAGGAAGTTTTGCTACAGCTGTACAAAGCAGTGGTTAGACTAAATTTTGGGTACTGTGTATAGTTCTGGGCATTGCACCTTACAAAGGATGTATTGGCCTTGGCAGATGCAGTGTAGAATCACCAGAATATTACCAGGATTCCAAGGGTTAGATTATAAAGAGAGGTTACATAAATTAGGCTTGTCTTCCCTAGAATATAGAAGGTTATGGTTTGAGTAGATTGAAATTTTTAAGAGTTTGAAAGGAATTACCAGGGTAGGTAAAGACAACTTTTTCCAATGGTAGGAGAGTCAAGGACAAGGGGACATAACCTTAAAATTAGAGTCAGGCCATTGAGGAGAGAAACTAGGAAATATCTCTTCACACAAAGGAAGATTAGCGTGCGGAATTCTCTTGCAAAAAAAAGCAATAGATGCTAGCACAATTAATAATTTTAAATCTGAGATCAGGATTTTCGCTAGTCAATAGTGTAAAGGCCCCTGGAGCTAAGGCAGGGGTGTGGTATTAGGATACAGATCAGCCATGATATCAATGAATGACAGAACAGGGTTGAGGGGATGAATGGCCTACTCCTGTTCCTATGTTCCCTTATCAATGACCTTAGTTTGATCAAGTCACTTTTCTGTAGACCAATACAACTTCCCAAATATGCTATCTTATTGGTAGTTTCACTCTTGTTTTATTCCATGAACTGGAACATTTAATTATAAGTCTGCACCATGCCATGTCAACCTCCTGCTCCTGAAAAGGATGATGCACTTTGTGGATGTTTCCTCCTGTGGAACTTGTTACTAAACTGACATTGCTTTAAGGCCAGTCCTAATTCAACAGTTCAGTGGTCACTGCATTTCAATTGACTTATACTTAACAGACAAAAGCTAAAGCAAAGGCAGGATACTGTGGTTGCTGGAAATCCAAAATAATAAAAAAAAAATGCTAGGAACACGCAACAGGTTTAACAACATCCAAGGAGAGAGAAATGGAGTTAACATTTCAGGCCTGTGACCTTTCTTCAGAAACTGCAAAACGTTAGAAATATAATAGGCTTTGTGCAAGTGAAAAGGGGTGGGGGTGGTGTGGAGGGTGGAAAGAAGAACAAAAGAGGTGTGTGATGGGCTGGAAGCTTGGGAGAGATTAAATGATAAAATAATTCATGGTTCAGAGCCAAAGGGAGTGGCAGTGGGACAAATGAAGAAACAAAAGATGTGTCTAGAGGAGGTGTGAATGGCAGGAAAGCAGCCATCCGAACACAAAGTCAAGGAAATAAGAGAGAAACAAGAGAAGGAAATGGACAACAAGCAAAAAAAACATAAAACATGGAACAAAATGGGGGAGAAGAGGCCCCTAAGATTGTTGAACTCAATAGACAGAAGGTTGTAAAGTGACAAGTTGAAAAATAATGTGTTGTTCCTCGAGTTCGCATTGAACTTCATTGGAACAGTGCAGCAGGTCAAGCAAGATCAGAGTGGGAGCAAGGACTTGTGGACTGAATGGAGGTGTTCTGCACAGTGGTCACCCAGTCTGCATTTGGTCTCCCCAGTGTAGAGGATGCCACATTATGAATAGTGAATACAGTATACTAAAGTGAAAGCAATACAATTAAATTGTGATTTCACTTGGAAGAAGTGTTTGGGGCCTTGGATTGTGAGAAGGGGTGAGGTAAAAGGGCAGCTGCTCCCATGAAAACGTGCCGTGGGAAAGGGAAGGAGAGTTTGGAGTGAATGAGGAGTGGACCTGGATGTCACAGAGGGTCCCTTAGGAATGCTGAAAGAGAAGGGGAGGGGAAATGTATTTGTTGGTGGCATCATGCTGAAGCTGGCAGAAATGGTGGAGGGTGTTCCGTTGAACGTGGAGGCTGATGGGGTAGAAGGTGAGAACAAAAGCTAAAGGTTCCTATTACTACAAATTGAAGATACATCAATATCAGTGAAACATTACTAAACTTCAGGACAGTCTAATTAACCCTTTCCTTAAAACTCTTAAGTGTATATTACTGAAAGTAGTTAGTGTAGGAGCTTCCTTATAGATCTCTTGGGGTCCTATTGTGATTCCTCAAAGTGCTGCAGTTGTGGAAATGACTATGGAACAGCAACAGCCTGTCCTGTTTTAACTGGGAAGGGAGGGAAGGAAACCTTCAAAGTGCAATGTTGCAAGATCTCTAAATTATTTCATAATGGCTGGTAAGGTTGCGAGACATAACAAAGCCAACCTTTATCAAAAGGATTTCAACTCTCCAACAATATCAGTTTGAGCATGCATGAGAGACAATTCAACTTTGCTTGCTATGGCAGGTCTCGCCTGCTGATGCTGCTCAGTGATGGTCTGCAGAGTAGAGATACCATTCTGCACACATCACTCAACTGGATAGGAAGTGTAACAAATCCAGTTTGCAGTATCATCTTCAAAGTGGCTAATAATTGGTGTAGCCACTCAATACATATAATTACAGCACTGAAGCAGGCCATTTGGGCCAACAGACCTATGACAGTATTTCACATATGTTTCCACCTACATTAGTTCATCTTATCCTAACATCATATCCTTTTATTCTTTTCTCCCTCATGCATTTAACTAGAATCCCCTTAGCTGCATTTATGCTATTTGCATTATTATACTATTGATACTTTAAAAAATTTTCATGCAATTGTATTTTCATACAATTGTATAGTAAAATTCTTCACCTAATGAGTTGTGTCTGCAGACTGAATTATTGATAGTCACCAAAACTGGAAAATGACAGATGTTCCAACTGGATGGTGGCTGTGACTTTTTTTTCCAGCGGGTGTGGCCTCTCAACTAAGCTGCTAACTGCCAGTTTAAGGCCTGAAAAGTACAGCCAATGTGAGTCTCATTACATCGGGCCAATCAGATAATTTGGCTGAAGGACAGTTACATAATTGTACCACTCATGCTCACAAAATACTACAGATGGGGAGAATTCCACTAGGGGAGAGTTCACAATATCATAGAGTCATAGAATGAAACAAGGCAGAAGGAGGCCTTTTGGCTCTTCATGCCTGTGCTGGCTCTTTGATAACTATCCAATTAATCCCACCCCCCTGCTCTTTCCCTAAAGCCCTTTCAATCTTTTCCCTTCAAGTAATTATTAACTACTATTGAATCTGCTTCACCATTGAGTCAGGCTGTGCAATCCCGATCACAGCAATTCACAGTGTAAAAAAATGTTTCCTCATGTTACCTGTAGTTCTTTTGGCCATCACTTAAAATCTGTATCTACCTTTTACTGACCTCTTGCTGCTGGAAACAGTTTTTTCTTAGTTAGTCCTTCAAAACCTTGCATGATTTTGAACACCTCTAACAAATCTCCTTTTAACCTTCTCTCCTGTAAGGCAAACAACCCCAGCTTCTCCATCTCTCCACATTACTGATGTCCTGCATTCCTGCAGCATTCTAGTAAATGACTCCTGCCCCATTCCCTGCAGCATTCTAGTAAATGACTCCTGCCCCATTCCAAGGCCTTGATATTCTTCCTCCTGCATGATGCCCAGAATTGTAAACAATATTGAAGCTTAACCAGTGTTTCCTAGAGGTCTGGCATAATTTTCCTTTTGTAAATAAAGCCAAGGATTCCACATGTTTTTTTAACAATCTTCTCAACTTGCCACAGAGTCCTAAGACTAAATTATACCGCAGGTTTCAGGACCCTGATGTCAGGGTGAAAACCCCGCACTCGACCACAGAAGAGCTGGCTCAGAGATTTTACCACCAGCAGTCTACAAACTGACTGCCTGTGGCCAGCATCAATTAGAGGGTGAAACCTTAACAGTGCCACTGGAGAGGTGGGCGCTGCTGAGGAAGGCAGGAAACCTCTAGGTAAGTAATTTAAAAATAAAAGACTCAGAAAGCTGAGGGTTAGAGGGCAGGATCCTCCAGGCAGATTGTTGGGATCAAGGGGGTACCTACCCTGCTTGTGGACCCCTCTTTAGCCGTACAGCCTTCAGTTCTGATGGTTCCCTGGATTGCCACAGGGAGGCCGCCTCCCTGAAGCTGGTGGCTGTTGTAATATGCCTTTAAGAGACAGTAGTGTGCCATCACTTTAAGGGAAGTGTGTCATGTGATCCAGCCTCAGTTTCACTTCGGCCTGGAGCAAGACACAGCAGACACAACCCTGCAGGCTCTGATGTCCTCAAGCTTTCCATCCACGTAAAAATGTTTGCATGTGCTTGTTCTTAATAAATGAACCCACAGTGTGTTTGCACAATCCCTTATGAGTGATTGGTGCCTATTATATCATTATAACAAACACGACAGCAGCCTACCCATGTAGCATTCAAATTGGCTGTTTGTGTCCTTGGAGCAGCCGGCCGATCCACTTGCAGTTCCCCGCTGGGAACCCTCCCCGGCAGCGGGACTGAGCTGGCATGCTGTCCCAATGCGGCTCCCCTCTATTTTACCAGTTCTCTCCCACAACCCTACCTTTCAGCCCACCACCCAGAGGGGATGGGCAGTAACATTCTGCCCTCAGTGTTATTACTGCACAGAAGGAAGCCATTTGGCTCACCAAGTCCATGCCAACTCTCTGCAGAGCAATTCAACCAACCCCTTACTCTGTTCTATTCCTGTAGCTCTGCAGGTCTATTTTCCTCAATTTCCTTTTGAAATGATTCATTATCTTGGCTTTCACCACCCTCGTAGACAGCGAGTTTCAGATCATTACCACTCGCTACATAAAAAAGTTCTTCCTCACACACCCCCTGCAACTCTTGTCTTAAATCTGTGTCCCATAGTGCTTCTATCATCAGCTGATGAGAACAGATTTTCCTTGTCTACCCTATCTAAACCCGTCATAATTTTGTACACATCTACCAAATCTCCTTGCTCCAAAAAGAACAATCCTAGCTTCTCCAACCTAACCTTGTAGCTAAATCCCCCGACCAGACTGCACACAATGCCCTAGTTGTGGCCTAACCAGGGCTTTATAAAGATTCAGAATAATTTCACTGCTTTCATATTCAATACCTTTATTTATGAAAAACAACATTGCATATGTATTGCTAACCACTCTTTCAATATGCCCTGTCACCTTCAAAGATTTATGCACATGAACCCCCAGGTCCCTCTGTCACTGCATGCTCTTTAAAATGGTGCCATTAAGTTTTTATGGCCTCTCCCTATCCCTTCTACCAAAATGTATTACCTCACATTTCTTAACTAGCCTTTTATGTAATACTTTGTCAAACACTTTCTCAAAACCCATATAGATAGTATCCACCACATTCCCCTCATCAACCTTCTCTGTTACTTGCATCAAAAAATTCAATTAGATTAGTCAAACACCATCTTCCTGACTTAACTCAAACCTCTCCAAGTGCCTGTTATGTTTCTCCTTGATTATTGTTTCTAAAATATTATTGATGCTAAACTGACTGGCCTGTAGGTACCCGGAATGCCCATACACCCTTTCTTGAACAAAAAATGTTATATTTACCACTTTTCAATCCACTGACACCTCTCCCACATCTAGGGCTGATTGGAAGATTAAGGAAAGCTCTTCCACTGTCTCCACTCCCACTTCCCATAGCAACCTGGGATGCAGGCCATCCAGACCAGATGACTTATCCACTCTAAGCATAGCCAGTATTCCAGCCTATCAATTTTCACCCCAAACATTCTCTCTACCATCTACTGATATTTTGTCACTATCCACCTGATTAAATACCAATATGAAATACTCATTAAGTATTTGAGCCTTGCCCTATGGGTCTAAGTATATATCATCCTCTTTGCCTCCAATAGGCCCCATCCCACCTCTTACTCCTTGCTTCCCATTTACATGCTGGTTGAGGTTTTTTGGACTCCCTTTTATGTTAATTGTCATTCTATGCTATGTTCAAGGATTTGAGTACTTACAGCCAACTGGCCACCCAAGGAGTCTGAGTTGTTGTGGCAACATATACTTTTACATGCATGTTGTAGCCTGGAGCAATGAATAGTGATGATAGAGACTGCAATTTCTTTCTATCACATGGCTGACCAGGAATCTCTCCTGCTCTTACCACTTCCCATTGGCATGTGTTGGAAGGATTTACAAGTTGATACTCAACCTGTTTGGCTGCGTTAGGAATGCCCCTTCTTTGCCTGTTAAGGCCTGGAGTGGGACTTGAACCTGGAGCTTCTGGCTCAGGGGAAGGAACTCTACTCACTGCACCACAAGATCTCCCAAACTGCATTAAGCCTACTAAACTACTCAAGGTGACATTCGACTTATCTATAATGTGCTTTGATAGCCATACTTATAGTTTCCTCTATATATGGTGGCTATGCATATTATATTATGATCATTCACATTACTGATTTTAGCATTTTTCATGATGTCACATATCTTTTTTGTAGGTCCCTCTAACTTTTTTCGAAATGCGTTCCTTAATTAAACAACCAAGCAATGACCTCGCATGTTTGTTTTACGCTCTTAACAACTACTGGGTAGTTCTGTACATCATGAAGTATGCTTCACTGTGTCCTTGCACTATTGCTAAATCTGGGTTTATGCATTCAATGCTGCCTCTCCATTTAGCCCAAAAATTACACATTCCATGCAAGATAAATTTGCATATGTTGGTTATGTGATTGTTTAGCTGGTCGAGAAGTATTCTTGCAGGCACTTTCAGGTTTGTTAATCAGTTGTGTGGTAGCTTTAGCATACCTGAATTTCCAGAAAGTATTGAGACTAAAGTCAGCCAATCCTGAATGTGCACAAAAAGATGAGCAAATAATTTAACATTCATTTAATGGGGAGAAATTTGATAAGACCTGTTCCGGGTGCAGGGATCATGATGCATGTTACCTCATGCTTGGTTCCATTGAGGCAGGCAGCACACAAACTTCATATTGACTGCTTATCGAAATAATTTCAGCATACAGACTAGGATGATAAGTGCTGCTGCCTGACTGCATGCCAGTCAACAGTATGTGTTTGTCTAGCACAATGCACAGCTAGCCTGGACCTCATAAAGGCAGCCTGTCCCTCTTAAAGGGGAACTGCACTCATTCAATTGCACTGCTGTAACTGGCTCTGAAGGTTTGTCTAGAAGGAAAATCATAGGAAATTGAGAAATAGGCAAGCAATAGGGCTCTATGTTTTCTGTTGTGGCATTGGAGGCAATCATGGTGAAGATGGAAAATGGAGAAATGCCATGTTTCCAGGGAGGTTTGTGAGGGGCGGGGGCAGGAGGTCTTAAAGGTAAACTCTGTGAAGGGAAAGGGAACAGGTGGCCACAGGGATCGATTCTCAGAATCTGGTCCTGGGGAACAGGCTGCTTTGACAGTAAATGTACAATGATCTTACATGGGTGGTCAAGATCAGTGAATGTACCTTCCATTGAGATCTTCTACCCACTTCACCACCAACCTCTCAAGCTGCTCAATGCACTACAGCCCCATTACACACTTATCAGCAAACAGAACTCATGGCAAACACTCCAAAATGCCACCTCACCCTTCCACATGCAAACACACACACAGACAGACAGACACACACACACAAACATTGCTAGCAGCATCACTGCTTCCACGTGGCCTCAGTTATTCAGCAGTGACAGGCCATTTCCCAAATCCATTGCAAAACACACATGCATTCTTCCTTTCTTTCTCTATTTCATGGCAAGGTCACCCATAACCTCAGGGAGCAGCAGAGAACTGGTGGGGAACAGGTTCCCTGCAGCGACTGAATCCTCTGGAAGAGGCAGAGCTCCATATCATGGGACTGGCTGTGTCTGAGGTTATTGTATCTAATGTCACTGAAAACATTCAAGATCACAGTATGTTCCTGCCTTATGCCTCTTCTCAAAACCCATGCCACCTTCATCCTGCTATCTAGTATGAAGTGCAAGCTGCTGATGGTGTGACCATGGACCCCTTGCTTCCCACCCCACTCCCGCCCCAATCCTCCCCATCTGCACCCCTCATCCTGTAGGGTAAGAGCTACACCAGAAGACTAGAGAAGAAGCACCCACTTGACCTCGCAATTGTCAGCTACCAGCTCAGATACAGGCACTGCACGAACTTTAGAGAAGAATATACCTTGTGGGCCACCAGTCATGAATGGCTGCATGTATGTTATGGGGAAATAAATGTTTGTGGGTCAGCTCACCTAAGGGAAAAGTCTCAGATGAGTTCTACTGCAGAGAATTCAGATAAGGACTTCAATGGAGTGAGATACAGGACAATGCTGGTTAGCATGTACAATGTGATGTTTGGTGCATTGGCAGGCCTGCCACTGAGCCTTCTGTCACTGTCAAAGAGCACGGAAGAGTCCAGCTCCAACTTGGCACAGGCTTCATGCGGGCCTTGGAGTCCATCTTCACCAGCATGAAAATAATGGCCAACTCCATGAAGGCACCTGTGGGCCAAGTTGTAAGGCATGGTCTGGTGGTCAAAGTCTCAGCTTTTGCAGCACGGCCAGAAGCCACACAATGCTTCAGTGCTGCAGTGGAAGCTCAGTTTGAAGTCATAATAACCATGCATGATGCTTTGCAAGCTCAGCTCCTGCCATCATGTCTGCAGATTTCATCGCTCAAAGTGCTCAATGCAGGCTTTCCCAGCAGTCCAGCAATCTGTGTTCCAACAGGTTATTAGGAGTGCTGAGGCATTGCTTCGTGGGAATGGCGATGGCAAATTGGAGCACAAACCTGCTTTCTTTTCTCAAGTGACAGCATTTGCATTCTCACCACTGCCACTCCCCCAGTGCCCTTGCTGATGCCTGTCAGCCAGCCAGCCCAAACTGCTGCTGCACTTGATGGTGCAGTTTGAAGACAGGCCATCAAGGCCCAGAGTCATTCAAGGTCATCCTGCAAGTCCCTCTGCAGTTTCCCCCGCTGAAAGTCTTCCACTAGCCATTTTGCAGCCGCTGGGCAGAACTGTATTGTGGCACTAGACCAGGCAGAGACACCATATGACATGCACTAAGGGAAGGCACAAGGGTGAATAGTTCAGGTTTATATGTGTTATTGGAAGGGCTGGATGGATCAAGTTTCATGAAATTATTTTTTGGTGGCTTTTATTTCAGGATTTTGGGCAAGAGACTGTCTGTAGCAGATGAATTGACAGTTGAGGAATTGTGGAGTCACTGTGATGTGGGGGTGACAGCTCTAGGGAACCTCAATGTGAGTATCTGCTCCCAGACAGCCCATCCGAGCAATGGGTCTTGGATGCTCACTCCCTTCCTCTTTCTCCTCTTCCCTTTCCTCCTTCTCCCGAGGTGGCCTCTGAAGATCTGGTAGCAAGGTCTGTGCCCTCATGATAATAAGGTTATGGAACACACAACAGACCACCATGAATTTGGAAACAGTCCAGTGAGTACTTTGGGCCCCTCATGAGCAGTCCAAGTAGTGAAACTGGTGCTTCAGCACATAAATGGTTTACTCCATGACTTTCCTGGTTGCTGCATGGCTCCCATTATAGGCATCTGCCTTTCCCTGCCCTCCCAGAACCATAATAGGGTTCCTCTTGTCCTCACCTTCCACCCCTGCAGCTTCCATAATCAATGGATCGTCCCCTGCCATTTCCGCCATATCTAGCATGAAGCCACAGCCAACACATCTTCCCCCTCCCCTTTCAGCATTCACAAGGGACCCTTCCCTTCGCAACATCCTGATCCACTCCTTAATTACCCCCAACACTCAATCCCGTTTTTTTAGCTTATTTTCGAGCAAGGCTGCCCAGTCATGTTGAGCGGCAGGTCCAATGAATATGAATTTGGATGCATCATTAAGAATGGCGTGCACTTTGTTGATATAGTCGCACTTGTTAAGGATGACTATTCCTGTCCCTTTGTCAGGTTTACTGATGTGTATGTCTGGATTGGTCTTAAGGCCTTGCAATGCTATAAGACATTCGCGTTGCATATGGACAGGTTATTATCCAATTTGCATGCGCTAGATCAGCTAGGTGTGCTTTCAAGGATTCAGCATCTTCAGTAGACGCTGGTTTGTGGTGGGATAGTCGGGAGAAGAGGAGTTCAAACTCAGCAAGTACCTCTTCCTGTTTAATTTGGGATGAAGGCACATCAAAATTGAAACCATGCACAAGAACAAACTCCTCACTTTCTGAGAGTACATGGTCAGAGAGACTTGTTACGTGTTTCGTGCTGTTGTTAACTGTGTGCTAAACCGCATCCACTTAAGTGAGTTCATGGTGTGGACGTGTTTCAAAAAGGAAATGTTTATGGTGTGGTCATCTATTGAAGCAATATAGCAGCATAAATGGATCAAATCGATAAATGAAAGAAATTTGCGCACTTCAGACCAAGCACAGTGTAGGCCATGGTGTAAATTAGTAAGCCTATGACCAATCTGTTCAATCTCATCTCACATAAATGCTCGCTCGATCGTGGGACTGTGTCTCACTTTAGCATTATCGATACGTTTGAAAATGAAAACTGGCACAGCCTTGGGTTTAATACACGCTTGGAGAAATTCAATAGGTAGCTTACTTGTTCTTAACTTATCTGTAAGTCGAACTATGTTGTTGATATCACAAATTTGGTCTTTGTTATACCTCTGTGTCAGGGATACAAATAGTCATTTGGTAGTACAGAGTCTGAGTATTGCTGAAAAAAGGCATTTTGTCAAAGCTTTTCATCTTGCATTCAACAGGGCAATCATAAGAAGACCAATGTCAAGGGAAGCAACAACTTTATATGGTATGAGAAGAGAGTGCTGATTGGTTTGCAAGTGGACTCTGTTCCAATTGGTGGAGGTTTTGCCATGGAGAATGCACTAGTTAATGGTGACTTTTTTCAGCAATACTCATTTGTCTTTGGTTAGTTTTAGTTTTTCTTTCTTGTTTATCCTTTTTATTTTGCTTTTGGACGGCAGATGTTCATGATCCTGCCATTTACACCTTCTCTGGATATATATTTGTTTCTTTACCTTTCCAATTACCATTTCCTTTGGCCTTGCACCGTGAACTATTTTGTTATTTAATTTTTCCTGCCTATCAGAGATCTTCCCTTTGTTCTTTTACCCACCCTCCCTCTTTCACTTGCTTAAAACCTATTACATCTCTAACTTTTCCCAATTCTGATGAAAGGTCATCGACTTGAAATGTTAACTCTGCTTCTCTCTCCAAAGATGCTGCCAGGCCTGCTGAGTATTTCCAGCATTTTATTTCAGATCTCCAGCATCTGCAGTATTTTGCTTTTGAACATATGCTCAGCTGGGAATGATTAAGAGAGGGGATTAACTGGACCAGCAAGTCCAAAAGGCAGATCGTGCAGCAAAACAATGGTGAACATACAAACATACCAAACAGGAGCAGAAGTAGGCCCTTTGGCCCTTTGAGCCTGCTCCGTGACTCATTAAGATCATGGCTGATCCATTTGTGTTTCGAAATCCACATTCCCATCTACCCCTGATAACCTTTGATTCCCTTGCCTAACAAGAATCTATCTACCTCTGCCTTAAAAATATTCATTGAATCCCCCACCTCCACCGCCTTCTGAGGCAGAGAGTTCCAAAGTCGCACAACCCTCCGAGGGAAAAAAAATTCTCCTCATCTCTGCCCTAAAAGGGCAATCCCTGATTTTAAAACAGTGTCCCCTAGTTCTGGACTCACCCACAAGAGGAAACATCCCTTCCATATCCACCTTGTCAATAACATTTAGGACCTTATATATTTCAATCAAGTCACCCCTCACTCTTCTAAACTCCAGTGGAAACAAGCCCAGCCTGTCTAACCTTTCCCCATAAGGCAACCCACTCATTACAGGCATCAATCTAGTAAACCTCCTCTGAACCACGTCTAAAGCATTTACCTCCTTCCTCAAGTAAGGAGAGCAAAACTGCATACAATATTCGAGATGTGGTCTTCACCAATGCCCTATTTCTCTGTGCCCTGTGCCCAATTTCTTCAATGCCCTGTTTCTTACTTTTATGTTCAGTTCCTCTCATAATAAAGGACCGCATTCCATTGGCCTTCTTAATTACTTGCTGTACCTGCATACTAACTTTTTGTGACTCATGCACTAGAATACCTAGATCCCTCTGAAGCTTGGAATTCTGCAGTCTATCTCCGTTTAAGTAATACTTTGCTTTTTTATTCTTCCTGCCAAAGTGAACAACCTCACATTTTCCCACATTAAACTCCATCTGCCATATTTTTGCCCACTCACTCAACCTATATTTGCAACCTGCTTATGTCCTCTTCATAACATACTTTCCTACATATCTTTGTGTCATCTGCAAAGTTAGCTATCATGCCTTCACTTCCCTCATCTAGGTCATTGATATAATTTGAAAAAGGTTGAGGCCCCAGCACAATCCTGTGCAGGACTCCACTCGTCATATCCTGCCAATCAGACAAAGATCCATTTATTCATATTCTCTGCTTTCTGCCAGCCAGCCAATCTTCTAATATGCTAATATGTTACCCCCTACACCATGAGCTTTTATTTTCTCAGTAACCTTTGATGTGGCACCTTATCAAATGCTTTCTGGAAATCCAAGTACAGCATGTCTACAGGTTCTCCTTTATCCACAGCGCACGTTACTCCTTCAAAGAACTCCGATAAATTTGTTAAACATGATTTCCCTTACAGAAAACCACACTGACTCTTCCCGATTACCTTGAGCTTCTCTAAGTACCCTGCTATAACCTCCTTAATTCTAACACCTTCCCCAATACAGACATCAAGCTAACTGGCCAATTGTTACATATTTTCTGCCTCCCTCCCTTCGTAAATATGAGATGGGAAACTTTACAATGAGATGGGAGTAATTAATGATTTCATAGAGGAGGCATCCCTAGGTAACAGTGACCATAATATGATTGAATTTTACGTTCAGTTTGAGGGAGAGAGGAGTTGGTCTGAGACTAAGTTTTTAAACATAAATAAGGGCAATTATGAGGGTATGACAGCTGAGCTGGCTAAAGTGAATTGGCAAATTAGGTTAAGGGATAGGTCAATAGAGATGCAGTGGCTAATATTTAAGGGGATATATCAGAATGTACAGAACAGATACGTTCCAAAGAGTAAGAAAAAGTCCAAGTACGAACAGACCATCCATGGTTAACTAGAAAGGTTAAAGGTATAAAACTTAAAGCAAAAGCATATAATTGTGCAAAGATGAAAGGTGGAAGGCCAGAAGATTGAATAGATTATAAGGAACAGCAAAGAATGACTATAAGACTAACAAGGAGGGAAAAATTAGAGTATGGGAGAAAGCTAGCCAGAAATATAAAAACAGATAGTAAGAGTTTTTATAAATATTTTAAGAAGAAAAAGGTTAAAAAGTGAGCGTTGGTCCAACAGAAAGTGAGTCTGGAGAATTGATAATGGAAAACAAGGAATTGAACAGGTATTTTACATCAGTTTTCACTATATAGGATACAAGTAACATCCCAGAAGTAGCTATAATCCAGGAAATGGAAGTGATGGAGGAAGTCAAGAAAATTACAGTGGCCAGAGAAGTTGTGTGAGTAAACTGTTGGAGCTGCGGGCTGACAAGAGCTTGGATTCTGATGGACTTCATCCTGGGGTCTTAATAAGAAGTGTCAAATGAGACAGTTGATGCATTGGTTTTGATTTTCCAAACTCCCTAGATTAGGGGAAGATGCCATTAGATTGGAAGATAGCAAATGTAACTCCATTATTCAAAAAGGGAGGGAGACAGAAAGGGGGAAACTATAGGCCAGTTAGCTTAACATCTGTCGTGTGGAAAATGTTAGAAGCTATTATTAAAGAAGTTATAGCAGGGCACTTGGATAAGCTCAAGGTCATTAGGCAAAGTCAACATGGTTTTGTGAAAGGGAAATCATGTTTAACCAACATTTAAAAAATTATTCATTCATGGGACGTGGGCTTCGTTGGCTGGGCCAGCATTTATTGCCCATGCCTAGTTGCCCTTGAGAAGGTGGTGATGAGCTGCCTTCTTGAACCGCTGCAATCCATGTGGTTAAGGTACACCCATAGTGCTGTTAAAGAAGGGAGTTTCAGGATTTTGATCCAGTGACAGTGAATGAATGGTGATATATTTCCAAGTCAGGATGATGAATGACTTGGATGGGAACTTTCCGGTGGTGGTATTCCCATCTATCTGCTGCCCTTGTCCTTCTAGATGGCAGTGGTCATGGGTTTGGAAGTTGCTATCGAAGGAACCTTGGTGAATTCCTGCATCTTGTAGATGGTATACACTGCTGCCACTGTGTGTCAGAGGTGGAGGAAGTGAATATTTGTGGATGTGGTCCCAATCAAGTGGGCTCTTTTTTTCTGGACAGTGTTAAGTTTCTTGAGTGTTGTTGGAGCTGTACTCATCCAGGTAAGTGGGGAGTATTCCACCATACTACTGACTTGTGCCTTGTAGATGGTGGACAGGCTTTGGGGAGTCAGGAGGTGAGTTACTCGTCGCAGGATTCCTAGCCTCTGACCTGCTCTTGTGGCCACAGTATTTATATGGCTAGTCCAGTTCAGTTTCTGGTCAATGGTAGCCCTCAGGATGTTAATAGTGGGGGATTCAATGATGGTAATGCCATTGAACATCAAGGGGTGGTGGTTGGATTCTCTCTTGTTGGAGATGGTCATTGCCTGACACTTGTGTGGCGAGAATGTTACTTGCCACTTGTCAGCCCAAGCTGTTCAGCTATTGCTGCATTTAAACATGGACTGCTTCAGTATCTGAGCAGCCATGAATGGTGCTGAACATTGTGCAATCATCAGCGATCAACCCCGCTTCTTATTGGAGTTCTCTAAGGAAGTAACGTGCTGTGGATTAAGGGGAACCGGTGGATGTTGTTATGAAGAGATATTAATGTCTATAATGTTATTGGAAATTATTTTTTAAAATAAAGTTTAGTGGTGTCTGTGTCAACGTGTGTGTGTGTCTGTGTGTCTTAATTGGATTAAAGCCAGCTAGTCTAGAGGCTTTGATGTATAGAAAGATGTAGTTTTGAAATGATTATTAGATAAACATGGGGAAGTTTAGAAACATAAGTGTCAAGGGGGCAATTTCGATTTTGGGAATGGGTGAAATCTTGCACCTAGCTAGAAGATGCCAAGCAATGTGTTTATTTTTTCAGCTTACTAATAAAATTGGTGGAATGAAAGGATATTATTGTTAAAAGAGGTAAAGTTAAAAGTCTCACGATACAATAGAAAATTTACATTCAAAGAGAAAGATATGTATAAAGGAGAAAAAAGATTGTAAGGTAGAGGCATTTTAAAATCCATCAAGTGTGAAAAGGCTCCAGCCTATAAACCACAAGCCTGTTTGCAAGGACCCAGAGCTGAATGAAAGTCATTTTGAATGCGACTGTCCGGGGTGTGCTCTACCAGGTGTATCTTTAAATCTATGAGTTTTACTGTTGCCTTAACGGGGGTGTAATTGAGAGTCAGATTAATTAGGAGATTTTTGTAGTTATTATAGTAGTAATTTTGTAGACATATGTACATGTTTACAATTTTCTTGTATTAATAAATGTTTAATTTAGTTTTACAAATCCCTCTTGAGACTCGGTGGTCTTATTACTACTGAATTCAAAGCCTGCATCTCGAAACGCACAAATTGCAAAAAATGGGTTATGACAGTTGCTTCAAGTTTCCTTCTGGGTTTTGAACAATGCAGCCTTTACCATCAGCTGTGTCATAATAGATGTACTGTACTTAGATTTCCAGGTGGCAGTTGGTAAAGTGCCACATCAAAGGTTATTGCGGAAAATAAAAGTTCATGGTATAAGTCCATAACATAATGACATAGATGGAAGATCGGCTGGCTAACAGAAAGCAGAGAGTAGGCATAAATGAGGTCTTTTTCATGTTGGCAAGTTGCATGCCACAGTGCTGGAACCTCAACTGTTTGCAATTTATATAAATTACTTGGGTGAAGGGATTTTTTTTTTATTCATTGGATGTGGGCATTGCTGGTTAGGCCAGCATTTATTGCCCATCCCAATTGCCCTTTGTTCAAACAGCATTTAAGAGTCAACACCACATTGCTGGGGGCCTGGAGTCACATGTAGGCCAGACAGGACTGCAGATGTCCTTCCCTAAAGGACACTAGTGAACCAGGGGGTTTTTACAACAATCAACAATAGTTTCATGGTCCTCATTCGACTTGTAATTCCAGATTTTCATTGAGTTCAAATTCCACCATCTGCCAGGGCAGGATTCAAACCCAGGTCCCCAAAGCATTACCCTGGGTTTCTGGATTATTAGTCCAGCAACATTACCACTGCACCATTACCTCCCCAATTGAAGGAATAGTTGCCAAATTTGCTGATGACACAAAGATAGGTAGGAAAGTAAGTTGTGAAGAGGGCATAAGGAGGCTACAAACAGATATAAATCGGTTAAGTGAGTGGGCAAAGATCTGGCAGATGGAGTATAATGCAGGAAAATGTGAACTTGTCCATTTTGGCTGGAAGAATAAAAGAAAAGCATATTATCCAAATGGTAAGAGATTGCAGAGCTCTGAGGTGCAGAGGGATCTGGGTATCCTCATGCATGAATCACAAAAGGCTAGTATGCAAGTACAGTGAGTAATTAGGAGAGCTAATGGATGGTATCATTTATTGCGAGGGGAATTGAATACAAAAGTATTCAGTTGTACAGGGCACTAGTGAGACCACGTTTGGAGTACCGTGTACAGTATTGGTCACCTTATTTAAGAAAGTTTGTAAGTACATTGGAAGTAGTTCAGAGAAGGTTTACCAGACTAATACCTGGAATGGGTAGGTTGTCTTATGAGGAAAGGTTGGATAGACTAGGCTTGTATCCGCTGGAGTTTAGAAGAGTAAGAGGCGATTTAACTGAAACAGATAAGATCCTGAGGGGTCTTGACAGGGTGGATGTGGAGAGGATGTTTCCTCTGGTGGAAGAATTTAGAACTAAGTTAAATTGTTAAAAAAACTTTTACTGTTTAAAAATAAGGGGTCACCCATTTAAAACAGAGATGAGATGACATTTTTTCACTCAGAGAGTCGTGAGTCTTTGAAACTCTCTTCCTGAAAAATTGGTGGAAGCAGTCTTTAAATATTTTTAAGGCAGAGGTGGATAGATTCTTGGTAAGCAGGGGGGTGATAGGTTATTGGCTGTAGGTGGGATGTAGATTTCAGGTTACTATCAGATCAGCCATGATCTTATTAAATGGTGGAGCAGGCTCAAGGGCTGAATATCCTACTCCTCCTTGTTCGTATGAATAGAGGGGTTATATTTGCTACTTTCCACTCTGTTGGAACCTTTCCAGAATCTAGCAAATTTTGGAAAATTAACACCAACGCATCTGCTACCTCATTAGCCACCTCTTTTAAGACTCTAGGATGAAGCTCATCAGGGCCCGGAAACTTGTCAGCCTGCAGCTCCATCAATTTGCTTAGTACTGCTTCCCTAGTGATTGTAATTTCACCAAGTTCCCCTCTCCCTTTCTCCTCCTGATTTACAGCTAATACGGGAATGTTTTTTGTATCCTCTATTGTGAAGACAGAAGCAAAGTATTTGTTCATTTTATCCGCCATTTCGTTATCATCTACTATTAACTCCCCATTGTCACTCTCTAGAGGACCATTACTCACTTTACTTACTCTTTTCCTTTTTAAATGCCTGTAGAAACTCTTGCTATCTGTTTTTACATTTCTAACTAGCTTCCTCCTGTACTCTAACTTCTTAATCCTGATTAATCTGTTAGTCATTCTCTGTTGTTCCTTATATTCTAACCAATCACCTGACCTGTCACTCATCTTTGCGCAGTTATATGCTTTTTCCTTAAGTTTGACTCTTTCCTTAATTTCTTTAGTTAACTACGGATGGTGGGTCCTGCCTTTAGAATTTTTAGTTATGGTAGGAATATACTTATTCTGAGTATTCTGAAATACCCCCTTAAATGTCTGCCACTGCTCCTCCAACGATCTATCGCCTAGCCTAGTATCCCAGTTACTTCAGCTAGCTTAGCTTTCATGCCCGCATAGTTGCCCGTATTTAAGGTTAAAATATTAGTCTTGGACCCACTCTTTTCTCTTCAAACTGGACATGAAGTTCAATCATGTTGTGGTTGCTGCTACCTAGGGGTGCCTTCACTCTAAGGTAATTAATTAATCCTGTTATATTACACAATACCAAGTCAAATATAACCTGCTGTCTGGTTGGTTCCAGAATGTGCTGCTCTCAGAAGCTATCTTGAAAACATTCTATGAACTCCTCATCCAGGCTACTGCCAATTTGATTTTTCTGGTTTATATGTAGACTAAAATCACCCATGATTATTGCTGTCCCTTTATCACAAGCACCCAATATTTCTTCTTGTATACCTTGTCCTAAATTGTGGCTACAATTAGGGGGCCTGTAGACTACTCCCACTAGTGACTTCTTTCCCCTACTCTTCCTCATTTCCACCCAAATTAATTCTGCATCCTGATTTCTTGAATCCAGCTCATCTCTAACTATTGTACCAATGCCATCCTTGATCAGCAATGCTACCCCTCCATCTTTACCTAACTTCCTATTCTTCTTGAATGTCATATACCCCTCAATATTCAGGACCAATCCTACTCTTGACTATTGGTCTATTCTTAGGTTTTATCTCTCTGCCCCTTCCTGCAATTCTATGACCCTCATTTCCCATATTACTATCATGGTCTCCTGCCTTGAATCTACTCCTTGATTTGCCACAGCTACCCAAGCTTGATCCCGTTTAACTCAAAGCCCTCTCTACTTCCCTAATTATGCGATTTGCAAGAACACTTGTTCCAGCACGGTTCAGGTGTAGACCGTCCCAATGGTATAATCCCCACTTTCCTCAGTACTGGTGCCAGTGCCCCATTAACTGGAGCCCACTTCTCCCACACCAGTCTTTGAGTCACGCATTCATCTCTCTAATCTTATTTGCCCTATGCCAATTTGCACGTGGCTCAGGTAATAATTGAGAGATTATTACCTTTGAGGTTCTACTTTTTAATTTGGTACCTAGCTTGTCATACTATCTTCCTTCCTTGCCCTGCCTATGTCATTGGTACCTAAATGGACCATGAAAACTGGATCCTCCCTCTCCCACTGTCGCTTCCTCTCCAGTCCTAAGCAGATGTCCCAAACCCTGGCACCAGGCAGGCAACACAGCCTTCTGGACTCTTGCTCTTTCCTGCAGAGAACAGCGTCAATCCCCCTGACTATACTGACCCATATTACCGCTGCATTCCTGTTTGCTCCCCCTGCTTGAATGGCTTCCTGTACCATGGTGCCATAGCCAACCTGTTTATCCACCTTGCAGACCTCGCTTTTGTCTACGCAGGTTGTAAGCACCTCAAACCTGTTTGACAATTGCAAAGTCTCAGGTTCCTCTACTACTGCCTGCTTGGTCCCATCACCTGCCTCACTCAAGGTCACATCCTCCTGTCCCGCACTGCTGTCCAAAACAGACGACCCTATTCTAAGAGCCATGGCCATCTTCTGGGACAAAGTGTCCAGGTATTTCTCCCCCTCTACTATGTTGCACAGTGTCTACAATTTGGCTTCCAGATCAACAATCCTGATGCAGAATTCCTTTAGCTTCTTACACTTTCTGCTGATGTGTTTGTCCTGAATCGCCTTGGCATCCAAAATAGCCACATTCCACAGCTGCAACATAACACCTGCCCTGCCATTGTTACTTATGTTATTTAGTTAACTTAATTTAATGACTCACTTAATTAACTTAGAATAATTCCGATTTTTACCACACCTCATTCCCCCATGCACCGAATTCCCATGTGAACCTAATTCACTACTTACTCAGTCTCTGTCTTACTCTGGTACCGTTGCCTTTCTCCTCGCGTGCCCCTGACTCATTGGTGCCGCCCATTTTCCATGTCAGTCCATAGACAGAAAATTAGATTTGTAAGGAAACTATTAAAATAAACAGCTTTTCGTGTAAATGGAGTTGCAGCTTTGTTGCAATTGTGCCACTGCATTTTTATTTAATGAACTGGACGTAGATGAAACTGAATTTTACTAAGAGAATACGGTAGACTTTTTTGTCACAGGGAAGAGTAAATTGGGAATTTTTATCTGAAACACTGCTTAGACACATTCACATCCATAAATAAGCTGCAGTAAAGTACTTAATTGAATGAATTGTCAATCTCTTAATAATATGTGTAGTGTTGCTTAAAATTGGAATCATCTGTCTGCGTGTGATGAGTTGAGTTCTGCTTAAAAACCTTATCAAGTACACTAGGCCACTTACTGATCCATTACCTCATTTCCACTCCTCAGCTTCTAACAAATGGCTGTTTTTCTGAATACAATTGTTTTTTACAGGACAGCATTAGCCCAATTAAGTGAATGCTGTAACATGAAATGCCACCCTATAATTTAGCTTCATTTTGTAGCTGTCTCTAATCTTATTATGTAATGGAAATATACCCCCTTTTATTAGTCAGATACATGTAAGATGAAAAGTGATTTGAATGAGGACACATGGTGTATTTAAGTAGCAGGGTATCAATTTAAGAAAAATACCATATTTTCATACTTTTTATTTTAATAGCTGTTCTGAGAAAACAAGAAACTGTATCCTTTTATCAACCACAGATGTGCTCTAAAGTAATGGAATCCATCATTAACAATGCCATTAGTGGCTAGTTTCAGGGCAGTCCTCCTAATTTTGAACTTTCTATAAGAATTATATTTAAAACAATATGCCCTGTCAGCTTATTGTTCTGTTTAATTAGCAAAAAATAACACATTGGGTTTTGTGTATTCATCATCTAAATTGCTTCAAACAAATAGATATGGCATGATTTAGCTAAAATGTGTATGCAAAAAAAAGCTAGTCACTGGTCACCTCAGCGGTTCTGTTACTATGAAGCATAATGTATCTCCCATATCATTCACAGTAAGCATTGTGTTTTATTTTCTCTTTCAAAGCCAACATAATCACAAACGAGTTTTTGAAGTTTTGCAAGGAAAATGAAAGTCACATTACACCTCCCAACCAAGTTGTGTTGAAGAGACGAAGAACTAAACCATTTTAGCCAAGTTGTAAATTGGTCTCAATGCTCCAGAGAAAAAAAAACTTTTCAGTATTAAATTCCAGGGATGAACCTGAGTAAGTATTCTAAGTAACTTAACACTGATAATTTCTGGTAACAGAATACTCTTTGATTACAGAGAGCAACATCATTCAGTAATGCAGCCTAACCTCAACATATTTGCAGTATAATGCTGTAGAGTTGAGAGGATACCAGGCTAGCAGTGGGGGATAGTAAGGGCTGGACAATAGTGGCATGATGGATAAGGCAAAAGTAACCGGAAGTTCGAAGAACAGGAATCAGGCAGTGCTAGTGTGTACAGGAGTTTATTTCCGATACTTTGGGAAACTTTTGTATAGGTAGTCAACTCTACTATTTGATGGCAATTCAACTCAGAACTTCCTAAGTGCAATTTATCTACAAGCATTAACTGAATCATAAGGCTAATATTTAAGTAATATCTTGTTCCTTTTACTTAAATGAAGGAAAGACTGTTGATCTTAATGGAGCAGGTGGTGCCCATTGCCTGCCCATAGTTGCCAGCAGGGCAGATGGAGGGTGTGGGAAGTCAAGCCATTTAGGTGTCCTAGCCTCATTAACATTCCTCAGGGGGCGCCCATGCTGATCCAACTGACAGTCAAAGTCTGGGTGGGGGTGGGGGGTGAAGATTGCAGGAAGGTCCTTAAACTAACCAATAGACCTGTCCATATTTGTTTGGAGAATCTTTTTAAACCTTGCCATTATTTGATCTTAAGGGTGCAATTATGCCCTGAACCACAGTATCATTCATACTTGACAATTGAACTGATTAAGTCTGGACAGGGTTTCTTAAGGCCAGAAGATAGTGTCACCAGTTTGGAAGTTGGAGTGTTAAACACCTGTAATGTTACCAGTGCAGATATTCACACAGTTTTTATGCTGGTACTAATACATGTCCAGGCCTGATGCTGGAGTAAATTATTAGTTTGCTTCATTGTGAGCCAAGACTTTTATTCCGCTCCCTCCTACTGGCAACCTTATGAATTAATTAGAAAATATTAATAAGATGTGGCCCTCTTTAGAAAGGCCTCTTTTATTTTCTGTTAAAATAAACAACGACAAAGCCGTCTGCTCTAAAGAAAATTCTTACCATGCTTTTTAGCAATGATAAAATATTGTTGCAGTTTTGACACACTTGGAAGGTGAGTAAATCATTAGAATTCTATATGAAGTCCAAAGCCCCTCTGGATTCCAGATTGATGTTTCTTTGGCAATGCTGTAGCCTTAAGGTTGAGGATTTGGACTGTGAGGATCGCAGTTTTGATCCTTCAAGGCCAAATCCAAACCTCAAATCTAATTTGCCCAAATTGATTAACTGGCTATTCATTTATTTAATGCCTTTAGGTACTTGTTGCACACAAAATATTAGCCTACATTAAAATAGTAATTGCACTTCGAAGTAATTAATTTTATGTGAAGTGCTTTGGCACAATATTAAGAGACATGACGAGGCACACTAAAACATTAGTGCTCATTTTAACTTGGTCCAACCAGTCGGTCTTAGATCAGAATGGTAGACTAGCACCACCTGACACTCCATTCCCACTGCAATTTGCTACCCCACCACCGTGCTGCCAACGCATTGAAAAGGATGGCCCAGGTGTCTGAAAGGGCGAAGGCATCATTTAAATCATGCAAATTGGGATTATATGACATATATTTGACTGAAGGGATAGCCTCCTAAAAAGCAGTTCTTAAAGGGCCTGTTTGAGGCTGCTCCCAAGATGGTGCAGGGAAGGTCCAATTTATTTACTTTTTTGTTGGGGCCAGGGAGAACTTTCCCTGGTCCACAAAAAATACGGGCTAGTCAGCCCTATTCCCCACAGACTGACTGTCAGTCAGTTCAGCAAGGGAGTCCCCTGAGGAATAGAAATAAGGCCTGGAAGTCTAAATGGCTCAACCTCTGACGCCCACTTCCTCTGGCAAGAATGGGAAAGTGATGGCATCACCTGCTCCACCTGCCACCCTACCTCTAAAATCCGCCCTTTTTTCTTTACTTAAAAGAAAGAAACAACATATTATTAAAATATTAATCCTATGATTCTGTAAATCCTTGGAGATAAATTGAAAATTGGAACTTCTGGGCTCAATTGCCATCAGATAGTAGAGTTGCCTATTTATCCATATTTATTTGAAGACTGTTTTTAAACCTGGCAATAATATGATCTTAAGGGCTCTGTTAAATAGTTGTTGCTATAAGGAACTGGAAATGTCATAGTTGTAGGTGGCTAATTCAAGTTCTTTTATCATGCTTTCTTGCTTGCTGTGATTGACATATGCCCTGAACCACAGGATCATCCAGCGCTTGACAATTGGGCTGATTAAGTCTGGACAGGGCTTCTTAAGGCTGCATTATCAGAAGATAGTGTCACCAGATTGGAAGTTGGAATGTCAATCATCTCTAATGTTATCAGTAGACAATCAGAGCACAGTGCCCAGCACCTGATACACACTGTGACACATTTAGGAATCCGCTTCCGCACGTTTCAAGTGGGTCATTTTAACCTCAGTGTATAAAGGTAAAAAATTATTTTAATAAACTATTATTATAAAACAATAACAATTTAATAAAATAATTATTTAACTTTGAAGACTATAGAGAATGTGGCTTTCAGTCTTATATTGCAGAAGCCAACCAATAAAACAAACAGAACTATAGACCGAACTTTTGCATGACAGCAATATTATTTTGGCATTTGCTTAAAATTCCTTGTTACACAAGGTTGTTGACAGGGCCCTCAACTGTGTCTGGCCTATTTCCCACACTTCTGCCCGCATCCTTTCCCATCTCTCCCAGAACCTTGATAGGGTTTCCCTTATCATCACTATCCAACCCACTAACCTCCGGATTCAAAGGATTATCATCCAACAATTCTGCCAACCCCAGCATGATGCCACCACCAAACACATCTTCCCCTCCCATCCCCTGTCAAGCACTCCAAAGAGACCGTTCCCTCCTGGTCCACTCCTCTATCAGCCCCAACACCTCACCCTCCTTCCACGGTACCTTCCCATGCAGTCGCAGGTGGTGAAACACCTTTACTTCCTCCCTCCTCACTGACCAAGGCCCCATACACTTCTTCCAGGTAAAGCAGTGATTTACTTGTACTTCTTTCTGCTTAGTCTATTGTATTCACTGCTCATAATGTGGTCTCCTCTACAATGGGGAGACCAAATACAGACTGGGTAACCACTTTGCAGAACATCTCTATTCAGTGCACAAGCATGAGCCTGACTTTTCAGTTGCTTACCATTTCAATTCACCACCTTGCTCTCATGCTTACATTTCTGTGTTCGGTCAACTGTAACGTTCCAGTGAAATCCAACGCAAGCTTAAGGAACAGCACCTCATCTTCACTTTACACACTTCTGAGCTCAACATTGGGTTCAACAAGTTCAGATCATGAACTCTGTCCACCATTTTATATTTTTTCTCTCCTAATGCCAGTCTGGATCTTATTCTCATGTTTTGCTTTCAGGCAGTGCTGGCCTTCATTCTGCTAGTAACTACTCTGAACCAATGCTTTGTTCTTTTACTACTACCGTTCCCACTCTCTTTGCCTTTTGTTCCATGACATCTTTGTCATTTAATCTCCCCTGCCCTCTAACCTATCCCTAACTTTCCTTTTTTGCTCCATCTAATCCTTCCGCTTTTTTGAACAGTATAAAGCCCATCACATTTCTGCCTCTATATCTAAATATGGAAGTATTTGGATGTGCACTTGCGATGCCATGGCATACAAGGCTATGAGCCTAGTGCTGGAAAATGGGATTAGAATAGTTAGGTGCTTGTTTGACCGGCGCAGACTCGATGGGCCGAAGGGCCTTTTTACGTGCTGTAGACTTCTATGACTCTCGTCAGTTCCGATGAAGAATCCAATTGGACTCGCAATGTTAACTCTGTTTCTCTCTCCACAGGTGCTTCCAGACTTGCTGAGTTTTTCCAGCACTTTCTGTTTTTATGCCTTGTAACAAAGTTAGCTTAAGTGGCACTATAGGTAATTTTTCCACATACATTTTCATATGCATCTTCAGAATTTGAATATCTAATCATTGCATGATAACAGATATGGTGTTTTCCTGGCTCATTTACAAATGCAGCCCTTATCTTTGAAGTTTGCTGCGCTCTAAAGACATTGGGCAAGATTTTCTGGCCCCACCTGTTGCCGGGATTGTTTGGCCCCACCAAAAGTCGATGGGCTTCTGGCTGGGTCACCGAACCCCCCGCGGCGGGCCCCGCCATGACAGGAAAATCCCAGACATTGTTGAATTTTTCTCCTGCTTCATAGTTTGAATTCTGCTGGTGTGTTGAGTGGCAGCAAGTTTCCTCGTGGCTAGCAGTATCATCGTAGCCAGGTACTTTGTACAATGCTAAAACAAGAGTTAATTTACCTGGGTGAGTCACTCCAAGTCGGATGTTGAACTGCTTTGAAATGATCAGAGTCATTTCACTATCTCTAGAATTGTCACCATGCTTTTCTTGGCCAGCAAAAAATATTTCTGCAGGGTACATTTGCAGATCCATCACAACAAAGGGTAGATCAATTTTCCTGACACGTTTGAACTGCAGAAACTGTAATCTTTAAATCTTTTATGCAGATCAGTTTTTTTATCAAAGTAACTCTGTGTGGTGGGACTCTGTCTCTCTCTCAATAAGGCCTTTCCTATCTGAAATTGAAGAGAGATTCATTAACTGTGGCCCAGGTGTGATACAGTATACTTAACTCCCATTCACCTTATTTCTTCTTACCAAACAGGGTAAAAAAAAAATACTGGCACTTCAAATCAGAATATAATCCTCTGGCCAAAATTCATATTTCTTGTAATCTGAATCCCTCAGCCAATTGTGCAAATATCACTTGTTACATATGCATTGCACCTATCAGGAAGCTCAGAACAAGACCATCCACCTATGTATATCAACATATTATTTCTCGCCTGAGAGTTAGGCAGATGGACAGCAGGTAAAATAGTGTAGGTACTTAGATTAGTAAGTTTCTTATCCAACACAGGGTTCACATCAGGAGAGTACAACAACTACAACTACTTATATTTATATAGTGCCCTGAACATAATGAAAGGTGCTTCACAGGGCATTCTTAATCAAAATACGACACCGAGTTTCATAAGGAGCTATTTGGTCAGATGACCAAAAGCTTGGTCAAAAGATAGGTTTTAAGGAGTGTCTTTAAGGAGAAAAGTGAGGTGCGGATGTGGAGAAGTAGGGAGGGAGTTCCAGAGCCTGGGGCTTAGGGTAACTGAAGGCAATTATAATTGGGAATGCACAAGAGGCCAGAATTAGAGGAGCACAGGTACCACAGAGAGTTGTGAGGCTGGTGGAGGTTACAGAGATACAAGGATGAAAGATTTTCTTTTAGGTATGGTCTTATCATATGTTTCAAAATATCTTAAAGATTTCACCTACAATGACTTAATGCGCAGTGACTTGGAACGTATGCAGCAGCTAATTTGCATGTGGCAATGACCAGTTAATGTGTTGTTATTGGCATTGCTTTACGAACAAATACTGTTCACACACTAAAAAATGCTCCTGTCCTCTTTCAATAGTACCTTGAGATCTTTAACATTCAGCTGAACCATCATCAGATAGAACCTCTGCTTATTGTCTTATCCGGCGGTTGGCACCACCAATAATGCAGCACTCCCTCTGCACTGCATCGAAGGTAGACTCATTGCTAAAGTAGCATATCTTAGACTTGTTCTGTCAAAATCAAAGTCTGTTAGTTGTATTTCAGTAGTCATTGAGTAGACTATTCCAGAATTAATCCTTGCTAAAAGCTAATCATATGAGAATTAATTTCTCCAGTTATTTAAATAATGATAGTACCGTCAATATCTCAATTTGTTCTGCTTCAACAATGATTATAGAATATCGTCAAAAAAAGATTTTCCTGGAAGCAGGTTTTCTGACTCTAACTCGGAGGCAGCAATAAAAGAGATCTTCTAAACCTTTGAGAACAGGCGTATTAAAACAATAGGTTGAATATTTCAAGTATTTTTTCAGATACAGAAAGTGGACATCCAGAGTAAAATTCTATACAGAGAATGTATAAAATTCTTGAAAAAATATGAAGGAACCTGGAGGCATTCATGCTGAAAACATCTAGTGGTGTAAGAAGGATTTCCATTTATGCTGTAAGCATCAAGGGAACAAAGACTGTACAGGCGAGAGTATGAGATTTCTATATTTGGCTATTGATGGGATTGTAGGATGTTCTACAGCTGTCATATCAAGGTATCTTCTTAATGATGAGCTATCATCAATCAGGTATGAGCAGTCAATCACAATGAATTAGAATCAGGTATATGACAGGTATGATTGAATAGAATGTAACGAAGAAAGGACATTCAATTAAAAAATTACCATGAAAAGAATCCTATTTTGTTGAAATAGTGATCTTCTTCAATGGTTATTAGATTTTCAAATGTCTATGAAACTTAAAAAAAAGCTCATATAAAGTTGCTGAGAAGTTCATTGATTTTAAATAACTATTCCCCTTTTCTAGCATCATTGCTATAATTATGCTCCACAGTGCCAATACGGAATAGAGTCCCAGCCAGGAATGGTGACCCAGATGTGGATAATAAGTCTCAGCATTAAGGACTCTTGCTCCTTTTGGAATCAGAGCTCCAAAGCAAGATATGGCTCATTTATTTTAAAGTTTCCCCAAGAAATAAAGATTTTCCTCCAGGCTTGGTACTGAGTTAGCTGATTTCAAACAGGGTAAAAAAATTACATGCGGCACCAGGGAGGGGGAAAATCACCAAGGTTATTTCTCCTAATTGCTGGAAGTGCCTGTGTGTAGAAGTCAGGTGAGGTCAGGATTACACTTGCCCATAGCAGCCCTCACAAAGCCTGCCAATGCTAATACTCTAGGCTCAAAAATGATTAAAGAGTGAAATGTCATTAATGATGCATCCCAGTCAGGACTCAACAGGGGTAAAATTGCTTTCAACCCATTTTCAAGCAGGAAATGTGAACAGTGATTACTCCATGTGTCCATCACATGAACGAGAGGCACAAATGATTTTTCTGCTCGTGCTTCATTTGGTTAAAGGAGATGAGCCACCAGCGCTAATTGGAGAATCAGGCTTCAGTGATGCGATTTATAGGCAGTCAGCATCACTTAAAGGGGAGGTACTCTTCTGTTGAAAGTAAACTGAATTCTCTTTACATGTCAAAATGTTCACAGCCTTTATAGGAACTTTATTAAACTAGTCTGAACAGATGGTGCTCTTTTCCTGAATTAACATTCTGGCATTTGGTTGCCAGTAAATATTAACAACCTTGACCTAACACATTATTTCACTCCCTCAGAACTACTCAACATTGGAGGTTTGCTGATCCACAAGTCTACAGATCCCTGTACTATCAAACCAAAGTTCAGGACTTATCAGAAGCATTTCTACACTACCTTGCTTGTTCCCACAGATTTTGCTCCCTTATAGATTTCCATCCAGCATCATCTGCCAATATTCTAGACATTATCAAAATATTGTGGCTTAAACTATATTACTATGTTTCTCAGCTGAAAAATTACAATTATCATGGAGTTACAATATACTCAGTAAGCCTATGATATAAAAATAGCGTAATAATACCAACTATCAGATTCCTCTGGAGAATCAGTTAGGTTGACTGCTGGGCCCTGAATAACCCTTTCCATTCTGGGTTACATTCATCCAAAGCTATCATCCAACAGTGTGAAATGGCAAGGGCAAGGCAATTGGATGGCCCTGGAAACAACTCGTTACTTGGAGTGAAAGATGAAATCCAAGCTCTGCTGTAGAGAGCATTGATGAAGACATTGGGATCCTGCTTACGGAAGAAGATTCATAGCTATATACCTAGGCATTTTACAAGCCGGTTAGTGAGCCTGTGCACAGTGCCAGCTGTAACTTATCTGGAGTCTTTGCACAAGGCATTGAAATAATGCAGGCAACTATGCAGCAAGTGGTCAGCTCAATTGACAGGGCAGAGGCCCAACAACAACAGAGGCTCTGATGACAGCTCTGACAGTTTTGAGGAGAGCTTAGGTTGCTGCCATCTAAGTTCTGGGTCCGAGCAATCCTCTCGCTTTCAAACCCTGAAAGAGAGGGGCTTAGGGCTGTCAAATCACTCCTGCACTTTCTTTTTGCATGGAGAAGTGGGAGTACTGAGGCTCAGCCCCATGAGAACAGCAGTACTGGCACTGGAGAGGCACAAGAGGACAGATGTTTGCTTCCCTGACAACCCCTCAATTAGGCCCCATTTCTGACTTTGGACAGCTAGCAGGTCCAGACTGCCCTAAATAGCCTCCAAGATGCAGTAGTCTACAGCCAAGGTCCTCCAATCTTCCAAGGTCAGGATTGCTCGGAGGCCATCTCAAGTGCTCTCAGTTGAAGATCAGCAGCCTTCCATCTCCCAGGAACAGAGACCTCTGTTGGGGCCAGTTGTGTAATAGTTGTATATTTGTACCTTTATAGTGTAACTGAGAGTTAGAAGGATTGAGTTATACTGGCATCTCTTATATTGTTTAGAGGAATAGAGCAGCATATGTACCTTCAGTTAAACTACAATTTTTATGCCAACATGCATCAGAAATCACTTTGACTTAATGCCAAAGCAAGAGTATAAAAGGCTATTAAATGAGAACTTTGTACTGAATAACAAGGTTAACGATGCTACACTAGTATTGTCATGAATTGCAAATATGCGTTGAGCTCAGAGTAATAATGAACAAGAATAAATTTTGGAATGGCAAAAATATTTAAAGCTTGTAATTTCCAAAGTAGATGTTCAAGATTAGGTAAAAGAAATTACACGAATATGTTTCATTCTTATCAATATTTTATGTCAATTGTGCATGCCTGATGTAAATCAGAAGTGCATTGCCCACCATTTCAAATTGGGTGTCCCTTTGTCATACTGGGCATCTGCTTAGACTAAGTGCGCATCCAATTGAAATATTTAAATCAAACTCTTTCAACTGCTTGAAGACATTTTGTGAAATTGGCCTGTGCCTGCATCTGAGGAAATCAATAATATGAAAGCAAAATACTGCGGCTACTGGAAATCTGAAATAAAAACAGAAACTGCCGGAAATACTTAGCAAGGTAAGCAGCATCCCTGGAGAGAGTTAACATATTCCCTATGAGATTGTTGTATACTAGATAGAACTCTCTCAGAATAATACTTCTTTCCCAGGCTGATTTCCATCCTTGAGCTTATAGTGTGTTGCATCAAAAGATCCTCTCCTGCACGGCGTCCACAGGAGAATAGTCTTTGTTGAAGTGGTGCAGCTTAATTACCTGGAAAGAAAAACCTAATAAGATACTATCTGTGGCATTTACTAAACACAACTGAATTTATTTATCAGCATTTATTTGCTCCCTCTTCTTTTGGCAATTTTGTGTACACAGCTTTCATCTCACCAAATCCCTGGTGTCTTTGGCTAATCCATGGTCTGCTCTTTGCAGATGCTAAAAATCAGGCAGAGAAAAGTAGAATTCGGCAAGCAAAATGGAATGGACATGTAAGTGTTTTCATCTACTTTGTTGTGCTGAGATCACAATCTTGTCAAGTTTCCTATTACAAAGACATTTGTGTGGGAGCACCCTAAATGTTAAAGTAAAGCAAAAGATCGCATCATTTTAATAGCAGCAGCTCTCTGATCAGGTGAAATATAAATGAAAAAGCAAGTAGTCTGTGCAAAGAACGTTCTCAGTGCAAATTAGAAAAGGACGAGGTGTAGGACAGAGGCTGAGTGACAGTTATTAGGTAACAGATGAAAAGAGAAGATGGGCTTATGGCCAGTGAAGTCTTGAGGGAGGCATCTGGATGACAGGCAGGTCAACGAGAGATGTAAGAACACACAAACTGGAAAATTAGAGAAGGAAAGGAGAAAAAGATGGTCACAAGGTGAAGGCTACATTCTGCTGTTTGGCTTGAACTCAAGCATAAATCAGTGTTACCAATTGTTGCATGTATCAGATGACTGCAGGAAACAACAGGCGAGTTCTATAACAAGCTAAATGTTGTTCATAAGGAATTGCAATGAGGGAAATGAACCATGTCATTGAAAACAGGGAAAAGGCGGCGGGCCATACAATTGCATCTGAAGAACTTTTTCACGCCTAAAAGTACTCAATTTTTATTATTATTTTCAATTTGGATTGAGAGGTATTTTTGGCCATTTTGAGTGACAAAGATCCTAGCAGCAATACTAAGATACCCGAAGGGGTGAAGTTCAGTGATTGAGTTTTGTCTTTACTTTGAGATTTCAGACGATAAGAACTTTTATTATACTGCTACCTTGGCCGGAATTTGCCCCTCCTGCCACAAATTCCGTGTCAGGAGCAGGAGACCGGAGTGTTTTCTGCTGATGAGCTGGGCGGGCCATTACGCACGATCGTGTGCTCCCCGCTTAATTAATTTTGCATGCACATGGTTTACGATGTGTCTCGTGGCCTGGGGGAGGGGAAGGGTGCAGGAAATCTTGCGCCCTGCCATCATGTCTGGGCGCCATATTTAAAAGCCACCTGGACAGCCACTGATTCAGCATGTCAGAACTTCAGGGCACTAAAATGGTCTCGAGAAGGCACCAAGAACCAGCCCCATGCTTCAGCGATGTCTCCCTGGAGATTCTCCTCTGGGCCTTGGAGGACAAGAGGGATGTTCACTTTCCCAGGGACGGGAGCAGGAGGCCCACCCGACTCACCACATCTACTTGGGAGGACGTCGCCATGGTGCTCAGTGCCCGAATGATTTAATCCATGCCGCCAGCGTAAGTGAACCTTCTACTCTCTAAACTCAACATTCTTCTGAATCTGGCATGGGACATGGGCGTCAATGGCAAGGCCAGCATCTGTACTGCCCATCCCTAAAAGCCCTTGGGAAGGTGCTGGGGTGCTGCATCATTGCCTCACTTGTGGCTTGCTGGTCTGCGTTAGGAAGGCAACTGTGGGTTGCAGACCCAACACTGAAGGCACTGTGTGTTGGGGGGTGGGGGGGTGGTGTTGGCATTGGAGTAGAGGGCATCTTGCAGATACTGCTGACCCCAGACCTCTGCTGATCTTGTCCTTCTAGCTGCTAGAGCTCATGGGTCTGGAGGGGGCTGCCGAAGCAGCCTTGGGGACTAGCAGCAGTGTATCTTTCACATAGCACACACATCAGCACTATGGGTTAGTGGTGGAGGGATGGAACGTTGAGGGTGCTGGATGCGGTGTCAATTAAGCAGCCTGCCTTGTCCCGGATGGTGTTCAGCTTCCTGAGCTCTATTGGAGCTACATTTATCCAGGCAAGTGGACAGTGTTCCCTCAAACTCCTCTCGTGCCTTTTGTATGGTGCACAGGCTTTGGGGCATCAGGGAGTCACATATTAGCTATAGAATTACCAGCCTGCGGCCTGCTCCTACATCAGAAGTGCTCAAAATCCATCTGTCTATCTTTATGCAGGAGAAGACAGTGCAGAACAGGCAAGAGAGGGAGAAGGTGGGAGGGGGCATGTCCAAGAGCCGGCCCCTCACACAATTTGACCTCCAGCTGGCAGGGGGGATCCCAGTGACTGTGCTGAGGGCGAGGTTGGCCTCCGCAAGCATCCAGTGAGGAAGCATGCTTAACCCCTGTAAATCGGAACCTGAGGGTGATGCTGTGTGCAATGTAGCAGCCAGCCTAGGTTGTGACTCATTCTCTATTCTCTCCATTCCAGCTGCCAGTAGAAAGAGGGGGAGGCCAGTCCATGCTCCAGAAGTAAACCCCAGCCACCAGGAGAGCTCCGATGATGACAAGCACTTCTTCACACCTGAAGAGCCGTCACAATGTTCACCTGCACCCTCCATCAGCCCAGAGACATACACCTTGGTGGGTGATAAATCTAGGTTAGGCTTGGGCCAAAACTCTGGTGGTCACCTCACAGACATGTGTTCACAGGAGGAGGAGGTGGTGAGAGTCAAGGTCTCTGGCACGCGGAGAACTGCTAGAGAAGAGGCCCCGGCTAAGCCAGAGACAGATGAAGAGCCCCTGGAAGTTGCCATGAAGAGGATGTTGGAGAATCAAAGAGACAGGGGAACATCAGGCAGAAGTGTCAGAAGCCCTCAACAGAGTGGCATGAGAAACAGAGGAGTGCACCTGTGTGTTCTCTGATGTCATGACTCCAGCCTGTGAGTGCATGGAGGTCTCCATGTGGATGATGGCAAATGCCATGGAGATCCTGGTCTAGCAGAACGCATAGTTTCTACCGGACATGCGCTCTGACCTGCACTCCATTGCTCTAACCATTGGTAAGCTTGTGTAGTGTCTAGACGAGAGGGGGATGGGGCATCTTGACCTCCCTCCAGATGCCCCTTCTCCCCAAGGAGTCAGGGAGGGGCCCTCGTGCACCCAAAGGGAGGAGGAGCGTCTGGTAGACACCCCTGGAGCTTCCACCCATGACACTCCAAGGGTGACCATGCGTTCCGAGTCCCCTCTGGCTGTGACTCCATCAGCTCCAGCCTCTGAGATGGCTGAGGGTGCACCTGTCCCAGAGAAGGAGACCCAAAAAAGGCTGGGGCCCTCCAGGCCTTGGCCATCCAGCGGACGCCCACTAAATTCATCACTGACAAGAGGGCCTAGTAGTAGTCAACAGTGCCTCCACATCTGCTGCGGATGTTGGAGGAGCACCTAGATGTAGTGGTAGGGTAAGAAAAATTGTATTAACACTGGTGGCAGGGCTGTACAATCATAGCACCATTGTAAACATATGAATCATTTCACTTCACGGAGGTCTCTTGAGTTTCTCTTGCAGCTGCTTGTGTTATTGGTTGTGCGCACTCCCTTCCCTTCTACAGAGGGACCAATAGAGAGACCTTTGCCTTGTCAGATAGATTATCAGGGTTCTCCTTCAGTTGTCCAGTTGAGCTGACCTTCAGCTCCATCCACCCGATGACCTTCCTCCCACCTAGAAATTTTTTTGTTGAACATCGAAAGCATCAGTATCCTGATCTGCCCGTGCCTCAGGATGGCGCAAGTCACCTTCCAGACAGTGTCCAACACATTTTACCCTCCTCCTGTAACCCACCCCCCATCTCCCAGCACCATCAAAACCGCCACCCCCAACCCCGATGTTGCCTTCACCCTCACATCGGTTACCCTTGAACCTCTCCCCAACACCCTTGAGCCCTTCACCGCTACCCTTCAAATGCCCTCCCTCCCTGCTGAGCCCACACCTGTCACCTCCCTCCAAGCCGTCCTGCCCAACCTCCACTCAAGCCTTCTTGGTCATCCCTCCCACCTCAAGCCTTCCTGGTCATCCCCCATTTCTCGGGGTAAGTGATCTTAACTTTCTCGTCATATGCACACCAAGTTTGGCCGGTTGTGAATTGGACTGGCGTGAATTACTACTGGCGGAGTGAAAGATATGCTGGGGGAAGGTGTGGGACGATTCCCATCTGTGGGTGTTTTAATTAGCATGCATGACATGCAAATTCGGTTCCCGATGAGCTTCAGTGGGAAAGGCGACCCACCATTAGCCCGCCCTGACAGTTGGGACCACAAGGACCCGCTGTCATTTCTCACCGTCAGGAAACTGATATTTTTCATCCCAGTATATTCTCTGCCCCTGCCCACCAAGAACCCCGCCACTGGTGGGAGGGGAGAATTCTACTCTTTATGTGGAAATGGATTTGTTATCTATTAGCTGTTCCTATGGAAACATTTCTGGGAGGGTTGATTACCTCAGAATGAAAAATCTAGTTTATCAAAAAATAATGCAATCAGATGCTTCGTAGTTTGGCAGCTAAGTGCTAAAAAGCAATCCCAGGAGTGCCATAGAAAATGTTAAACTGATGATTTCAAGGAAGCTTTTAAAGTGATCTCCTCCCACAACATTTCTAGATGGGGGATAGAATAGCTTGAAATAAAAAGATAATACTATGGTAAACCCACATAATCAGTACAAACTGGGGACAGAAACAAACTTTTAAAGTACCAACAGTTCAAAAACAATTGACAATTAAAAAAGTGGCATATTTGCTTCTTACAAATGGACTTCAAAGATTCGATGATAGCTTTACTGAATGGTCAAAGTCAGTTCTATTGAAAATCAATAGAGCTTTAACTTACTATGCACCAATTATTTGCTGTCAGATATACTACAGTAAAGAGATCCTGCAGGATGCTGATACAAGTGGCATTTTAATGTTGCCCAACGCTTTGACATCTCATCTTGTGCCTAACACTGAAAACATGTATTTTATATAAAATATGTAAAAATATTTTTAAATATTTACATAATTTTGCATAATGATCAGATACATGAATCTTTTGACTTAAATACCATTGAGGAGCTATTGTACTAATAGAGATCACAAGATGAATAGAGATAAAGGGGCAATCATTTTGCCCTTCGTCCATTCAGTAAGAGGCCAGTCACTCATTGTGATATCCAATTGTTTCTTAAATAATTCCAGGGTTTCCCCTATTCAAAAGCCCATTCCATCACTGTTTGCACGGAAAAGAACCTGCTGACATCAGTTGTAAAATTAATTTGAATCTGCAATTTAGTTTGAAGTAATTTTACAGATTTACCTTTACCATGGTGTTTACTACCTTCCTAATTGTTCTTCCACAGAATTGTACACACTAAGATAGGACTATATGCTGGAACCACATGGAGATTAGGTGGGTTGCAGCCTACTAACCCGTTGCTGCCAACAATGTGAATGCCATTATATTCCCAAGGTTCTGCCACTAGAGTGACCTGCTTGAGTCAAGTGGTTGGCCATTTTAAAATATTAAAATCAGGGTCCTATTACGTACAGGGGAACCTGATTGCCATTTTGGGGCTTGACTGTGCAGTGAGTATCGTGCTGAACCGGAACCCAGTACAAATTTCTTTTAATTTCCATGAGGCTGGGAGAAGCAGGAGCAAGAGTTTTCCTCCGGGCTCCACAGTAACAACTTCAGCTATTGCTACTGCCACATTTGATCACTATGCTCCTGAGAATGGACGGCCCCTTTATCCCCATCCCGGTCTTGGGCTCGGAGGTCGGCCAGGAATTTCAACGTTGTTGCAGCTGGAGCTGACAGGCTGATCCAAGTACTTGCTTACCACCCACAGCTCACTGCCCATATGTTAACCAAGGTCTTGTCCGTTTAAAGTAGAGCAGCCTAATTACAATGTGACGAGTTTACATAGTGTGTTTCCATTATAAATGTGGACATAGAAATTTTTATCACAGGAGTATTTGAGGCAGGAAGTGGTAATTGATGAAAGATTTTTAGATCTACCCTTGGAACTCTGTGCAGAAAAGCAGCATTCCTTGATCGCTTCTCGGCCTTTTGGCTAAGATCAAGTGTAGTGTTGCAGGGGCGACACCATGGTCCTGCCAAGGCAAGGTCGGGATGGAAGGGCGATAACCAATCGCAATCCAAATCCATACCGTGGATTACCTATCACCGTCCGAGTCACGGTGAACCACAGCGAAGGAGGATCACCCATGGATCGGGGCTTCTTCACCAGGAGGATCCTGTTGAAGGCGTGCGGCTTCCAAGCTACGGAGATCTTCACCCTGCACGACTCCCGCAAAGGGGGTTATTTTGACGTGACGTTCAAGCGGGTGGCAGACTGCGTCCGGCTCCTGAGGGTGTTCGAGGAGAAGAGAGACCTGCCGGAGATGAAGATCCTGACGGCGGAGCCGCACTTTTCTCTGCCGTTGCAACGGGAACGTGAGGTGATGGTGCATGTGTACAACCCCTTCGTCCCTGTCGCCGACGTGGTCACCTTCCTCACCAGGTACTTCGATAAGGTGGGGAGCGGCACCGAGATTCGAGACGACTTGGGGATCTGGACAGGCAAACGCCTGTTTAAGGTCACGCTAAAGACCGATGGTAAGGGAGCCATTTTCCACCCTCCTTCCAGTTTCGCAATCGGGGGAAACCGTGGCTACCTGGTCTACGCTGGGCAACCCAAGCATTGTCGCTCATGCGGCAAGGCTGGTCATGTGGCGGCCAACTGCAGCGCCTCCCTCTGCAAGATCTGCAAACAGGAAGGGCACCAGACAAAAGACTGCAAACAGGCCAAGTGCTGCAACCTGTGTGGCGAGGCAAGTCACCTCTACAGGACCTGCCCCAAACGCTGCCGTACTTACGCACAGGCAGCCAAAGCCGACCAGGGGGAAGCAGAAGAAATGTTCCGTGTCACTCCAACCACCAAGGCCCCCAGGGAGCGCAACGGGACAAAGGAGGACACAGAGAGAGACAAGGTGGAGAAAGAGATCGAGGCAACAGAGAGCCAATCAACAGCACTACCCCCTGAATCTCCCAGTCCTCAGGAATCAATGGAGGAGGAGGCAGCAGTGGAAAAGCAGCAGGGGGAGTGGCGGACGGTGAAGAACAAGAAAAGTAAGAGGGAGCGAAGAAGAAGCAAAGGCGTTTCCCAGAGAAGCGGCAAGAGGCGTCTCCCATCCGACACGGATGACAAGGGCAGCAGCTCTTCGGATGATGAAGTGCCAGAGCGGCACCGACAGAAGAGGCGGCAAAGCTCCAGGGCGTTGGAGGACGAGACACCCGAGCTCCAGAAAATTGGAGACAACAAGGAGACCAGCGCACCCCAACTTTGCCTGCAACCTGAGGAGGCCAGTGCACCACAGCCCCTGGAATCTGGGAGCAGTGAGGCAATCATCGCACCCCAGCTCCAGGAAGCCGGGAACAGCAACACCCCAGAGGGGGTGAGTTTTGGAGAAGCTTCTCCAGCAAAGGTCATCTCAAAACCCGCTCTCTACGTGAACCTCCAGATGCCACTGGAGCAGAACACGGCCAAGGAGATCTACCTCAGCCCATCCAAAGTGAAGGAATTTGAGCTCACTACGGGTATGAAGGAGCAGACTAAAGGTCTGGGACTCTCAGAGACAGTGGGTTTGGTAGGAGAATAAATGCTTTAAAATGGGTTTAAAGATTGTATCCATAAATGTGCGTAGCATTAAATCTACTACGCGATGTGTTGCGACCTTGGACTACCTAGCCAAGGTCAAAGCTGACCTGTTGTTTCTGCAGGAGTGTGCGATACCGCACCTCAGCTCCTACAGGCAATGGTCACAATGGTGGTCCCACGGGCCATCGATCTGGTCGGGCGGAAACGACTCTCGTTCCTCCGGCCTGGGTATTCTGCTGCGGGGAGGCAACTTCACCGTCTCCGAGGTCAAGGAGGTGGTGGGCGGGCGACTCCTCGTAGCAGACGTAATGTACAAGAACGCTCCACTCCGGTTAATTAACGTGTATGGCCCGGCACAAGGGGCTGAGCGGCTGGAGGTTTTTCAGCAGCTCCCACTGCTGCTGGCGACCTCCAGGCCGGTCATTCTGGGCGGGGACTTCAACTGCATCATCGATGCGGCTGGACGATCCGGCAGGGCCGGAAGCAGATTGGACGCTACGTCCAGATCCCTGATGGAAACAGTTAAGGATGCCAAGCTGCACGACGTCTTCAGCAACCCTGCAGACGGAGCGCAGCGTAGATACACCTGGTCGCGGCCAGACGGGTCCATTCGTTCCAGGATAGACTTCCTGTTTGTGTCCCGTGCATTCACAGTCAGATCCACCGACGTCAAGCCGGTGTTCTTCTCTGACCACTGCCTCCTACTGGCGGACTGCCACTTGGAGGAAGACCTGAGGGTGGGCAGGGGGGCATGGAAGCTAAATGTGCAACTGCTGACCCCAGAGAACATTGAGGAGCTCAAGAGGGATTACAAAGGTTGGAGAACCGTGAAACCCCTCTTTGAGTCCCTGACACACTGGTGGGAAGTGATCAAGGGAGGCATCAAGAGGTTTTTCATCCGCAAAGGCACCCAGAAAGCTAGAAAGGAACAGAGGGAAATGTCCCGACTCCAGGGAAAGATGCAGAATCTGCTCCGGCTGCAGTCGATGGGGGTCGATGTCAAGGAGGAGCTCCAAGAGGTGAAGGGCCAGCAAGCCTCGCACTTTGCCTCGGAGGCCTCCAAGATCATCTTCCGTTCCAGAGTCCGCTCCGTGGAGCAGGATGAGACGTGCTCACGTTTCTTCTTCCAAAAGGTACACAGAGAGCGCTCTGTGATCAGCAGCCTGAAGGAAGAAGACGGCTCAGTAAAGTCATCACGGTCCGACATTCTGAGGATCAGCAAATCCTTTTATGCCGGACTGTATGACGTGAAGCCCACGGACAGCACGGCCTCCCAGTCCTTCCTGTCCTCTATCACGGAGGTCTTAGACCACAGTACGCGGGAGAGCCTAGACAAACCGCTAACTCCTGACGAACTGACTAAGGCCCTCGAGTCCTTCGAGAAGAGTAAAACCCCCGGAAGCGACGGCCTGCCGGCGGAGTTGTATTCGGCTCTGTGGGACTTGATCGGCCCAGACCTGCTAGAAGTGTACGAGAGTATGCTCCTGGCCGGCAGCATGTCAGAATCCATGAGGAAAGGCATCATCACCCTCATCTACAAGCACAAGGGGGAAAGGGAGGAAATTAGAAATTGGCGACCCATTTCACTGTTGAATGTGGACTATAAGATTCTGTCCAAGGTCATCGCCAACCGGGTCAAATCCGCTCTGGAATTGGTGATTCACCCTGACCAGACCTGCTCTGTGCCGGGCAGGAAGATCTCTGACAGCCTGGCGCTGCTCAGGGATACGATTGCCTATGTACAGGACAGGGGTGTGGATACCTGCCTCATCAGCTTGGATCAGGAGAAGGCCTTTGACAGAATATCGCACACCTACATGGGGGATGTGCTCTCCAAAATGGGGTTTGGGGAGGGAATTCGAAATTGGATCCAACTGCTCTACACTAACATCAGTAGCGCAGTCTCAATCAATGGGTGGGAAACAGATAGCTTTCCGATTAAATCTGGAGTCAGGCAGGGCTGTCCTCTCTCGCCTGTCCTTTTCGTGTGCTGCATAGAACCCTTTGCCGAGTCCATCAGGAAGGATCCGGGCATAAGAGGAGTGACGATCCCAGGCAGTGGAGGCACTCAGGTAAAAGCCTCCCTGTACATGGACGACGTCGCCGTTTTCTGCTCGGATCCGCTGTCGGTGCGCAGACTGATGCACGTCTGCGACCAGTTCGAACTGGCCTCGGGAGCCAAGGTAAATCGTGGGAAGAGCGAGGCCATGTTCTTTGGGAACTGGGCTGACCGATCCTTTGTCCCCTTCACTGTCAGGGCTGACGGCCTGAAGGTGCTGGGGATATGGTTCGGAGGGACCGGGGCATGCGTTAGAAACTGGAAGGAGCGAGTGGCTATGGTGAAAAGGAAACTGGGCATGTGGGAGCGACGCTCCCTCTCCATTGCGGGTAAGAACCTGGTCATCAGGTGTGAGGTACTCTCGCTGTTGCTGTACGTGGCGCAGGTCTGGCCCATTCCACACTCCTGCGCGACGGCGATCACTCGAGCCATCTTCCGCTTTATCTGGAGGTCGAAAATGGATCGTGTCTGCAGGGACGCGATGTACAAGCCTCTAGATAAAGGGGGAAAAAACGTGCCCAACATCGCCCTCATACTGATGGCCACCTTTGTGTGTGGCTGCATCAAGCGGTGCGTAGACCCTCAGTACGCAAACACCAAGTGTCACTACGTGCTGAGGTTCTACCTGTCCCCGGTGTTGCGAAGGATGGGTCTGGCCACGCTGCCGCAGAACGCTCCAAGTAGTTGGACCGTGCCGTACCACCTGTCCCTGGTGGAAAAATTTATGCAGAAAAACACGTTTGACCACAAGTCCATCAGGCAGTGGTCAGCACGTAACGTCCTAGAGGCCCTGAGGGAAAAGGAGAGGGTGGACCCTGTGGGATGGTTCCCCGAGCAGACTGTCAAAGTCATTTGGCAGAATGCCTCATCGCCAGAACTTTCCAACAAGCACCAAGACGTAGCTTGGCTGGTGGTGAGAAAGGCCCTCCCCGTCAGATCCTTCCTACACGCCAGGAGTCTCACCCCCTCTGCACGTTGCCCTCGAGGTGGCTGTGGTGGGGAAGAGACCGTTGTTCACCTCCTTGTGGATTGTGCCTTTGCAAAGAAAGTCTGGAGAGAGATGCAGTGGTTGCTGTCGAGGTTCATCCCGAGCAGTTCTGTGACACAGGACTCTGTGCTCTACGGGCTGTTCCCAGGGACACACACCGAGACAAACATCGACTGCAGCTGGAGGATCATCAACTCGGTGAAAGAGGCGCTTTGGTCTGCCCGAAACTTGTTGGTCTTCCAGCACAAAGAGTTGTCCCCGACCGATTGTTGCGGACTGGCACAATCCAAAGTCCAGGACTACGTGCTGAGGGACGCACTAAAGCTTGGGGCAGCTGCCGCAAAGGCGCAATGGGGAAGGGTCGCTGTCTAAGACCTTTCTACCACAGCGCACCGAGAGACTGGGAACTGTTTAGAGCCCCTCGGGCTGTACAGATCAAAATGAAAGGCTGTAAATGATTGTAATATTGTTTGTACTGATGCACCTGGTGATACATTTTGTAAAAGTTTAACCTGGATTGTACCCTTGTAATGTTGTTTTTGAAATGGTTTTGAATGTGATTGAAGATTTTTTATGAATAAAGTATATTTTTACAAAAAAAAAAAAATTGATGAAAGATTTTTAACATATTACAGATTTTCACCAATGAAATCACTTCTCGGTTGCCCTTTTTCAAAGCTGAATGGTCCACATTTTTCTAGTCTTTCTTCATGGCTGGAATCTTCAATCTTTGGGATCAATCTTTTGTTTCTTCTCTGAACTTCACCCAGCACTCAAGTATCTCCTTTGTGATCCGGTGACTAGTATTCAAGCTGCAATGTGATCACAGCACTATACAGTCTGGTCAGGATGTCCTCTGACTTGCATGGGACTATTTTGACAATACAGTTCAGCATTCTAATTGCTTTATTAATTGGTGCTCTATTGAGCATTGAGTTTAATAAGAATCTCAGGTCCCTTCAGTTTCACCTGAGCTATTTCAACCCCTTTGCTGGCGTAAATATGGGAACCATTTTTCCTTCCTATGCCTGCATTAAATTTTATCTCCCATTCTTTTACTCATTTGCATATTTTGTCCACCTCATTTTCTGAGCTGCCTCGTCAGAATTATTTGCCCCTCCTGGTTTGGTATCTTCTTCAAATTTGATCATATTGCATTCAGTTTCTGAATAAAAAACTGAAATATAAATGACCCACTGAAAACTGAGGATCAGATTTTCGCCACAATGGACAACCTCTCTGTTGTGGCGAAAATCCTGAAAATGGCCAGAAATTCTAAGTCCTGCCCCCAAACATAGCGTGTTCCATTTTCAAGGGAATGGGGCTTGAGGGCATAGATTCAAAATAATTGGCAAAAGGAGTAGAAGTAATGTGAACACAATTTTTTCCACCCAAAGGATGGTTGGAGTCTGGACCGAACTTCCTGAGAGGGTGGTGGAGGCAGGTTTGATCGAGGTATTCAAAGAGGAATTGGATGGCTGTCAGAAAAGAAAGAATATGCAAGGTTACGGGGAAAAGGCAGGGGAATGGGACGAGGTAGAATGCTGTTTCAGAGAGCCTCTGTAGACTCAAGGGCTGAATGGCCTCTTTCTGCATTGTAAAGATTCTGTGATTCTGAGAGTGGAGTAGGGCCAGGGTTCGCACATTTTATGGAGGCAGTTAGCTTCCATGTTGCTGGACTGCAGCGGTTCAAGAAGGCAGCTCACCACCACCTTCTCAAGGGCAATTAGGGATGGGCAATAAGTGCTGGCCTAGCCAGCAATGTCCACATCCCTTAATTGAATAAAAAAATCGCCATCTGCCTCCACTGAAGTGGGGTTTTGGTATAGCAGGAGTGTGAAATCTGGATAGAGTGTGCAGATTAGATCATGTAAGAGGGGGTCTGAACTTGGTGAATTCATTTGGATAGCCAGGGTATCGCTGTGGAGAGGTAAGGTACCCGTTTGGATCTAGTCCTGAGACACATATGGGAGAGATAAGGCACCCTTTGGGGAAGTTAAGGCACCCTTTTGGATTGTTAAAAGTAAACATGAATGTTCATAAAAAGTGCATAAACTAATTAGAACTGTTAAGTTGCCAAAGAGCTATCAAAGAACTGTCAAAGGATATTAGGTGAGTAGGCATGGAGGGGATAAAGGCAAAGGGTGATAGACATGGATTGGCATGAAATGGCACTAAGTTGGCATAGAGGCTATGAAGGGCCACGAGAATGTGGGGAGAATGGCAGGCATGAGGGGCCACTAGGATGTGGGTGGGAGGGCATGTATTGGCATAAGTTGGCATGGGTGGGGAATGGGGACTGTATGAGGGGTGAGGGCTGGAGGGATTTTTTTTTTTATTTAAGTCAACACATTACCATAGCACACAGGCAGGCCTTCCACCCAACCTGTCTCCATACCCGGCAGCCTCTGCAGTCGTTTTGGGGATGGCAGACCCCACCCCCCTCCCTGTGGGTGGCCATTTTAAAGGTCAGGTTTGCAGAGTCTGGAGTTCTCCTGTCTCTGCACCTGACCTGGGAGCAGAAATCTGGGCCTGAGTTCTGAGGCACCCCAGTCAGTATTTCCCCTATGCTGACATAACTCCTCTATGAAGTATTTTTTGTTTTCTACCCTGTGGCTAATTTCTTACCCATTCCTCAGTTTCACTCCGCCGTGTGGAATTTTGTCAAATGGCTTTAGGAATTCAACAATAACCTGTGTTTATACAGAATCATAGCATTTTAGAATAGTACAACACAAAAGGAAGCCATTCAACTCTTTCAGTCTGTGCTAGCTCTTTTCAAGAGGAATTCAGGTAGTACTGCTTCCTTGGCTCTTTCCCAATACTCCTTGTAATTTTTCCCCCTTCAAGTATTTATCCAATTGTCTTTTGACAGATGCTATTGAATCTGTATCCACTGATCAGACAGAGCACTCCAAATCCTATCCACTCGTTGTGCTAAAAGTTTTCTTCATAGTGCCTCTGGCTCTTTTGCTAATCAGCTTAAATATGGGCCCACTGGTTACTGGCCCTCCAGCCATTGGAGTTTCTCTTCATTTTCTCTATCCAAAGCTGTCATGATGATAAACAACCCTCTCAAATCTCTTCTTATTTGCTGTAAGGAGAACAACTCCACTTTCTCCATTCTATCCATCTGACTGTAATCCCTCATCCCTGAAGCCATTTTAGTTATTTTTTTTCTGTACCCTTTCTTCCTTCCCAAAGTATGGTGTCCAGAATTGTACAGAATACTTCAGCTGGGGTCAAACTAATGTTTCATACAGGTTTATCTTAACTTCTTAGCTTTTGCAGTTTATGTCACTATTTTTAAAGCCCAGGCTTCCATATGCTTTATTTGCTGCATTGTTAATATGTCCTGTCATTTTCAAAGATTTGTGCACAAACATCTCCAGGTCTCTCTGTTCTTGCTTTTCTCTCCTTATTCTTTCCACCAAAATGCATTTCCTCACACTTTCCTGTGTTGAATTTCATCTGCCATGTGTCCAAGCATTCCATCAGCCTCTCTATGTTCCCTGAAGTCTATTCTCATTGTTTACTGCATTTCCAAGGTTTGCACCATCTTCCAATTTTAAAATTTTGCCAGTGTACTCCCAAGCCTAAGTCATTAATGTATATCAAAACAGCGGTGATTCTAATATTGAATCCTGGGAACACCACTGCATATCTCCTGCCATTCCAAAATGTCATTATAACTCTTTGCTTTCTATCTCTTAGCTAATTTTGTATGCATGGTGCTATTGCCCCTTCATGGCTTAGAATTCTGTTAACAAGCCTAATATGTGTCTAGTACTTTTAATGGAATAAAACATCCCAAGGTGCTTCACAGATGTGATTATCAAACTAAAGTTGACCCTGAGCCACATAGTGAGGTATTAGGTCAGGTGGCCAAAAGTTTGACTGAAGAGGTAGATCTTAGGCAGTGTCTTAAAGGAGGAGGCAGAGGTACCAAAGGTTTAGGTTATTTCACAATTCAGAGCCTAGGCAACTGAAGCACAGCCATCAATGGTGAAGTGAAGAAAATTATGGATATGCAAGTGGCCAGAATTGGACAAGCTCAGAGATCTTGGAAGGTTGAAGATCTTGAAAGGTTGAAGGGCTGCTGGAGGTGAGGCCATGAAGGAATTTGAAAACAAGGATGGGAATTTTTAACTCAAGGTTTTGCTAGGCCACAGCCAGTGGAGGTGAGTGAATTCATAGGTGCTAGTTGAATGATAGTGCAGACCGCCCACAGTACACTTAGCATGTTACATTTTTTTAAAAAGCAAGCCAGCTGATTAGTTTTTTTGCTGTCCATCTCACCTTACAATTGCACTGTAAGTACATTTCAAGAACATGTTCCCATACTCAAGGATTGGTTGCCTAGTGGTGATATTACAGGAATAGTAATCCAGAGGCCTAGACTCATGCTCCAGAGCCCTAAGGTCAAGTCCTGCCATGGTAGATGAAATAATTGAAATTCAATGAATTAAATAAATCTGGAATAAAAAGCTAGCCCCACTAATGATGACCATGAAACTAACTGGATTATTTTTTCACTAATGCCCTTTGGAGAAAGAACCTGCCATCTTTACCTGGTCTGGCCTGCATGTGACTCCAGATTTACAGCAATGTGGTTGACTCTTAACTGCCCTCTGAAACAGCCTAGCAAGTCACACAGTCATATCAAACCGTGACAGGAAAGTCAAATAAAAGTAAAACTGGATGGACTATCCTGATATGAAAAAGACACACCCAACCCAGTCAATCTTGCAAAGCCTTCCTTACTAACAGCTGGAACTTGACAAGCTTAGTCAAACAACAGCCTGAAATTGTCAGACTCACTGAATCATACCCTACAGCCAATGACCCAGGCTTCTCCATCGCCAACAGGATGGACCCACCAGAGGCGATGCCACAGTGATATACACCTGAGAGAGACTGGTCTGGGAGTGTCATGGCAGCAGGTCAAACACGGACAAGGAAACCACCTGCTGATTACCATCTACCGCCCTCCCTCAACTAATAAATCATTACTTCTCTGTTTTGAATACCACTTGGAAGAATACCAGAGTAGCAAGGGCAGAGAATGTGCTCTGGTTAGAGGATTTCAATGTCCATCACCAGGAGTGGCTCGGTAGCATCACAACTGACCAAGGGGCAAGTCCTGAAGGACATAGCTGGCAGACTGGGCCTGCAGCAGGTGATCAGAGAACCAACAAAAGGGAACAGCCTACTTTATTGCACCCTCACCAATCTACCTGTCACAGCTACATCTGTTCATGGCAATATTGTTACGAGTGTCAACTGCACACTCCTTGTGAAGATTACCATTGTGCTAAATGGATAGATTCAGAAGAGATCCAGCAGCTCAAAACTGAACATCCATGAGGTTCTGTGGGCCATCAAGCAGCACAATTGTATTCCACCACAATCTCATGGCCTATAATAGCCCTCATTCTACCATTATCATCAAACCAGGAGATCAACCCGAATTCAATATAGAGTGCAGGAGTTGCCTGGATAAATCCTGGGTATTTAAGGAGGATTGCCAAATTGTGGCTAGTGCCTCTATTATGTCCCTTCTGATTTCTTTTAACAACCTACGATACATACAATCAGGGCCTTGTGACTTATCCACTTTAAGTTCTTTCAGGTCTAGTTCCTGTTCTACAGTTAGCTCTTTTAAGTGTTCCAAATTCTTTTCTAGGACACCTATGTTGTCACTTCCACTGTTACTTCTAAAAATAATGCAAGAATATTTGTTTGTATCTCTGCCATACCTGCATCCTGTACAAGTGAACTGCCTCCTTCATCACTGAGTGGTCCCATCCTCTCTTTTACAATGCTTTCACATTTGGGTGGGGTGGTAGTTTTAGTGAAGGATTCTATCACAGCTCTAGAACATAAAAATGGCCAAGGGGACTGCGTTAGGATCTCTGTAGGCAGAGATAAGAAATAAGAAGGAAACAGTTCAGTTATCACTGGGCATTACACTCCACCAAACTGTGAGAATGAAATCAAAGAGATTTTTAGGCAGTTCAGAGAGATATTCAGAGAACTAATACTAGGTGATGTTCAATACCCTAAGACAGCCTGGAATAAAAATAATGTATGTAGTCAAAGTGGGGACAACTTTTTGAATGCAACTAGAGCTACTTCCTAGATCCATTGTAAGACATGCAAGTTAGAAAGTATTCTCAAGTCTAGTTTTACTTAATTATGGTTTCAACCTGATAAGGAAATAAATGTCAACACTAGTGAGTCTGTTGGGGTACATTTGGGTTCCCCCACATCCCTGACCCCCAGCGATAACCTATGAAATCAGAAGTTTCAAGATTCTCCTAATGGTCGCCATCCTGTTATTGCTTTGGTAATCACACACTGTTACCATTCAAATGTCTGCAATAAAACCCTGACCCATAACTGACCTTATAATTACAGGCTCTTGGCCATTTTATTGCATATATTCTTTTTTTAGGAATGCAGCACACACAGAACACTTTATGTGATTATCTGTTAAGCGCTTACACAGATGAAATGACCTTTATTATTTTTCCACTCCCTTAACCCTTATGTTCCCACAAAGATCATGATGGCAAATTCAAAAGTGGTCAATTTGACTTAATCCCATCATACCTTATGTACATTCTGTAGTCATAACATGCAGCTGAAAATTGATCAGTTACATGGTCATTTCAGTTGTTTCAGTCCATATTACACAATATTGTCCTAGTCTAACATATTTTTACTCCCGAAATGGTAGCATATTTTAAAAAGTCTGTCCTACGTGGGTGGAATTCATGAAGAAATGACCGGTGGTATGACCTTTCCAAGTGGACGCTACTTTTCTCTGCAGTTTAAGGAAACCCTACTCCAGCCATAACAATGCTTTTAAAAACAGTTGTGCTTTTTTCAGATATATCTAAACTGCGTAACCTTTTTTTCTTCAGTTCATGCTGAGCCAGTAGCTCTGCTTCCCTCTGAGAATGCCACTGACTTTGGGAGTTGAAGAATGCTTGCAGACAGAATCTTTTCAATTTGACTTGTAAAACTTGTTATCTCTCAGTTTCCCTACATAAATACATAGTAATAAGCCACTGATCTTATGACTATGAAGCAGAACAGGCTGCTACCTATATTTAGATCAGAAGGGCTCTCTCACTTACATCCTGTTCAGGGTGGTGCTCTATCCACCCCATTGACCCACTGGTAATAAAACTGACATCCCAACAACCATTGTGGCACTAGGCCTTGTTCTGTTACCATACTAATTACTGTACTGTTAAAGAAATCCATTAAAACAGTAGAGATAAGTGCATCAAGGTGATAGCATAGACATTGAATGCATGAACATAGAACTGCCCTGTTTTCAAAGAACTGATTTGGATGCACAACAGGGAAAGAGACACTGGCCAACCATTTTTAGTTGTCTGGTTGTAAGGAAGAGAACACTGACTATAAAAATTTTGAGGAGAAATATGTTTTAGCTAAAGGATTCAATTCTGTGTAACATAGTTCAGAGAAATGTGAGGATAGTCACACAAAGGATATCAGATATTAAAAGATCTAATTAACAGCGACAGCTCAGTCATGCAGGATACACCTGTGTGAATTCAGAATTAGGCCAAATATACTGATCTGGTCTACAGTAAAAAGAAAGTTAGTACTCTGAGCTATGTACAAAGGGGCAAGGATTAGAACTTTGTTGTTGGCACATCTTGTTAAAAAATAAGTCACGTTTTTATGTTGTACCCAGTCATAAATTACAATTGCAATTGTGTGCTGCTTGCTCTGTTTATAATCTGATATATTTAAATTGAAGTACCATTTTCAGTGGGAAAAATTCCAAACACTAGTGGAAACATACACATGACTACACATGGGCAAGACTGCACGCACACTGTAATTTAGGAGTTATAATTGTGACACAAAACTTCTGGCTGTAGGCCTTCCCTGATGCACAAAATATGGTGCTGACTGATAAAGTACAAGGAGTAATGTGGTATATGAATTTCAGTGCCAGTGTGATGCTAGATATGTAGGCCGTATTTCCCAAAGGCTGGCGGATTGTATCAAATAGCATGTCCCAGCCGCTATTCGCATGGGCAAGGTACAGACCCTTCTGAACCAGCCTGTGCTTGCAAAACTTAAAACAGTGTCCAACATTAGATGTGATTCCGCGATTGGACAACATTTGCTAAATAATCCTCAGTGTGCTAAGAATTACGCTGACAACCAGTTTAAGATAGTCAGTCAGTCTTGCAGTGTGGAGCATTTGCATGTACAGGGAGCCACATATATTAATACACAGGGCCCTATTCTTTGCAGACAGAAAGAACATGTACACGCATTATGCCTGTTTCAGCCAATCAAAATAAGAGACAGACATTCGCTGACTCATTCCTCAGGGCAATACCATGATCAATCAGGATCAAGCTGCCTGGTTTAAATTTGGCAGTTAACTATCAGTCACTATCACTCATGCATTCTTTATGGCAACGCCTCTACTAGAGTTCACTTGCCAACGAATCAGCACTCTCTTCCCATACCGTATAAATTGTTGTTTTCCCCTTATATTGGTATTCCTGTGAAGTGCCCTGATGAGTGCAAGATGAAAAGCTTCGACATGTCTCTTTTTTCAGTAATACGTAGTACAAGGAATGCTGAAGTTTCAACTTATGTATGGCTCAAACAAAATTGCAGCTTGTGAGGTTTGCCACTGCTGATACTTTCCTTCCAGCAATGCCTCACCATTGCAGGCAACAGTCATGCAGAATGCAATAGCACTGGTGCTGCAAAACATGAGTTAGCCTGGCATCTGACTGCGCCCAGTGACAGTACGGTAATACAGGTACTGAATGGATACACAGTTGCATACAAATACTTTATAGCATAGAGTTTACTCATTCATACTGAACAGAAAATCCTGTGGGGCCTGCTGTCCAAATTCCTGATATGCACTCCCTTTCTCCACTAGGAGTGCAGGTTCATAAAATCGACATATGTATGGATTTAGTTATTTATACGTTTTGACGTTTTCACAGATCAAAATGGTTCTATTTTCTTGAAGTCCTAAAAGCCTGCGTGGGAACAATGGACTGAAATATGCAGCCTTATATCAACAATGCTTTTTAGTTCCCACTTATGCCACCCTTGGGTACTTCTCCCAATGCCTTTTCATACATGTTGGATATTTTCAAAAACTGTGATAACTTTTCTTGTTGGTGTAAGTGCTAGATAAAAGCAACAGCCAAATGGAAGTGCAAGGTCTTGATATAGGAGTCATAAATAATTTATTTTACTTGGTCAGAACTAGTTATTGATAAAATTACTGTAATTCGTTTTGCTTAATTTTAACATGGTGTGTTGCCCCCCTGGTGCCAAGGTGAAGGACATCATGGGGAGAGCGCAGAATATTCTGCGGGGAAGGGGGCGAGCCAGAAGTTATGGCCCCTCGACATCAATGAGTTAGGGAGTGCATATATTGAGCTCCTATGGTCAGATCTTCAGAAGTTAGGGAGGAAGTCAAAAAGCAGGAGCTCAAAGGTAGTAATCTCTGGATTAAATGCCTTGGGTAGAAATAGGAGGATAGAGAGGATTAATGCTCGGGTTGAGACAAGGTGCAGGAGATAAGGCTTCAGATTCTTGGGGCATTGTGACCAGTTCTGGGGAAGGAGGCGTCTATTCAAAAGGGATGGATTACACTTCAAGAGGATTGGAACCAATGTCCTTGTGGTGAGGTTCACTAGTGTGGTTAAATTGGCAAGAGGATGGACAGCAGCGTATAGAAGTAAAAAAGAGGAATAAGATGCATAAAGGAATGAGAGTGTTGGACAGTAGTAGAGCAGGAGGTACTACCATAATAGATAGGAGTGGATTAGCAAGGAATATGGGGAATACTAAGACAGGTTTAGAATGCATGTATGTAAAATGCAGCAAGTGTGGTGAATAAGGTTGATGAGCTACAAGCACTAATAGCTATGTGGGAATGTGCCGTAGTGGCAATAACTGAAATGTAGCTTAAACAATGTGATGGTGGCAGTGCTGATTAGGGAAGAGTGTTGGAAAGAGAGGTTGTCCTTGAGGGGGAAGAACCAAATCCATTTGGGTAAAATTGAGGAGCAAAAAGGCGACTCAGGATATTCTATAAGTCTCCAAAAAGTGTGTGTTGGTGAGAGAGATAGAGAGAGAGAGGGAGAGAGATGAAAAATCCTGTTTTGGACACGATGAAGTAGGCTTCATAGTCCAGAGTATATTAACAGCAAGTCTTTATTAACAACTGTTATATGTACATATTTACAGTAGAAGATACAGGTATGGGGCTGACTCCATTCTAGGTCTGAACCCAAATGTGTCCATCTCCAGACTGACCCTGGCTTTTGGTCACTCTGTGGGTGGTACTGTACTCCATCCCACATTAACCCTTTATGTATCAGACCCTACTACTACACCTCCCCCTAGGTCTCTATCCCATGGATATAAAATTACTTTCGTTTACTTCCAAGTCTTACATTGTTATAAGTCTTGTGAATTAACCTCATTGTTACAACCTTAATGCTATTCTAACATTATTGCTATTACAGTATTAGGATTAACAGCATTAACAACATTCTCACTACCATATCTCCCCCAAGTCCTTGAAGTTAGAGGTTCAGGCGGTCTGGAGGCTTTATAACCCCTTCACATCTCGTTTGCCGTTATGTCAGGAGAGTGGTATGTTCTTGTTGTTGGCGTGGAATTTAGACTGGTGTTTGGGTATGGTTTCATCATTTTCTTCCATTGCTAGAGGTTAAACCATGCCTGGTTGGTCTGGCTGGTTTGGCAGTGTTTGGCTGTTGTTACTCTTGACCGTTTCTTGCAGGTGAATGAAAATTGTATTTGTCTACTTGGCAGTGCTTTTTTCTTTTTTCTTCTCTGTTTAGGCTGTCCAGAAACTCATTGAGGCTGAAGAAGAGCATTCATTCCTGTGGCAAGAAGATTGAGCAGCATGCTCATTTTTGCTTTTTGTTGTTGGTATTGCTATCAGGTTGTGGTTTTGGCACACTGGCTGGAAATTGCTGTGTGCCCACAGTGGTTGATGTGTCTACCAACTATACTATCATCGTAGTGTTATGATATGGCAGGTGGTAATTGCCGGGCTGACCAAATCCCAAAGGGAAACTTGATCAAGCTGTCACAATGATTTGCAATTTGTATTTTTTACAAAAAGGTATGTGTACTGAAGTCAGAAGTAAAGATTCCGCTATCACTTTTGGAGATTTTAAATATTAAATTAAAACATTTATTAACAAAAGAAAAGAAAACTTAAATACATAAGATTACAGTTACACAGTTAAATTTAGTCTTATAACATTTCCCAAAAGATTTCTACTCAGCTAGACTCCCAAAGAAACACCCTTTTCCAGGCAACATTCCCTATAGATTCTTAATCTTTAAAAATCCAGTAATATTACTGCAAGGCACCCACTGTTGTTATAGGAGAGGTACTTCAAATGTCTCTCTCTCCCCCTCACTCGACAATGGAAATCCAAGGCTTGTAACAAAACCTTGCTTTCTGGAACAAATGAACACTTCCCTGGGGCGGCTAGAGGCTGCTTACTTCACAGGTTTGTCCTCGCACAGCACACTCTTCAAAATCACATGGTCACACACCCCATAAAGCTTTCAATATTTCCTTAAATATGTTTTTTTCTCTTTCATCTTTAAACCCATTATTCTTAACTTTCTTTGGAAGTTACCTTTCCCAGAACATAAAAATCTTTCACGTTGTCTTTATGGCCATTACTTTCGGGAAAACTTTGCTTCTTTTTAATTCATTCACGGGATGTGGGCTTCGCTGGCTGGGCCAGCATTTACTGCCCATCCCTAGTTGCCCTTGAGAAGGTGGTGGTGAGCTGCCTTCTTAAACCACTGTAGTCCATGTGGTGTAGGTACATCCACAGTACTGTTAGGAAGGAAGGAAAATCCAAGATTTTGATCCAGTGACAGTGAAGGAATGGCGATATATTTCCAAGTCAGGATGGTGAGTGACTTGGAGGGTACCTCCAAGTGGTCATGTTCCCATCTATTTGCTGCCCTTGTCCTTCTAGATGGTAGTGGTCGTGGGTTTGGAAGCTGCTATCTAAGGAGCCTTGGTGAATTCTTGCAGTGCATCTTGTAGATGGTACACACTGCTGCTACTGTGCGTCGATGGGAGAGGGAGTGAAGATTTGTGTATGTGGTGCCAATCATGTGGGCTGCTTTGGCCTGGACAGTGTCAAGCTTCTTGAGTGCTGTGGGAGGTGCACTTATCCAGGTAAGTGGGGACTATTCCATCACACTCCTGACTTGTGCCTTGTAGATGATGGAGAGGTTTTGGGGAGTCAGGAGATGAGTTACTCGTCGCATGATTCCCAGCCTCTGACCTGCTCTAGTAGCCACAGTATTTATATGGCTAGTCCAGTTTAGTTTCTGGTCAATATCAGGATGCTGATAGGGTGAGATTTAGCGATGGTAATGCCATTGAACGTCAAAGGCGATGGTTAGATTCTCTCTTCTTTGAGATGGTCGTTGCCTGGCACTTGAGTGGCGTGAATGTTTCTTGCCATTTGTCAGCTCAAGCCTGGATATTGTCCAGGTTTTGACGCATTTGGACATGGACTGCTTCAGTATCTGAGGAGTCACGAATGGTACTGAACATTGTGCAATCATCAGTGAACATCCCCACTGCTGACTTTATGATGGAAGGAAGGTCATTGATGAAGCAGCTGAAGATGGTTGGGCTGAGGACACTACCCTGAGGAACACCTGCAGTGATATCCTGGAGCTGAGGTGATTGACCTCCAACAACCACAACCATCTTCCTTTGTGCTAGGTATGACTCCCAACCAGTGGAGAGCTTTCCCCCTGATTCCCATTGACTCCAGTTTTGCTAGGGCTCCTTGATGCCACACTTGGTCAAATGCGGCCTTGATATTAAGGGCCATCACTCTCACCTCACCTTGGGAGCTCAGCTCTCTTGTCCATGTTTGAACCAAGGCTGTAATGAGGTCAGGACCCTAGTGGCCCCGGCGATACGCAAACTGGGTGTCAGTAAGCAGGTTATTGCCAAGCAAGTGCCGCTTGATAGCACTGTTGATGACCCCTTCCACTACTGATGATCGAGAGTTGACTGATGCGGTGGTATTTGGTCAGGTTGGATTTGTCCTGCTTATTGTGTACAGGACATACCTGGGCAATTTTCCACACAGCTGGGTAGATGCCAGTGTTATAGCTGTACTGGAACAGCTTGGGCATGGGGCGTGGCAAGTTCTGGAGCACAAGTCTTCAGTACTATTGCTGGAATATTGTCAGGGCCTATAGCCTTTGCAGTATCCAGTGCCTTCAGCTACTTCTTGATATCACGTGGAGTGAATCGAATTGGCTGAAGGCTGGCATCTGTGATGCTGGGGACCTCCAGAGGAGGCTGAGATGGGTCATCCACTCGGCACTTCCGGCTGAAGATTGTTGTGAATGCGTCAGCCTTATCTTTTGCACTGATGTGCTGGGCTCCCCCATCATTGAAGATGGGATGTTTGTGGAGCCTCCTCCTCCAGTGAGTTGTTTAATTTTCCACCACCATTCACGACTGGATGTGGCAGGACTGCGGAGCTTAAATCTGATCCGTTGATTGTGGGATCGCTTAGCTCTATCACTTGCTGCTTATGCTGTTTGGCATACAAGTAGTCCTGTGTTATAGCTTCACCAGGTTGACACCTCATTTTTAGGTATGCCTTCGATTTCAAACTCTTGGATGACCTTTGGGATATCTGAGAGGTGCTGGAGTTTCGACTTGCAGTTTACCCAAGTGTCCCTATTTGTTGCAGTGGAAGCGTTGGGCAGTCCTTACAGGACACTGATCCTTCCTGTGAGGGCACTTCACACTGCAGCACTGGCAAGGTAGCTCTGCTGGGCGGTTCAGGGGTTGCTTTCCCTGACTTAGGTGGTGCCTTTGTTTTTGTGACCTAATATGGTGGACTGAAGGTTGGTTTCTGCCCCATGAAGTGTTCTCACCCCTCAGGATGGTCCCTTATTGCTCATGTAGCTCAGACAGCCTAGCTAGCTGGGTAGCCTTGTTGAGGGTAAGATCATCTATAGCTTGTAGGAAGTCACAGAGGGTATCGCCTGCAATACTGACCATGATTCTGTCTCAGATGAGCTCAAGACTTTAAATCATCATATTCACATCCTTCTGCCATCCTACTGAGATCATTAATGATGGAATTGACAGGTTCCCTAGGGAGCTGGACTCTCTTAATAAATTTAGCTCTCTCCAGTATTTTATTGGATCGTAAGTTGAAATAGACATCAAAAGATTTCAAAACATCATCAAATTTGATTCATCAGTAGCTTATCATGCAATTATGTTGTCTACAATAGATCCAATTGAGTAAAGAGGCATACTAGCTTGTTCTGACTCAGATATTTTATTGAGACCTGCAGCAACACTGTATCTTAAAAATCTTCACCTCCAAAGGGTCCAATTGTGTGTCTGGTATGGGCCATAGGTGAATCCCAGTGAAGCTGTAAGTTTGGATTAGAATCCATTTTTGAAGATTTGAAAAAAGTGTGCTTACAACTTTAAAAGATTACATGCTTCCAAGATGGTGTAGCTTGTTACTGCTGAACAAAGGATCTTCCTGCACTTGAAGAGTTTTGGCAGACTTTTCAAAATGGTGACAGCATGCTTCTGCCTGAAGGGACACGGGTTGGTTGACTTGGGTGGTGCCTTTGTTTTTGTGACCTAATATGGTGGACTGAGGGTTGGTTTCTGCCCCATGAAGTGTTCTCACCCCTCAGGATGGTCCCGTATTGCTCACGGAACTCAGACTGCCTAGCTAGCTAGGTAGCCTTGTTGAGGGTAAGATCATCTGTAGCTTGTAGGGAGTCGCAGAGGGTATCGCCTGCAACACTCACCACGATTTTGTCTCCAGGCATTTGACTGGTGGAGGTCACTTAATTAATTTGGAAAAGAACTGCAGGCTTGCTGTTTCCAAACTTGGACAGTTGCGAGGTACCCGGAGCGGATGAAATGAATCATTAGTGATGGGTTTTTTTCTTGCTGGGTTCAGGAACCATGGGCTGAGACTCCGAGTTTGGAATTGGGTTTAGTGACGAATTGCTTTCAAATGGCGCTTCTGACTGAATGACTTAAAAGGGGTTTCTCAAGGCTAGCTTTCCTGGAATTTCAAAGATTTTATCTCACCACTGCAGGCTGCAAGTGCTGCTTGCTGAAGCTGGACTTCCAAGGGATGCAACGGAGTCTTCTGATTGAGTAAAACTTCTACTTTTCTTGTCTGCTTCCATGCTTTTGTATCTCTGGAGCTTTTTCTTGAACTAAGTGTTTATGGTAGAACACTTGGATAAGAGTGATCATTGCATCATAGGGTTTAGATGAGTAATGGAGAAGAGCATGGAACAATCTAAAGTGAAATGTCTAGATTGGAAGAGGGCTATCTTCAATGTGATGAGAAGTGATCTGGCTAGATTAAAATGGAACCAAAGGCTGACAGGAAATACTGTAACAGAACAGTGGGTGATATTTAAGGAGATGTTTTGGGGGCTGGCTAGGTATATTCTAACAAGGGCGATAGGTATGGGAACCAAAGCCAGGGCTCCTTTGATGATGAGGGAGATAGTGAATATGAAGAAACAAAGAAAAGAGAGCATGTGATGCATGGCAAGTGAATTCGTCAAATGAGAACCAGGTCAAATTCATTGGCTTAGATCTTGTGGCCCAATAGTGGTGAATGCTGAGAAGTTCACTTCTATTCAGGCCCGTAAGATCACTGCAACTTCCAGGAAGTGTAGTTATGCTCAAATCCGCAAGTTGTGGTTTGTCTGGATGGGCCCACGGTGATGGTTCCGCTGGGACCTGACAGTGTGAAAACTTACCTCAGTATGTTACATTGACTTATCTAGAGCTGCTCCGAGCAGGCCGAGAGCCTGCTCAGGAGCGCAATTCTTTAAATCAACAGGAGTGTGAACACACTCACGCAGCCCCAGGAGCATCCTCCGGCAACATTGGCTCACCTCCGCATCCCTGGCATATCCACCCAGCCTTCCCCTACTCTGGCACCACTGGCTTCACCCACTCCGCTCCCCCTCCCTGACACCACCCCCCCATCCTCAGCCCCCGCATTCCCCTCCTGGCACCTCCGGCTGCTCCCCAGCACCCTGGCTCCACTCTCCGCCCCCTGGCACCCCTGACTCCACTACCCCTGCCATGTAGTTAAAATGCAACCTGTTTGTTACTTTTTTAAAGATTATAACGAATTTTTTTTTGGTCTCAGCATCTCAGATCTTGTAAGTGAGTCCCATTATCCCTATAAACTGTAATGTGCCTCTACATTCTCAATATCTATATTGCTTGTAGTGAGCCCAGGGATTAAACAGAAAATCCATGTCTATGTATTTTGGCCACTAGTTATACAATAGGCTCTCACATAATCTTTCTTGACTTTGGAAGGCAGCAAAATAAAGTAATTTACTGAACAGCGAACGGTGGCACTGAAAACCTATAATTTACAATGTTTACAGACCTAATTATTCTGCATTGGATGAGGGAGAATAACAAATAGCTGTGTTTTCTACACTAAACTGTAATAGGAACTGAGCCTGACACAAGTCCCTGAATATTATATGGCAGTTCATTGCTGACCTTCCATGGAGTCTCTCTGGTTCCTTATATTGCTCTGATGTTTTCAGATGGACTAATAAATTGGAACAAAACTGGTTGAGATAAATTTGACCAGCTCAAAGGAAATTTCAATATTACCTCAAGTTCAAATAGAGCTGTCCATCAAACATATAATCCAGCAAAATTTACAAACTGCTCATACTGAAGTGGTGTATAGGCTCAGATATCTGTTGCAGGGCTCATTTCCTTCAGCCCTTGCCAGTTTAAGTTGGACAGTATAATGCTGTAGTTCACCCAACTGAAGCACAGATGCTTCTGGAAAAATACTGAAGTTCAGTTCATTTTCATGCTGGGTAAAATTGGCATTGAAAGCAAAAGGGGTAAAGACAAATTTCCTCAACCTAATGCTCCAGAACCAGGAATTACAGAGCACTTAGCAAAGCAAATTTGCATTGGCATCTGTTTGGGGACTTGAGCTATTGGGGGAAGTTTTCACTTTGGGTGATGATTTTTTTTTTTATTTCAAGGCCAGCATTTACTGTCCATCCCTACTTTGCACTTAAGAAGATGGTGGTGAAGTTCTGCAGTGCATGTGGTGAAGGAACTTCCGCAGTGTGATTGGGTAGGGAGTTCCAGAATTTTGACCAAGCGACAATGATATATCTCTATCAGAATGGTGTACGACCTGGAACATGGAGGTGATGGTGTTCTAGGAGGTGAAGGTTGCAGGTTAAGGTTATGGGTCTGGGAAGTGTTGGAGAACAAGTCTTGGTGAGTTATTGCAGTGCACCCTGTAGATAGAACACAGTGCTGCCATGGTATGACAATGATAGAGGGAGTGGACTTAAGCAAGTGGATGGGATGCCAGTCTAGTAGACTGATTTGTCCTGGATGGTGTTGAACTTCCCAAGTGTTGCTAGAGCTGCATTCATCCAGGCAAGTGGAGAGTATTCCATCAAAGTCTTGACTTGTGCCTGGTAGATGGTGGGCAGGCTTTGGGGAGTCAGGAGGTGACTCACTTGCCACAGAGTACTGAGCCTCTGGCCTGGACTGGTTTTAATGGAGCCTGCCCAATTGAGGGACACAGCATCAGGGGTGCCTGCTGAGGGACACCCCCCTGCCCTTGCATCCAACTCGCCCTCTTCCTTCTCATGTGACCCCTGCCTCTGACTGGCTAGCAGTTGTCAGGGGGTGGGATTTCTCCCCGGGGTCCTATATCTCAGGAAAGGGTGGGCCTTCCCCAACAAAGCAATGCGGGTCTCCTGCTGGATGTCCAACCGGTAGGCAGGACTTGTGTTGGGGACACTAAATCCAGCCCCTACTCATGTAGCCACAGCATTCATGTGGCTAATTAGTGGAGTTCACCAGGGATTTGACGGTAGTGAATTTGGTGATGGTAATGCCATTTAATGTCAAAGGAAGGGAGGCTCTCTTTTGCTGGAGATGGTCATTGCCTGACACTCATGTGACATGAATGTTACTTGTCACTTAGCTGCCCAAGCCTGGATGTTGTCCAGGTCTTGCTGCATGCGGGCATGAATACTACAATCATCAGTAAACATCCCCACTTCTAATGACAGAGTGCAAGTTATTGATGGAAAGAAAAATTGGGCAAGTTTCTAATGGATAGCTGTTGAAAATTAAAATGATCTCAATTGTGTCAAAAGATGGTGTTCAGTTATTTTGTGGGAGAAACTGATTTTTAACACTGTGTATACTATAATAGAAAGAGCAGAATTTTAACCTTTGGATCTGCTTGGAGCTGGTGTTGGGTGGTAGAGGTGGTGGTGGGAGGAGAGGCCAGCAGTAGGTCAGAAATCTGCAAGCTCAGAAAGTGGAATTTGTCATGGTTCTTTACCTCAGCCACAGTATTACCATCATGCATCTGGGTTTCTGACCAATTGGAACTGGCAGCTAAGATCTATGGCTGGGATTTTCTGCTCCCGCCCACAGTAGGTGCCATGGCAGCAGGAGTAGAAAATATCGCATAAGCTTAAAATCCTGTTTTATGTCAGTGGGAAAATAGGGTCATATCACCTGCTATGGACTTCAATGGCAGAGCATGTTTCCCGTTGCGCAATGTCGGGAAGGTTATTTGAATACGTTTAAATCTTATGAATTCTCATCATAAAGCCTGCTTGCCAGAATCATCCTCCCACACTGGATCAAGAGGTCACGTTGGTATATAAGCGCTCTGCACCTGGCGACCAGCACTTTGCTTGTGGCCTCGAGGTTTGTTTGCCTACCTTTCATCGCACAGTGCTCGCAGCATCTTGACTCAGCGCCAGGCTTCACAGGCAGCACCAGATAGCTCTCAGGAGGGTATCACAGGCAATGCTCTATCTACCAAACTAGCAGTAAGGTGGGGGTGCTGTGGGAGGGGCTGCAGGGCAGGGCATCCACTGGGGAAGGGGTGAAAGTAGCAAAGGATGCACTCTGACACATGACTAGGAGGGTGCAGGTTGGAAACATCCTCTGGGCTAGAATGGGGAAGAATGTCCCTGAGAGGGTCATACGCGAGTTGGGGCCAGAATTGGAAGATGGCAAAGTGACGAGGTGCTTAACTTTACAGTGCTGACCTTGCAAGGGCTGTCCCTGTCCTAGACAAGGGTGGGGGGGCAGCATGAAAGTAAACTGTCATTCATGCCCAGCATGTTGTGCAGGGTGTGGTCGTTGTAACAGGCACCTTGGTCTGGCGGCTTTTTGGCTCAATAATGGATCACGGTTGGCACACTCACAGTCAGGGTAGGCTGTAGATGGTTAAAAGGAATTGTAGGGCCATTTGAGGGTTTCATGGTGGGGGGCAGTGGTCTCAGAGGCTCACTGTACAAGAGGGCTCAAGGAGGTGTGGGATAATCTGATGGACATAGGCATGTCTGCCTCAATGCATTCAAAGGGTTACACAGGAGTTTCCTTGATCCACAATCAAAATGGCATAAAGCTTTGGAGGGGAAGGCTTAAGAATCCTTGGAGGGAGGGAAACCTGAATATAATGCACCCCCAAGACGATGGCAGGGATTACTGCACTCACACAAGGGAGGGTCCAAGCTGGTCTGGCAGTGAGGCCTTAGCAGCACCATCTTGCAACTTGAAGGGGTGGCGCAGCACAAAATTATTGAGGAATAGCTCAGCTAGTGAGGGCTCAGAAGGCTGCTTGGAGGGCTGGTGCACAGCAATGGGGGGCCGTTAAAGTGGCATCAACTGAATTGTGTATTGCCTAATGAGGATAGATGCACACTTGAAACATGTTAGGAGCCTTTCAATGACAATGCAGGGAATCAGGAGAATGAAACAATGAAGCGTATTCATGTGAGAATAATGACCAGCCATGGTAGTAATAGAACTCCTTGCTTTAACCCCTTGATCTTAGCATGACAACTGCCCACAGTGATAACGAGGTTGAGACCATTTAGGTGACTGGGCAAGCTCCAGACGCTCTAAAATAAGAGCTCTCAGTCTTGGCGCTGGCTTGCTCACATATGAGAAGTCTCTGAGCCACCTTCAATAATCACAGTATCTCAATGAACATGAGACCTCATGAGCATCACAAAGAGTGTAGTATGACAGTGCAGTGATTGAGGATCCCAGCACCTGGCCAAACCAATCGCATAGCAGCCGATCATCTCAAGGGGGGGCCAGGGGGTGGTGGGGGGTGGAGGTGTACCATCAAACGTTTTTTGCGCCGGCCAGCATTTCAGTGTCGAATAGGTGCAATCACTGGATCCAAGTCCTTGAAACCACAGTCACACACTAGAAATATATAGAAATTGGAGCTCTGGGTGATTGTGTGCACATGTGAGGCGGCATGGGCGATTGTGTGCACATGTGAGAGGGCATGGGGGATTGTGTGCACGTGTGAGGGGGCATGGGCGATTGTGTGCACGTGTGAGGGGGCATGGGCGATTGTGTGCACGTGTGAGGGGGCATGGGCGATTGTGTGCACGTGTGAGGGGGCATGGGCGATTGTGTGCACGTGTGAGGGGGCATAGGGGATTGTGTGCATGTGTGAAGGGGCATGGGGGATTGTGTGCACGTGTGAGGGGGCATGGGCGATTGTGTGCACGTGTGAAGGGGCATGGGGGATTGTGTGCATGTGTGAGGGGGCATGGGGGATTGTGGTGTGAAGGGGCAAGGGGGATTGTGCAGGTGTGAAGGAGTACGGGGGTTTGTTCAGGTGTGAGGGGACAGGTGAGGCTGTGGAGGTGTGACGGGGCCATGGGGGATTGTACCCGTGTTGGGGGCATGGGGGACTGTGCATATTGAGCAGGCTTGGCAGCTTGTTAAGGTGTGAGGGGGCATGTGGGATTTGTGCAGGTGTGAAGGAGCAGGAAGGTTGTGCAGGTCTGAGGGGCAAGGGGGCTGTGCACATGTTAGGGGTCATGGGGGGTTGTGCAGGTGTGAGGGGGCTTGGGAATTGTGCAGATGTGAAGGAGCATGGATGCTTGTGCAGTTGTGAGGGGGTATGGGGGGCTCATGCAGGGGTGAGCGGGAATAGGGGTTTGTGCAGGTGTGAGGGGGAATGGGGGGGCTTGTGCAGGTGTGAGGGGGCATGAGGGTTTGTGCAGGTGAGAGGGGGCATGGGGATTTGTGCATGTGTGAGGGGCATGGGAGGGGGCTTGTGCAGGTGTGAGGGGGCATGAGGGGGGTTTGTGCAGGTGAGGGGGCGCATGGGGATTTTTGCAGGTGAGAGGGGGCATGGGGATTTGTGCAGGTGAGGGGGGCATGGGGATTTGTGCAGGTGAGAGGGGGCATGGGGATTTGTGCAGGTGAGAGGGGGGCATGGGGATTTGTGCAGGTGAGAAGGGGCATAAGGATTTGTGCAGGTCTAAAGGGGCCATGAGGGCTTTTGCAGGTGTGAGGGGGGCTTGGGAATTGTGCAGATGTAAAGGAGCACGGGGGCTTGTTAAGATGTGAGGGGCCATTGGGGGGGGTGGTTAAGATGTGAGGGGCCATGAGGGCGTGTGCAGGTGTGAGGGGGCATGAGGCATTGTGCAGGTGTTAGGGGGCATGAGGGCTTATACGGGTGTGAAGCGGTACGGCAGGCTTGTTCAGGTGTGAAGGAGCACGAGGGCCTGTGAAGTTGTGAGAGGGAATGGGGGGCTTGTACAGGTGTGAGGGGGAATGGATGGCTTGTGGTATGAGGGGGCATGGGGGATTGGGAAGGTGTGAGTGGGCATGGGGTCTTATGCAGGTGTGAGGGGGCACGCAAGGTTGTGCAGGTGTGAGAGGACATGGGGTGGCCTTTGCTGGTGTGAAGGGGCATGGGAGCTTGTGCAGGTGTGAGGGGACATGAGGGGCTTGTGTAGCTGTAAGGGAGCACGGGGTCTTAAACCTGGGTGAGGGGGCACTGAGGACTAGTGCAGGTGTGAGGGGGCACAGAGGGGTTGTGCAGGTGTGAGGGGGCATGGGAGGCTTGTGCAGGTGTGAGGGGCATGGGGTTCTTGTGCAGGTGTGAAGGAGCATGGGGGGTTGTGCAGGTATAAGGGGGCAAGGGGGCTTGTGCAGTTGTGAGGGGTAATGGGGGGTTGGGCAGGTGTGAGTGGTCATGGGGGGTTGAGCAGGTGTAAGGGGGCACAGGGGGTTGTGCAGATGCGAGGGGGTATAGGGGGCTTGTGCAGGTGTGAGCGGGTATTGAGGATTTTGCAGGTGTGAGGGGGCATGAGGAGCATGTGCAGGTGTGAGGGGAAATGGGGGCTTCTTTAGTTGTGAAGGGGCACAAGGGCTTGTGCAGGTGTGAGGGGGAAGGGGGGCAAGTGGAGTGAGGGGACATGGGGATTGGGAAGGTGTGCGGGGGCATGTAGGATTGTGCAGGTGAGTGGGCGTGGGTGGTTGTAGCGTTGTGAGGGAGCACAGGGGATTGCAGAGGTGTAAGGGGGCATGGGGATTTGTGAAGGTTTGAGAGGGCATGGGGGCTTATGCCAAGTGTGAAGGAGCAAGGGGTTTGTGCAGGTGTGAAGAGACATGGAGGGCTTGTGCAGATGTGAGGGGGCATGGGGGGCTTGTGCAGGTGTGAGGGGGCATGTGCAGGTGTGAGGGGGCATGGGGTACCTGTGCAGGTGTGAGGGGGCATGGGGTACTTGTGCAAGTGTAAGGGGGCATGCAGGCTTTAGCAAGTGTGAGGGGGCATGGGGGGCTTGGGCAGGTGAGGAGCCATGGGGGGTGTTCAGGTATGAAGGGGCATGGAGGGCCTGTGCTGGTGTGAGTGGGCATGGAAGGATTTTGCAGGTGTGAGGGGACATTCAGGCTTGTGCAGGTATTAGGGGGCATGGGTGGCTTGTGCAGGTGTGAGGGGACATGCGGGCTTGTGCAAGTATTAGGGAGCATGGGTGGCTTGTGCACTCGTTGAGGGGGCATGGAGGATTGTATAGGTGTGAGGGGGGTTGTGCTGGTACGAGGGCGGGTTGTGCAGGTGTGAGGGGGCATGGGGGGCTTGTGTAGCTCTGAGCAGCCAAGGAGAGCTGGTGCAGGTGTGAGCGGGCATGGGGGATTGTACAGCTGTGAGTGGCCATGGGGAGCTTGTGCAGGTGTGAGGGGGATTGGAGGCTTGGGCAGGGTAGGGAGGGCATGGGGGCTTGTGCTGGTGTGAGTGGGCGTGAGGGTTTTCTGCAGGTATCAGGGAGCATGGGGCTTGTGCAGGTGGGAGGGGCATGAGGGCTTTTGCAGGTTTGAGGGGGCATGGGGTACTTGTGCAGGTGTGAGGGGGGAAGGGGGATTGTGCAGGTGTGAGGGGGGATGGGGGATCATGCACGTGTGTGGGGGCATGGGGACTAGTGCAGATATGAGGGGGCATGTGGTCATGTGCATGTGTGAGGGGCATGGGGGCTTGTGCAGGTGGGAGGGGCTGGGGGCTTGTGCAGTTGTGTAGGACCTTGGGGGCTTGTATAGGTGTGAGGGGGCATGGGGTAATTGTGCAGGTGTGAGGGGTCAGAAGGGTTTGTGCAGGTGTGATGGGGCAAGGAGAGCTGGTGCAGGTGTGAGCAGGCATGGGGGATTGTACAGGTGTGAGCGGGCATGAGGGATTGTACAGGTGTGAGCGGCCATGGGGAGCTTGTGCAGGTGTGAGCGGACATGGGGGGCTTGTGTAGCTCTGAGCGGCCAAGGAGAGCTGGTGCAGGTGTGAGCGGGCATGGGGGATTGTACAGTTGTGAGTGGCCATGGGGAGCTTGTGCAGGTGTGAGGGGGGTTGGAGGCTTGGGCAGGGTAGGGAGGGCATGGGGGGGCTTGTGCTGGTGTGAGTGGGCATGGGGGGTTCTGAAGGTGTGGGGGCATGGGGGATTGTAGAGGTGTGAGGGAGCATGGGGGCTTGTGCATGTGTGAGCGGGCATGGGGGCTTGTGCAGGTGTGAGGGGGCATGGGGGGCTTGTGCAGGTGTGAGGGGCCATGGTGGGTTCTGAAGGTGTGAGGGGGCATGAGGGATTGTGCAGTTGTGAGCGGGCATAGGGGGCTCGTGGAGGTGTGAGAGAAATTTGGCGGTTTGTGCAGGTGTAAAGTGGCCTGAGGGGATTGTGCAGATGTCAGGGTGAATAGGGGATTGTGCTGGTCTGAGGGGGAATAGGGGATTGTGCTGGTCTGAGGGGACGTGGGGGTTGTGCTGGTGTGAGGGGACATGGGGGTCTTGTGCAGCTGTGAGAGGACATGTGGGTTCTGCATGTGTGAAGGGGCTTAGGAGGGCATGTATATGTGTGAAGGAGCATGGAAGTCTAGTGCAGGTGTGATGGAGCACAAGGGATTCTTAAGGTGTGAGTGCCCATGGGGGCATGTGCAGCTGTGAGGGGGCATGGGGGCTTGTGCAGGTGTTAGGAGGCATGGGGGGGTTGTGGTGTGAGGGGGCATGGGGGGGCTTCTGCAGATATGAGCGGGCATAGAGGGGCTTGTGCTGGTGCGAGGGCGCAGTGAGGCATGTGCAGGTGTGAGGCGGCACTGGCGATTGTGCAAATGTGAGGGGGCATGGGAGGAATTGTGCAGGTGTGAGGGGGCATGAGGGATTGTGCAGGTGTGAGGGGCACTGGGGGCTTGTGCAGGTGGGAGGGGCCATGGGGGCTTGTGCAGGTGTGAGGGGGCATGCGGGCTTGTGGTGTGAGGGGTATGGGAGGTTGTACAGGTGTAAGCGGGTATGGAGGATTGCAGCTGAGAGCGGGGATGGGAGATTGTGCAGGTGCGAGGTGACATGGGAGGCTGTGCAGGTGTGAGGGGTCATAGGAGGTTGTGCAGGTGTGAGCGGGTATGGGAGGTTGTGCAGCTGTGAGGGGGCATGGTGGGGCTTGTGGAGGTGTGACTGGGTATGGGGGCTTGTGCAGCAGTGAGCGTGCATGGGAGGTTGTGCAGGCGGTGAGGGGGCATGAGGGATTGTGTGGGTGTGAGGGAGCATGGGGGCTTGTGCAGGTGTGTGGGCTTGTGCAGATGTGAGGACCATAGGGCTTGTGTAGGTCTGAGGGAGATGGGGGGGTTGTGCAAGTGAGAGGGGGTCTGGGGGATTGTGCAGGTGTGAGGGGCATGGGTCTTTCTGGAAGTGTGAGTGGGCATGGAAGATTGTGCAGGTGTGTGGGGGCATAAGGGAATATGCAGGTGCGAGGATGCATGGGGGGCTTGTGCAGGTGTGAGGGGGTGTGGGGGGTTGTGCAGGTGTAAAAGGGCATGGGGGTTCTGCAGGTGTGAGGAGGCATGGGGGGTTCTGCAGGTGTGAGGGGGCATGGGGGTTCTGCAGGTGTGAGGAGGCATGGGGGGTTCTGCAGGTGTGAGGGGGCATGGGGGGTTGTGCAGGTGTAAGGGGGCATCGGGGTTGTCCATGTGTGAGGGGGCATCGGGGTTGTGCCAGTGTGAGGGGCCATCAGGGTTGTGCAGGTGTTCGGGGGCATAGGGGATTGTGCAGGTGAGAGGGGACATGGGGGGTTGAGCAGGTGTTCTGGGGCGTGGGTGAGCTTCTACTGGTGTAAGGGGGCACCGGGGATTGTGCAGATATGTGGGGAATGTGGGCTCATGCAATTTTGATGGGGCATGTTTGGCTTGTGCAGGCGTGAGTGGGCATGGGGAGATTGTGATGGTGCGAGCGGGCATGGGGGGACTTTTGCAGGTGTGAGTGGGCATGGTGGTTCTGCAGGTGTGAAAGAGCATGGGGGGCTTGTGCAGGGCTGAGGGAGCATGGGGGGTTGTGTAGGTGTGAGGGTGCATGGGGGGCTTGCGCAGGTGTGATGGAGCTTGGGGGGGGCATGTGCAGGTGTGAGGGGGCATGTGCAGGTTTGAGGGCGCAAGGGGGCTTGTGCAGTCATGATGGAGCATGGGGGAGCATGTGCAGGTGTGAGGGGGCATGGGGGTGTTGTGCAGGTATGAGAGGTATGGGAGGCTTGTGCTGGTGTGAAATGACATGGGGGCTTGTACAAGTGTGAGTGGGCATGGGAGATTGTGCAGGTGTGAGGGGGTATCGGGGATTGTGCAGGTGTGAAGAAGCATGGGGGCTTATGCAGGTGTGAAGGGGCATGGGGGATAGTTAAGGTGCGAAGAGGCATTGAAGTTCTTGCAGGTGTGAGGGGGCATGGGAGGCATGTGCAAGTGTGAGGGTCATGGGGGATATGCAGATGAGGGGGCATGGGGGGCTTGTGCAGGTGTGAAGGAATATGGGGGCTTATGCAAGTGTGAGGGGGCAAAGTGGTTGTGCAAGTGTGAGGAGGAATATGGGCTTGTGCAGTTGTGATGGGTCATGGGGGGCTTGTGCAGCTGTGTGGGGACATGGCAGTTGTGCAGGTGTGAGGGGACATGGCGCATCGGGGGGATTGTGCAGGTGTGAGGGGCATGGGTCTTTCTGGAAGTGTGAGTGGGCATGGAAGATTGTGCAGGTGTGAGGTGGCATGGGGGGGCTTGTGCAGGTGTGAGGCGCCTGTGGGGCTTGTGCAGATCAGAGAGTCATGGGGTTTATGCGGGCATGAGGGGCTTCTGTAGGTGTGAGGGGGCATGGCGGCTTGTGAAGGTATGACAGGCATGGGGGTTGTACAGGTGTGAGAGGCATGGGAGGTTGTGCGGGTGTGAGTGGAAATGTGGGCTAGTGCGGATGTGAGGGGGCATGGAGGCTTATGCAGGTGTGAGGAGGCATGGGCGGCATGTGCAGGTGTGAGGGAGCGCGGGGGCATGTTGAGGTGTGAAGGAGTAAGGGGGCTTATGCAGCTATGAGGGGGCATGTGGGCTTGTGCAGTTGTGACCAGGCATGGGCGGAATTTGCAGGTGTGAAAGGGAATATGCAGGTGCGAGGACACACAGGGGGCTTGTGCAGGTGTGTGGGGGCATAAGGGAATATGCTGGTGCGAGGATGCATGGGGGGCTTGTGCAGGTGTGAGGGGGTGTGGGGGGTTGTGCAGGTGTGAGAGGGCATGGGGGTTCTGCAGGTGTGAGAAGGCATGGGGGCTTCTGCAGATGTGAGGGGGCATGGGGGTTCTGCAGGTGTGAGGAGGCATGGGGGCTTCTGCAAGTGTGAGGGGGCATGGGGGTTCTGCAGGTGTGAGGAGGCATGGGGGGCTGGGCAGGTGTGAGGGGGCATGGGTGGTTCTGCAGGTGTGAGGGGGCATGGGTGGTTGTGCAGGTGTGAGGGGGCATGGAATGTTGTGCAGGTGAGGGGGCATCGGGGTTGTCCAGGTGTTCGGGGGCATCAGGGTTGTGCAGGTGTTCGGGGGTGTAGGGAATTGTGCAGGTGTTCGGGGCCGTGGGTGAGCTTCTGCTGGTGTAAGGGGGCACCGGGGATTGTGCAGATATGAGGGGAATGTGGGCTCGTGCAATTTTGATGGGGCATGTTTGGCTTGTGCAGGGGTGAGTGGGCATGGGGAGATTGTGATGGTGCAAGCGGGCATGGGGGGGGCCTTTGCAGGTGTGAGCAGGCACGGTGGTTCTGCAGATGTGAGCGTGCATGTGGGGTTTGTGCAGGTGTGAAAGAGCATGGGGGGCTTGTGCAGGGCTGAGGGTGCATGGGGGTTTGTGTAGGTGTGATGGGGCATGGGGGGTTGTGGAGGTGTGAGGGGCATGGGGGGTTGTACAGGTGTGAGGGGGCATGGGGGGCTTGTGCAGGTTTGAGGGGACATGGGAGAATGTGCAGGTGTGAGGGGTCATGGTGGGTTGTGCTGTTGTGAGGGGGCATGTGGGGGTTGTGCAGGTGTGAACAGGCATGGGGTTCTTGTGCAGATGTGACGGGTCTTGGGGACTTATACAGGTGTGAGGGAGAATAGAGGAATGTGCAGGTGTGAGGGGCAATGGTGGATGGCAGGTGTGGGGGCAATGGGAGATGTGGTGTGAGCGGGCATGGGGATTGTGTATGTGTAAGCGGGCATAGGGGCTTGTGCAGGTGTGAGTGGGCATGGGGGATTGGGCAAGTGTGAAGAGGCATGCGGGATTGTGCAGGTGTAAAAGAGTACAGGTCTTTTACAGGTGTGAGGGGGCATGGGGGCTTGTGCAGGTGTGAGGGGCATGGGGGTTGTGCAGGTGTGGGGGGCATGGGGGGTTGTGCAGGTGTGAGGGGCATGGGGGTTGTGCAGGTGTGAGGGGCATGGTGGTTGTGCAGGTGTGGGGGGCATGGGGGGTTGTGCAGGTGCGAGGTGGCATGTGGGATTGTGCAGATGTGAAGCAGCATTGGGCTTTTACAGGTGTGAGGGGCCATGGGAGGCTTGTACAGGTGTGAGGGGGCACGTTGAGGTGTGAAGGAGTATGGGGGCTTACAAGGTATGAGGGGGCATGGGGGTTTTGCAGGTGTGAGGGGGCATGGGGGAATATGCAGATGTGAAGAGGGGCATGGGGGATTGTGCAGGTGTGAAGGAGCATGGGGACTTATGCAGGTGTGAGGGGTCATGGTAGGTTGTGCTGGTGTGAGGGGCATGGGGGGTTGGGCAGGTGTGAACAGGCATGGGGTTCTTGTGCAGATGCGTCGGGGCATGGGGGCTTATGCAGGTGTGAGGGGGAATAGAGGAATGTGCAGGTGTGAGGGGGCAGTGGGGCTTGTGAAGGGTGAGGGTCATGGAGGCTTGTGCAGGTGTGAGGGGCAATGGTGGATGTGCAGGTGTGGGGGCAATGGGAAATGTGGTGTGAGTGGGCATGGGGGTTGTGTAGGTGTGAGGGGGCATAAGTGCTTGTGCAGGTGTGAGCAGGCATGGGGGCTTGTGCAGGTGTGAATGGGCATGGGGGATTGGGCAAGCGTGAAGAAGCATGCGGGATTGTGCAGGTGTAAAAGAGTACAGGTCTTCTACAGGTGTGAGGGGGCAAGGGGGCTTGTGCAGGTGTGAGGGGGAATGGGGGGATTGTGCAGGTGAGAGGGGCATGGGGGACTTGTGCAGATGTGGGGGGCATTGGGAGATTGTGAAGGTGTGAGTGGGCATGGGGATTGTGCATGTGTGAAGGGGCATGTGCATTGTGTGAGGGACATGGCAGGTTGTGGAGGTGTGAGGGGGCATAGGGTATTGTGCTGTTGTGAGGGCACATGGGGGGCTTATGCAGGTGTGAGGGGGCATGGGGGGCTTATGCAGGTGTGAGGGGGAATGAAAGGATTGTGCAGGCGTGAGTGGGCATGGGCGGCTTGTGCAGGTGTGAGGGGCATGGCAGGTTGTGGAGGTGGGAGGGGGTATAGGGTATTGTGCAGGTGTGAGGGGGCATGGGGGGCTTATGCAGGTGTGAGGGGGCATGAGAGGATTGTGCAGGCGTGAGCGGGCATGGGGGGCTTGTGCAGGCGTGAACGGGCATGGGGGGCTTGTGCAGTTGTGAAGGGGCACAAGGGCTCTCATGCAGGTGTGTAGTGGCGCAGGTGATTGTGCAGATGTGAAGGTGAATGGGGGATGTGCAGGTCTGAGTGGGCATGGCACACTTGTGCAGGTCTGAACGGACATAGGGTATTATGCAGGTGTGAGGGGGCATAGAGGAACATGCAGGTGTGAAGGGGCATGGGGGGCTTATGGAGGTGTGAGGGGGCATAGAGGAACATGCAGGTGTGAGGTGGCATGGGGGGCTTATGCAGGTGTGAGGGCACATGGGGGGGCTTGTGCAGGTGTGAGCAGGCATGGGGGGCTTGTGCAGGTGTGATGGGCATGGGGATTTTACAGGTATGAAGGAGTACGGGGATTTGTTAAGGTGTGTGGGGACATGTGCAGGTGTGAGGGGGCATAGGGAATCTTGAAGATGTAGGGGGGGCTTGTGCAGGTGTCAGGCGGCATGGGGACTTGTGCAGGTGTGAAGGAGTATGTGGGCTTATGCAGGTGTGAGCGGGCACAGGGGATTGTGCAGATGTGAGGGGGCATATGGGCTTGTGCAGGTGTGAGGGGCATGGCAGGTTGTGGAGGTGTGAGGGGGCATAGGGTATTATGCAGGTGTGAAGGGGCATAGAGGAACATGCAGGTGTGAGGGGACATGGGGGACTTATGCAGGTGTGAGGGGGCATATGCAGGTGTGAGGGGGCATGCCGGATTGTGCATGTGCAAGTGGGCATGCAGGATTGGGCAGGTGTGAAGGAGCACAGGGCTTGGGCAGGTGTGAAGGCTCATTGGGGCTTGTGCAGGTGTGAAGGAGCACCAGGGCTTGTGGAGGTGAGAGGGGGAATGGGGGATGAGCAGGTGTGAGTGGCATGGGGGGGGCTTGTGCAGTTGTGAGGGAATGCCGGACTGTGCATGTGTAAGTGGGCATGTGGGATTGGGCAGGTGTGAAGGAGCACTGGGGGATTGTGAAGGTGTGAGGGGGCATGGGGTATTGTGCAGGTGTGAGGGGGAATGTGGGCTTCTGCAGATGTGAGGCGGCATGGGGGCTTGTGCAGGTGTGAGGGGGAATGTGGGCTTGTGCAGTTATGATGTGGCATGGGGGGCTTGTGCATGCGTGAGGAGCATGGGGGCTTGAGCAGGTGTGAAGGAATATGGGGGTTTGTTAAGGTGTGAGGGGACATGTGGGCATGTGAAGGTGTGAGAGGGCATAGGGGATCTTGCAGGTGTGAGGGGGCATGTGGGTTGTGCAGGTGTGTGGGAATGTGGGCTTGTGCAGTTGTGATGGGGCATGAGTGGCTTGTGCATGCGTGAGGGGCATGGGGGCTTGAGCAGGTGTGAAGGAATATGGGGGTTTGATAAGGTGTGAGGGTACATGTGGGCATGTGAAGGTGTGAGAGGGCATAGGGGATCTTGCAGGTGTGAGGGGGCATGTGGGTTGTGCAGGTGTGTGGGATTGTGCAGTTGTGATGGGGCACAGGGGATTGTGCAGGCATGAGGGGCATGGGGCATTGTGCAGGTGTGAGGGGGCAAGGCTGATTATGCAGGTGTGAAGGAGTATGGGGCCTTATGTAGGTGTGAGGGGGCATGTGGGATTGTGCAGGTTTGAATGGGCATGGGGGATTGGGCAGGTGAGAGAGGAAACTGGGGGATTGTGCAGGTGAGAGGGGGCACTGGGGGATTGTGCAGGTGTGAGGGGATATGGGCCTTTGCAGGTGTGAGGGGGCAAGGCGGATTGTGCAGATCTGAGGGGGAATGTGGGCTTGTGCAGATGTGAAGGAGCACAAGGGCTTGTGCAGGTGTGAGGGGACATGGGTGCTTGTGCAGGTGTGAACGGGCATGGGGGCTTGTGCAGGTGTGAAGGAATATGGGGGTTTGTTAAGGTGTGAGGGGACATGTGGGCATGTGAAGGTGTGAGAGGGCATAGGGGATCTTGCAGGTGTGAGGGGGCATGTGGGTTGTGCAGGTGTGTGGGAGTGTGGGATTGTGCAGTTGTGATGGGGCACAGGGGATTGTGCAGGCGTGAGGGGCATGGGGCATTGTGCAGGTGTGAGGGGGCAAGGGTGATTATGCAGGTGTGAAGGAGTATGGGGCCTTATGCAGGTATGAGGGGGCATGTGGGATTATGCAGGTGTGAATGGGCATGGGGGATTGGGCAGGTGAGAGAGGGAACTGGGGGACTGTGCAGGTGTGAGGGGGCACTGGGGGATTGTGCAGGTGTGAGGGGATATGGGTCTTTACAGGTGTGAGGGGGCAAGGCGGATTGTGCAGATATGAGGGGGAATGTGGGCTTGTGCAGATGTGAAGGAGCACAAGGGCTTGTGCAAGTGTGAGGGGACATGGGGGCTTCTTGGGTGCGAGGGGGCATGGGGGCTTCTTGGTGCGAAGGGGCATGGGGGACGTGTGCAGGTCTGAGCGGGCATGGGGCACTTGTGCAGGTCTGAGCGGGCATAGGGGGCTTTTGCAGGTGTGAGTAGGCAGAGGGTATTGTGCAGGTGTGAGTGGGCATGGGGGGCTTTTGCAGATGTGAAGGGCATGGGGGCTTGTACATGTGTGAAGGAGTACGGGGGTTTGTTATGGTGTGAGGGGACATTTAGGCATGTGCAGGTGTCAGGGGGTTTGGGGATCTTGTAGGTGTGAGGAGGCACGGGAGGTTTGTGCTGGTGTGAGGAGGCAGAGGGGCTTCTTGAGGTATGAGGGATATGGGGGCTTGTGTAGGTGTGACGGGTATAGGGGCTTTACAGGTATGAAGGATTACGGGGGTTTGTTATGGTGTGAGGGGACATTTAGGCATGTGCAGGTGTGAGGGGGCATGGGGGATCTTGCAGGTGTGGGGGGGTATGGGGGCTTATGCAGCTGTGAGAGACATAAGGGATTGTGCAAGTGTGAGTGGGCACTGGGGGATTGTGTAGGTGTAAGAGGGCATGGGTGATTGTGCAAGTGTGAGGGGGAACGTGGGACTTGTGCAGTTGTGATCGAGCATGGGCGGTATGTGCAGATGTGTGGGGGCATGGGGGATTGTGCAAGTGTGAGGGGCACTGGGGGCTTGTGCAGGTGTGAGGGGGCATGGGGGATTGTGCAGGTGTGAGGGGGCATGGAGAGCTCATGCAGCTGTGGTGGCACGGGGGATTGTGCAGATGTGAAGGGGAATGGGGGTGTGCAAGTCTGAGTGGGCATGGGGGAGCTTGTGCAGATATGAAGAGCATGGGGGCTTGTACAGGTGTGAAGGAGTACGGGAGTTTGTTAACGTGTGAGCGGACATGGGGCTTGTATAGGTGTGAGGGGCATGGGGGATTATGCAGCTGTGAGGGGGCATAAGGGACCTTGCAGGTATGAGGGGGCACGGGAAGCTTGTGCTGGTGTGAGGGGGCACGGGGACTTCTTAAGGTGTGAGGGGGTATGGGGGCATAAGCAGGTGTGAGGGGGCATATGGGACCTTGTGCACGTGTGAGGGAGCTTGGGGGTTTGAGCAGGTGCGAGGGGGCACGGGGGTTTGTGCAGATGTGAAGGAGCACAGGGACTTGTTAAGCTGCGAGCTGCCATAGGAAGGTTGTGTATGTATGAGGGGGCATGGGGGCCTCTGCAGATGTGATGGGGCATGGGGGGTTGAGCAGCTGTGAGTGGGCATGGGGGGCTGTGCAGGTGTGAAAAGCAGAGGGGCCTGTGCTGGTGTGCAGGGTAATGGGGGCTTGTGCAAAGGCATGGACAGGCATGGGGTGCTACCGAGGGTAAAGGGGTTCAGAGGGAGGGGTCAGTGGAATCAATGGTGGATTCCTTGGGGGCAAACTGAGGGTACCAGTGGTGGGAGGGGATGGTGATGGTTAAAGGCGGCAGCCGGGAGTCGGTTGGATGGGAGGGTGAGGGTGTGATGATGTCATGTGAAGGGAGGCTGAGGATTGTTGGAGGGGATGTGAAAAGTGACACAGATTTGGGGATCGGAAGGATGAGCACGAGCATGTCTGTCGTTACAGGGGTGGGATTTTCCGGAACATAGGGGACTTCTACATTTACCTGGACGGAACGCAAGGCAATGGGGGAGTGCTGAAGGGTGACGGAGGGGAGGTCGAAAGTGATTCTTGGGAGGGTGTCTATGCTAATAGACAGGGGGTGGGGGGGGTGCCAGGATGTGGGTGACAGGGGAATGGGAAAATGTGCTGGAGTGAACCTCAAGTGTTATTGCCACCATGGCTGATCGCAACTAGCAGAGCCTCGTGGTGGAGATCCCGAGATGCTTTATCAGAGTTGGGTCATCGGGTGCAGGAGATGCAGATCAGCTGAACTGGACAACTGAATACTCCAGCTTTTGGACAGGTAAGTGTGTGAAAAGCAAAGGCACAGCGTGTGCAGGAGACTTCTTGCATATGGCTCGCAAGGGTCCTGGCAAAGACCTCTGCCTCCCTGCAGATGCCTGATACCCAGGAACATGGAGTTTCCTTTGGAAGATGACGGGTGGGGGCGCAAAAAGCTGAAGGACTATCGTAAATAAACCACATCAGACATGATTAAAGTACAAGTGAACTATATTTACAATCATAGTACACCCGTGCAACCACTTGTGATTTCAGAATTTCTTAACTTTTCTTTCCCTATCACTTCCAAGTGCTCCCCGCAACATCCGCAGCAGGGGCGGAGGCATCTTGCTCACCCTGTTGTCTTGGGTGACCTTGGCAGCCGCCCTCTGGAGACCTGAGGCCTAGAGGGCCCCAGCTTACTTCGGTTGCCCTGCTATGGGGCAGCTGCTCCCTCTGCGGTGACAGAGGACAAGGTTGAAGGGGCCACAGGCAAAGGGGATTCAGCAGAGCTGGACACCGTCAGATAATCCTGAGTGAAGGTCCCAGAGCTGTCCAATTGCTGCTGCTGCTCCTCCCTGTGGGTGTCCAAAGGCACCTGCCTGACTCCTTGAGGGGAAGGGGTGCCAGGAGAGAGATCGAGATGCCCCGCCCCCCTCTTGCAAAGCCATTGCAGAAGCTCACCCATAGCTACAGAGATGGAGTGCAAGTCTGTGTGCATCTCTGGCAGAATCTGCTGGACTAGGGTTCTCCATGGAGTCTGCCACCCTCCCCATGGAGACCTCCATGCGTGCACAGATCAGCACCAGTTCATCAGCCAGCAGGCGGACAGACTCCTCCACATCGTGTGCCAACCATTGAGGGCCTCCGACATCTTTGCCTGATTTTTCCCGTATCTTGCTGCCTCTCCAGAAATTCTTTAAAGGCCAATTCTAGAAGCCCGTCATTAGGCACAAACCTCGCAGATGCCTCTTCCCCACCACTCCTCCAAGTGCCTGTGAGCTTGGCTGACCCTGCATCCTCTTGCAGTGGACCTGTATCCATACAGTGAGATCCTTCATAAACTAGAACTAATATTCACCAAGGTGTCTGTCTCTGGGCTGGTGGAGGGTGCTGGTGTTTGCTGTGACACCTCTACAGGTGCACTTTCTTCCTCCCTAATTTCCTTAGTCCTCTCCAGGCATGTGTTTGTGCTGGACAGGGCTTCCTCATTTTCTAGCCTCTTCCTGGTGTCACCTGTAAATGAGAGAGGAGAGAGCAATTGACAGCATGAGCTGCCTCCAATATGGAGGCAACCTTGACCCTGAGGTTTCTATGACATGCAAGGATCCTTACTCGATAGATGCCGCAAGCCAATCTGCCATCTCCGATGGGTCTGTTCTGCTCCACCCCTGCCAGCTGGGCTGCCCGTTCCTCAAAGTCAGTCAGTTCTTGAAACTTTGGCTGACTCCCTCTGTATTCTCCCTATCTCTACGGTTATGGGTTGTCTTCTCCTGCGCAGAGAAGAAGGGGTTGAGAGCAACTGCGTTTCATGTATCTTTCTCATGCTTCCAGTCTTACAAGTTACCCATTGGGTTGTGTGCCATGTGAGTGACGCACTACACGTTGTCCAGGATTCTGGGCCAGCACCCTTCAGAGCGGTGAGCCCATGCAGATATAAGGATAAAGCTGAGGCAGGCATGTCATCTGCAGTGCTTGCTGGTGTCCTCACTGACTGAGACCCTTTCCCCGCCACCCCCTCCCACACCCAGACAGCATGTAAGCTGTGTGTGTGTGTGTGTCTAAGGGTGAGGGACCTATAATGGCCTCTCCACCTGCAGAGTAGATGGACTGTAGTGGGGCTATGAGGCATTACCTCATGGTGCCACTGAGGCCCATGACCCTTACACCATTCATTGAGGTGAGTGTGAGTAGTTGAGGGTTTACTTACCCTGGTGGAGCAGATGAGGTCATTCATCCGCTTCCTGCACTGCAGGGCAGTCCTCATGGAGGCCCTGGGCACTGATTGCCCTGGAGACTTGCGGGGTTTGTGGCTCTGCTCGGCCTCCTCTTCCCATCCAATGGAAAGAGGATGTCCCTTTTGGCCTCCACTCGATCAAGGAGAGCCCAAGGACACTGAACTTGGGCGCAGGAGCTCCATGTCCTCTTCTGGCCATCTCCTCAATCAGCGTGGTGGGTAAGTTGCTGCAGAGACGCCATTTAAATAGGGCGCCCGATACGACAGCAGGGCGCGTGCCATCCAGCCTGCCCAGCCACGAGAAATGTCAGGAAACACCCAACTGCATAATTATTGAGACTAGGGTCACACGATATGGCATGAATTCCCAGCACCCTCTGCACCAGGAAACACTCCCCAGCTCCATCCCCACCACGGGACATAGTCCTGGAAGGGAAATTTCCGGCCATAGACAAATAAAGAATGTTAAAGCATCGTGAAGGAAGGGAAGTAGAAGCAAAATACAATTTTGGTGAGGAGATTTCTTGAATTAAAACCTGAAAACTATGGGATGATAGTTGCAGCATCTTTCCAGGTTAGGTCTCCACTGGTGGCCCTATGAGGCATCCCATTCAATGGCTGGACCATGAGATCCCTGGTTCAATTTTTAGTCCATGTTGAATTCTGTGAATTCTTTTTCTTTCCTCTCCCACAGTTATCTCTTTCCACTCTTTATTTTCCCCCCTTTGATCTACAACACAGTAACACTTAAGCAACATGTGGCTGACTCCAGCTAATTCTCATTAGTCACAAATGACAAACTATCTTCCTTATTCCAGTTTACAAAACAAATTCATGACATTGTATTAATGCGAACAAGAAATTGTTCAACTGTAAAATAAGTTCAATCTCATCCGTATTACAATAAATGGAAACATCAGCAAAATCTTATTGATTCTGCCCAACATTAGAATCTGTGTAAATGTCACAATGCCCAGAACTGTTGACACTTAATTGCCTTTTTCCCTAACTTGGTGGTGGGGACGATCAGGGGCCTCATGTTGGAAACCTTGGGAAGGGCTGTTTTTGAGTGGTGTGCCCAATCAAGGAGGCTCATCAGGCAGGCAGCCAGATGCAGGAGGTCGGTGTAAAGGCACCTATAACCTGATTCCTCTATGTCCCTGCCTCAATGAAGCTGCCACTGGTTTCCCAAAGCTCAGGGAACCTGGTCGACCAGAATAAAAGTTGAAAGACAGAAAGACAATGGGACTTGCAATATCATTATTGTATTTAAAATTCCAACCCACCTTCTCAGGTGGGTTGGTCGCCGGACAGCCGACCAGCTTCAGTTAGGTTGGGCTGGAGGTGGGATTTAGTCAGGAAACAAATCTTTCACACTTCATACCCCCTCTTTTGCCCTTTTTTAGATTAAAATCTCCCCTGACTCCCTCCTTTGAAAATATATTTTAAAAGCTTTTACTTAACATTCATTTTCTGACTCCTTGCTCTCAGCAACCATTCTCAGGGTGAAACATAGTTTTCATTGGCTGAAAATCAGCTTTAAATGCCAAACTATTCATGGCTGTATGTGATGTGGTTATCTAGGGTCAACACTTACAGCACTCAAACTAGGTGGATTCTTAAACTGAATCAAAAGTGTGTAAAATTTGAACCTTGATGCAAAGTTATTTCAAGCATGAACCACTGACACAAAGTGGTGTTCCCAATGCAAGATAGCTGTGTCGAGGCTGGCGGTCCTTCCCTGAGGGAATCGCAAGATCCCACTTTGATATTATCATGGGTCTGAATTTTAGCAAACAGGAAGATGCTCCAACATTGGTTCGCTTGGCCGCTCAGGTGGGAGAGGGAAGCGAATTTTGCTGCTTGCATGCAACGAACGGCCAGCAGCTGTGGGAGGCAGCCAATATTGAGGGGGGCAGGACGTGTGTGGAGGTCCTAGCAGAAAAACGCATCCGCCTGACTTACGAGACAGCAGCACCCGCAGGGCCCGTGCAAGAATATTTGGTGCCCAAGGCGAACCTTAAGCCTAGCGCTCACCCCCAGCACCTCACAATTAACCTTCAAAAATTAATATAGTGAAATGGTCCCACTCTCACACAACTGGTAGAAACTGTCAAACTCATGGGTAGTTGTTCTCGAAGGCCTGCCCTCGCTCCAGTCTCAAGCCTCCCACTTTGAGCACCGCCACTCGGAGTCACGAGATTCGAGCGGCCTGTTCCCGCACCTCTCGCGAGACCTCAACACCCGCCCCGCCACAAAACCACCCAAGAGCTTTGATTGGTTGGAAACACAGAACTCTGAGGTAAACGGGTATTTTTGATTGACTGGCCGTTCCTCGGTCATGTTGGGCAACAGAAACGAACTGAGCTGCATTGTGCGTACAAGTGAAAATTCTGCACACCCATTAGTCTCACTCTCATGTAACCGCTCTCTGGATTTGGTCTGACTCGGGGAAGCTCAAAGTCCTCCCGCCGCAGATCACTGGGTGAGGGCGGGGCTGAGCCACGAGCCGCTGAGCCTGACTGCGTTTTAAACCCAACGGCGCAACAGAAAAAGCACGAGCAGCGGCTGAGATCGGGTCACGGGATTTTGCAGGAAAGGGGGGGGAGGGAGAATCACTGGGTGAAGAAGGTGGCTGAAGGGCAGTTGCGAGCAGCTGAGTATGAAAACCAAGATGGCAGAGAACATGTCGTAGGATTTCGGGGTGGGAGAGGCTCAAGTGATTGGAGGATCAGTGAGCACTTGCCCGAGGGGTCAAAGAAAGGGAAGCTATCTGGATAGTCAGCGACCATCGGAAGGAAATGGGCAGCTGTCATTAACGAGCATGGCAGGGGGGGGCGGCGAGAGGAAGGAGCTCCTGCCTGCTTCAGAAAATTCCTGAGGAACTGAACTGAAACCACATATCTTTAAATTATGAGCAACTTTTCCACGAGTGCCCGGGGCACCGCATACCATTTTAAAGCTCTATGTAGCTTCAGTTCAGCTTTTTGCCAGGTTGCCGATGCCAGTGTGCTGCCCCTCCAAATTTTTACCGCCCTAGGCAACCACCTAGCTTGACTACTGGTTGCACCTGCCCTGAGCACCTGGCTTAAAGACATCACAAAAAAGACACCTGGCTGGAAGAGGAAGTAAGGGTTGAATGCAAGTCAATGGCTGCAGTTACAGGAAAAGCTGCGCCCAAGTTTAGTGATGCCTCCCTGGAGGCGCTCCTCATGTGGCGAGGGCACAGCAGGAGGTGTTTTTCCCACTGGACAGAGGAAGAGGCCAGACGACCTAATTAAGAAGGCATAGCTTGCAGTGGCAGATGAGGTCAGCAGTCGTGGGATGGTCACCCAGGCATGGTTGCATTACTGTGAGTGATTCATTGACCTGCTGGCATCTGGCAAGCTGAGTGGACCTCCTTATGCCAATTTTTATCCCTGGATGTCGCAACAGGCAATGTGAGATGAGTTTGATAACCTGGGCATCGGGCATGACCAGGCACCAGAGTTCACAGTGAGATGCATAATAGCCTCACAGCAGAAGCCCCTGGTCAGTCTACATTGATCGTGGCATTACCAATATTACATGGCCCCTAGCTACAGGCCTCGCAGTGGAGCAATACTGGACTTTGAAATTGATACAGAATGATGCAGGCAGCTGGGCTATGAGAGACCAGTGACTGTATGTCTGTGTTTACAGGAGAAGGAAGCTCACAAGTGAAGGCTGAGGCATTTGCAATCATCTTCAGGCAGAAGTTATAAGTGGATGATTCATCTTGGCCTCCTCCTGAGCTCCCCAGCATCACAGATGCCAGTCTTCAACCAATTCGATTCACTCCACTTGATATCAAGAAAAGGCTGAAAGCACTGGATACTGCAAAGGCTATAGGCCCTGACAACATTCAGACACACATACTGAAGACTTGTGCTCCAGAAGTAGTTGCACCCCTAGCAAAGCTGTTCCAGTACAGCTACAACACTGGCATCTAGCCAGCAATGTGGAAAATTGCCCAGGTGTGTCCTGTTCACAAAAAGCAGGACAAATCCAACACAGCAAATTACTGCGCAGTCTACACTTGATCATCAGCAAAGTGATGGAATGTGCCAATGACAGTGCTATCAAGCAGCGCATACACAGCAATAACCTGCTCACTTGATGCTCAGCCCAAGTACTGCCAGGGCCACTTGGCTCCTGAACTCATTACAGCCTTGGTCCAAACATGGACAAATATGCTGTACTCAAGAGGTGAGGTAAGAGTGATTAGTTGCCCTTGATATTAAGGCAGCATTTGAGGGAGTGTAGCATCAAGGAGTCCTAGTAAAACTGAAGTCAGTGGATATCGGGGGAAAACTCTCTACTACTGGTTGGTGTCATACCTAGCACAAAGGAAGTTGGTTGTGGTTGTTGGAAATCAATCATCTCAGTCCCATGACATTGCTGCAGGAGTTCCTCAGGGTAGTGTCCTAGGCCTAAGTATCTTTACCTGCTTCATCAATGACCTTCCTTGCATCATAAAGTCAGAAATTCGCTAATGATTGCACAATGCTCAGCATCATTCGCAACTTCTCAGATACTGAAGCAGCCTGTGTCCATATGCAGCAAGATCTGGAAAGCATTTAGGCTTGGGCTGAAAAGTATCAAGTAAGATTCATTCCATACAAGTGCCAGGTAATGACTATCTTCAACAAGAGAGAATCTAACCATCTCCCCTTGCCATTCAATGGCATTACCATTGCTGAATCCCCCGCTATCAAGGTCGCTATCAACATCCTGGGGGCTACCATGGACAAGAAGCTTAACTGGACTAGCCATAAATACTGTGGCTACAAGAGCAGGTTAGATCAAAGCTGGTAATTCTGTGGTGAGTAACTCCCCTCCTGACTCCCAAAGCCTATCCACCATCTACAAGGCACAGTCAGAAGTGTGATGGAATACTCTCCACTTGCCTGGATGAGTGCAGTTCCAACAACAATCAAGAATCTTGATACCTTCCAGGACAAAGCAGCCCACCAAATAGGCACCCAATCCACCACCTTAAACATTCACTCCCTCCACCACTGACTCACAGTGGCAGCAGTGGGTACCATCTACAACTTGCACTGCAGTAACTCACCAAGGCTTCTTTGACAGCACTTCCAAACCCGTGATCTCTACCACCTAGAAGGACAAGGTGAGCAAATGCATGGAAACACTACCGTCTGCAAGTTCCCCTCTAAGTCATATAGCATCCTGACTTAGGACTATATTGCCATTTCTTCACTGCCACCCAAAATCCTGGAACTCGCTTGCTACAGCACTGTTGATGTACCTACACCACCTATGGTGGTTCAAGAAGGTGGCTCACTGCCACCTTCTGAAAGGCAATTAGGGATGGGCAAAAAATGCTGGCCTAGCCAGCAACACCCACATCCCATGAAAGAATAAATAAATAAAATAAAGCAGAGTGTGGTGACGAAATGGGGGAGGATTGCCATTGCTCGCTGTATTGAGGCAGGTGGAGGAGGAGGCAATGGAGCTAGGAGGGTTTTCAGCAGGGCAGTCTCTCGCTGAGGGTAAGGTGTGCGTGGAGGACACAGAGTTGAATTGCTTCATGGAAGCATCCACTGAACCTTATGACACACACAACCTATGGCATACTGTGGCCAGTGATGAACACAGGGAGTTCCAGATGACAGACAGGCAGAAGGAGTTGGTTGAAGGCACAACACCCTGACATCACTCTCGTCTCTCCCACAGCTCATGTAGAAGATGAGACAACACCAAGGGCACAGCAGCTACTTGAGATTGCAGAGCAAGAGCCGCCATATGAAGAGACAGCATCACCTCATTCTCATGCCCCCTCCACTATTGCAGATACCTGCACATCAGTGGGCATTAATGCAACGTTAGAAATGTTGGCATCAGCTGGTGAGCATAGCACAGAAGTGTGTGAGCAGCTAATGGAGGCAGTGAATTCTGTGGCCAATCTCCATGGGAGGACTGAGGAAGGACCCAGCGATGCTGAGCCTCAAATGGATGACGAGCCTCTAGAATCATCAAAGTGGCAGTTGCTGGAAAGCGACGTGAAATGTGTGAACATTTGTCAGAGTTCCCAGAAGATGTTCACTCCCAAGGTCGGGCCATGGAGGAGAATATCCATGCCACGATTGGTGCCATGTCTCTGGAGTTTGAGCACATGGCTTCCTCCAGTGAGACAGCAGCGACCCTCATGGTGAGCCTCGTAGCAAACTACCCTGGTGGATGCAGGTGGTATACACTGACCTGGACACCATCACCTCATGGAGATGCACGGAGCACTTTGCAGGAGGTCAAGCACTCCTGGAGCACAGGGAATGACAGGTTGGTCTTGAAAGGGTGGAGGAGCGGCTGTCTAAAGCCCCTAGGAGCTCTTCTCATGGTGTCCCTGGTGTCAAAAGCAGCTCCTCAGCCCCTTTGCCAGTAACACCAATGCTTCATGAAGCCAGGACAACATAGGTGGCTCCTTCACGGATGCAGGTGGCTGCTTTGAGGGTCCCAGGTTCCTTCTCCTCCCAACTGCCACCCCCAGTTGCCGGGGCCTACAAGACTTCAGCCACCCAAAGGACAAACATTGCGATTATCTAAAACACTGGGGAAGAAAAGCAAGCAGCCTGCCTCCACTGCAGCTGCATGTTCTGGGACAACTAGTTATATTTCAGCCTCACTGGGTAATAGCTTATTGTGTAAGGGTGAAGATTTGGATCAATGCGTAAGATGGAAGGTGGTGTTTTGGTTCAGCTAAAGCCTCGAGTGCTCTTTCCTGCAGCATCCTGCACCATTCTCACCCTCACTGGAGGACTCAAAATCTGAGTACATGATGGCCATTGCTAATTGCTGCATTCAGGTCTGAAAGTCTCTTGATCTCCTAACTCTGCATAACGTGCACCTTGGAAAGGATCTTCCCATAATCTGCCTGCGAAGTGTGCATCCACTTGGTAATACCTCCAGCTTCACTCTCCTGTACCAATTCCAGCCACCACTCATTTGCCACTGAGCTCTTGCCTCCTTACAGCTCGTGAGTTGCTGAAGCTCTGTGGATCCCATACACCCCCAGTAACATTTAAAAAACACCTCAACATAGCTGTCAATCGGCTTCTCAAGAGGCTTAACTACCTGCCCACTGCCACAACATACGCACCTGACCCCACCATCCGACTGTCTCAGGAAAACTTGTGTGGTGGCAGGAACACTTTGGGGTTCCATTCAGATATGCTCCCACATTTTACTGGCCCCCAGCCTCCAATTCTGTTGAACTGGGCCGTAAGGCTCAGCCCATAAAATCATAGAATGTTACTGCACAGAAGGAATCATTGTGACTGTAGCGCTCTCTGTAAGAGGAACTTTGCTAGTCCCATTCCCTGCCTTTCCCTGTAGCCCAGCAAATGTTTTCTCTTCAGCTTGCCCAATTCCCTTTTGAAAGCCATAATTGAATCTGCCTCTTCAATCTCTCTGGCAGTGCATTTCAGATGCTAACCACCTGCTGTGTAAAAAAGATTTTCTTCATGTCGCCTTTGCTTTTTTTGCCAATTATCTTAAATCAGTGTCCTCTGGTTCTTGACCTTCCCAGAAGGAAAAAACAGTAAAACTTGGAAATGGCACTCGCCAAATTGATCTTGTATACTGAACATGGAACACCAGTCATACTGGTGCCAATAGTATTGGTTTTTGACAATTTTTAACTGCTTTTTCCTCTATGGGAACAGATTCTCCCAATCTATTCAGTCCAGACCCATCATGATTTTGGACATCCCTATCAAATCTCCTCTTAAGCTTCTCTTCTCTAAGGAGAACAACCCCAGCTTCTCCAATCCAAGCTCGTAACTGAGGTCCCTCATCCTTGAAACCATTTTCGTAAGCTTGTTCTGCACCCTCTCTGATGCCACTACATCCTTCCTAATGTGCGGTGCCCAGAATTGGATACAATACCAGAGTTGAGGCTGAACCAGTGTTTTATAAAGGTAGCATTCAAAGTAAATACATGTGTAAAATGTTAAAAATAAGTGTAATAAAGAGATAGAAAGAGAAAGTACTGACACCAGAAATCTGAAATTAAAGCAGAAAAGGTTGGGAATGCACAATGGGTCGGTTAGCATTTCAACTGGAAAGACAGATGGACGTTTTGGGTATGACCTTATATCGGAACTGAACCAGTCATGACCAGCATCTTTATAGGGCTAACAAAAACAAGGCAAGAACAACGGATAATGGAACGGTTGTGCCGGTGCTGAGGGAGAAGCAAAACATTAACGTATTCTTTGTCTTTAGACGATGACTCTTGGGCTTTGTATTTTCTTTATTTTCTGTTTACAATTGAATAATGAACAGCGTGTGCACCAGGAAAAACTATAAATGCCTGATAAAGTATTTATAAGATGGCTAATGAAGTAGCTATGGAGATAATTCCAGAAATGGAATGCATTGCCTGAGAGTGTGGTGGAGGCAGAGCCAATTGTGGCTTTCAAAAACAAATTAGATAAGCAGCGGAAGAGAAAATAAAATGTAGGATTATGCAGACAGGGCATGAGAGCGGGGCTAGCTAAACTCTTGCAGAGAGCCAGCACAGACTTGATGGGCTGAATGACCTGCTTCTATGCTGTAACCATTCTATGAAGTAATTGCTTTGTAGCTTCAAACACAAAATAAATGAATGAAAATGAAGCAGGCATTCCACGAATTAGGAGGATTCGGCATATTGTGAATCCTGCTGCTGTCAAAGATATGAGTTTACATTTTCTTATCAGAGATAATCTCGACTGGAATTTGGTATTGAAAGATCACTTGCTTAACCTTTAGTATGCTGAACCCACTTGTAATTCTAGGTCAGTCTTGTTAACATAATGCAGGCAGGATGATTTATCAAGTGCTGAGGCAGGACTTGAAGGTCTGCATAAGGTTAAAGTGACAACGCTCATAGGTTGTGGATTAAGGAAATGAATTATTTGGTGGTTTGCAACATTTGGAAAAATGCTAGCAGCACCGAGAGCATTTTATTTCTCAGATAATGCTGAATAGATTCAGCTGTATGAAGTAAGGTATGGAAGTGATGGGATGAAAGAGCCTTTTTTAAGACAGGTGCACCAGAAGCCCTGGGCAAATTGCACGGAAAAAAATGGCAGGAGGTAGTATATGTCAGACGCATTGAGCTTAATTTTCGGGCTCTGCCAATGCCAGGAATGGAGGCGGATCAGTCCTGAAAATTACGAGGCCGTCTGGCTCCCAACCTCATTCCCTGTGTCGGACATTTTGGTCAATGCAGGTTCAAGGCCTGGGAAGGCTGCCCACCTCTCATGAGGCAGTCAGACAATTAGACTCATTAAGAGCCTCTTTAAAGGTGAGTTGAATTGGCCTCCAGTTTTCCAATGTGTTGGACAGATCAACTGCCTGGAAGAGAGCACCCAGCAGCAGGCTAGGGTGCCTGCACTCCTGGCAGACATACAGGCCCTCTCTAGCTGCCTGAGTTTAGGTGCAGCCAAAAGCCACCCTGTAGAGGGATCCCACCCCGCCTTGATCTCTCCTTCCACAATGCCGGTCTGGCCCGGCCCCTATTTCTGTTTTCAAAAAGTGGCTGAGAGGGTACCTTCTTGTTGAATCCTCCTCCCAGTTTCTTACCTTGTACTGCAGAGGGGTGCTCTGTTGAAGGCTGGCCTCTGATTGGTCCTCCAGCTTTGAGAGCCTGCCTGGTATCCTCAATTGGACAGGAAACTTGTCTCCATGCCAATGAAGGGCTGACCTATGTGACAAGCATGACTTTAATCAGTTTCACTCCTGAGGTGGGTTTGGGATCTATAATTGTCCCAACCTGTTACTCACCTCCATGGGGAAGAAACAACCCATTAGAGTTATAAGCAAAGAGAGAAGTTCAGTGACCCTACCAGATCAGCCAGGATCAGAGAACCCATTGCTTTCTATTAGTTCAATATACTAAATATACATGAGATTTACACATTTACCTCCACATCACAGGGAAGGATTTTAAAGACTCTCACCTAGGTGGCAATGCCATGAAAATGATGGGGTGTGACTTACCGCCCCATTCCCACTGACTATGTGGTCAACACTGTACTCTCAGGACCTACTGATGGGTGGCCAGTGTGCTTGCTTGTTCAGGTGGTAAACTCTTTTAATATGTAGATCAGAGTCTGAAGTTATGCACGTGACCCAAGTGCCATTTTTAAAAATTCATTCACGCGATATAGGCTTCGCTGGCTAGGCCAGCATTTATTGCCCATCCCTTATTGCCCTTGAGAAGGTGGTGGTGAGCTGCCTTCTTGAACTGTTGCAGTCCATATGGTGTAGGTACACACACACTGCTGTTAGGAAGGGAGTTCCAGGATTTTGACCCAGCGACAGTGAAGGAATGGCGATATATTTCCAAGTCAGGATGGTGAATGACTTGGAGGGGAACTTCCAGGTGGTGGTGTTCCCATCTATCTGCTGCCCTTATCCTTCTAGGTGATGGTGGTCGTGGGTTTGGAAGGCGCTGTCAAAGGAGCCTTGGTGAATTCCTGCAATGCATCTTGTGGATGGTACACACTGCTGCTACTGTGCGTTGGTGGTAGAGGGAGTGAATGTTTGTGGATGTGGTGCCAATCAAGCGGACTGCTTTGTCCTGGACAGTGTCCAGCTTCTTCAGTGATGTAGGAGCTGCACTCATCCAGGCAAGTGGGGAGTATTCCATCACATTCCTGACTTGTGGCTTGTAGATGGTGGACTGGCTTTGGGGAGTCAGGATGTGAGTTACTCATTGCACAATTCCTAGCCTCTGACCTGCTCTTGTGGCCACAGTATTTATATGGCTAGTCCAGTTCAGTTTCTGGTCAATGGTAACCCCCAGGATGTTGATAGTGGGAGATTCAGTGATGGTAATGCCATTGAACGTCAAGGGGCGATGGTTTGATTCTCTCTTGTTGGAGATGGTCATTGCCTGAGACTTGTGTGGTGCGAATGTTACTTGCCACTTGTAGCCCAAGCCTGGATATTGTCCAGGTCTTGCTGCATTTGGATATTGACTGCTTCAGTATCTGAGAAGTCGTGAATGGTGCTGAACATTGTGCAATCATCAGCGAACATCTCCACTTCTGACCTTATGATGGAAGGAAGGTCATTGATGAAGTAGCTGAAGATGGTTAGGCCTAGGACACTACCCTGAGGAACTCCTGCAGTGATGTCCTGGAGCTGAGATGACTGACCTCCAACAACCACAACCATCTACCTCTGCTGCTCAACCAGCAGAGAGTTTTCCCCCTGATTCCCATTGACTCCAGTTTTGCTAGGGCTCCTTGATGCCACACTCAGTCAAATGCTGCCTTGATGCAAAGTCACTCTCACCTCACCTTGGGAGTTCATCTTTTTTGCCCATGTTTGAACCAAGGCTCTAATGAGGCCAGGAGCTGAGTGGCCCTGGCGGAACCCAAACTGGGCGTCAGTGAGCAGGTTATTGCTAAGCAAGTGCCGCTTGATAGCACTGTTGATGACCCCTTCTATTACTTTATTGATGATGGTGAGTCGACTGATGGGGCAGTAATTGGCCGGGTCGGATTTGTCCTGCTTTTTGTGTATGGGACATACCTGGGCAATTTTCCACAACGCTGGATAGATGCCAGTGTTGAAGCTGTACTGGAATAGCTTGGCTAGAGGTTGCGGCAAGTTCTGGAGTACAAGCCTTCAGTCCTCCATTCAAATCTTAATTTAAGGGTTTAACATTATTAGGAACTAGAGATAGTTTAAGTAAGTTATATTTGTATTTGAGGGCGTTAGGAATGAGTTTTAGCTTTAAGTTTAACTTGTCTTTCTGTATTTATGTGTTAAGAAAAGGGGGAACTTGAGATTTAGTTTCACTTTAAATGATGCCTGCATTTTAATGAGGTTTATGACTCTTAAAGCAGAGTTAAAACAAACAAAAGGTACAAAAAAACAGGCTGTTGCCCAACAATAGGAGGCCCACACAGGGGCATAAAGGAACCAAAAGCAGTTTGAGTTCAGTTGGATTATGCTCTAAGGTTGGAAGAGGTTGCCAGCAGAAGCAGCATAGGAGGGACAGTTAGCAAGTCTTAAACTAAAGTTGAAATCAGTTGCCAGGAGAAGCTGACACAGGAGAGGGAACTGCAAGAAGCAGGTTCCAAAAAATAAAAGAAGGAAGTCCCCAAAACCAAGGAGTGGAACAGAAAAGGTCCCAAGAAGACAATTAAGTCAAAGGACAAGGACAGGCACCTGGAAAAGGTCCTGTTAAGTGAAGTTAAAAGTAAGGAGCAGATAGGAGGGCTTCAAGTTTAAAGGGGGAAACCTGCAGGATGCAGACTTAAAGCAAAATAGGCTTGCTAGAAGCCAGAAGATCCAAGGAGACAGCTGAAGGTCTGTAAATCTTTACCATGGCATGTGAAGCAGTGGTGTTCAGTTGGCACGGCTGAGCATTTGAGAGAGAGTGCATGGAAGGCAAAGCTTGAATGCACATGGCGATCCAGGGGAGAGGAACATCGAAAGGAGAGTTTGAAACCCTGGAGGTGGACCCTTGCAGAAGTCATCTGAGAGAAAGCGTAATTTGGGAGAAGATTCCAAAGCAAGTTCTTTGAGAGTGGAGATTGGAAACCCTCGCTTGAAAGACGGAGTTCAGTGAGGCCAGTTGGCTCACTATGTGACAAATGTCGGGGGAGTTGATGAGCGATTCATAGCATCTGTTTGGGGTGGCATCTGTCACTTAGTTTCAGAGTGTGGTGTGCCTGACAACAGGTTGTCTATTGGTTTACATGAACTGTATACTTACTGTGAACATTAGCATATAAGATAGCTTATATAACTTGTGTTCCCCTTACAAATCTGCATATATCTGTAAAGGTAGAGTTGTGGGCGAAGGCGTATTGTAACATAGTTCAATTTTTCTTGGTTTAATAAACATTTTATTCTTTTGTTAAAAGTTCATCAGCTGACTCCTGTGACTCTGTTCAGCTGTCCTCCACGTTTCTAAACAAAAATTAAAAGCTAGGACCTATCAAGCCAGGTTCCACTCTGGGACCTGACTTTTCCAGTAGTAACATCAGCTGGGATCATAACAACAGGGTGGAGTATGTGTTGTGCAGATTGATTAATGTGGCTGTGTCAGCAGGAGCAGCTTGAAATGATGTATTTAAGGCAGGGAAGACTTATAAAGCCACTAGTGCTCTATGGATGCATTTGGCTGCAAATTTCTTTGCATCATGCAAAACAACGTAGTCAGAATCTCTTATGTGAGTTGTAGCCAGTGCAAACACTGCTCCTCTGTACTGAGGTATGTATGCCTCAGTCTGTAAACACCAGTGTGAGGGTGCAGCCGAGTGAGCACCATGCAACTTTGGCAGCCCGAACTGCTCCACATCTCTCTTGCTGCTTTTCTTCCTAAAAGCACAAGGGTAGAGGGATCCCCATAGGGAAGCCCATTGAGAACATAATAAAGGTTGAGACAAAAACGGCAGTGGCCTAACAGTTGCTATGAAGGCACGTAACAGCGATGTGAAAAGCAGACAAAAGATAAAAATACAAGTAGTGCAATCTTCATGTAGGTCTCTTTAAATACACATTTATTAACCGCATGATCCCTAGCAACCCTGGACAACCACTTTATGTGGGTGAGTGAATGCATCAGCGATAACCCAGCTGGAAAGCTAGGAATTTGCTGAAGAACATTAATATGTCATTCAGTGCTCATTTGCAGATGGAAGCTGTCAGACTGGTGAGTGTCAGGAAGAAATAGTGACAGAAAATTGCTTGGGGCACAAAAAGGGAGGAGAATTGGTGTGATCGATCTCCACCCTAATTTCCAGTCAGTTTTGCTAAGTTTAAGCTAATATTTAATGGCAAAAGCAAATGAAAAATCGAGCCTTTGACATCTCGTCAAAGCAGCGACGGAAATAATTGGCTCTGTTGGTGTGTGGAGATGGATGTGACTGAAGGAATAATTTTCATTGGTTAAAGTCTCCTGGTTATTAGTAATGCTGTAACTGCTAAACACACACTTTGTTTTGCAAATAAAAACACATTGTGATTGCTAAGTAGATATCCTTCCCTTGTTGCCATTCTTACTAAATCAATTTGTGTCTGGCTGGGCAGGAAAATATACAGAATCTTAGTTATTGTACAGTACAGAGGGTGGGTCATCTTACAGCATGCCAGTAATCATCATTGGATCAGCATATCTAATAAGTGATTGGTAGAGATATTAATCAGAGTTTGTCAGTGACTGAGGAGAGCTTGATGACTGAACTAACCTAATGTTCATTTGATGTCTTATAGAAAGACTGTTTCTGCATTAGACTTTCCTCTGTTCTTTGCTTATGTTTGATCGGCTTCTTTTGCCCAGAAATAAAAACTTGAAGCAGCACATTTCTGTCTACAACCCTTTGTGATATCTGTGCTCCTCCAATTCTGGCCTCCCTGACTTTTATGAAATCACCATCAGCAGCTTTGGCTTCAACTGGGCCCTGAGCTCTGGAATTGCCTCCCTAAACCTCCCCCCCACCCCCCCCCTACCTCATCACCTTTCTCTTCTCCTTTAAGTCGCTCCTCAGTTTGGTTACCTGTTCTAATATTTCTTTCCGTGGCGAAATTTTACCTGATAATGCTCCTGTGAATGCACCTAGGGAGGATTGTATCATATCAAAGGTGCCTTATGAATGTAGAAGTTGTTCTTGTTTTTGTATTCCTACGATGTTCACAGCTATGCAAGTGTGTGGTGACAGAATGTTGCGTTCTTATTCAATGGGTCAGCTGACAGTGGCTGATGATTGATACTGGGTGTGTGACAAAGCTGACAGAGAGACTTTGTTCCTAATCTAAGGATAGGTTGGTTACCCATTAAAAGAGCGTAGAACACATTTGTAATATATATACTTCAATAACAGACAACTAAAGTCAACTTTTGCACCATGCAGGATTTGAATATTTGACAGTGAATGATTTACTTGCAAAGTACTTATATTCAAAACAGGAATAGGAAAAATGGCGCTTTTTACAGCTGTTATTCAGTGATTATAGAAGGACAAGTATTCTTCAATGGGTTTTTTGACAATATAATGTCGAATTTACTGATCTTTTCATAAAAATATAATGAAGGTATAATCCTCTCAAAAGCATAAAAAGCTGATTCTCTCATTCGCACTCCTGTTGGTTGAGGTTTTTTGTTACGTGTGCAAGAGCGCGCAATTTTCCCTGCAGATTATTACTTTTTATAATCAGCTACATCCTGGCTACATTACGATATGTTGAGTGTGGTCACAGTTAGATCCATATGGAGGGCATCAAATACCAAATACAGCATGTATCGACTGTTAGTAAAGTGTAGGGACAGTGAGTCAAATGTATATGGCATCAACTACCTAATGCAGAGAGTATTGACTGCCAACCACTGGGAGTATCAGCTATCAAATACAATGCATTGATTGAAAAATATAGCAAGTGTCACCTGTCACATATTGGGAACATCAACTACCAAATACTGAGCACAATAACTGAAAAAAAACTACAGTGAATGCCAAACACGGAGAGCATTAACAAATAAATACTTGGAGCACTGAGAGCAAAATACTAATCAAATACCGAATGCAAGGAGCCCTGACTACTAAATATATGAAAAAGCATGTCAATTTCAGGGTTGATGGTGGGCGCTGGTGATTGGAGCTGGTATTGGAGTATTGGGGGGAGATTGGAAGCTGGGGTCGAGGAGGAGATTGAAAGGGTCAGTGCATGGGGAGACCAGAGGCCAGAGGGAGGGAAGATTGGAAAGGTGGTGGGTGAAAGGGAAAGATCAGACATTAGAGGGAAAACATGAGAAGGATTGAGGGGAAACTGGAAGAACTCTGGTTGATTAGAGACCACAGCCAAGGAGTACAGAGGAGGGAGGGAGAGATCACAAGGACCGGAGAGAGGGGAGAGATTGGTAAGGTCAGGTTGTGGGGGGTGGTGGGGTGCGGCCAGTGGCTGCTCTGGGAACAGTGGGTTAGAGATTGGATCGCTGTGGGGAAGTGGGTCTCTCATGGGGAGGGTGAAGGGAAAGCACTTTAGCTTGATGGGCCAAGGGGAAGCACTCCTGCTCCTCTTGTCCTAGTAACAGTACTGGAAAGGCAGCAGTCCTCACCTCCCTTTAGCTCCTGGGTTAAACCTAATTTGAAGGGAAAGATCTGAGACAAGAAGAAACCATAAGGACAAAAAGAATATGAGCAGGAGTAGGCCATATGCCCTTTTGAGCCTGCTCTGCCACTCAGTAAGATCATGGATGATCCTTAACCTGAACTGAACCTTCCCACCGATCCCCATTTCTTTCGAGCAGTGCTTTCTAAACTTTTTCCCACTGGGACCCTAATTCAAGGCTTCAAAATTGCCATGACCCCCCAGTGACACCTGTGAGAGCAGGGGTGGGGAGGGGTTGACTAGTGAGAGTGGTGGACAGAGTTTATAATCACCACATATTTTTAAAAACTTACCTTTGCAATGGGTTTCCTGGAGCAGGAATCAGGCTTCAAGCATCGGCCATTTAGGTCACGCCTACCAATAAAATAAAACACAAGGATTTGGGTTGTGGGGGAGACCTCGCAGCTGTTAACATTTAGTTGGACTTCTGCAGCAGCCATTCCAACCCCTCCCTGTCGTGACCCACAGTTTGGGAAGCCCTGCCTTAGAGTCTAAAAATCTATCTACCTCAAGTCTGAATATATTCAATGAGGGAGCAGCCTCAGCTTTCTAGGGTAGAGAATTCCAAAGGTTTGCAACCCTCCAAGTGAGGAAGTTCTTCTTCATCTTAGTCCTAAAATGGCTGTCCTCTTGATCCCCAGGTCTAGACTCTCCACCCAGGGAAATCAACAACTCAGCCTCAACCCTCATAAGCCCTTTCAGATTCTTATGTGTTTAAATGAGATCATTTCTCATTCCTCTAACTCCAGATAGTATAGGCCCAATTTACTCATTCTCTCATCATAGATCAACCTTCTCATCCCAGGAATCAATCTACTGAAAAGCAGAATACTGTGGATGTTGGAAATCTGAAATAAAAGCAGAAAATGCTGCAAACACTCAGCAGGTTTTGGCAGCATCTGTGGAGAGAACTAAACTTGAAACATTAACTCTGTTTCTCTCCACAGATGCTGATATGGCCTGCTGTGTGTTTCCATTACTCCACTGAAATTTTGTTGCATCCTTTCTAAGGCAAGTATATCCTTCCTTAGATAAGGAGACCAAAACTGGCCTTCAAGTGTGGTCATACCAAAGCTCTGTACAACTGCAGCAAGACTTCCTTATTCTTAGGCCAGGATTTTTACCATGTCGGGCGGGCACGGAGGGCAGGCCCGGGAGTGGTTGCGAAGCCGATTGCCGTCTGCGATCGAGCCAATTAATGGACAGCCAGCGTGAAACGCATGCTGCAGCGCTCAGCACTGCCGGGGTGGGGGCGGGAGGAGGGCTAACGTGGAAGTTTGTGTATGCATGCGAGTGTGCGCAATGAAAGCTCCCTGAGGCACAGAGCTTCCTCAGGGAGCTGAAGATTTAAAAACACAAAAATAAAAAAATTACCACTGTTAAAAACATGTCCCCTCATGTGACTTTGTCACATGAGCAGGGACATGTTATGAATGAAATTTAAAAATTCTTATTTCATTTTTAATTGCTGTTGGAAACCTCATCCCACTCGTGGATGAGGTTTCCTAAAAAATCCAAAGGCTGCTTGGCCTTTTCACCTGCCTGCCAATGGTAATGCTGGATGGGTAGTGAAAAATTTCAGTCAATTATTACTTTAATGGCCTTAATAGGCCTGTTAATTGTCAGCGGGTGCGCTGCCGACTCCTGCACGTGCCTGCCAACCGAAATATTGCATCATGATGCTGGGACGCTCGCTGACATTATCGCGCAACATTTTACGCTCGCCCGCTCAGCGAAGTTTCTGCCCTTAGATTCCAGCCCCCTTGCAATTAACACCAACATACCCTTTGCCTGAATACTGTACCTGCATGTAACTTTATATAGGACACCTAAATCCCCCTAAATATTAATATTTCTCATCATTTAAGAAAATATTCAGCTTTTCTACTTTTCCAGCAAAGTACCCCAACCTCATGTTTCTGCACATTTTACTTCATCTGCCAACTTACTCCCCACTCACTTAACCTGTCTATATCCCTTTACAGGTACTTTGGGCAGAATTGTCCCAGATTTGCACAAAGTGCGGTACTGGGTGGGAAAAGGGATGTTTTACCCTCAGGCCACAATGGCAGCTTTTTGCGCCGTATTGTTCCATTCGCGGCGCGTTCTGCCTCATTAATAATGCATTCACAGGAAACATGCCGGATCGTTGGCGGGCTCGGATTTGTACACCCCACCATGACCTCAGTGCTTCCTTGCCCCGGGCACTATATTTAAAGCGCACCAGATCACAGCCTACTTCATGTCTTCAGACCAGGACTGCTCCAGGCGACAGATGGCCCTGAAAGCAAAGAAGATGGCAGCCCCAAAAATTTAGTGGCACCTCTCTGGGGCACCTGCTGGACACAGTGGAAGGCCACCGCGATGCCCTCTACCCTCCGTTCTGGCCGCAGGAGGTCCCCCAGAGTCACTGATCTGGCCTGGGAGGCAGTGGTGGTGGCAGTCAATGCCACCGGAACACAGAGGAGGTCAGTCATCCAGTGCAGAAGGGGGATGGATGCTCTCATCCGTTCCACCATGGTAAGCCAACCACTTTATCACTCTCAACTCACACAATCACAAAACCCATCACACATCCACAGGGATCTCACACCACAAGGGACAACACCACTAACTCTCAAACACACCCTCACATCTCCATCAAGCTCATGTCCTCTGGAGTTCCCGTTCTCATCCCATTCGTGGCTCCGCTCACCACAGAAACATTCCACGTGGTGCCATGCGTCCTGCTCACATTCTCTCCACCTGTTTTCATTCAGAAGAAGCTGGCTCACAACAACAGGGAGAGGTCCCAGACTGGGGGTGGTGTGGCCCAGATTAGGCCCCTCACTCACTTTGAGGACCGTGCCATCGTGCTGACTGGTGAGGATGTGGACCGTGCCTGTGGCGATGGTGAGGCTGGCAGCGAACACCCACATGAGGATCCTGCACCCTATCATCCCTCTCTCAATGCAACTGTGAGTACTGTTTCCTACTTTTGACTCTGCTGCCATGCACTAATTATCTCTACTTTGGTTCACAGGGAGCTCTGCCAAGCAACCAATGCCCTCAGCCAGCCAGTCCCTCAGCTCCATCCACATCCTCACCTCCAGCCAAGAGGACACTTCCTCCATGGAAGAGCTGGAAATAAGCAGCCTGGAAGACCCGTCACAGCGCTTACCCACACCCTCCACCAGCACAGACAAACACACCTCGGTGGGACCTAGATATAGAGCAGGCTCAGATTCACAATCTGGTGGTCACTGCATGGACACATGTCTGCAACAGGGGAGGTAGGTACAGCCGAGTTCCCCAGCATTTGGAGGACTGCTGGGGAAGAGACAACTGTGAGGTCTGAGTCAGATGACGAGCCTTTGGATTTGGCCTTCCAACTCATCCCGGAGAGTCAGCAGAAGGCGGGGGAATATCACGCAGTGTGGCTGAAAGCCCAGTTAGTGTAGCTGGAAACGAGACAGAGGAGTGTGTCCGGCTGCTCTCTGATGAAGTGGTGCCCACATGTGCGCATATGGAGGTCTCCATGGGAAGGATGGCAGACATCATGGAGACCCTGGTCCAACAGAATGCAGAGATGCAGACAGACCTGCACTCCATTGTGGTAGCCATGGGTGAGTTCCTGCCCTGCAGTACGAGAGGGAAACAGGGCACTTGATGTCCCTCAAGATGCTCTTACCCCTCGAGGAGTCAGGCCAAGGCCCTCGGGCACCCGAAGGGAGGAGGAGCGGCAGTTGGGCACCCCTGGGTCATCCATCAGGAATTTTAGAGGCTGTCCTCGGCCTCTGAGTCCCCTTTGCCTTTGACCTCAATCTTGTCTGCTGTCACCGCAGAGGGAGCAACTGGCCCACAGGATGACATCCAAAGCAAGCCATCAAGGGGCCATCAAGGCTTTGACTCTCCAGAGGATCCACGCCGAAATCATCAGAGGCAACAGGGCCAACTATTGCACAGGCTATCTCCACCCCTGCTGTGGATGTCAGGGCAGCACCTAGAAGAAGTGGTTGGCCTAGAAAAGTTAACAAATTCTCATCACAAGTGGTTTGTCACTTTACAGTCTGAAAATATATTCACTTTCACTGAATAATTGCATAATGTTGTCTTTCAGCCTCATTTACAGGCTTCACGAGTCCTCCCCCTGCATTCTCCCTACTAACAGTTCAGCTGTGCACAGCCAGACCACAAGTGATTCTGGAGGGAGAAGTGGGTTTGTGGCAGGTCCTTTCCTCATCCAAGCACTCTCCCATGCACGTGGACCCATCATCCATCACACTCATCTCACTGTCCCGAGCATTTTCAGTGCTGCCTGCTGGGGTTCTCTGAACTGACCTGCATCTCCGCCCACCCGCTGATTGCACTCCCATACAGTACCTGTGCCTGTCCAACATAGGCTCCGCTCACTTTAGATTTGAGAAAAATGCTAGTCGTCATGTCTCTGATCAGCTACCCCATCCTTTCCCCTCTCCCAATCACCCAAGACTTTCCCGGCATCACTGCTGTCCACCCCCGGAACACCTTCCACCTCCTCATCGTTACCTACCAACCCAAACCCTTCTCATTCCAGGATGCCCATGTGAATGTGCACGTTCCCTATCTTCCTGGGAATCCCAACCCTATCCACATTGACCTCTCTGACCTCCTCTTTCCCACCCCCCCCCGGCTCCATGTCTGCCTCTGAGTCCCCACCAACCATCCACGCCATCCCATCTACTGCTACTGTCACACTCTCACCCTCTCATACCATTCCATCTTACCATGCCACCCTCAATTCGCCCCCCCAAGGAGGCAGTCATTGATTCCACAGATCCCTAACTAGCATATTCACATGGACATAGCTTCGCTCGCTTACACCTTCCTGCAAGCTTACTCCTTCCTCCGCCCTTACTCCTTCATCGCCCTGGACTCCTTCCCCGCTCTGAACTCCCTCCTCCCCCCGTCTTTCCCTGGATTCCTTCCTCTCCCAGACTCCTTCCCTCTCCAAACTCTTTCCTCTACCTAAACTCCTTCCCCCCCTCCAAACTCCTTACCCCCTTGAACTCCTTCCCCTTCCAAACTCCTTCCTTTGCATTTTACTCCTCCCTTACACCTACCTTCCCACACTGTATTCTCCCCCATTGCACCATCCCCCTTACTCCCTTACTCACTCCTACCCCCTCCCAATCTCACCATCCCTGGCACCTTTGTCCTACCCCCAATCTCACCCCCTTGACACCTTCGACCCCCATCCCTACCTCACCCCCCAACATCTTCATTTCCCCCTCCCAACCTCTCCCCCAGTACACCTTCCTCTCCCACTCACAGTTGGACCTTCCTCTTTCCCCCTTGCTGATCTTCCGTAATAGCCCGTGGCCAAGACCGTGATGTTCCGAAGAGATCCAAGACATCAACGGAGAGTTTCCATGAGCTGCTTCACGGTGGAGCCATGTCCATGAGAATCCACCCAGCATACGATGCATGTGTTCCTCCAGGGTCCATTAGCTGTAGGGCTCCAGCATCTTCTGCTCCTTGGATGTCAGTGATCTGAGCAAGGCCCTAATGATGAGGCCTGACTTCTGCATGTCACACTTTCCAGAGATGTTCTGGGCTGGTGTGTTTTCCTGCTGGTGTAACAGAAAATCTGGCATGGGGGGGACGATTCCGGTAGGGCCTTACGATGCAAAATGGGTTCATGTTGGCCTCAAGGCGGGTTTGGCATTCTGCATGGTGGACACCATCAGATGATTCTGCTGTGCTTTCATGCTGGTGTGAAATCGATTCTTGGTGGCCTTGCCATATTTTCCACCTCCCTGCTCGCCATGATGCCCAACGCCAACCTTTGTGTCCTCCTTACAGCTAGCTGTCCCACTTAACTTTGCATCGTCAGCAAGCTTGGATGCATTACATTCAGTTCCTTCATCTAAGTCATTAATATAGATTGTAAATAACTAAAGCCCCAGCAGTGATCCCTGTGGCACCCCAGTAGTAACTGCCTGCCACCCTATTATTATCTATTTATCCCTAATCTATGTTTCCTGTTAATTAACCAGTCCTCTATCCATGGAAATATATTATCCCAAACCCATGCTACCTTTTCTTCAGCAACAAACTTTCATGTGGCAGGAAGGCAGGGTGGTGTGCTAGCCACCTGACATAATTTACACGCTCCATCCTCACCCTCCCTGGCAAAAACATGTCTGGCAGGGGGCCGTAAAATCCATCCCACTGAATATCAAATGCAGGGAATAACACCTGTGAAATAGAGGGAAAGCTGACCAAAAAAATAGAGGGAATACTGAATGTCAGATATCAGGAATAGTAAATGCCAAATATACTGATTGCTAAATACAGGGAGAATTAACTGTCAAACAGGGACTACTGTCTGTAAAACACATGTAATGCCAACTTTCAAATACATGGAATACTGACTGTCAAATACAGGATATACTGACTGTCAAATACAGGATATACTGACTGTCAGATCCAGACAATACTGAATTTCAACTACAGGGAATCGAAGATGTGGAACACTGACTCAAATAAAGGGAATACTGAGCGTAAACAGAAACAGAATATTAACTGCCAACCACAGGGGACACTGACTACTAAATATAGGAAATACCGACTGCAAAACACTGGGAGTACTGGATACCAAATCCAGAGAATTCTGACAGTCAAAAACAGAATACTGTCTGCCAAATGTAGGGAATACTCTCAGTCAAATTTAGGGAATACTGACTGACAAAAAAAGGGAGTACCGATTGCTAAATATGTGGAACACTGACTGCAAAATACAAGGAATACTGGTTATGAAATACAGGGAGCTCCCAGCCACCCAATCACAAAGTAAATTGTAAGTGTGAGTGCTGGGCATGGGTCGCAAATGCAATCAGGCAATGGGGTCAGGCATAGAGTGTCTGCTCCTGCCATTAGCTGACTCAATTCCAGGTTGGCCAGGCTAGCGTCCAGTTTTTGCAGGTAGGGAGAACTGGTGCCAACTGGGAGAATGATCATCCGCCTGCAGGGCAATCTGGACAATTTTTATGCGATTCACAGCTTCCATCGCTCCTTGACTCTCTGCGTCAGTTGACCCCCATCAACCCCCCTTTCATCTACATCGTTATCTTTTTGGTTTCTATCACTCTCCCCACCCCCATTCAGAAAAGTGTGGCTCCACAGTTTAGCAATGCCTCCCTGCAGGTTCTCCTCCAGGCTGTTCAGAAAAGATGGGAGGTGCTCTTCCCCAGGGATGGGAATAGGACTCTGTTACAATAAGGTGAAGAGAGGCAGAATGGCTCCGCCCTTTACCCACAACTCATTTGACCACAACAGCTTTTCATTAAAAGGATATGCTTGCCAATTCGGTGAGTGGCTAACTGTTTAAGCGCCTTGATGTAAAAGACACAAACAGACAAGTTTTCTTAAGAAAAAAGGATAGTTTTTTATTGTAGCTAACCCAGTCTAAGTATAAATAATAAAAACACACCAACTTTCATGCACACACACACTTGGATTAAACAGGCTTTTTCGAGTCTGATAAAAGTTGGAGGTGTACGAGTCTTGTAGATTGATAACGGGGATGGTTTCAGGCTGAGCTCATTGGTTTCGCTGGATCTGAGGTTGGGATGATTTACATACATTGACGGACGATTTATCTTTTCTTCCCGCGACAGCAGCTGCTGGGTTGATTTTAAAAAAAATCTCTGCCTGGTTCTCCTCCAGGCTGTTCAGAAAAGGCTGTGCATGCATAGCCAAACAACAGACAGGGCTCAACCTTGTAAGTTGGACGGGGAGAGAGAGAGGGAGGTCCACACAAGGGTCTTGCCACTTTGGCATCTTCTCTGCTTTGGTCTGTGGCTGGAGAAAACAGTTTCTTAAAACACAAATGAGGGTTAGCTGGCTTGTCACATGATCCTCTCCATCCAACTGACTAGTGACCCACATATGGTTATGGCTTTTGAATTCCAGGGCCTGGATTTTTCCTATGGCGGGCAGGCTGGGCAGGAGCGGCAGGGGCGGGCGTGGAGCTGATCACTGCCGGCGATTGGCTCATCGCCGCCATTTTATGTGGGCGGGCCAATTAAGACCTGCCCAGCGTAATGCGCGGCCAGTAGCGCTCAGCGCTACCTGTGTGGGCAGGGGGAGGAGGGAGAGTCAGGGCCTGCGCTCTTTCTTGCATGCATGCGAAAGAGTGCAGCAATCTCCCTGAAGCACAGAACTTCCTTGGGAAGATTAAATAGAGAATAAAACATTTTAATAAATGATGTAAAAATTGATTTAAACCTGTCCCCTCATGTGACAGTGTCACATGATTTGGGACATGTTTGTGAAGATGGTAAAATTAATTTATTGGTTTTATGGAAGCTTCAGGAAACCTCATCCCGCCCGTGGATGAGGTTTCCTGAAAAATGTGAAGGCTGCTTGAGCTTTTCAGCTGCCCGCCAACCCGGCGCATGCCCGCCAAACGAAATATCGCGATGTCACCCGATGTCATCGAGCGTCATTTTACAGATCGGCGTTTTGGGCCTGCCCCCGCACGCTGACCGGGAGATCCAGCCCCAGGTGTAACTTGATTAGATGAAATCCTCTCAGAGTCAGACACAGTTTGTCTGAAGTGATTACATCAAATACTTGTTCCTGATCCAGTTGAGTCTGGATGTCCTGTGAATAGCTCAGGAGATGTGACTCATTCACATTCTTCTCAGGTGCTTGCTTATCTTTGATGGGTTCCTGCAGAGAGGTTGGCTCCACTGAATGACTTTTGAATTTGTTATGTACAATAATAAAAATAATCAACTTTCTTCGAAACTGCAGTGTCAAGTCACTGGAATGTTGTCTCAGTCTTTTTTAAAATTCAACCAGTAGTTTTCAGCCAGTAAATGCATAAAGTCATTTTCAATATAAACCATATCTTCTCAAAAAGACCCCCCTGCTTGACCAAGGCTGCCCGGACAGAGATGGCAGAAGAGGTGAGCAGCAGTTTGATAATGGCCCAAACCCCTTGGCCTTCTAGGGGGTAGAGACTTGTATAGTGAGGTATCGCTAGATGGAGGCTGGCAGATGTGAGCTTACGCTCGGAGCAGGCAAAGGTTTGTAGGTGAAGTGTAGTTGGTGCAAATTCTGAACAGGCAGTTATTGTGTCTTCTATCTCACAGATATTCAGAGGTAGCATGTGTTAACAGGAGCTTTATTACAATTGTAAATAAGCTATTTTTATTTTTCTTGGACTGTGGCTTTAAAAACTACTATGGCTGCAGTTGAAAGGCATGTTCACTGGAGTAAGATGAGGAATATCTACAATATTGTTTTCCTGGAACAGAGTGTGCCATAAAAGAACAGGATAGTGCCGGAAAGGAGTCCTGGACTAAGGGGAACTGCCTGACGACAGCATTTTAATTGGTTCCTGACCAGGTTACCAGGGTTTTATGTGGTAACAGTGCAGGCAGTACAGCACCTAGCCTGCAAAGAGGGAAGATCTAAAACCCCTATCTCCTGTGTTTGTAAGATTCCAGTAATTCTGCCATAGTAGCTAGCTGGCTATACCTCACATCTCCGTAACCTGCTTTCTCTGGAAAGGGAAAAGGGGAAAAACCACCAGTAGAAGCATTGAAAAGCAAGTTTTTCAACCAGTGAATCACAGACTGAAAGTGCTGGGAGACCACCTCGTGTCATCAACAACAAACTACAAGGAATTTGGAAGACATTAATCAAAATCAACCCATCTAATCCTTCTAATTCTGTATTCCGGATTGATGCTATTGAACGGTTTTACCTCACCCTTAAAATCCATGTTTTGTGTGCCGTGTGTGTGTGTGTTTGTGTATAGGGGTTTAAGAAGGGGTAGAGTTTAAGTTATAGAGTTAGAAGTTAGCAGTTCATATTTCTTTTGCCACTAGTTAAAGATGATTTGTTCAATAAACAGTTATTTACTTATTAAGTTTACAAACCTGGTGCTTGTATTCTGTTAATCTAAATTAAACAGTTAGGTAGAATTGGAGCAATCTGGTAGCTTGGCCAAACATTGCACATTTGTCGCGGCTCAGGGAACAGTGGGGCTTGATATTACAGTGCACTGTGCCCAGTGAGTCATGACAAAGTTTGGGGGCTCGAGTCCGGGATAATTAATAATCCGGAACAAAAGACAACGATGATTTAGTGAGTAATAAAAGCAAAAAGGAAACACCAGGTTTGTACAGTCAAAAATAAGATGGCACTGGAAAATGCTAAAGCTTTCCTGCAAGTGGAAGAGATGTCCCTGACGATTTTACAAAGGATCCCAAAAGCCAGGTTAATTGAATTGGAAAGTAAATTAAGAGTAGGATTGCCTGCCAAAGCTAGGAAGGCAGAGATAATCAAGGAGATAGCACAGCATTTAAAACTGGAAGGAATACCTGAGAGATTGAGTTCTCCAATGGATGATTCATTGGAATGGGCTCACATTCAGCTGCAAATAAAAAATTTGGAACTAGAGGCAGCAGAAAAGGAAAGAGAAAGGGAATTCTAAAGGGAACAGGCAGAAAGGCAGGAGAGAGAAAGCAAACAAGAAATAGAAATGCGAAAACTTGATCTCCAGAGGGAATTAGAAATGGTGAGATTATAAAAGGAGGAAAGAGAAAAAGAAAGAGACAGAATTCCAGCTTAGAATGATGGCAGTTAAAAAAAAAGACACCAGGAGGTGAGGCAGGGCTTATCTCCAGATCAGAATCCAATGGAGAGATGTTTACATTTTTACAAGCTCTTCCAAAATTTGAAGAAAGAGATATTGAAGTATTCTTTATTTCATTTGACAAGATAGCTGAACAGATGAACTGGCCAAATGAAAACTGGACATTGCATGCAGAGCAAATTGACAGGTAGAGCACAGGAAATTTATGCTTCACTGTCAGAGGAGGTTTCTAGGGATTATGATGTGGTGAAAAAGGCCATTTTGAGTACATATGAGTTGGTCCCTGAAGCATACAGACAAAAGTTTCAAAATTTAAGGAAACGGCCTGGGCAAACTTAGATTGAATTTGAAAGGATTAAACAAAGTAGTTTTGACAGATGGATACGAGCATTAGGAGTTGAAACTATCTATGAAGTTCTCAGAGAGACCATTCTCTTGGAAGAATTTAAAAACTCCCTGCCTTCTGTAATAAGAACCCATGTGGAAGACCAAATGGTTGCAACTGCTAGACAGGCAGCAGTATTGACTGACACTTATGGGCTGATCCAAAACTAAACCTTTTTACATCACCCCCATAAATTTGAAAAGGATAGAAAGTGGGAGAGTGAAAGGAAGGCAAGCAGCCAGGGTAAAGAATGGATAGCTGGGAATACCTTGAGATCTCCTCCCTACCTCAGGAAGGAAGGTATTGAGGGTGGAGGTGAAACTCAAAGGTCTAAGTGTTTCCATTGTAATAAAGTTGGACACATTCGTTCAGAATGCTGGAAGTTGCGAGGGAAGCCAATGGGACTTATTGGAGTTCGTAAGAGTGAATCCAAAAAGGAACTCAAAAAGAAAATGCCACAGACCAAATTGTAGCTTTAACTGCAAAGAAGGGTCTGGAGGTAAACACTGCTGTGAATGCAGGTGAAGTGAATAAGGTAGATGAGAGATATAAAGGGTTTTTGTCTAAAGGAAAAATAACCCCTTTTTCATCAAATGATGCAGCTAAACCCATAACTATATTAAGGGACACAGGAGCTACTCAAACTCTTTTGCTGGGGAAGGACCTAATTTTCCCTCCAGAGAGTTCAATGAAAGCCAAAGTATTGGAAAACGGGATAAGTAGGGAGTATGTCCCGGTTCCATTGTACAAAGTGCAATTGGAGAGTGATTTGTTGTTTGGATTGGTGGTTGTAGGAGTGGTTAAAAAATTACCCATGGATGGAGTTGATTTACCCCTGGGGAATGTTTTGGCAGGAGTGAAGGTTATAGCTTTGCTCATAATTACAGAATGTCCAAGAGATGCTAAAGAGACAGCGCAGTTGAAAGAACAAGTTCCTGGTATTTTCCCATCATGTGTGGTGACCAGAGCAATGGCTAAACAAAGTCAATCACTAGAGGTCAAAGTAATACCACGAGCAGATGTTAGAGTAGCCAAAACTTTCTTTAAGGATGAGGATAATTCAAAGGAAGTGTTTGGCAGGTCTTCATTAATTGAGGGTCAGAAAGCAGATCCAGAGTTAAACAAGTTAGCATAGTTAGCTCACACTGAAGCTGAGGCTGGAGGAGTCCCGAAGTGCTATTATTTTAAAAATGGAGTTCTGATGAGGAAGTGGAGACACCCTCACAGACCTGCGGATGAGGAATGGACAGTTGTTCATCAGATAGTGATACCGCCCAAATATCGTATGGAGATATTGTGAGTAGCGCATTAAATCCCCATGGCAGGACATGTAGGAATACGGAAAACCCAAGCATCAATAAACAGGCATTTTACCTGGCCAAGACTTCATAAGGACGTGGTGCAATTTTGTAAAACATGTCATACATGTCAGGTAGTAGGTAAACTTCAGCATTTAATCAAACCAGCATCTTTAATACTCAGACCAGTTTTTGAAGAACTATTTAGTCGAGTATTAGTAGATTGTATAGGGCCATTACCCAAAACGAAAACAGGACCATATAAAGTAGCACAAGGGCGGACTAATGGAAAAGAGTTGGAGAAACAAATCAAGTCAAAATCCAGCACATGTGATCCAGAGCAGAGTAACGGTAAAGAGGTGAAATCCAGAAGTGGAGATCGTAAACAGAGTAAAAGCAGAGAGCGAGACAAAAGGGCCAAATCAAAATTTAGATGTAAAGTTCGGGTAAAAGAAAAAGTGAAGAAAGAGAAAAACATGCAACTTCAAGAAGCAGAGGCAGGGAACAAAAACACAAAGAAAACTGAGTTAAATACATTAGTAATGATGTGGAACAGGGCAAGAGTAAAGATCAAGAAAAAAAGAGCAAAATCCAAAAGCAAGGAAAGGGATAGAGAATCCAGTGGGGTACTTTTCCAAGAAACTAAATCAATATCAGAGGAAGTACTCTACAGTAGAAAAAGAAACTCTAGCATTGTGCTGTCTCTTCAACACTTTGAAGTTTATGTCCAACACAATAACAAAGAAACACTAATCTATACTGATCACAATCCGCTAGTGTTGCATTGAGAAGTATAAAACTTGAAATACGAGACCGTTTAGATGGAGGCTATTGTTTCAATCATTCGATGTAAAGATTGTTCATATTGCTGGTAAAGATAATGTGATCGCGGATGCATTGTCCTGGATGTAAGTTACTGAAATAAGTATAAGGGGGAAGGATGGATGAATGGATGTTGTCCATGTGTCACATACCTTGTGATGAAAAGCATTTTTTAAAATGGCGTTTCATCCTTTTTAAAGGTGCAGGCATGTAAAGAACATACTTTCATTTTTCTTGGACTATGGCTTTAAAATTGGACTGTGACTTTAAAAACTACCATGGCTGCATTTAAAAGACATGTTCATTGGAATAGGATGAGGAATATCCATAATGTTGCTATCCTTGAACAGAGTGTGCCATAAAAGAACAGGATGGTGCCGGAATGGAGTCCCAGACTAAGGGAAACTGTCTGAATAGCATTTTAATTGGCTCCTGACCTGGTGACCAGGGTTTTGTGTGGTAACAGTGCAGGCAGTACAACTCCTGGCCTGCAAAGAAGGAAGATCTAAAACCTTTTTCTTCTCTGTAAGATTCCAGTACTTCTGCCATTGTAGTTAGCTGGCTATTCCTCACATCTCTATAACCTGTTCTCTTTGAAAACCCCTGTCAAGAGGGAAAGGGGAAAAAGTCACCAGTAGAGACATTGAAAAGCAAGTTTTTCAAGTGAACCATAGACTGAAAGTGCTGGGAGACCACCTCGTGTCATCAACAACAAACTGCAAGGAATTTGGAAGACATCAATCAAAATCAACCCATCTAATTCTGTCCTCCAGAATGGTGCTATTGAACTGTTTTACCTCACCCTTAAAATCCATGAGGGGGGGTGGGGTGGGGGTGGGTGTTTAAGAAGGGGTAGAGTTTAAGTTATAGAGTTAGAAGTTAGCAGTTCATATTTCATTCCTTTGCCACTAGTTAGAGACAATTTGTTCAATAAACAGTTATTTACTCATTAAGGTTACAAACCTGATGCTCGTATTCTGTTAACCTAAATTAAACAGTTAGGTAGAATTGGGGCAATCGAGTAGTTTGGTCAAACATTTCACATTTGTCGCAGCTTGGGGAACAGTGGGACTTGATATTATAGTGCACTACCCCCAGTGAGTCATGACACAATGCATTGAAAATGTCTGCAGCCTCATGCTTACTGCTTGGTTTCAGATTTTCTTTCCACTTCCACAGGTTTGACTCACAGCACACAGCACATCAAGTATCAACAAACACACACAATCAAGCCCAGAACAATTGGACAATTGAACACAACGGCTGGAATTTTCCAGCCCTGTTGGCGTCATGGCGGACGGACAGGAGACAATATGGCAAGAAGGCCAAAAATCAGTTTCACACCAACGTGAAAGCACAGCAGGATCATCCAATGGTGTACACCATGTTGGAACGCAAATCCCGCTGAAGGCTGGCGTGAACACGATTTGCATCCTGGTAATGGGCTGCAAAGTAAGGCCTGACTGGAATTATCGCCCCATGCCAGATTTTCTGTTACACCGGCAGAAAACATGCCGGCCCTGAACACGTCTGGACAAGTGTGATGTACAGAAGTTGAGACTTACTGTTAGGACCTTGCTCAGATCGTGGACATCCGAGGAGTAGATGATTCTGGAGCCTGACAGATACTGGACCCTGGAGGAACACATGCATCTCATGCTGGGTAGATTCTCATGGACATGGCTCGGCCGCGAAGCAGCTCACTGAAGGTGTGAGGTCTCCATTGATGTCTCGGGTCTGCTTCGGAACAACACGGTCTTGCCCATGGGCTGCTACGGATGATTGGCGGGAGGGGGAGAGGAAGGTCCAACTGTCAGTGGGAGAGGAAGCTCTACTGGGGAGGGGGTGGGTGGTGGGGTGGTGGGAGAGGAAGGTCTAGGTTTGACTAGGAGAGGAATGTGTCGGGGGAGGGTGAGGTTTGGGAGGGGAAATGAAGGTTTCAGGTGGCGTGAGGTTGGGAGGGGAGAGGAGGTTGTAACAGGGGACAATGCGGCAAATGAGGAGGTAGGTGTAAGGAAAGGATTTCGGAGGGGGAGGAGTTCAGGGGAGGAAAGAGTCCAGGGGGAGGAAGGAGTCCAGAGAGAGGAAGGAGTCCAGAGGAGGGGGAGAGAGTCTGGAGGAGGAAGGAGTCCAGAGGAGGGGGAGAGAGTCTGGAGGAGGAAGGAGTCCAGAGGGAGAGTAAGAGTCCAGGGAGGGGAAGGAGTCCGGAGGAGGGTGGAGTCCAGTGGAGGAAGGAGTCTGGGGGGTGAATGGAGTCCCGGGGCAGGAGGGAGTAAGGGTGGAGGAGGGAGTAAGGGTGGAGGAGGAAGTAAGGGGGGGATGTCCAGGTGAACGAGCAAGTCTGTGGAGTCAGTGTGGGCATGGTAGGAGGGAATAGTGAGTATGAGAGGGGACAAAGTGAGCCGGAAGGGTAGGAGGGTAAGGTTGCAACAGTAGCAGTAGAAGGGAGGCCGAGGGCCATTGGTGGGGAGTTGGATGCAGGCACGGACGTTGGGGGTGGGAAGGAGGAGGTTGGGGCGGTCAATGTGGAATGGGGTGGGATTCTCAGGAAGGTAGGGCATGTACACATTCACCTGGACATCCTGGAAAGAAAAGGGTTCGGAGTGGTAGTTGACAGTGGGGAGGTAGAAGTTGATGCCAAGGGGGTCAACAGTGATGGGGGCAAGGACATGGGTGACTGGGGTAGGGGAATGGACAGGGGAGCTGAGAAGAAACCTAACGACTACCGTGGCTGTCGAAATGGAAAGTGAGCGGAGCCTCGTGTCGGGACGGGCACAGGTACTGATGGGAGTGTGGTCAGTGGGTGGGCGGAGATGCAGCTCAGCTCAGATGGACAACTGAAAGAGAACCCCAGCAGGCAGCATTGAAAATGCTCGGGACATTGAGATGACTGTGATGGACGAAGGCTCCGCATGCGTGGGAGAGTGCTTGCACGAGGCTCTGAAAGCCCCTGCCACACACACACCTCTGCTCCCTCTGCGGTGACAGAGCACAGGGTTGAGGGGGTCACAGGTAGAGGGCACTCGGAGGGAGTGGACAGCCTCTGACTGGATGACCCTGGGGTCCCCAGCTGCTACTCCTTCTCCCTTCGGATATCCGATTGCCCCGGCCTGACTCCTTGAAGGGAAGGAGCACTTGGAGGGATATCGAGGTGCCCTGTTTCTCTGTCATTGCCATAGCAGAAATGCACCCATGGTTACAGCGATGGAATGTAGTTATGTGTGCATCTCCGCAATCTGCTGGACCAGTGTCTTCATGGAGTCTGCCATCCTCCCCATGGAAACCTCCATACATGCACATGTGTGCACCACTTCATCAGAGAGCAGGGATGCATGCCACCAACTCGCGTGCCACTCTGTCGAGGGCTTCCAATAGCTCTGTGTGATGTTTCCCGCCTTCTGCTGACTCCCAACAATGAGTTGGAAGGTCAAATCCAGAGGCTTGACATCTGACTTGGACATCACAGTCCTGAGTGCTGGGGAGCTTGGCTTAACCTGCCTCCTCCTGCTGCAGACACATGTCCGTGCGATGACCACCAGATAGTGGACCCGATCCTGCTCTATGTCTAGGTACGACCAAGGTGTGTGTCTCTGAGCTGGTGGAGGGTGTGGGTAAATGCTGTGGGTCTTCCAGGCTGCTTATTTCCAGCTCTTCAATGGAGAAGGTGTCCTCTTGGCTGGAGGTGAAGACATGGATGAAGCTGAGGGCCTGGCTGGCTGACGGATTAGGTCACCTGGCAGAGCCAAAAACAGGAGAGAGAGCACTCACAGTTGCATTGAGAGAGGGATGATGTGGTGCAGGATCCTCACGTTGGTGTTCGCTGCTGACCTCACCATCACTGCAGGCACGGTTCATGTCCTCACCAGTCAACATGATGGCAGGCTGCTCAAAGTCAGTGAGGGTCCTAATGTTGGCCACTCCACCCCTGGCCTGGGACCTCTCCTTGCTGTTGTCAGCCAGCTTCTCCTGCATGAAAACAGATGGAGAGAGTGTGAGCAAGATGCATGGCACTGTGTGGAATGTTTGTGTGGCGAGCGGAGCCATGGACGGGATGAAGATGCGAGCTCCAGAGGATATGAGCCTGAGGGTGTGTGTGAAAGTTAGTGGTATTTTCTTTTGAGGTGTGAGATCCCTGTGGACGTGTGTTGGGTTTGTGAGTGTGTGAGTTGAGAGTGATAAGGTGGTTGACTTACCCTGAAAACTCATTGAGGCTGTTGACACTGGAGTTACACAAGGAAAACCAAGTGAATTAAAAGGATCTAAGGTTTTCTGTAACCCTAATGTGAACATTACAGTTTTGACTAAAGATGTGCCCAAAGAATTGGAAACTCAGTCTGTTAATTTTAAAAGGGCATTGGAGCATCAGGCTGAGAACAAAATGCAGGAAAAACATGAACAAAGTGTGTTCAAACAGATAGCAACAGCACTCAAAGCTATTGATGAAGCAAAGGAAAGAAATGCTTTGAAGGACAGTGGCACAGCTGCATGCTTGAGGAAGAACAAGTATTCTTGGATCTAAATTAAAATTTCAAAATGACAAAGAAGTCATTCTTGAAAGAAAAGACTTAGATAAAGTTTGAAATGAACAGGAGGATGAAAAGCAAAAAAAGGATAGAACAGCATCCTCCCTAAACGAAAAAAAAGCATGAAAAGGTAGAGCCCAAAGAGACTTGGGGTCCAGGTAAAAGGTTCATTAAAATGTCATGAACTAGTACAGAAAATAATCGGAAAAGCTAATCAAATGACAACATTTATAACTAGAGGACTAGAATATAATGGGGTATAATTCATGCTTCAGCTTCAGCTGTGTAGCCCTGGTTAGACTACACTGGAGTACTCAGCAATTCTGGGCATTACACCTTAGGAAGGATATATTTGGCTTGGAGGGAGGACAGTGTAGATTTACCAGAATGGTATTATGACTCCTAGATTAAATTTTGGAAAGCGATTACACCAGCTAGGGATGTATTCTTTGGAATTTAGAAAGTTAAAGGCTGATTTGATTAAAGTTTTCAAGATATTAAGAGGTATAGCTAGGGTAGATAGAGAACAACTATTTCTACTCACCGTCTAGGAGTCTAGGTTTAGGGGAGATAGTCTAAAGATTAGAGCTTGATCTTTCAGGAGTAAAATTGGGTAACACTTTTGTTTATGAATGTGAGGTTTTATAAGATGGTTAAGATTTAAACTGTCTACTTTTTAATTCAAGGTAAAAGGGGAGCATGTGACCTGCTGCTAGTTCTGCCTGGCGATAAGCCAATGTGACATGGTTAGGATGGGGTCAGGTCAAATGATATTGAAATCCATGTGACAGGTTTAACACCTGAACAAAGGACAAAGCATCTGGCTTTGTCATTGATAGCCTTATAGAAGCTCAGGCAACATTGGACTTGTTCCTGTAAAGATTGCAGAGAATGTGCTGTAAAGCATAATTGTAGTATAGGGTATTGAGTGTGTTAAAACACTAATAAGGGTTGTCATTACTGTAGTTTAGTGTATTTGTTGACTACTAAGTAATGTTTAATCGTTTTGGTTTGAGTTCATTTATTATATTAAAAGTCTTAAAACTTGAAATCTTGTCTGATTTCTTGAAGTCGGTCAGCAGGAATTTGAATCTATTTTTTAAAGTTACCAATCTCTGTGGGGATCGTAATACTTCCATTCACAAAGGGTGGTATAAATTTGGAATTCTTTTCTGCAAACAGCAATTGTTCTAGATGAATTGCTAATTTTAAACCTGAGATTGAAAGCTTTTTGTTATCCAAAAATATTAAAAGACATGGGGCAATGGCGGGTATATGGAGTTAGGTCGCAGATCAGTCATGGCCTCACTGAATGGTGGATCACGCTCAAATGACCACCTCATGTTCCTATGTATCCTGTGCAAAAATCTTCACTTAGGGGTGTTAGAAACAGTACTTGTGCATAGTAAAGGTTGTGAGTGAAGCTGTCATTAGTGGTTAGACTTGCATCTTTTGGAGACAAGTCCTGTGAGAAGAAGCTGCTTCAACTGATGGATAAGTCAAGGAAAGAGGAACTTTACAAATTCTACCAAGCAATACCTCATCACAGTGTTGTTGATTCTTTAGCACAACTTCTTTTTGGCTGAAAACTCTGAACCCAGTTTCCTACATTCTCTCATTGTTGACAAGGCCCAGACTGCAGGGGTTGTTTTAATTGGTTAGTTTGAATCTCCAGCTCATTGGTGGCAGTGTGCTTGCTGAAAGAACATCAGCGGTTGATCATGGAATTTTCTGCAGGGTGTGGATGAAGGAAAAATAGCTGATGGAGCTTAAGCATTGACCATATTGTTAAGCCCATGTAGGTCATGGAAATTATTCTGTGAAATTGCTTTTCAAGGGTGAATTCAACAATGCAGGCAATGATACAAAGATGACTTTCTCTAAAAGGAAACCATTGTGGATACATTGCCAACCTTGGCAAATTATGAAAGTGATTCACCAGTACCACATAGTAATCTCCTCTTCAATTCACAACAGGGAAAATGAAAGTATTTTGTTAAGCTAGATAAAAAAGAGTATAAATATATGGAAAGAACTCACAAAGGTTGAAATGCAAAGCATTTGTAATAAAATAGATAAATTAATGATACAAATAGAGATAAATAGTTTAGATCTAATCGACACTACAGAGACATAGGGCCAGATTTTATGGGGCACCGTGGTTCCCTCCCACACTCTGACTAAAAGGCCAGGAGTGGGAGAACACACCCATGGTCTTGACAGCTGTCCCACAGCAACTTAACATTGGGAGCAGGGTTAATTACTTTAAGGTGAGACTTCTGCCACTTTCTTGATTGGAAACAATGCCTTAGAGAGCTGTCAGTCAATCGGGTAGCCAACAGCTGTGTAGTCTCAGCAGCACCAGGTGGAAACAGTGGCTACTGGTGTGACTACAGGCAGTCCCACCATGCCAAGAAACCTGGGTAATTCCGTGGTCAGAGGTTTCGGTGAGGGCGTCGAGGGGGGTTTGGGGGTCCAGTTTGTGGGGACAAGAGTAATCACCATCTGAAGTCTCAGTGAAGCATCAGTATGCATGCATGGCTGAGAGCCCAGACATGCATAATGCTTACTGAAACAGCTGCACGCCAGAGAAAACGTTGCTTGATTGACAGCTCTGGTTCTCTGATCTCTGCAGTCAATTTCACAATTTTTACATAAGGTTAAGTAGTTTCAAGTGTTTGTGGTTTCTGTTATTGATACTTTAAAGGGTCTGGATGACTGACACCTTTATTGCCTTGTAGCGAAATTACTATTTTTTAACACTGTGAAAAGTAATGGATGAATGAATTACTTTTTTAAAAAGCTTTTTTTCACACACCCTACTTTTGCTATATAGCTCATTGGTTCTATAAAGTGTATAGTGGGTCCAGGGTAATGGAAGCACCATAGCTTTGCATAGGAGTTTAAGGGACCATGGGGTGGGTGGAGGGACAGGAGCATGGGAGCATGAGGTGCTAAGGATGGGACATGGGGAATGTGTGGAGGGTGAGGGCATGTGAGGGATGAGGGCTGGAGAGCCTTTGTGTTTTTATTCTAACTGGGACAAAGTCCCACAGCACAGAGGCAGGCCTTTTAGACAGTGTGCCTTGACACCCGGCAGTACTTGTGGTTGCCTCTGACCATCTTCCTGGGTTGGCTGGCCCAAATGCAGCCCACGCCCATTGACTGGCAATAAAGATCCAGCCTCTGTGGGCACTTTCTACCAAGGTGGGTGGCCTGAGCAGGGAATTTTCCCAACTCCCACTACCCGCCTCGAGGATGAAAATTCAGAACCAGTATGGATGGAGATTAGGAATAACAAGCAGCAGAAAATGCTGGCGGGAAAGTTTATAGGCCCCCTAAGAGTAGCCATACCATTGAACAAAGCATAAACAAAGAAATAATACGAGCTTGTAGTCAAGGAGGTGGGGGGGTATTAATATTCATATGGACTGGAGTAAATCAAATTGGCCTAGTTAGCCTGAAAGATGAGTATGTAGAATGATCTTGCGACATTTTCCTGGAACAATACATTGTGGAACAACTAGGGATAAAGATATTTTAGACCTAGTATTGTGCAATGAGGCAGGTTTAATTAGTAATCTTATAGTAGACCATGCTCTGGGGAAAAAAGTGATAGTAATATAATTAAATTCCATATTAAGTTTGAGAGTGACATATTCCAGTCTCAAGCAAGAACCTTAAACTTAAAAAAAGTCAATTACATAGGTATGAGGGGAGATCTGGCTAAGGTTGATTGGGTAAATAGACTAAAAGGTATGGCCTTAAATAAACAGTGGGAAACATTTAAAGCAACAATTAAAACGTTCACAAAAATACATTTCATTAAAAAGTAAAAACTCAGCAAGAAAGATCCATCAGCAGCTTACTAGGAAAGTTAAGGATTGTATTAGATTAAACAAAATGGTTTATAATGTTGCAAAGAAGATCAAGAGAGTTTGACAAACTAGAAAAGGGTGACCGAAAAGATAATAAAAAAGGGAAAAATAGAATATGAGAATAAACTAACCAGAGATATAAAAACAAATTACAAGAGTTTTTACAAGTGTATAAAAAGGAGAGTAGCTAAAGTTAGCATTGATCCCTTAGAAGCAGAGACAGGAGAAATTATCATAAGGAATGAAGAATTGACAGAGGCATAAAACAAATATTTTGTGTCTGTCTAAACAGTAGAAGACACAAATTACATATCAGTAATAGAGGATAACCAAGAGGGCTAATAAGAGTGAGGAACTTAAGGTAATTAATTTTAGCAGAAAGTAACTATTGGAGAAACTTAAGGGACTAAAAGCTGACAAATTCCAAGGATTGATGGCCTCTATCCTAGGATCCTAAATGAGGTAGCTGAGAAGATGGCGTATGCACTGGCTATGATTTTCCAAAATTCCCTAGATTCTGGAACAGTCCCAGCAGATTGGAAGTTAGCAAATGTAACACCACTATTCAAGAGAAGAGGGAGAGAGAAAGAAATAGGGAACTACAGGCCAGTGATCCTGAATCAGTCTTTGGAATTTATTGTTAAGGAAATTTTAACAATGCACTTAGATCAGACAAGGTCAACATAGTTTTAAGTAAAAGAAAACATGTTTTCCAAATTTATTAGAGTTTTTTAGGATCTAACTAGTAGGATAGATGTAGTATACTTGTATTTCTAAAAGCATTTGATAATGTGCCACATAGAAGGTTAATACAGAAAATGAGGGCTCTTGGAGTTGGGGGTAATGTATTAGCACCAAAAGAAAATTGGTAAATGGACAGGAAGCAGAAAGTAAGGATAAATAGGGCATTTTCAACTTGGCAAGCTGTAACCAGTGGAGTGCCACAAGGATTAGTGCTGGGGCCTCAGCTATTTACAATCTATATTAATGACTTAGCCAAAGAGACCGAGAGTAATATGTCTAAGCTTGTTGATGATACACAGCTAGGTGGGAATGTGAGCTGTGGGCAAGACACAAAGAGGCTGCAAAGTGATATAGATAGGTTAAGTGAGTGGGTGACAAGTGGCAGTTGGAGTATGGGGAAGTGTGATATTATGTACTTTGATGGTAATAATAGAAAAGCAGAATAGTTTTAAAAAGGCTTGAAACTTCTAAATGTTGATGTGAGTCTTTGGAATTCTCTACCCCAAAGGATTGTGGATGCACCATCATTTAGTATATTTAAGGCTGAGATAGTCAGATTTTTGGTCTCAGAGAATCTAGGGATATAGGGAGCATGCACAATGGTGGTGTTCAGGCAAAGGATTAGCCATGGTTATCTGGAATGGCAGAGCAGGCTTGAGAAACCAGATTGTTCACTCCTGCTCCTATTTCTTATGTTCTTATCTGTTACAGCCTATTTCAATCTGAGGTCAAAGAACAAAATGAAGATTAAACACAATTTGCTATTACTGAATAAAGTGCAATCCTGGAGGCAGACTATATTGTGAAAATGGCGACAGAGCAGAAATTCTTGGGGGGCGATCACCTAGGAATGAAAGAAGCAACAAATGATGCCTCAGACGCAAAAGACTGCTAGACTGCTTCTGCTTAAGTAAATATAATTACTACAGAACTTAAAATTATTTTATAAAATGCCATTAAGATATAAATTCTCGCCAATTCATGCTGACTGGAATCTTTACAGGATTTCTCAGTTTCTCCTTGCTTTCTCTAGCACGGATGTATTTACTTACATTATGATATATCTTGTACAATTATTTTAACATGACTGGACATTCACCACAGTCATTGTGACATCAATACAATATTCTTCTTAACGATGGGTGGAGGTGGTGTGGGGATAAAGACATATCTGAATCTGCCACTGACCCAGAAAATTGAACTCCTGCACTGTGCTGATATGTGACCTCAGCAAGGGTGCTGTCAGTAACCTCAATGCCCCTTGTCCAGGAAAGGGAATAAAGTCACACTGATGTCCTTTCCTGATCACAGTCCAGTGACTATCGGAAATGTTTGTTTATGTCCCAGAGCATCTATCTCCCCCACTCCCAGATTCTGTGCCTTAGAGAGTTAACAAATTCCTGGATCCTATTCCCAATGCTTGGGATCCCCAGAACCTGTCATTACTTCTTGGCCATGAGACCTCCCTCCCAAACAATTCTTAAGACCAGACCTAGATTTCCAGGGACCAGCCATGAAACACTAGTTGACATTAAGACCCTAGCCCAGTACTTGGAGATCCTTTTGGAGCCATGGCCAGTAGCGAGGCTTCTCAAACGCTGATGCTGCTGGCCCCAGTAGTACAAATGGGCATAATACCCACAATAGTTTCCAGGCATCATGAAATTTCCCTTTTCCCCAGCATCACATTACATTGACCAAAAATGCCATTTTCTCCAAACTGTTGACATTTCAATAGTGCTCCTAAAGCTAAAGATGTCCGAGTGGGGCGGGGGTGGAGGTGTCTGAGAGTCGATAGGAGGTGTGGGTAAGAGGCTGTGGAAAGGCATGGGTGTTATTAATGGGTATTGGATGACCCAGTTAGGCTTGTTCTACATGCTCAGCTTTGTAATTATTGGACAGGTGTTGATTAGCAGGAAGGGCACTTTTCACACAATGAGCGGGTCTAGTCTGGAATGCACTGCCTGGAAGTGTATTGGAGGCAGGTTCAATTAAGGCATTCAGGAGGGCATTAGATGATTATTTGAATAGAAACAATGTGCAAGGGCATGGGGAAAAGGCAGGGCAATGACACTAGGTCATAATGCTCATTTGGAAAGCCAGTGTAGACATGATGGGCCGAATGGCCTTCTTCTGTGCAGTTAAAATTCTGTGATTCTGTGATTTTGATTCTGATTATCTCATAGTGAAGCCTAGCTGGGGCGGGTAGGGTTAAAATCGATTTGAGATACTGGGATAATTTCTGCTGGAGCAGAGAAGTCTAAGAGGAGATATAATAAAGGATATTTAAAATGATGATGTATTTTAATAAAGTGGAAAGAAAAAGAATTTCTTTTGGCTCCCCAGCGATGAAGGGAAATCCACAATTTAATATTTTCCATAAGGGTGTGAAGAGAATGGTTAAGAGACCTGAATTGTTACAGCACTTTCCCATCATTTTAAAGGGACATGTAGGACTGCATTTGAAGTGTTAGATTTCAGTATTGACAAATGTAGTAAAAGGCAAGAATTGTTCATTATGTATTGATCTGTGCTCGCCTCTTAATTCCCTTGAAAAAGTCACATTGGTACCAAATATTTTATGGGAGTTCTGTGATTCAAGCACTGGTGAAAAATTGCTGTTATGGAAATAAAAGTGCTCCTAGAAACGGTTCCCATTGCTTACTTCCTTAAATATTGAAGCCGCAGTCAGTCCATTTTAAATTCTGGAATCTCTATTACCACTTTCCTTTCCCTTTGGATTTCATTTCCACAATGCACTCTCTGGGGAGGTCATAATAGTCTCGAGTTGAGTACTTTTGAAAAGGCACAGGTCCATGTAAAGGACCTGATACAAGTCAAAATAATCTGGATATTGAATTGAAGTGTGTATTTGAACGGTTTACTCAATTAGTGTATAATTGGACCAGCTCAAAATAAAAGCAATTTGCATGAATCTAATCACTCGCTCTTCTGATGACCTGGCCAATACTTAGCCGTCAAGCAAAAACACGAAAAACAGATTATCTAGTCATTATCATATTGCTGAATGTGGGACCATGCTGTATACAAACTGTTGGGGTGGAATTGTCTCAGGAATCGGCAAAGTCCGATATCGGGCAGAGAAAGCAGCTTTTGACCCACCGATGGCAATGGCGGCTTTTCCTGCCGTACCATGTGGCACTTTGTTGAAAAAATTAAGAGGCACGGGTTTCATATCGGATTGCCAGTGGGGCAGCCTCTGATTCGACCCCCCCCCTCACAGGCCTTCAGTAACCTGGAGGTCATATTTAAAGGGCGCCCTTCACAGAGCTAGCACTCTCTAAGGGATCAGGAGCTGCTGGAGAGTCATGGCTGCTAATAGGAGGAAAGATGCTGCCCCCAAATTTAGCAACACCCACTTGCTGGAGGCCCACCGTGAAGTCCTCTACCCCTGCTCTGTGTGAAGACCAGAAAGCAAGGCTACCAATCCAGCATGGGAGGCGGTGGCAGTGGTGGTCAGTGCCAACGCCCTGCAAAAGAGGACAGCCACCCAGTGCTGAAAGAGGATGAATGATCTCCTCCATTCCACCAGGGCAAGTCAGTCTTTTCATCACTCTCAACTCTCACACTCACAAACCCATCACACATCCATAGGGTGAAAGCAAAATACTGTGGATGCTAGAAATCTGAAATAAAACAAAAAGTGCTGAAAAAACTCAGCAGGTCTGGCAGCATCTGCGGAGAGAGAAACAGAGTTAACGTTTCAAGTCTGTATTAACTTTGTTTCTCTCTCCACAGATGCTGCCAGACCTGCTGAGTTTTTCCAGCATTTTCTGTTTTTATTGCACGACCACAAAAATCTCACTCACTGACAGTTCAAGGGACATCACCATTCACCCTCACACACACACTTTCATCTGCCCTGCGGATTGTGCTCTCATCCCGTCCATGGCACCACTCAGCACCCACACATGCCAGGCACCCTTCTTATCTGTCCTGGCAGTTGTCCTGCTTACACTCTCTCCATCTGTATTCATGCAGGACAAGCTGGCACACAACAAAAAGGGAGCAGTCGCAAACTGGTGGGGATATGCACGACATCAAAGTCCTTACAGACTTTGAAAATAGAGCCATCCAGCTGGCCAATAATGATCTGGACTGTTCCTATGCTGACAGTGAGGTCGGTTGTGCTCAACCTTGTGAAAATCTAGCAGTGCAACATCCATCAGACAACCATGCTGTGAATGAGGTCTCCTGTTCTGCAGTCCCATGCCATGCACCAATTATCTCTCCTTGCTTTTGCAGGCACATGTGGGAAGCAGCCGAGAGTGACCATGAGCCAGGTCCTTGACTCCAGCCCTGAGAACACTACAGAAGAGGAATTCGCAGACACCGACATTGAGGACCATCACAGCGCTCACCCACACCCTTCACCAGCACAGAGACACATAGCTCAGTGGGATCTAGTTCTAGAATAGAGTTACATCCATGTTAATCGCTTGTCCTTAAGGTTGACCATTGTAAATACGCTCCCAAGAATGTCTCCTTGTCTATGGATCCTTGTTATTATGAGCAGTGTTCGTGTTAATCAGATGTGAAACCTTGCTTCCTGCAGAAAATGAAGGCTAGTGTCGCAGTCCAGGGCCTCTCCCCTGTGCAGAGTGTACCCTTTTGAGCACAGTGATTGTCTGGCTTCAAAGTCAGCCTCCAGATTAGTGATGCATGCACCTCCATGTGGCTTGTGTTTGCTGCAAGAATCTTGTACCCAAGCATCAATGAGTTCCAAAATGTTCTCCATGTGCTCTCAGCACCTTTGAGGCGGGGCTGACCCCCCAACTCGAAACCATTCCTGACAAGTGAAGGTGTGGTGCTGAAGGGAACAGGTGATGAAGCCTGAACAAAAATAGAAACAGAAATACCTGGAAAAACTCAGCAGGTCTGGCAGCATCGGCGGAGGAGAGCACAGTTGATGTTTCGAGTCCTCAAGAGGACTCGAAACGTCAACTGTGCTCTCCTCCGCCGATGCTGCCAGACCTGCTGAGTTTTTCCAGGTATTTCTGTTTCTGTTTTTGTTTTAGATTTCCAGCATCCGCAGTTTTTTGCTTTTATCTAGGTGATGAAGCCTGCCAAAGGATCAAGTTGTCTGAAGTTCATGTGCCTGCTGTATCTCAGCAGTAACTCCATGATATGAGCCTCTTCACAGAGCATATATACACTGCCCTCAGCCAGACACGTGTCAGACGTTCCCTGATGCAATGTGAAGATCTCAGGAGCATCCTTACTGTATCTCGTCATCATCCTCCTGGAATCCTGCGGCAATGAGGGCCTCATGACCATGCCTGCCTTGTCTGGCCTGTGCAATGGCCTCATCACCTGCATCCTTGCCTTGCAGGACCTCATCACCCTCATCCCCTTCGACTTCCTCCTCATCAGAGGAGACATGCAGCTCTTCCATCTCCAGGTCCTCCCCACTTTGCATTGCCAGCTTGTGTAGTGCGCAGAAAGGCATTGTGATGTGTACCACCCTCTGGGGAGTGCACTGCAGCGCTCCACCAGATCTGTCAAGACACCGGAACCTCATTTTCAGGATCCCTGTGGTGTGTTCAGCCAAACTCCGGGTTGCGGCATGAGCCTCGTTGTACCTTCTCTCACCAGGATTCTGAATCAACCGCATGGGCATCATCAGCCATGTCCTTTGTGGATAACCCTTGACTCTGAAGAGCCAACCCTGCATCCTGCATTGTCCCTGGAAGATGTCAGGGATCTGAAACCTGCTGAGGATGTATGAGTGATGGACGCTTCTGGGGTATCTTGCACAAACCAGCATAATCCATTTGTTATGGTCGCAGACCAGCTAAACATTGAGAGAGTGGACACCTTTGTGGTTCTGTCATGAAGAGATTAATGTCTATAATTTTATTGGAAATTATTTTTTTAAATAGAGCTTAGTGGTGTCTGTGTCTATGTGTGCGTCTTAATTGGATTAAAACCAGCTAGTTTAAAGGCTTTGATGTATAGAAAGAAGTAGGTTTGAAATGGTAATTAGATAAACATGGGGGAGTTTAGAAACACAGATGTCAAGAGGGCAATTTGCATTTTTAAATAAACCATTCAAAAGAATGGGTGAAATCTTATACCTAGCTAGAAGGCACCAAGCAATGTGCTTTTTTTTTTCAGCTTACTAAAAAAAGTGGTGGAATCAAAGGATGTTATTGTTGGAAGAGGTAAGATTAAAAGCTTAGTGATACAATGGAAAATTTACATTCAACGAGCAAAATATGTATAAAGGAGAAAGGAGGCTGTAAGAAAAGGTAGGGGCATTTTCAGGTCCAGCAAGTGTGAGAAGCCTCCAGTCTGTAAACCTCAAGTCTGTCTGCAAGACCCAGAGCTGAAAGAAACTCATTTTGAATGCGACTGCCTAGGTTGTGCTTTACCAGGTGTCTCTTCAAATCTATGCGTTTTACTGTTGCCTTAATGGGGGTGTAACTGAGTGTCAGGTTAATTAGGGGATTTTTGTAGTTACTATAGTAATAATTTTTCAGGTGTATATATGTGTTTACAATCTTTCTTGCATTAATAAAGGTTTAATTTAGTTTTATAAACCCTTCTGAGACTCAGTGGTCTTACTATTACTGAATTTAAAGCCTGCATCTTGAAACATACAAATTGCAAAAATAGGTTATGAAAGTTGTTTCAAGTTTCCCTCTGGGATTTGAACAACTCAGCCTTTACCACCGGCTGTGTCATAATAGGTTCATGAACTGGACTGCTTGTCACCAGGGAAATTTAAGAGCCACATGGGTGCAGTTGATGACACCCTACACCTGTGGGAATCCAGAATTCTGAGCAAATCCCAGTGCTCTTGCTTCCTGGCTTGTCTGATCCCTGTTGAAATTGACAAAGTTGTGTGCCTGAGCAAAAAGGGTGTCCGTGACCTCCTGGATACATTTGTGGGTGGAGGCATGCAAGATCCCACAAAGGTCCCCAGTGGAGTCCTGGAAGGAGCGACTGCCGTAGAAATTGAGTACGGTGGTAACTTTAACTGCCAATGGCAGTGGATGCCCTCCGAGTCTCCGTGGTGCCAAATCCTGCAGAAGGTGCCATATATGTGTGACACTGACATGCACAGGCATCAGTGACACTGGTTTTCGCTCATCTGCAGGTAGCACATGCACCGTCTGTAGACCCTGGGTCTAGCAATGCACCTATGGACGACGGCTCTGTGGGGTTCATCCTCTGCATGTGGAGGAAGTCCTGCTGCTTCTTGGTCTTCAGGCTTCTGCTCCTCCCTTTGGTGAGCCAGGCGCCTCCATCACATTCTTCTCCTTCTTCTCTCCTGCCTATAAGCAGTCAGGCAGACAGCGAGATAAACAGATTCCATGTTCCTGATGGCCTCCTCACTGCAGTATCAATGATAGAGACACAAGGGTCAGAAATTGTCTCCTAAGGACCACTTTTGGTCAAGTCATTGACTGCAGCTGCCTCTCAAGGCCCCTTAATGCATGCTGGAGAGTCCAGGCCACCACATGGATGCCCAGTGTTTAGTGGGCATTATGGATTACTGTGTCCACGCCCAGCACCGCCCTACACCACATGACCGAGTGGCGGCAGCTTCAGCCACCTGACTGCATCCTGAACTCTCATCTCAGGCGCAGGCATTTTCCTAACATGCACTCCAAGGCTTTGCGATTTGCTTGTACTGTGAGGGTGACTTTTCAATGTCAAAAGAACATAGTGCAAGAGACGAGGAGCACACCCCTCCATCAGTGTTCCATGGCCACCTTTCCCAACAGGACCCTCAGGTGTGCCCAGTTGACCAATGGTTCTGCAGCACCATTGCACTCATTCAAGTTTGAAGTGTGCGCACAAGGGGTTAACAGAAGAGGAACAATCATTGGCACTTTGAGGAATTAGTGCTGCTTGAATGGGTACAGTTCTTGACTAGGCTGATTCTAAGCATGTCAATTGAGCTTAAGCTAAATGCTGTCAGCTGCTGTGGAGTGCTCATGTTAGACATCTTTTGCCATTAGCCCAGCCGTTTTCTTCCTCTCCCTGCTCCCACATGTGTTTGTGCCCAAACTTCAGTCAGTGCTGCCATGAACCCCCCTTGCACTGTTGCCCTTGGTTAGAGGTTGTCTTCTCCCCCTTTCCCCCTTGCACTGTTGCCCTTGCCCTGAAGTTGCCTTCTCCTCCTTCTCCTCAGCACTGTCGCCCTTTCCCCGAATTTGCTTTCTCCTCCTCCTCTCCGGCAATGTCGCCCTTGTCCCGGCACCACAAGCCAGCCATGAAAAACTGCTGCGGAGATTTACCTGTGCCCCTTCTTAATCCACAGAGCCACTAGGATCATCACGAGTTCTGCGCAAAATTGTGTGCACTCACCTCCATGTCCCCCTCGAAGTTGAGGTTGCAGGGTTCATGCCTTTTAAAGGTAGTTGTAAATCACGCCGACATGAAATCACGCCAGTGTAGGATTTAAATTTGATGTGGAGGATGATTCCGGCGTGTGTCCACAATAATGAGATGCAAATTTATTAAAATTAAGTTCCCAATGTTTGACGGCGGGAACCGTGGCCCGCCATTGACAGGAGGAGTGGACAATCACGTCCTAGATTTACGTCGTCGGGAAACGTGACTAGGGCCTTCTTGTGAGATTCTCCGATCTGCACCAAGTTCCTTTCATTTACCGCTCCTGTGCCCACTGTTCTACACTGGCTCCTGGTTAAGAAATACATTGATTTTAAAATCCACACTCTTGCTTTCAAATCCATCCATGGCATTGCCCCTCCCTATCTCTGTAATCAGCACCTCCAGCCCGACAATCCTGCAAGATACTATGCTCCTGCAATTCTAGTCTCTTGAACATACCCGTTTTTAATTACTCCGATGTTTGTGGCCGCGCCTTCAGCCCTAAGCTCTGGAATTCTCTCCCTAAAACTCTCTACCTATCTTTCCTCCTTTAGGGTTCTCCTTAATTCCTAGCGCTTTGACTAAGCTTTTGACCATAACAGCAGCTCTCAGCCAAGCCTCATTGTGTATGCTTGGTTGAGAGTCCAGACTCCTGTATAAGGATTATGTGAGTGAGTTTGCTTACACAGGTGCAGAGAAATGTTGATTTTGCCTGATTGACAGCTCTATGAAGTTATAATAAGTTATTTCCTCCATGATCTCTTTTGGCAATGTCTCAGTGTTTATTTGCACAAGTTTAAGAAGTGTCAAGTGCTGCTGTTATTGATACATTATTGGTCTGTTTGATTGATACTTTTATAGGATGGTTTTCCAAAAAGTTATGAATGGATTTTTTTCTAAGCAGCTATTCGGGTCTTTCATTCTGCACATAGCGTTCTTTGAGTGAATGGGCATGGAAGGACCATGAGTTGAAAAGGAGGCTATGAGGGGCCATTGAGGGGGTGCAGGAGCATGGGTTGGCATGGGGCTATAAAGGCCATGGGGGTGGATAGAGACCAGCAGTTGGCATTGAGTTGACATAGAGGGGGCCTGGGGAGCATGGGTAAGATCTTTGGAAGTTACTTCTCAAAAAGCTCCCAATCCCAGACTAATGGTGCACAATTCTTCTGTGGGGCCGTGAACCATGAAACATGGAGAAACTGGCATGACTTCATGAAAATTGCAGAAGGGCTAAGAGATGCCTAGCTTGCTGCTCGACCCCTTATCCCGTGTCGGCAAAAATTGGGGATTCCAGGAATGGGTACGGGAATCCTGGAATCGGGTCCCACACACCATTTTTAAAAGGCTCTGGAGTCCTTCCAACTCCACAAAAATCCGGTCCTATGCCTCTAGTGCTAAAGACTCCAGCCAATGGAAACAGCCCTTCAGTGTCTACTCTGTCAAGCCACCTCTGAACCTTAAACCTTTCTTTGGGATTACCTCTCTTTCTTCTAAACCCCAGAGGGTATAGGCCCAATTTATTCAACCCTCTCATCAGAGGACAACCCCCTCAGAGGAGATGCCAGGAGGAAGTCTACCTCAATAATGGGAACATAGTTGTGGATCCTCTTGGGCTGCAGCATGATTTGGAAATTAAAATAGAAATTCTCTATGACCTTTGTTCTGAGAGGGGAAGTTGCATGCAGAGGGGGGAGGAGGAAGGTTCTCAGTACAAGGCCTTACTCTCCAAGGATCTTTTGAGCACACCTCCGTCTCCAGCCCAGCCAGAAGAAGTCTGTGAGGTGCTTGCATTTCACCAAGGATAGGATCCCTGAACTGTGCCACCGCCTAAAACCCAACCTGCAATCAACAGCTGGGCAAGGATGGAGTTGCCAGTGGTCGTCAAGGTCACAGTCACCCTCAATTTTGAAACCAGTGGATCCTTCCACATTAGGATCAGGTGACATTAGGAACACCTCACAGTTCACCACTGTCCTTCACTGCAAAGGAGGTGACAGAGGTCCTGTAGAGAAGGAAAGGGAACTTCATTGCCTTCTCACTGACCGAAGAGATCAAGAGGAATGAGCATGTGGCTTTTTCAAGCTACTGGGATTCCCAATGGTGCAGGGTACAATTGGCTGCAAGTACAGGGCTCTGTGGGTTCTCCATGTTAATGGGGAGATGCTCCATAACCAAAAGAGCTACCATGCTATTATTTGTCTATTTGTTGTGTGACCATGCCCAGACTATCTTGGTGAATGTCCTATATGCTAGCAGCAGCCATGGCACATTTATTCTGTGCCAGTCAGCTGCACCCAGATCCTTGGCCCACCATGAAAAACCAGAGATGAGCTGCTGGTGGACAAGGGATACCTGCTCGAACTCTGACTCATGACTCACCTCTGCTACCTTACTACCTATAGACAGTGTGCCTACAATGAGAGCCATACAGCAACCAGGAGTGTTTGGAGCAAACTATTGACATCCTGAAACAATGATTCTGCCATCTGGATCATTTGGGAGACCTCCAGTATTCATTGGAGTACGTCTCCAAGTTTGTGATGCCTTGCAGTGTCCACCATTGTATTGCTATTGTGAGGGTGCAGCTTTTGCTACCAGGGGTACAGAGGAAGAGGAAGAAAAGGAGGAGCAAGAGGAGGAGTCAGAAGAGGGGACATACAGAAATCCTTCACTGCAGTCTTTGAGTAGATACTCAGACTCCAGTTCAATTATTTTTAGAATAATAAAATGGCTGAAAAAATTAAATTTATATAAATTATCACCAGATTTCCTCTAATGTTGGCTGGAATTACCCCAACAACTAAGGCAAGAGGCTAGGTTTGACAATAATATTTACATCATATTCTCTTGAGTTTTTTCCTGGGATAGAGCTCAAGGCACCAACTCTCAAGCAATCCCTGCATCACGGTTACTCTACAAATTGCCACCTTTCATTCATCTGCTATGCACCATCACATCTTGGGCAAAATTCTGAAATAAAAGCCATCATTAACAACAAAAAATCCATAACAATTTCATGCAACTACACCTCCAATAATAAATCTAAAACTGAGCTACTCACCCGAGTGCATTCCCTTTGTGTCTGTCTTACAGGTCATTTTGCCTGTTTTAATGCTCCTATGCAGTGCTAACCCAGTGACAGCAGCATGGCTAGTAGAAGACCACTAACTTTCACTGTTGGAAACTGCAGATGCCTTTGCAGAACAGCCTGTTCTGGTCCTTCAGGGTCCGATTTCAGACTGCACCACCTTGGCAGGGACAGCAGCTGTCTTGGCTGGAGGCCCTAGACCCCACTCAGCTTGTTGAGAAGGGAGTGTCCATCACTGTATCCTCTCAGTTGGTTGCAATCCCCAACAGTGGCCACTGCTTTTGGTGGCACTCCTGAGGCTTAAGAGCTGCCATCCCTGCGATTTGCTGACAGCTTTTGGAGGCAGGCTTTTGTTCTTTAAAAGGATGGGAGCCCTAACGGCAACTAATTGGTTGCTAAATGAGCCAAAAATGTGTCCAGGTTTCCCACAAACAGCTGCGGCAGGGTTGCCCCTGGCTTTCAGGTCCATTGTCTGGGCTCCTGCCACCATGACTAAATTTCAACCTTTGTGTGGCTTGTGCTTCAATGTAAGCTGAGACAATGGCCACCATCCATTGCATCACAGCTGGGTCCACAAGTGTTGACATGGATTTGGCCACCACTTCCATGCTGGAAAGGATTGACTTCAAGCTCTTTGCGAAGCCTGTGCCAACTTGAGAGCCTGATTCCTCCATGTTCCACGACAGTGACAGAAGGCTCTGTGCTAGGAGTGCCAATGTGCCAAGAATCTGGATGTGCATGCCCATCAGTGCTCTCCTATATGTTGCCCTATCAAAGTCCCCATCTGTTACCTCCGCAGCAGAACTCATCTGTGACCTCATCCTCGGGATAGTTTGACACACAAACTATCCTTTCCCCAAGGTCTGGCTGCAGCCCACTTGTGCCCACTGACTCACCACATGCAGTTCCTGACTCTATGCTAGCCTCTAAGATATGTGCAACGCCAGTATCTGAAAAGGTGTGCCTGATCCCCACTGATTCTCTTCTGCTCCCTGTGATTATGTACGATCTTACCCTATTAAACAGAGTGAGGAATGTCAGTGAGTGTGTTGCAGTGTATTTGGGTGATGTGCCTGTCATAGCTGAATAGCTGGAGGGATATTGGAAGCAGTGAGAGGTTTGTGTGAGGTTGGCAGCATTGGTAGATAAGTGGGGGTGAGGTGGGAGTAACTGGATATTATTCCAGATTGTTAACTAAGTAATGGGACCATGGTGTATTGAGCAGCCTGAGATGTTATTGGTGACGTGAATCAAATCATACGAACGTATGAATTAGGAGCAGGAGTAGGCTACTTGGTCCCTCAAGCCTGCTCTGCTATTCAATAAGATCATGGCAGATATGATTTTAACCTCAACTCCACATCCCTGCCTACCCCCAATAACCTTTCACCCCCTTGCTTATCAAGCATCTATCTACCTTTGCCTTAAAAATATTCAAAGACTCTGCCTTGATCACCTTTTGAGGAAGAGAGTTCCAAAATCTCTCAACCCTCTGAGAAACATTTTTCCTCATCTCTGTCCTAAATGGGCAACTCCTTATTTTGAAACAGTGACCCTGAGTTCTAGATTCTCCGACCAGCCGAAACATCTTTTCCACATCCACGCTGTCAAGCCTCCTTAGGATCTTAGGGTCTGAATTTTCAACTCGGTGGGTGGGCGCGATCGGCGGGCACGGGAGAGGTCGGGAAACGGTCTGCCAACTGCAATCGGCCCCCAACCACGATTTCACGCTGGCTGGCCAATTAGCGGCCAGACAGTGTGAAGCGAGTGCTGAAAAGCTCAGTGCTGCCGGGGTGGGGGGGGCGGGTGGACAGTGGGCAATGACGTCAACATGGGCACGGGCGAGCACTGATAGATAGCTCCCTGAAAGCAGAGAGCTGCCTCAGGGAGTTGAAGACCCAAAGCCCAAGAAGTAAAGTCTGTAAAATCAGGAAAAAAATGTCCAAGCATCACAATCAGGCACCTGAATGTATAGACTATAAAAATACTGTCCACAGATTTCTATTTTTATTTTATTTAATAACGGAAACCTCATCCCGTCCTTAGATGATGTTTGATGAAAACTTTAAAGGCTGCCTGGCTGATTCGCCTGTCCACCAACCATAAGGTTGGATAGGCTACGTAAAACGACAGACAATTGCACCGTTAATATGTTTCAATCAAGTCGCCTTTTACTCTTCTAAACTCCAGCAAATACAGGCCTAGCCAGTCCAACCTTTCCTCATAAGACAGCCCGCCCATTCCAGTTATTAACCTAGTAAACCTTCTCTGAACTGCTTCCAATGCATTCACGTCTTTTCCTGAATAAGGAGACCAATACTGTACACCAGATGTGATATCACCAATGCCCTGTATAACTGAAGTATAACCTCCCTATTCTTGTATTCAATTCCCCTTGCACTAAACAGTAACATTCTGTTAGCTTTGCTAATTACTTACTGCATCTGCATACTAACCTTTTTGTGATTCATGCACCAGGACACCCAGATCCCCCTGAATCTCAGATCTCTGCAATCTCTCACCAGTTAGATAATATGCCTTTTTTATTTGCCCTGCCAAAATGGACAACCTCACATTTTCCCACATTATACTCCATTTACCAGATCTTTGCCCACTTGTTTAATCTATCTATATCCTTTTGTAGCCTCCTAATGTCCCTCTTCACAACTCACTTTCCTACCTATCTTTGTGCCATCAGCAAATTTAGCAACCATACCATTGGTCCCTTCATCCAAATCATTTATATAAATTGTAAAAATTTGAGGCCCAGCACTGATCCCTGTGGCACGCCACTCATCACATCCTGCCAACTATAAAATGAGCCCTTTATGCCTACTCTCTATTCCCTGTTAGTCAGCCAGTCTTCTATCCATGCCAGTGTTACCCCCGACACAATGAACCTTTATTTTGCACAATAACCTTTGATTTGGTACCTTATCAAATGCCTTCTGAAAATCTAAGTACAGTGCACCCATCAGTTCCCCTTTATCCACAACAACTGTTACTTCTTCAAAGAACTCCAATAAATTGGTTAAATGTGATTTTCCTTTCACAAAACAATGTTGACTCTGCCTGTTTACCTTGAATTTATCTCAGTGCCCTGTTATAACATCTTTAATAATAGCTTTTAACATTTTTCCTATGACAAATGTTAAGTTAACTGGCCTATAGTTTCCTGCTTTCTGTCTCCCTGTTTGAATAAAGGAGTTACTTTAGCTATTTTCCAATCTAATGGAACCTTCCCCAAATCTAGTGAATTTTGGAAAATTAAAACCAATGCATCAATTATCTCACTAGCCACTTTTAAGACCCTTGGATGAAATCCATCCATCATAAAATCATAGAATGGTTACAGCACAGGAGGAGGCCATCTAGCTCTGTAACAGCAACTCACCTAGTTCCACTAAGTGCCTTTTCCCCATAGTTCTGCAATTTATTTCTCTCCAAATAAGGATCCAATTCTCTTTTGAAGGCTTCGATTGAATCTTCTGTCGCCACATTCTCAGGCAGTGCATTCCAGATCCTAACCACTTGCTTTTCCTCATGTCGCTGCTGCTTCTTTTGTCATTTCCCTTAAATCGATTTCCTCTAGTTCCTGACCCTCCCACCAATGGAAACAGTTCCTCCCTATCTACTCTGTCCAGACCACTCATCATTTTGAACATCTTTATTAAATTTCCTCTCAACCTTCTCTTCTCCAAGGAGCATATCCTTACTCCTTCAATCTATCCACACAACTGAAATCCCTCAGCCCTTGAACCATTCTTGTGAACCTTTTCTGCAGCCTCTCTAATGCCTCCTTCCGAAAGCACAGTTCTCAGAATTGGACGCAATACTCCAGTTGAGGCTGAACCAAAGTTTCATACAGGTATATCATAAATTCCTTGCTTTTGTACTCTATGCCCCTATTTATCAAGCCCAGGATCCCGTATGCTTTATTAAACTCTTTCTTAACCTGTCCTGCCACCTTTAATGATTTGCTTACATACATTCCCAGGCCCCTCTGCTCCCCCTTTAGAATTTTGCCTTTTATTTTATATTGTCTCGATCTTCTGATCAAAATCTATCACTTCACACTTCTCTTCATTAAATTTCATTTGCCACTTGTCCACCGATTCCGCCAGCCTGTCTATATCCTCTTGAAGTCACTCACTATACTCCCCACTATTGACACAACTTCCAAGTTTTCTGTGATCTTCAAATTTTGAAATTGTGCCCTGTCTAACCAATTCTAGGTCATTAATATATATCAGGAAGAGTAGGCATCCTAACTCTGACAATTGGGGAACCCTACCATATACCTGCCTCCAGTCTGAAAAACAATTGTTCGCCACATTGTTTCTCGTCACAACCAATTTTGTATCCATGTTGTCACTGTCTCTTTTATTCCATGAGCACTAATTTTGCTGATAAGTCTATTATGTGGTACTTTATCAAATGCCTTCTAGAAGTCCATGTATACCACATAACCCTCATCAACCTCTCTGTTACCTCATCAATAAATGCCAGCACTTAGTTAAACACGATTTGTCCTTAACAAATCCATGCTGACTTTCATGAATTATTCCACATTTGTCCAGGTTACTGTTAATTTTGTCACAAATTATTGTATCTAAAAGCTTTCTCACCACTCAAGCTTAAATTGATTGGCCTGTTGGTGGGTTAATCTTTACACCCTTTTTAGAAAAATTGTAATTCTCCTATCTTCTGACACAGCCCTGTACCTAAGGAGGATTGGAAGATTATGCCAATTTCTGCCCTCACTTCTCTCAGTAACCTTGGACGCATTTCATCCTCTCTTGGTGAATTGTCAGTTTTGAATATGGCCAACCTATCTATTACCTCTTCTTTATCAGTTTTTAGCCCTTCTAGTGTTTCAACTACCTCTTTTTCCACTATGACTTGGGAAGAACCTTCTTCCTTGGTAAAGACAGATGCAAAGTACTCATTTAGACTCAGCCATGCCTCCTGCCTCAATTCCTGAATGTTATTTTTGGTCCCTAATCGACCCCACCCCTTTTACCATTCTTTTACTATTCATATGCCTATAGAAGACTTTGGATTTCATTTTATGTTAGCTGCCAGTCTCTTCTCATGCTCTTTCTTTGTCTCCCTTATTTCCTTTTTCACTTCCCTCCTGAACATTCCATAGTCATCTGGGTTTTCAATTGTATTATCCACCTGACATCTGCCATGTGCACATTTTTGCTGCTTTATCTTACTCTGTATCACTTTTGTCATACAGGGACCCCTAGATTTGCCTCTCATGGAAATGTACCTTGCCTGTACCTGAGCTATCTTCTCTTTGAAGGCAGGCCGTTGTTCCATTACAGTCTTGCTTTCCAATCTTTCATTCCAAATTACCTGAACCTGATCTGTTCTCACCCCATTGAAGTTGATGCTCCCCCAATTAATTATTTTAATTCCAGATTGCTCCTTGTCATTTTCCATAGCTAACCTAAACCTTATGATACTATGATCACTATCCCCTAAATATTCCCTGACTGACTCTTGATTCACTTGACCTACCTCATTCCCCAGAACCAGGGATATTCTTGCAGTGGAGGCAGTTCAAAAGGTTAACTCCTGGGATGAAGGGGTTGTTTTATGAGGAAAAATTGAGCATTTTGGGCCAGTATCCATTGGTGCTTAGAAGTTTAAGAAGTGATCTTATTGAAGTATTTAAGATTCCGATAGGGCTTGGCAGGGTAGATACTGAGAGGATACTTGTGGGTGAGTGTAGAACTAAGGGGCACAATTTCAAAATAAGGGGACTTCCACTTAAGATGGAGATGAGGAGGAATTTCTTCTCTCAGAAGATCATTGATGTTTGGAATTTTCTTCCTAAGAGAGCAGTGGAGGCTGGATTATTGAATATATTCAAGGCTGAGTCAGATTTTTGATCAAGGGTTATGGAGGTAGGCAGGAAAGTGGGGTTAAGGCCACAATTAGATCAGCCATGATCTTATTGAATGGTAGAGCAGACTTGAGAGCCCAAATGACCAATTTCTGACCCTACTTCTAACTTTGTTATGTTCTTAAACAAATCCCACAACACTTTCTCCCTCATTGAGTCAGAAACATACTAATCTAGAAAATTCTACAGAACATACTTCTTAAACTCTTTCCCCTCTCTATCCCTTACACTATTACTATCCCAGTCTATATTTGGATAATTAAAGTTTCCCATTATAATTACTGTACAGTCCTTGTTCCTCTCCTTGCAATTTCCTTGCAAATTCAATCCACTAAGCCTTTCCCACTAGTCGGTAGCCTATAAAATACACTCAGTAGTGTAATGATACCTCTATTGTTTCTTAGCTCTAACCAAATAGATTCTGTTCTTGACCCCTCTAGGACATCCTTTCTTTCCAGCACTGTAATGTTTTCCTTAATCAGTGCTGCTACCCCACCTCCTTTGTTTCCTTCCCTATCATTCCTGAATTCTTTTGGGGCTAGTTTTTCCCATTGGAGATGGGAAACAGGAAGCAGAATATTTTTTTGGACAGAAATCTGTCTCCATCAGAAATCTGATTTCAGCAGCAATTTTCATAGGGTTGAGCCTTTAATTGGGATGGATGCCAATTAAAGCTACTGGAGGCAAAAATGGAGACAGATTTTAGACATCCATGCCAGCCACCGCCGAGACTACTGCTTGTGTTAAAGAAGAGAGTTTGTGTCACAACCTGCCATTGCATTGCAGCAGTCGCACATGGCACAGGGGAACTAGAAGCCTGGCACCTAAGAGGGAGAAGAGGGAGGTCCAATTCTCAGATGGTGGCAGATGTCCATCTTACCACCTTTCTCTTCAGGGTCACTTACCCTGGTTTGAGAGTGTTGCAGGGCACAACATGACCGCTCCTGGCACCTGGCCCATTGTCTGTGATGCCCTATCAACTGTGATCCTCATGTGTTATCCAGCATCAATAAAGAGCCCATCTGTCACCTGGGTGATTTGCCTGCAGCTGCCTGTGAGATGCCACAGAGGTCTGCAGTTGACAAGAGCACAGATGTCTGTGGCTATCCTCTTAAAGAATCGCAGTCTCCTTTGCCACTGGCTGTCTGTCAGGTCCAGGTATCTTCACCTCTGCCCATAGTTCCTGTGCTCAGAGTAGTGTCTCCTTCTCCTTTGTGCCCCTGGTCTCTCTTCTCAGGCCTCCTGATACCCAGCACTCTGCCCTTGCTGTGTAGGCTGCTGTTCCTCATCTCCAATGACCTTGACCTTGGAGGATACAGCACCGATTTCCATCTGAGCCCCTCCTTGTGCTCAGGTGCAGTCCAAACAACCATACCAACTACTCCGATGCCCACAATGTCAGGCAATGCCAAGTGATGCCAGGAAGAGGAGGCCCTCCTGAGCTGGCAAATTTCTTAATTCTGCCTCCTCCACTGACCTGTGATGGAATTTTGCCTACAAAAGGGCAAGCCCTTTAAACTTTAAACACTACTTTTACCTACCTTTTAAACTCTCCCAGCCGCCAATCCGTGGTTCTCACCTCCATTCAGCTGCTCTGAAGCCAAACAGCTGCTAAACAACAGCCTCCTCCCTGAAAATTAAAAAGCTTACCTTGGACAAGCTCTCAAGATCCCACAAGGTCTTTAATGAGCTCCTTAATAGCTGTGGGCCTCCCCTACTCTTGGGAAAATGTTCAAAGGTGGAAGTAGAGCTGGAACTTCCGTCCACATGCCTCTGCAGCCTTTTTTGTCATTGTCCCATCTCCATTTAGGACCAAGTGGGACCAAGAAAATCAGGCCCTTTGCATCCAGGAACATTTAGTACCAAGTCCTGTCCTTTTTTGGGCCAGGTCTCCATTATTGGCTCAACATCATATTCCCACATGGCTATGTGGCCTACAGCTTACAACCTTATTTACCACATTCTGTGCATTCACATACATGTACAGTAAACCTAATTCAGACATTGTTACATTCCCTCTTGCTCTTACCCCAGCTAATACGATACTACTTCCTATGCTCCTGCTATCTGTCTCTCCCAATTCTCTGCAACTTGTTTTGCCTGGTTAATAGTACTTTCTGGTCCCCACACCCTTTCTGAGTTAGTTTAAACCCTCTGCAATAGCTCTAGCAAGGATATCATTCCTGGCTCTGTTCTGGTAAAACCCATCCAAGCTATACAAATTCCATCTGCCCCAGAACCAGTCCCAAGATACCAGGAATGTAAAGCCCTCTATCCCATGCCATCTCTCCAATCAGACATTCATCTGCTCTATCATCCTATTTCTATGCTCACTACTGTGTGGAGTGATCTGGAGATTTACTACCTCTGAGGTCCTGCTTGCTACTTTCTTTCCTAGCTCCCTAAACTCTGCCTGAAGGACCTCACCCCTTTTTCTACATAAATCATTTGACCATGAATGCTGGATGTTCACCCTCCCCCTTCAGAGTGTGCTGCAGCCATTCAGTGACCTCCTTAATCCAGACACGAGGGAGGCAGGATACTGGATTCACGTCTGCAGCCGCAAAATGCCTGCCTGTTCCCCTAACTATTGAATCCCCTATCACTATTGCTTTTCAAATCTTTCTGTTGCCCCTCCTGAACCAGCCATGGTGCCATTGACTTGGTTCTGCTGCACTCCCCAGATGAACCATCACTCTCACCAGTATTCAGAACTGAATACTGGTTGGAGAGTGAGATCCACTCAATAGACTCCTGTACTATTTGCCTAATCTATTTCCTCTCTGCCTGAATACCCTTAAGCTATGGGATAACCACACCCATAAACATGCTAGTCACAAAGCTCTCAGCCTCATAGACATATTGCAGCGTAATGAAACCTGGAGCTCAAGCTGCTGCAAATGACGACCCTGCCTGCACGGGCAATCATCCAGGACATGAGAGGTCCATGCGCATCCTATTCCATGTGGGAACTCTGGGACACAAGAAGTGCTTATCATGGGACTGAGTTGCTCTGCTATGCCTCTATTTATTAGACTATTAAACTTACTGCTTACATAAATAAAGATTCATCACCTACTCGCCAATCAGTATCTTCTCTTCTGCTGACATCACTTTATTTTATTGGGAGGCGAGTTGAAATGTTTTTACTTAGCTGTTATTATCTAAAAACCTTAGATTTGAATTTCCAGATAAATTAAGAACCCATTAGTGTTACTATCCCATATTATTTAATTTTAACTTTATCCACTAGATCTGATTAATAGTTGAGTCCTGATTGTAATTATAAGATAAATTATCAAATTAGCTTTAGTTTAAGTTTTATACCAATTAATCAATCAAATCTTAGATTATATTTGATTAACTTACATTAAATTGAAAGCTTACCAATACCCCATGTGACTCTCTGCTCTGTGACATCGCTCATTTTTTTTTGTCCTCCCATTGCATTCACGTGTGCATGCATGCACATATGTGCGCACACGTGTGCATGCACAGACGCACACGCACACACATACACACACTCTCGTGTACACACATTCACACACAGATATAAACACAGATTCACACACACACTTTCCCACAGACATACACATAGACACACACACAGGCACCCACACGCACAGACACATACATATAGGCACGTGGAACCAGAGCAGAAGCTGAGGAGCTAGACCTGAGGAGCCAGAGCAGGAGCTGAGGAGCCTAGGAGGAGCTAAGGAGGCAGAGCAGAAGCTGAGGAGACAGAGAGGGAGCTCAGGAGCCACAGCAGGAGCTGAGGATCTAGAGCAAGAGGATGGGTGACAGAGGGGGTGCTGAAAAGCCAGAGGGAGAGCTGAGAATACAGATTGGTAGCTGAGGAGCCACAGTGAGAGCTGAGGAGCCAGAGTAGGAGCTGAGGAGCCATGGAGGAACATAGAACCCAGGGCAGAAGCTGAGGAGACAGAGGGTGAGCTGAGGTGCCAGGGTGGGAGCTGAGAACACAGAGTGGGAGCTGAGAAGCCAGAGTGGAACTGAGCAGACAGAGGGGGAGCTGAGTAGCCAGAGTGGGAGCTGAGAATGGATAGTGGGAGCTGAGAATGGATAGTGGGAGCTGAGAAGCCACAGTGGGAGCTGAGGAGCCAGAGCAAGGGCAGAGAAGTCACAGAGGGAGCTGAGGATCCAGAGTGGGTGCTGAGGGTCATGCACTTTGGTAGGAAGAATAGAGGCATAGACTATTTTCTAAACGGGGAGAGAATTCAGAAATCTGGAGTGTAAAGGGACTTGGAAGTCCTAGTCCAGGATTCTCTTAAGGTTAACTTGCAGGTTGAGTCGGTAGTTAGGAAGGCAAATGCAATGTTGGCATTTATTTCGAGAGGACTAGAATATAAAAGCAGAGATGTGCTGCTGAGGCTTTATAAGGCTCTGGTCAGACCACATTTAGAATATTGTGAGCAATTTTGGGCCCCGTATCTCAGGAAGGATGTTCTGGCCCTGGAGAGGGTCCAGAGGAGGTTCATGAGAATGATCCCAGGAATGAAAGGCTTAACATATGAGGAACGTTTGAGGACTCTGGGTCTATACTCGATGGAGCTTAGAAGGATGAGGGGGGATCTGATTGAAACTTACAGAATACTGAAAGGCCTGGATAGAGTGGACGTGGGGAAGATGTTTCCATTAGTAGGAGAGACTAGGACCCGAGGGCACAGCCTCAGAGTAAAGGGAAGACCTTTTAGAACAGAGATGAGGAGAAACTTCTTTAGCCAGAGAGTGGTGAATCTATGGAATTCATTGCCACAGAAGGCTATGGAGGCCAGGTCATTGAGTGTATTTAAGACCGAGATAGATAGGTTCTTGATTGGTAAGGGGATCAAAGGTTACGGGGAGAAGGTGGGAGAATGGGGTTGAGAAACTTATCAGCCATGATTGAATGGCGGAGCAGACTCAATGGGCCAAATGGCCTAATTTCTGCTCCTATGTCTTATGGTCTTATGGAGAATGCAGAGTGGGAGCTGAGAATGGATAGTGGGAGCTGAGGAGCCAGAGCAGGGGCTGAGAAGCCATAGTGGGAGCTGAGGATCCAGGGGGGGGAGCTGAGAAGCCAGAGTGGGTGCTGAGGTGCCAGAGAGGGAGCTGAGGTGCCAGAGCGAGATCTGAATAGCCACACTGGGCGCTGAAGACCCAGAGCGGGGCTGAGGAGCTACAGTGGGAGCTGAGGAGCCAGAGCAGGATTTGAGGATCCACAGTGGGAGCTGAGGAGCCAGAGGGGGATCTGAGGAGCCAAAGGGGCAGCTGAAGAACCACAGTAGGAGCTGGGGAGCCAGAGCAGGAGCTGAGAAACCACAGTGGGAGCTCAGGAGCCAGAGCAGGAGCTGAGGAGCCCGAGCGGGAGCTTAGCAGCCAGAATGGGATCTGAGTGTCTATATCTGGAGTTGAGCACACGGAGCAGTCTCCCACAAGCCTACCCTCACCAGTTAATGTATACATTTGGGTTGTTACAGCTTGACATGGTATAAGATTGACCTTATCAGCAATCTCGTAAATTGGACCCTTGCAAAATAAGAAAAGCAAATAGAGAGTATGAAAAGATACTGGCAGCTAGCATAAAATGGAATCCAAAAGTCTTCATGAGGCATTTGAAGAGCAAAAGGATGGTAAAAGGATCAATGGGGCTGATTAGGGACCAAAAAGGAGATTTAGACATGGAGGCAGGGGGCAGAGAAGTATTAAATGAATACTTTGCATCTGAGGTCATGGTGAAAGAGGATGTAATTCAGACACTTGAAGTGATTAAAATTGATTATTTTTCTTTATTCTTTTATGGGATTTGGGCATTTCTCACATTGTTTCCCATCCCAAACTGCCCATCAGAAGGTGGTGGTGAGCCCCCTTGACAACTGAATGGCTTGGTAGGCCATTTCAGAGTCATCCATGTTGCTGTACATCTGGAGGAACACACAGGTCAGGCCAGGCAAGTAAGGTTGGCAGATTTCCTTCCCTAAAGGACATTAGTAAACCACATGGGTCTTTACAATAAGAGCTTTATAGTTACCATTACTGAGGATAGCTTTCATTCCCAAATTTATTAATTGAACTTAAATTCCACAACAAGCCATGGTGGAACTTGAACCCATGGCCCCAGAGTAGTAGCCTGGGTCTCTGATTACTAGGATAACAACATTACTACTATGCCACCATCTCCCCAGTGAATAGGTGTGGAATAGGTTGTCTGTATTTGAAGCTGATCAGGTATCAGGACTGATGGGGTGCATTCAAGGATACTGAGGGAAGTAGGAGTGGAAATTGCAGAGGTACTGGCTATAATTTTCCAGTCTTCCTTAGACTCAGGGATGATGCCAGAAGACTGGAGAATTTCATGTGTTACATCCTTGTTTAAAAAATGGTGTAAAGGCAATCCTTTAATATCAATGGTGGGGAAGCTTCTAGACACGATAAATCAGGGCAAAATGAATAGTCACTTGTTAAGAACAAATTGTGTTTTTTAATCTTTCATGGGATGTGGGCATCACTGTCTCAGCCAGCTTTTATTGCCCATCCCTAATTGCCCTTGAGAAGGTGGTGCTGAGCTGCCTTCTTGAACCGCTACAGTCCATGTGGTGTAGGCACACCCACAGTGCTGTTAGGGAAGAGCTCCAGGATTTTGACCCAGGGACAGTGAAGGACGAACTTGCTAGAGTTTTTTGATGAGGTAACAGAGAGGATTGATAAGGGTAATGTTGTTGATGTGGTGTATATGGAGCTTCAAAGGCATTTGATACAGTGCCGCACAACAGACTTGTGGGTAAAGTTATAATTCGTGGAATAAAAGGGGTAGTAGTGATCTGGATATGAAATTGGCTGAGTGACAGGAAACAGAGAGCAGTGGTTCATGGACGTTTTTTGGACTGGATGAAGGTTTGTATTGGAGTTTTGGAGTTCCCCAGGGGTCCATTTAAGGATCCTTACTCTTCCTAATATATATTAATGACCTAGACCTTGGTGCACAGGGCACAATTTCAAAATTTGCGAATTATACAAAACTTGGAAGCACTTTGAACAGTGAGGAGGATAATGTAGAACTTCAAAAGAACATAGACAAGTTGGTGGAATGGGTGGACAAATGGCACATGAAATTTAATACAGAGAAGTATGAAGTGATTTATTTTATGAACATACGAAATAGGAGAAGTAGGCCATTCAGCCCCTCAAGCCTGCTCCGCCATTCATTAAGGTCATGGCTGATCTGTTTGTGTTTTGAATTCCACATTCCCATCTACCCCCCGATAACCTTTGATTCCCTTGCCTAACAAGAATCTATTTACCTCCACCTTACAAATATTCAATGATCCCGGCTCCATCACCTTCTGAGACAGAGAGTTCCAAAGTCGCACAACCCCCGGGAGACAAAATTTCTCCTCATCTCTGTGTTAAAAGGGCAATCCCTAATTTTAAAACAGTGCCTCCTAGTTCAGGACTCACCCACAAGAGGAAACATCCTTTACATGCCGACCCTGTCAATCAAGTCATCCCTCACTCTTCTAAACTCCAGTGGAAGTAAGCCCAGCCTGTCTAACCTTTCCTCATAAGACAGCTCGCTCATTCAATGCATCAATCTAGTAAACCTCCTCTGAACCACCTCCAATGCATTTACATCCTTCCTTAAATAAGGAGACCAAAACTGCACACAATATTCGAGATGTAGTCTCACCAATGCCCTGTATAACTGAAGCATAACATCCTTATTTTTATGTTCAATCCCTCACATAATAAAGGATAGTATTCCATTGGCCTTAATTACTTGCTGTACCTGCATAATTACTTTTTGTGACTCATGCACAACAACACCTAGATCCCTCTGCACCTCGGAATTCTGCAGCCATTCTCTGTTTAAGTAATACTCTGCTTTTTTATTCTTCCTGCCAAAACGAACAATTTCACATTTTCCCACATTATACTCCATCTGCCATATTTTTGCCCACTCACTCAACCGATCTATATCTGTTTGCAACCTCCTTATGCCCTTTTCTCTACATACTTTCCTACCTATCTTTGTGTCATCTGCAAATTTATCTATCATGCCTTCACTACCCTCATCTAAGTTATTGATATAAATTGTAAAAAGTTGAAAGCCCAGCACAGACCCCTGTGGGAGTCCACTTGTCGCATCTTGCCAATCAGACAAAGGTGCATTTATCCATACTCTCTGTTTTCTGCCAGCCAGCCGATCTTCTATCCATGCTAATGCATTGCCCCCTACACTATGAGCTTTTATTTCCAACAATAACCTTTGATATGGCATCTTATCAAATGCCTTCTGGAAATCCAAGTACAGCACATCTACAGGCTCCCCTTTATCCACGGTGCATGTTACTCCTTCAAAGAATTCCAATAAATTGGTTAAACATGATTTCCTTTTCACAAAACCATGCTGAATCTTCTCGATTACCTTGAGTTTCTCTAAGTGCCCAGCTATAACCTCCCCCACGACAGACGTCATGTTAACTGGCCTATAGTTTTCTGTTTTCTGCCTCCCTCCATTCTTGAATAGAGGGGTTATATTTGCTACTTTCCTGTCTGTTGGAACCTTTCCAGAATCTAGGAATTTTGGAAAATTAACACCAGTGCATCTACTACCTCATTAGCCACCTCTTTTAAGGCCCTAGGGTGAAGTCCATCAGGACCCGGAGCCTTGTCAGCCTGCAGCTCAATCAGTTTGCTCAGTACCATTTCCCTAGTGATTGCAATTTCACCAAGTTCCCCTCTCCCTTCCACCTCCCGATTTACCGCTTTTTCTGGAATGTTTTTTGTATCTTCTATAGTGAATACGGAAGCAGAATATTTGTTCATTTCATCCGCCATTTCCTTATCATCTACTATTAACTCCCCATTTTCATTCTCTAGAGGACCAACACTCACTTTACTTACTCTTTTCCTATTTAAATGCCTGTAGAAACTCTCGCTATCCATTTTTACATTTCTAGCTAGCTTGCTCTCATGCTCCAATTTCTTACTCCTGATTAACCTTTTAGTCATTCTCTGCCGTTCTTTATACTTTGACCAATCATCTGACCTGCCACTCATCTTTACGCAGTTATTTGCTTTTTCCTTAAGTTTCTTGCTTTCCTTAACTTATTTAGTTAACCATGGATGGTGGTCCCTCCCTTTAGAACTTTTCTTTATAGTAGGAATATACTTATTCTGAATACTCTGAAATATCCCCTGAAATATCTGCCATTGCTTCTCTATTGATCTATCTCCTAGCCTAAGTATCCCAGTTCACTTTAGCTGGCTCAGCTTTCATGCCCAAATAGTCGCCCTTATTTAAGTATAAAATACTAGTCTTAGACCCACTCTTCTCCTTTTCAAATTGGATGTAAAATTCAATCATATTGTAGTCGCTGCTACCGCGTAGTTGGTAGGAAGAACAGGGAGATACAATATGGGATACAATGCAAAAGGGGGTACAGGAGGAGAAGGTGCATAAGTCATTGAAGGTCACAGGACAGATTAAGAGAGCGGTTAAGTATATGGCATCCTAGGCTTTATCAATAAGTACGCAGATTGCAAAGCAAGGAGGTTATGTTAAATTTGCATAAAACACTGGTTCAGATTCAACTGGAGTATTGTGTCCAGTTCTGGAAAGATGTGAAGATATTAGAGACAGTGCAAAAAAGATTCACTAGAATCATTCCAGAGATAAGGAACTTAGTTATGTAGATAAATTGGAGAAGTTGGGATTGTTTTCCTTGGAGAGGAGAAGGTTGAGAGGAAATTTGACAGAGGTATTCAAAACCATGGAGGATCTGGACAGAGGAGATAGGGAAAAACTGTTCCCATTGGTGGAAGGATCAAGAACAAGAGGGCACAGATTTAAAGGTAATTGTAAAAAGAAGCAATGGTGACATGAGGAAAACCTTACACATGCAGCGAGTGATTGGGAACCTGGCATGCCCTGCCTGAGAGTGTAGTGAAGGAAGGTTCAATTGAGGCTTTCAAGTGGGAATTGGATGATTATCTGGAAAGGGAGAATGTATAGGGCTATGGGGAGAAGGCAGAGGAACAGCACTGGGTGAATTGCTCCTTAGGAGAGCCAGCACAGACACAATGTGCTGAATGGCCTCCTCCTGTGTTATAACCACCCTATCATTCTGCGAAAATGATATCTGTAATGAAACTTTTGTCTGGTACAAACCCAGGGGTCAAGCATTTGCATTCAAGGTGAGAATGATACAACTTTCTTGAGTTTGCCCATATCTCTAATATATGAAATTAAAGAGTGTTAGACAGATTTTTGAAAAATGTGGTGATCATGGCATTGAGACGATAAGATTAATTACCTTGGGAGGAAAGTTAATAGGTCGAGACTTCATGGAGCTTGCCTGATTGTCTTTGAAGTGTCAGAGAGGACTCCAGAATTGGTTCCAGTTGCCTGGATTTTTGCATCTCTTGGGGTTCGGAGAAGAGGGAGGGCAGGCGATGAAATACGTATCAGCCAAAAAATGGGGCAAATGCATATGGGCATTTTTCATCCTATGGACATAATATAACATAACTTGACATGACATTCTCAATGATAAAATGCTCACTTCCTGCCTTCTCTCTTAAGAAGCTGGGAAAGGAAATATCGAGTAGGATCATTGTTGCCGCGCTATTTATATTTATTCTTGTCAACGCAACAGGAACAACATTCTAAACTTGCTTACAGTCATCATAAATTACCTTAAGGTATGGTTGTAAACATGATTTGATAATATCAGTGCAGCTCAAAAGAGTGTCTGTGCCTCAGTGAGCAACTAGCATATTCTCAGACAGACAGGAACTGCTGCAGGTGCTTTTTATCCTTACTGACTTCAAACTACTTTTATTATTTTGCTTGAAGCTGGTAATCCTGAAGAGCAAATACCACCTGCACTGTAGGGGAAACTACTTTACAGGTCTTGGATAAAGCAGAGAAAAAGACTTATTCTGCATGGCAGGAAATATCTGAAATGGAAATGGGGTTAAATTCGATAGCCCCCCCCAAAACAGGCAAAGGCAACTTTGTGTTGACTGCTTGTATAAATAATTTCAGCTTTAGCCAGCGTTAACCATGCTGTTAATTGGCTGGATGCCCAAGCAGCAGACCAATATGGTTAGCATCACTTAAAGTTAGCATGCATTGCGGTTGTTGGTCTCGAGGAATGGCAATGGCTCCATGGAATATGAACCTGCTATCCTTTCACGCCACTAGTATTGTGAGATCAAGGGTTTGGTTGCACTGGGATTGAAATCTGCTGCTTGGTGATGTGGCAGCCAACAATGTCAATCCGCACTCCTATCTTTTCATCCACTAGGTTGCAATCACAGAGCTTCTATTGATTTTTCTATTAGCCAAGCTTATGGAAGTGATGCACTTGGGTGGGCAGTTTGGCTTAATCAGTGTTTATTTATACTAAAGGCTTGCGATAAAGTTTTCCAAAGCATAGTCTAGTTTGGCATATTGCATTTTATAGGGGTATAAAGCATTGATGTCACAAATAGAATTATAGGCAAAAGTTAATTTAGAAAACTGGTAAAAACAATTGCATGGGGTAATACATATAATTTGGTATTCAAAATGCAACATTCAGTTCCGGTGATCAGAAGACATACTGCAGACATGAGTTTCAAAATCCTGTTTCCTTTCTTGTTGTCATTAACACTTATGAAACTGCAAAGCACAGGCCAAATGAAAATAGTACCAATTGTAAAAGACAGGAAAGATTGGATAACAAACTGAAGGGAAAAGGTTATGGGAAACTCCCGTGGGGCCAGCACTGGATGAAAAGAATAGGTTATAGTCTATAAAATAGAACCTGTCACTGAACGTTCCATTAGCAAGATAGACCTAAGCTACTTCACAAAAATATAAAAATGGACTAGTACTCTCATAGCATCAATATTGTTGTTATAGCTACGGAATAGAATTTAGCTTCTTGCATTAACTGAAAATAGGAGAAACAAATCAATTGCAAGGGAGGGTCTAAAGATCCTCTCCACCACTTTGTTTTTAAGAGGTGGCAGGAAGACACAAAGGTAATCCCTTATGATTCTTCCAAGTGCAGAACATCTCAGTTTCTAAAGGTTATTGCTACCCTCACATACATTTCTACCCATTATCTATTTTACTTATTAATATCATATTTGAATCAGAATTCAGAAATTAAATTACACATACAATTTTTGGCATACAGATACATGAAGGCAGGTTGTTTACTTATCTTCCCCATTCTAATTATAACCTCCCCAGGGAATTATGAACACCTATAATTACACTTACAATGGAAATCAATGTTGTTGCATTAATTAGAGGGTATTAGCTATGATAAACATTTAAGATGTGAGCTAAGGCTGTAAATTTTCAGTTTTCCACTCTGATCTTATTGGTCCAAATGTAATGTATTTGGAATGTTATTCATTTTAACCAAGGGAAACAGAAAATCTATCTGAACCGAGAGCCAATATCAAAACCCACGTTATATTGTAAGTTTTATACATATATGATAATATATAAATATTATTATAAATAATGTTGCAAATAATATTTTGTTTACCTTTTGTCTTAATTCCCAGCAGCAGCCTTTTAAAAAGGCAAGCCATATTCTGAATTTATCTTTACAAATGTAATCGTCATCTCTCAAGATCTGGTAATACCTGTGGTTATACTTGCATTATAAATCAACGTCCTTGCATTAATTAGAATGTATCGGTTATGAATAGCATTTAAAATGTAAAGTAACAGTGCAAGGAAAATCAAACTTGACAGTTTCCAGCTAAGAGGCCTTGATATGTCACCAATACCTCTATATGAAAGTTATGACAATAAAACACAGTGACGAGCATAACCGCCTGAAAGCCAAAAGGGAAAATGAAAGAAAACAAGAGTCGTTTCACATTTATAACGTATAATTGACAAGGTTGTTTCGGGTTATGCAGCATAACTTCTCGGGGAAAATGCCACAGTTTCTGTTCAATATTCTAAGATGTCTCCTGTGCAAAGTGGCCAAAACACTTGTTGGAGAACATCCAGTGCTCCATTAAATTCAGTGCGCACCTTTCCTGAAACTAGATTACAAAGCACAGCAAGCCATTTGAAATATACTCATTTACCCACAAAGTGACTGCTCCTTTTCACCCACCCCTTTCAAAACAAATGGAATTGCAGCAAACCTTGCACTCAGCACTCAGGGATCTAAGGCACAATACTTTCAACATGCAGGACAATCCTGAACCTTCATCATGCCATAGAGAACAAAGAAAGCACTACTTTACTCTGTTCTGCACCACTAATAACCTAAAAAATAACAGTAAAACCATCCATGGAACAAGTGTGTGTTTGGCATTGCCTGGTTTCTGCATCAGATACTGTAACAATACATTAACAAACAATAGATGCATAAAAAGCAAACCTCAGCTGGAAGCAGTCAAATTTCTAATAAACAAACAGGTGATGTCTTGACAGATTTTTTAAGTGGTTGTTGATACAGAGATGTTACACTACCCAGTGGCAAAGCCTTCTTACAATAATCATGTTTACTTCTAATGCTAACAGCTTAATCTGATACAGGACTATTGACTTGTCATTTTTACCAGTGGCTGGAGGTATGGTAATCAAGGAAGAGGACCTGTTTTACCAGTAGAAACTGGCTGTGAAATTGACCAGACTTTGAACCTTCATCCCTGACCTTATGTTCCGTATTTGTATCGGCTGTCCTTTATATGTGAGATTTTGCCAACTTTTTAGACAACGCATGTTTTAACATACTTATAGTCCTACCTTGCATGTTACTGTTCCTGTACAGTGACAGGAGGCTGTTTGCAACATCTGCCAATGCACCAAGCACCTTGGTACATATGCTCGTCAGTCTTCTCCTTTAGGTCACCCAATCAAAGTCCTCATCTGAGCTCCTATAGCAGAAATCATCTGCGATCAGCTTTCCATGAGCTGGAGCATGGGACAGAATTTTGCCGTTGGTGTGCGGGCTCAGCGGGGGTGAGCGGGAAGCCGACCGCTGCTTGCGATCGGCAGGGCACCGCGATTTCACACTGGCGGGCCAATTAAGGCCCGCCCAGTATGAAAGGCAGCTGGGGAAGTTCCAAGAAGGGGCGGGTGGGGGCGGGGACATGATGTCTGCTGGGCCCAATGGCGATCCAGCGGCTGATTCAAAAGCAGCCCAGGCAGCCCCTACAAGGCTGCCAATGAAGGACGTGGAAGTGAAGATGGATTCCAGTGGTTGGACATGGCAGGTGGGAAGGCAGGTTGGTGGTGCCATCAGCCCCGCCTTTCTCTGATGAGTGCCTCACTACCCTGGAGGAGGAGGCCCCTGCACCTCACCAAAAAGGCCTGGGAGGAGGTGGCATCTGGGGTGAGCAGCCACGACATGGTGAGGCGCACATGGGTGCAGTGCTGGAAGTGCTCCAACGATCTGCTGCAATCGGGAAGGGCGAGTACCGTGTTAGCATGGTCAGAGTGTAGAACAGTTAAGGGCTGGCCACCCCCAATGGACCTGAGGGGAGTTAGAGTATGAGTGGCAACTGTCAACGATGCTGGAGCTGGCCATCAGGGTGAGCTCTGCCTGCGTGGACTGAGTGCCTTGTGGCTCAAGGGCCACGAATTGGCTGAGCCCTGCCAGGTGTTCCTCAGCTGGGGTTGGCCAGGCTGCAATGGTGCTGCAGGTAGAGAGTGGACTAATCAATGCTCCTCTGACCTTTCAGCAGAAGACAGCCCATAACAATCTTGAGAGATTGTGGACTGGTGGGCGACCCCCACAGCTCCTAATCCAGACGTGCTATGAGCAGGAGGCACTGGAGCTCAAGAGGTGGCATGCACCTCGGTGAGGTTGGGGTGCCAGAAGAAAGTAAGAGTGCAGTGCACTGAGGTGAGAATATCGGCTATTTCAACCATTGTAGTGTTGTTCCTATATTGATGCGAGCCTCGAAACCGGAGTCCCCATTGATAATTGAAAGACAAGGGCATCATGATGCAGATATCTGTCGTCTTACCAGGGTGCCTGGCACGCACAGTGACAGTGTCATGACTTAAACTAATGACATATCCTTCTTCTCCTTTTTAGACTCACCAGCAGGCGCTCACCATGAGGACCCTGAACGCCCACCCCTGTCCTGGAGACCCACCATGCTCAACATGCACCTGCGTCACACCCCGTCTGTCAAGCAGGCACCAGCACAGATACCAGCACCTCGGTGGGCATAAGGTCGCCGTCTAGTATCTCGGTGCACATTGGTGAGGGCACTTCACACTCGCTTGAGGTGCAGACAGAGGCAGAGAGCACCCAGGGTGCTGGCAGTCGGAGGACTGCTGGAGACCAGGAACATGCTCAGTCGATGGCAGATGATGGGCCTCTGGAGTCATCCTTTAGGCAGCAGATGCTGGAAGTCCAGAGGGGCGTGTGGGAGGATCTGGCGGGGATACATGAGGGAATGCGTGCCATGCGTCCATTTGGGAGGATTCCCTGCAGAGCATGACGACTGTGTTGACCCTCATAACCAAATGCAAAGCCTCCTCCATGGAGATAGTGATGATTCTCATGGAGACGCACCTCCAGGGACTCAATCAGGGGTTCCTAGGGATGTCCTCTGACCTGCAGGCCCTCACACTGGCAATGACCTCAGCTGGTCAGTGTCAGAGTGGGAGATTAATCGGGCACCTAGTATCCCAGCTAGGTGCCTGTCCATCAGTGGTGAGCAGGGAGGTCCAAAGTGACCTCATGTTGGTGCACAAGCTGCCTGTCGTCCCTGCAGGCTCCTCTCAGTGCACTCTGGATGACGCCAGCAGCTCTTCTGCCCCTCTGCTAGTGACCGTGGCATCTGATGAGGATGTGGCGACTGGGGAGATGCCAGCTGTTGCACTGGCCCTGCCCTCCCAGGCGGGGTGTTCACAGGCTCCACTGGCCAGAGGACACCCGTCAAGGTAATCAAGGCCAACAGGACAGCAGAGTGAGCAGATTGTCTCCAATGCCACTGCCAGTGAGTGGGGAGCACCTAGATGTAGAACCAGCAAACGTAAATGCACCTTAAGCACAAGGCGGCCTTATCACAGGTGATATTTTGTTCCCCCATTTTGCTTTAACTTTTTTAATGGTGTGACAAACAATGCCGGTTTATGTTCATTTCAGCTCTGTTTCACATGCACAATTAAATAAGAGTGTATTTTGTTCTGATGGCCTCTGTATACTTCATTTGTTATGTAGGTGCAGGGTAAGCCATTATGTAATGATGGACGTGTGTCTCCTGAAACTTTGTTGCACAGGCACAGAGTGTATGTTGGTGGCCAAGGAAATGGTCCTCTCTGGGATCAAGTATGGAGCCTGCAGCCCTGACATGTGGTGGTGGTTCTTATTTGGTAGCCTAGCTGAAGGAGCATCGGATCAAAGCGTCCCAGGTGTCCCTGTCTTCCTGGAGGTTACCTAGGTCAGCGTTCATGCCCTCAGCGTCCTCCTCACCGTGCTCGTCCTCAGACTCACTACTGGACTCATCATCTGTTGCCTGCACAGCTGCACCAACATCCCCTTCATCCATTGGGTTCCCCCTTGCCAGTGACAGGTTGTCACTATCAGTGACATGCACTCTGGGGGTTATTGCAGTGTGTCCCCTGAATGGTCCAGGCATCGGAAGCGCATCTTGAGACTTGTGGTTCTTTCTACCACCACTTTGTGGGGACATGGCTCCTATTGTACCGCAGCTCGGCCTCTGTTCTTGGATGGCGGAGAGGCGTCATGAGCCACCTTTTGAGCGGATATCCCTTGTCAGCCAGCAGCTATCCATCCAGTCGTGCTGGAGCACTGAAGAGCCTCGGCACCTGGGAATGTCTCAGGATGTAAGCAACATGGGAGCTGCCGGGATACCGTGTGCAGACTTGCAGAATCTGCATCCTGTGATCACACACTATCTGCACATTCATGGAGTGCAATCCCTTCCTGTTGACGAAGGCACCCGGCTGACCCCTGGCATCTTGATGGCAACCTGGGCATGGGGGAACGTAGCAATTGCTGCAAAGCCTCTGGCTCGCTCAGCCTGGCTGGCTTCATCCGTACGGTTATGAATAAAAGTCAATGCATGGCTGAACAGAGCTTTTGTCACCAGCTTGACACAACTGTGGACAGCTGATTGGGAGACTCCACACAAATTTCCCACTGAGCCCTGGAAAGAACTGTGATCTTCAGAGCCAGTGGCATGGGGTGTCCAGCCACACAGTCAGAGCTGATCTCAGGGCCGATCCTCTGACAGATGGAGGTCACTGTCTCCCTTGAGAGATGGAGCCTCCTTCGGCATTGCACCTCAGACATACTGAGGTAGCTGCATCACCGCCTCTAAACCCTGGCAGTGGGATAGTGCCATCTTCTGTGGCCCCTTCCACCTTGGACTGCCAATTGGCCCTACGCCCCTTGTACCTGCGCCTCTCCTCCCACAGGTCACTCCCCAGGAAGCTGCGTTGGGATACCTGGCCTCCTCTCCCTTCTGCCCCTCTCTTCCTCCTCAGAGGAGGTGTCACCAGCAGAGACCACAATCCCCATTACCATGGTAAGGGAAGGCTGCCTGAGACCTGGACGGGCCCACATGATCTGAATCCTCCGGGGGCCTGGAATACACCAACGAGTCCTGGCATGAAGCCTAGAAATGCTCAGAATGCAGCTCTGAAGTGAGATGAAGATGTCCAGTTCACAAAATCAGCCAGCAGCACACGATCTCCAAAACTCTTCACAACTCACATTGACAATGCTGCTGACCCTTCTTATCCCACCCGTGGTTGAGCTTTTGCAAATTGTGGCTTGCCTGCCTGCCCATTTTGCCTGTGCGACGGTTAAAAATTCACATGGGCTGCATAAACTCAGATGCAATTGGTATATCAAGGGCCTTAACTGGCCTCTTATTAATGGCAGGCACGCCTCTGCCTCCCTCACGCGCCCACCTAGTGATATATTGTGAAGGTGCTGTGTTGACTTTGGCACGCTCGGCCGATGGCAACGTGCATTATTTCACGCTCGAGCGGGTTGGGTGCGCGTCCACCTGCTGAGTGAAAAATTCTGCCCTTTTTTCCATCAGCCTGTATGTAGCTCACTCATACCTGACAACACACCATGTGGAATCACAACTCTATACTATCTTCTAAGGTACATGCGGAGCCACTACCTGAGCTGGCTATGAGTGTCAGATCAAGTGACCATGCTTCTTCATCACAAGTAACAGGCAGCTTTCACTCTTCACGGTGAAGCTGCAATGACTGGCCAGATGGTAGTTCATGGGTATCTGAAAGCAGAAAATCAGAAGGGAAGGGTTAGGGTGAGGGGAGTGGGGTGGAAAGCAAGAGGTCCATGGTTGCACCATTTGCAGCTTGCACTTCATGCCAGATAACAGAATGAGGGTGAAGCGGAAGTTGAGAAGGTGCATAAGGTAACAACATATTGACATCTTGTATGCTCCCATCAAGGTCGATTGCAACAGTCTCATAGCAGAGAGAACCATCTGCTCCCTTGGGTTCAGGATGAAGGTTTGCCCTGCAGGTCTACGCTGCTTCTTTCTAATTTATGCTACTTTGTCCTGCAAGAAATAGCTTGGCATGTCGGTACGTTGCACCATATTTGGTTGATGTGCCTGCCATTCCTGATTAGCTTGAGATACTTGGAGGCATTGAGAGTTGAGCCTGAGGTTGGCATCATTGTAAAGTGTGTGAGGGTGAGGTGACATATCTGGATGTTAAGTGTGAGTGCTGAGTGCTAGAGATTGCTGCTGGGTAAATGATGAGGCATGGTGCATTGAACAGCATGCGATCTTGGTGGTGTGGTGGATAGAAGATATCATGTGAAAGTGCATTCACTGACCCTGACCATCTACATGAGGTCATTATACCTCTTCTAGTACTGCTGATGGGTCCTTGTTGCCAGACTGTTTGTATTGATCTCCCTGGCCACCTGTGCCACTCACTTCAGAGGCGCTTCTTGAGGGTCTCCTGGCCCCCTGTAGAAGCATGGCATCTCTCCTCCTGTCAACCTTCATGATTAAAGCCTCCAGTGCTGCATCTTCAATTTGCATCTGCCCTGGTCTTACATTTCCCACTGCAGCACTGATTGTCAGCAGAAGCCTCCTTCAATTCAGTTTCTCTTTAAGAGGGACAGATTGCCTATCAGAGCTGTCGGCTAGCTGCAACATTTGCCAGCCTCATATGCTTTCAGACCACCTGTCGAGGTGTAGCCAGCCAGCAGCAGGACTCATGTTGGCCTTGTTACGATCTGATTATGGACCAGTAACTTTTTGGTTAAAGTAGACAAAGTTTGAAATCCCAGTTACTCGCTAAGAGAATAAAGCCACAAGATTCCACTGTTTTAAATAAACAAAATAAACCTTACTGCACAAAATCAGCAAAGTAAAACAGTCTAAAATATCTATCTTATACTCTAACGTTCAGAATTAACATGAGGTAGGTATGAATTAATAGGCAAACTGTAGTCAAACACACCACACTGCACATTAAATGGCAGATACAACCAAGGCAGATCCTACAAATATGTCAGCAACTCACCCAGATGTCAGTGACCACTGTGAGTCACAAAATCTTGTTAAACCTCTGTCTCTCTCACAAGGAATTTCAGTTCTTCACTTTCAAAGGTCTAGCCTCTGAATACCTCAAAAGTCATTCCGATTTGAACTGCCTCAATGGCTGTTTACCTCCCGATGGTTCAACCTCCTCTCCTGAGACTGCGTTCCATGGGATTCACAAAGCTGCACTCTCACCTCTAACTACTGGCTCACTTTTAACTCTTTTGCAGACCACTACCTTCACTAAGCTGGCACTGCCCTGAGTTTCTCCGAACTCCAGTCTCCAGGCTGTACCAAGCTATAAACGGCTCCCAGGGCTTCTTCTGAGCCCTAACCTTCTCCAGCACTGAGCCAGTGAACTTCCACCACCTTCTCAGCTCCCCAGGATATCTCCTGAGCCCTAATTGCACTGAACAGCTCCCAGGGCTTTTCTGTGACCAGTAACCAATTATTTGAGTGGCCTGTGCAACAGTCCATAGATCAGTACACCTTGGAGCTCCACTTATCCCTTTCTCTCCAGGCATCTGCTCACATTCCCATCTCTACAGCCAACACTCACACTCATCTTCAACTTAATGACATCTTACACCCATGCCTCACTCCCCACAAATGTTGTCCTTCCCTCCTCTCCTCACTGCCTATTTCTCACACCCATAACTCTCTGCTGATTCTCCTTGCAGAAGAGAACACACAGTTTCAGGGACAGATAGAGAACTGGAGGTAACCCTGCAGTGATAGCCACCTTAACAGCCACTAGCAATGTGTGTCCAACTGATCCACTGGGGAGGAGGTCTCAGCAATGACCTGTTGTGAAAGCCTGAGGCGCTGGCGCTCACACATGTTGAGAAAGTTGATCCTCTGCCTGTAGGCTTTGTGTTGGGAGTCTCACCATCTCCCAGATGGATCTCTGTCCTGTGGAGCAGCGTATGACTGAGGAGAAGGCAGCTGGTGATGTTGCTGCTCCTGTTGCTGTTGATTCTCTTATTCCTCATCGGAGGTCAAAGGTACAGTTGCATAATTAGCTTTCATACAGCACTGAAGGCTGACAGCAAGGAAATGCAGTTCAGGATAAAGTCCAAGGTTGTTGAAATGACTTCCAAAAACTTGCAAATTACCTGTGAAGCTGTGAAATCAAACTCCCTGAATAACTGCTATGATCACAAGCCTTTCCCTTAGGCTGGCCAACAGCTCTGCAGTTTCTCTGTTTAAAATCCTTCCAGCCTGTTGGGTCTCCACTGTGTTCTCACCTTGTTGACCCTGGCGAGCTACATACACCTTGGGAAACCTGTGCTCTGGCTGTTAAAGCCAGAATGCTATGATAAATTCTCGGTTACTTACCTATTTTCATATTGAAATCATTCAGCCAACCACTCCATGAGGGTTTCCCGCTGGCTTCCAAAGGAGCTCGGGTTAAACCTGGAAGTGTGCAGGTTAATATCTTTCCAACATGACACCACTTTTCAGGGCTACCCCCAGCTCGCACCCAAACGAGCCACTGCCTTGCCTCCCCCACCCCCTGTAAAAATTTTGCCCAATGTATCTGTGACTTACATAATGCCACCAAGCACAGCTCTTTGAAAAATGTTTGTGGTGCCAGTGACATAAAAATTAAATACAGGTGTGACCTTAACAGTCATAGATAATGTGTTGATTGTGCACTGTGAGTCTACTAGCAGCATTTGGAGTGATTCCTTCATGGTTCCCTAGTGAAGCGAGACTTCCATAGGCACTGCCCCTTTGACAAAAACAGGTTGGTGTTCCCCTAATTATATATTCTGGTACTGTGTACCATTTACCTGATATTGCTCCATTGGTGTCCTCCTTCAGCTGATTTTGCTAATGCAGAAACCCACGGGAGCCATAATGCAAAGGGGGAGTTTTGTTGCAATTGTATAAAGCTTCAGTTAGACCCCACCTGAAGTACTGTATTCAGTTCTGGGCACCACACCTCAAGAATAATATGTTGGCCTTGGTATGGGTACAATGCAGATTTAGCAGAATGATATCTGGGCTAAAAGGGTTAAGTTATGAGGACAGATTGCATAGACTAGACTTGTATTCCCTTGGGTCAAGAAGATTATAGAGTGATCTAATTGAGGTGTTTAAGATGATAAAAGGACTTGATAGGGTAGATAGAGAGAAACTATTTCTGTTGGGGGAGTCCAGAACAAGGGGGCAGAATCTTAAAATTAGAGTGAGGCTGTTGATATCAGAAAGCACTTTTCCACACAAAGGGTAGTAGAAATCTGAAACATTCTTCCCCAAAATATGTGGATGCTGGGTCAACTGAAAATTTCCAAACTGAAATTGATAGATTTTTTGAGGTAAGGGTATTAAGAGTTACGGAATAAAAGCAGATAGATGGAGTTAGATTCTAGATCAGCCATGATAATTGAATGGTGGAACAGGTTTGAGGGGCTGAATAGCCTACCCCTGTTCCTATGTTCCATTGTGTACATTATAAAATGGTGGAGAGGACAGGGAATTGTAGTCCTTCTGTAAATGATACAAAAATGACCATCAAATCAATTGATAACAGCAGCAAAAGGGTTCAAAAACATACAGAAGATGTAAATGGATGTTATCAATGTAAATGAGAGGATTGTTAAATTCTGTTCCATTTTTCCCCTAGTGGATGCTCCTGTTTCTTCAAAATATAGGCCAGTCAAAATGAATGACCTGTTATCAAAATCATGGATGCACATGGTTTTAAGCTTGTGTTCCTAAGAATGTGCGGATTTCATGAATGATACCCAAAAAAATCAGCCGATCACAATGCACCTATGACAGTGATCATCTAATACTCTCCAGCAGTTAATGAGCCATTTAGCCAGTAAAGCTGTTGGAAAGTTAATAAATCCAGCTCTGAAGTATGCAATTGTTGTAGATAACTGGCTCAATATCAGCAGAGGGAAAATCTTTCTTCTCAACTAATCTGTGCAGGTGCTACTGAATTCTGCTATGGAATGTGCCAAATGTATTTTTGGATGGGGAGCAGAGAGCTCAAATAAGCAAGGGGCAAATGTGGGAGTATGTGACAAGACTCTACGCCAATTGTTAAGGTGACCCGGGGAGGTGTGAGAAATAAATTGCTCAAATTAAAGAAGGGCATATTAATATAACATAACTGCATGGGACTTAGCATGTGAAGGATAGTGGTAATTGTAAAAATATACATATGCAAAAACGTTGCAGTAACACAGCTGCTAATGTTCATAAATAATGAACAGCCAACAAGAATGCAGAAGTGAAAATAGCAGGGCTCCGCAAATTATATTTAAAAAATTATGACAGGACAGAGAATCTAAGTTAGGTTTCCCATTGGTCTCTCATTGTAACTCCAGCAGAAAGCAAGAAGATTTCAATAGGCCTTTCACAAGGTACATATCAGAGAATAATGAATAAGCTCTGAGAATTCAGCGGACAAGTAGCAGAATGGATACCTAGCTGGCTTCAAGACAGAAGGCATAAAGTAGTGATAAAGGCTAGTTATTCAGAGTGGCAGAAGGTGGCAAGTGGTGTTCCACAAGAATCAGGGCTGGGACCATTGCTGTTCACAGTGCATTATTTTTTATTTGTTCATGGGATGTGGGCACTGGCTGGGCCAGCATTTATTGCCCATTCCCTAGTTGTCCTTGTTCAGAGGGCATTTAAGAGTCAACCATATTGCTGTGGATCTGGAGTCACATGTAGGCCAGAACAGGTAAGGGCAGCAGATTTTCTTCCCTCAAGGACATTAGTGAACCAGATGGGGTTTTTTTTAATGACAATTGGAAATGATTTCATGGTCATTATCAGACTTTTAATTCCAGAATTTTATTAGATGCAAGTTTCACCATTTGCTTGGTGCGACTTGAACCTGGTCCCAAGAGGATCACTCTGGGTCTCTGGAATACTAATCCAGTGGCGATTTACACCAAGAATCAAAAACAGAATTTCTAAGTTTTCAGATGACACCAAATTGGGAGAGGATGGTCAATACTTTAGGAGGACTGCAACAAACTACAAGATAGTCTAAAACTTGCAGAATGCCAAATGAATTTCAACATCGATAAATGTGGGCATTTATTGGTATGTCAAAAAAGCTAAGGAGTTATTTATTACTTAGAAAATTAGAATCTGGGAGTACAAATACATAAATCACTTAAAGTTGCGCCACAGGTTAACAAAACTATAAAAAAGCAAGCCAAACACTAGGGTTTATATCTAGATGGATAGAATTGAAAAGTAAAGAAGTTATGCTAAACTTGTATCAAACTATGGCAGAACCATGACATATAATTCTGCTCACAATATTTCAAAAAAAGATATAGAGGAACTGGACAAGGTGCAAAAGAAAATTACAAGTATAATACCAGAAATGAGGGTTACACCTATCAGGAGAGGATGAATAGCTGGCTCTCTTTTCTCTTGAAAAGAGGAGGTTGAGGTGTGACAAAACAAATGTCTTTAAAATTATAAAAGGTTTTGATGGAGAGGGCACAGATAGATATTTCTACTTGTGGCAAGAGTGAGACTAGAGGTCATCGATATAAGATAGTCACAAAGAAATCAAACAGAGAATTCAGAAGAAACCTCTTTACCCAGAGAGTGGTGAGAATGTGGAACTGCAGGGAGTTGCCTCATATAGATATATTTAAGGGCAAGGGAAATAAGGATATGAGGGAGAAAGAAATAGAAGGTTATGCTGATAGAGTTAGATGAGGAAAGACAGGGGGAGGCTCAAGGGGAGCATAAACACTGACATGGACTGGCTGGGCCTAATGGCATTTTTCTCTGCTGTATATCCTACATAATCCTATGTAAAACTCTTAGTAATATAACAAGTTGTACCTGTTCTTTCGTGTTTTCAGGCATTCCCTGGTTGCTTTGAAACATGCTGAACCATAGTCAAAAGACTTTAAAGCAGGTGGTAGTCCTGCAACTCCTCTACTTCTAGGAACATTTTTCTCCCAAAAGAGATTGACAGCAATGGAACTGAATGTTAGGCAGTGTGTATAATGGGCAGCCAATCTGATATCGCTCATCTTGCACCATCACCTGAGACAAATTTCTACCCCAATAAATTTGTTCATAAAAGTGGTTGACTTTTGAGATTTCCTCTATAATGTCTAGAAAGGTCCTATGACATTAATGTTGAGGGTGCTGCTGATGGAGACTGTCCCTATAAGTTTTTTCTGCACAGTTCAGTCGCAACCTTCTAGGTGAGTCTGTGCCTTCTCATGAACTACTTTCTCCACCATGCCCAGTAATTGATTCTGGAGCAGTACAATTGTTACTTGGGGTGGTACCTGTGCACCCCATAAACTCTCTTTGCTTCCAGACACTTCTTTTCACTTCCTCTTGTTGCATTGTAATATACTATTAGTGGCTGGGCTCCACCCATGCTCTTTAACAACAAAACCACCCTGCTGGCTATTCATTTCATTGAAATGAAATGATACTTCAACATTTTCCTTTTGTTGAACTGAAAATTTGTTGATCCAGATCATGGTAGTGATGCTGGAGTTTGTGAGGTCACTGAGAGGGCCTGTTACTTAAATGAGACTGGCATTGCCACTACCAGGTGCATTTCAAGTGCCTGCCTGCTTCATGTTGTAATTTGCCCTTCCCTGCCTCCTAAGCTCTATGAAGTTCCCCATCCCCATCCACGGTCAGCCCTTGTGTTACATTGTATGTCCTAAACGTTTTTAAAGGAAATATAACACCCATCACATGGATACAGATTGCTTCCCTAGGCTGGGCTCCTTTGTTGTGCCTATTCCAAGCGTCTAGAGACTGAAATCCCTCAGCTTCTTGGACTTACTGGCCTCCAGTTTTATGCAGGGCATTGATGTATTGGGGAAACAGGAAGTCCCCAGTATAGGGAAGCTCAGCCCCAGCCTCACAAGCCCCACTACCGCACCCCCCAACCATCCCCCATACCCACCCTGCCACTGGCTTTGCAAGGAACGGAGAAAGGCTCCACTCCTTACTGCGTCAAGCGGAAAGTCTAATTTCAGGTTGACAATCCAATCAAGTTATGGTGGGAGTCCAAAGGAATGTTTGAGGCAATTGAGCCCCATTAACGTCAGGCCTGTCCTGGAGTAAGGTATTAATTTTATGATTTGACTGCAGTTCAGGATGAACTTTTCAGTAATGACCTTTAACTCGTCCTTAATAAGTAAAAATTCTCCACCACTCTTTGCTAATTTTGATTAATTCATTTTTGGAGGGTTGCTATTTCTTAAACAGTGATGAACAGTCTTTGCTCTTTGCTTCAGTGTGAAACAGATTTTACGCAGACCTACTTTTTTGCTAAATAGGAGAGTCAAGGACATGGAACTGGTACTAGCTAATCAGTTGTAGAGACCATTACAAGAGTACGTTACATGAACATATATTTTAAATTGCATGAGATTAAAAGCAAAATGGCTTAAGTAAAAGACAATTATATCATGCAAGTTCACTGGACTACTTCTAAGAGTATTGCCGGTAAGATCAATGATACTAGAAGTCTTAAAAATCATTTGATAAGAAAACCAGTCAAGCAACTTGTCATAAAAGATTGTGACTTGTGGAATTCAAAGCAAAATTGCAAATAATATATAAATGAGTTAAGTGAAGTATGGTATGGTTATAAATGGGAAATTTCTCACGCTGGAAAGTAGAAGCTGGTAGAATACATTAGGGATTTGTCCCTGTCTTGCAACTTTCACAAGCATCATCACTAGCCCAGATTAAAGTGATTATGAGCAGGTTTCTACAGTCACTGATGCCATACATTTGTGAGAGACAGGGGTTACCGAAAAGGATTGGAGAGGTTTAGCAGTTAGACAGTGATTGGAAAATGGCATTTAATGTACATAAGTGTAAGTTAATGCATATTGATCTGAAAATCATTAGATGGTGGGTGTTACTTTGATGGAGTTAAAACAGAGTAAGAACTTCAGAATAAAATATTCATTGGGTGAAATATCAACTTGCATGGCAAGTAAAATGGAGAAGTCCAGGTAGGTACTATTAACTCCTCCCTAAGGTAATGACAAAATCACATGCAGTTTACTGAATCCAATTTTAAGTAGAAGTGGGAACAATGAAGTCACTGTTGAACCAATAATATGGTCCTAGTGCAGTGGTCCCAGCACATCTGCTCTTACAATGCTACACACATTTGTACAGCAGATTATCTTTAATGATAATGTGATTCTTTCTCCCAAGGTGGGGTTCCGAGCTGGGAATTTTCCAACTCCCGATCACCGCCTCTAGAATGAAAATTCAGGCTCGTATCATGCCATCACTAAGACCACCTATTTCTACCTCCATAACATTGCTGACTTCATCCTTATCTCAGCTCATCCACTGCTGAAAGCTTCATTCATGCCTTTGTTACCTCTGGACTCGAGTAATTTAGCGCACTCCTCGCTGGTGTCCCGTATTCTATCCTCTGTAAACTTGATGTCATTCCCACCTCTGCTGTCCATGTCTTAACTTGCACCAAGTCCAGTTCCCTTATCACCAGAATGCTTTCTGACCTACATTGGCTCCCAGTCAAGCAATGTCTTAATTTTAAAATGCTCATCCTTGTTTTCAAATCCCTCCATGGCCTCCCTGTCACAATCTCTGTGCTTATCTATTTCCAATCTCTTGAGCATCTCCAATTTTAGTTACTCCACCAGTGGTGGCCTTGCCTTCAGCTGCCTAGGCTTTAAGTTCAGGAATTTCTTCCCTACACCCCTCTGCCTCTCCAATCCACTTACATCCTTCAAGATTGCTATGTCCCCAAGTTCCCAGGAGTTCCAAATAATCACACTTTTAGACTCAAAATTTTGGAGCTTCATCAAGTGTTACTCTATGTGTCTGGTCAACTGATATATTGTTGCTTAGCACCTGAATGCAGTGCAGCTGTAAATGTGGCACCCTAGATGTACATTCTCATAACAATTAGTCCCGAGCACTTTATGAATAATATAACAATATAACAACGAGATTCCTTAAAACCTACCTTTCTGACCAAGATTTTTGTCATCTGACCTAATATTTCCTTATGCGGTTAGGTGTCATACTTTGTTTTATCTTGCTCCTGTGAAGTGACATGGGATGTTTTATGATGTTCAAGGCCCTGGAATAATGTAAGTAGTTGTCGTAAATTGCACGCCAAGGGCACATTCAGAGAGTGGTAGCTCTTGTGATTGCAGCATCATTCCCCGTTGATGTGGGGAAGGAAGGCACACAAGTGTGTGCCACCTGTGTGCTTTCAAGACACCCTGCACCCTTGGGAAGCCTGTTTTCTGGGTGAATCCATGAGCCCTTTCATCCTGGTGTTCCCTTCTCAGGGAGAAGAGAATGAAGCCCCCTCTCCTTCCATACCTCTATGACTTCCTGGGGTGTTTCTGAATGGCGAATTGTGATGTGTTCCTAATGTTGCCTGCTCCCAGTTGGAAGGGTCCAGAGGTATAGAATGTAAGAGCGATGGTGACCTTCACATAAGGAGGGCCATCCTTACCCAACTTTGATGCTCAGGTCAGTGTGAAAGAGATGGCACAAATCTGTGATCACCCCACTTATGAAGCGCAGCCTCCTCAGGCATTGCTCCTGGCTCATTACTAAGTAGGAATAGTGCCTTTGGCAGATCGTCTCTGGGTAGGGCCTTCCATGGAGAGCCCTCCTTCTCTCCCCTCCTCACAGAGCTCCCCTTTCTGCTTCCTGTTCTATGTGTCCTGCTCATGTTGTAGAGCAAGTGACACTGCAACAGCATGAATTCACCAAGGCACCTTAGACAGCACCTTCCAAGGACCACTATCATCATGAAGGACAACAGCAGCAGATAGTTGGGAACACCACCACGTAGAAGTTCCCCTCCAAGTCACTCACCATCCTTAATTGGAAATATATCACTGTTCCTTCACTGTCTCTAGGTCAAAATCCTGGAACTCCCTTCCTAACAGCACTGTGTGTGTACCTATACCACAGGGACTGCTGCAGTTCAAGAAGGCAGCTCACCACCACCTTCTCAAGGGCAACTAGGGATGGGTAATAAAAACTGGCCCATCCAACGAAGCCCACATCCTGTGAATGAATTTTTAAAAACTGTTCCTCAGAATGTGCGAGACAATGTTATTTTTTCCCTCCCTCTGGTGAGCAAAAGCATCCAAATTGCTCCAGTAAACCCACCAGTCTTTCTGCCAACCTTACCTCAGTAAGTGTAAGTCCAAACAACACCAGTTGCAACTTAGATAAAAATAAAATACTGCGGATGCTGGAAATCTGAAACAAAAACAAGAATAGCTGGAAAAACTCAGCAGGTCTGACAGCGTCTGCGATGTTTCGAGTCTGTCATCAGAGTTCTGATGAAGAGTCATATGGACTCGAAACATTAACTGTCTTCCTCTCCGCAGATGCTGTCAGACCTGCTGAGTTTTTCCAGCTATTCTTGTTTTTGTACCAGTTGCAAATTGTTGAGTGGAACTTTAAATAACCCAGAACAGAGTCCATCTTGTTTCATGACGCTTCTTGTTTCAAAATAGCAAAGATGGTGCCTGCATATTCCTCGATGAAATTTGGTATCCTCGTGTTGCACCATAAAGGTCTTGGGCACACGCAGGTGTCTCCCCTGTGTGTGCGTCTCCAATTCAAGCCATGCAGGTCATGCAGGAAGGAGAAAGGGGTGTACCATGCAGATGGAAAACTCCAGTAATCCTCTGTAACACTGCTGGTTGCAGAGGTGCCATGTAACTGTGTTTCGTGCCTAAAGTGTGCAGAACAGACGGTCATGAGTTGAACAATTTTAAGCTACAGCTCAACAAGGATTTGAGAAAAATAATGTAATTTAATTCATATGTTTATAATGATCAAAAATAATAATCTAATGAAGTAAGGTTTCATGTGGTCAAAAAGAAAATTTAACAGATGCAGGTCTAGATCAAAATATGGATGAGTTGCTGTACTCATCTGAGTGAAAGGTGTTAACTGCAAGAAATTGAATCATTTCCTATCCAGTAACTCCGAGTCCCTACCAAGCACATGTCCAACTCTTTCGACTCTGTCCTAACTTTGTGCCTTATTTGCCAGAGCCTAACATCAGAAGAACAATCTTCACTGCCTTGGTATGACTTTTGCATTTTTCATACCAACTATGCTTATAAAGCCTAATTTTAACTCTGTGCACTCGCTGGGTTTTGAGCCGGTTAAAATCTCGCCCTATATAATTAAAATTAAATTTGTGCCAAATGTGAAGCCTATTTATACCCAACTCGCGGCTGTTATAATTTGGATTAAAATTGACCAAATCCTTTGACAGCCAACAGACAGAAGAGACTTTCATTCAAATTTCCTGGATCAAGTTCAAATCTATTTCCCTGGAAGAGATACCTATTACAGCTTAATGGTCAATTTATGACAAAATACTTGAGAACATGAATGCTTTCAAATGCCCAATTTTAAGGTGCCTTTATTGTAACATTCCAAGTTTGTTATTATGTGTTTTGTATAAAGGGCATTGAAATAAACTGAGTTTGGTGATTCCAACATATATCATAAAAATATCTCCAAGCTAATTAGAAAGAATTATTTGGTATTCAGTATAGAAAACACATCTGCACCCAGCAAAACAGAGTTTTTCTCTCAAACAGCATACCTGCCTTGCTTATACATCTACCATCAGTCGAAGTGTGCAGTCATCTTGGAATGTTTAAATTTATTCTGCCAGCAAAGTCTATTGTGATTAATGACCCTTTAAAATCAAGACGTATGTGACTGTTTTTGTTTATTCAATATCGATACTCTATTGCATTTTCCAATAGTACTGTTATGTTAGTAATGTAACCCACAAGGTATGTCTAAACACAATTTCAGATATAATATGGGTAATTTTTTCCACAATGTGAAAGTGATGAGCGATGGAATAGCATCCCAACAAACACAATGGTAAACAGGGCTGCACTGTGCCTACCAACACACTAAAATTTCATTACGCACGCAAACTTGCTGGGAGCCAGTAGCAACAACAGCAATTTGATCTCCTAATTTGCATAAAAAATGATCTTTAAATTCCCGAAGTGAATTGTGTTTCAAAGTATATTTATGGGTTCAACAGATTATATAACAGGTGATCTCAGAACATACAAAAGCTTTCCAATTTGGCACAGCCATATTATTCTGAATTACATTTTGTCTTCCATATTTTCTCAGTGAGCTCTACAATCTCATGGGTACTTGTGATGGAGTAAAATTGGCTGGCTGCATAAAACCAAAAAAAGCTAAGCTGTGCAACTTGGACACCATTCTGTGATAGTCCGTCCATTGTAAGTGATTGGTGCATATGCTGAAAAAGACCTCAGGATGCCCAAAACACTTTATAGCCAATGAATTATATAGTAATGGAAAGGTACCATTGGTAGGTGCTATAAGGCTGATGTAAGTTACGTTGAATGTTGAACATATTCACAAATTCAGATGTACGTTGAAGGAGCAGGTGACAACAGGATATAAAATCATAGAGTTTTGGTTCTACCTAAGGTGCCTTCCTATATCAATAACAGAATTTAAAGATACTTTTACTTCTACCTCTTAGGATATTTCCCAAAGTGGAAGAACATGGACCACTTACAAGCAGTGTGGTTAGTGCATCACTCACAGATGGTGTTGGAAGTGGATCACTTAGAAATGGTGTGGGAAATGGATCACTCACAGATGAGTGGATTACTCAGAGGTGATATGGGTAGATGGTGGATTCTTCACAGGAAGCCTGTGCAGAGGATTGCTGACAGGTGGCGCGAGTGCTGGGTCACTTACAGATAGTCTGAAGATTGGATCACCCATAGGTGGTGGGTTTAGTGGATCACCCATGGGCTGTGTGGGTAGTGGATCACTCAGGTAATTTGATGCATGTATCACCCAAAGCGATATGCGTAGCTGATAACTCAAAGAAGGTATGGGAAGAGGATCACTTATGAACAGTGTGAGTAGTGGATCACATACAAGGAGTGTGCACAGTGGATCATTCACAGGTGGTGAATAGTGGATTACTCAGATGGTGTGAGCAGTGGATCATTCACAGGTTGTGAGCAGTGGATCACTCACAATGGGTGTGCATGGTTGATCATTCACAGATGGTGATCAGTTGATCACTCACAGATGGTGTGAGCAGTGGATCAGTCACATGTGATGAGTAGTGGATCACTCACAGATGGTGTGCACAGTAGATCATTCACAGATGGTGTGCACGGTGGGCCATTCACAGATGGTGAGTAGTGGATCACTCACAGATGGTGTGAATTGTGGATCACTCACAGGTAGAGTGGGGAGTTGGTCACTCACAGAAGTGTGTGTGTGTGGTATCACTCACAGGCAGTGTCAGTAGTGGATAATTGGCTGACATTTTGGGGAGGGGATCACTCACAGGTGGTGTGAGTAGTGGATCACTCATAGATGATGTGGGTAGCAGATCACTCACAAATAGTGTGGGTAGTATATCACTCTCAGGCATTGTGAGTAGTCAGTGTGAGTGGTGGATCACTTATGGGTGGTGTGAGTAGTGGCTCACTCGCAGTGGGGGGTGTCTGAGTGGTTGATCATTGACAGGTGGATTACTCACGGATAGTGGGCCACACCCATGTGGAGTGCGTAATAAATGACTCACAAGTGATATGGGGAGTCATGATTCAGTCAGATGAGCGTGTAGAGTGGATCACAGCCAGTGGGTGCCCAGAAGGAAAAAAACAAAAAAACTTGGGAAATGACTGGTACTGGTCTCGAACTGGAATTCTATTTGAAGATATACAAGGCCAGTTCAGACCAGTGCCAGTTATTTCCTAAGTTTTATTGGTTTTCCTACTGAGTGGAGCACTCACAAGTGTTGTGGGGATGCAATCACTCACTGGCAGTGCAGAAAGTGGATCACTCACAGACAATGTGAGTCGTGGATCCCTCAGGGATGGCATGAGTTGTGGATCACCCTCAGACCATGAATTACTCACAGGTGTAAGATTACTAGGCTATTTACAAAGCTACTAATATTTAACTTTAACTTTATTCAACTTTATATAACTTTAACTCTTGCTAATATAGTACAGTCTTAGAAATAGGGCACAGTATAGATTGACGCTAATGTGAAAGGATTATGTGAAATAATGTCAAGTTTATTGCAGCTGAAAGCTAAACCTTGAAGGTGCTTGTGTAAACTAATGTAGGCCTTGTTTTGAGATAAGGAAGAACAGGACGTCACAGTCTTAAGATAAGAGGAACAGAACAACAATGAATACGTAACAAAAATAAAAATACCTGGAAAAACTCAGCAGGTCTGACAGCATCTGCGGAGAGGAACACAGTTAATGTTTCGAGTCCGTATGACTCTTCAACAGAACTAAGGAAAAATAGAAAAGAGGTGAAATATAAGCTGCTTTAAGGGGTGGGGGGGGGGGCGGACAGGTAGAGCTGGATAGAGGGCCAGTGATAGGTGGAGATAACCAAAAGATGTCATAGACAAAAGGACAAAGAGGTGTTGAAGGTGGTGATATTATCTAAGGAATGTGATAATAAAGGTACAGATAGCCCTAGTGGGGGTGGGGTGGGGGGAAGGGATCGAAATAGGCTAAAAGGCAGAGATAAAACAATGGATGGAAATACATTTAAAATTAATGGAAATAGGTGGGAAAAGAAAAATCAATATAAATTATTGGAAAAAAGGGGGATGGGAAAGGGGGTGGGGATGGAGGAGAGAGCTCATGATCTAAAATTGTTGAACTCAATATTCAGTCCGGAAGGCTGTAAAGTGCCTAGTCGGAAGATGAGATGCCGTTCCTCCAGTTTGCGTTGGGCTTCACTGGAACATTGCAGCAGGCCAAGGACAGACATGTGGGCATGAGACCAGGGTGGAGTGTTGAAATAGCAAGCGACAGGGAGGTCTGGGTCATGCTTGCGGACAGACTGAAGGTGTTCCGCAAAGCAGTCACCCAGTCTGCGTTTGGTCTCTCCAATGTAGAGGAAACCGCATTAGGAGCAGCGAATGCAGTAGACTAAATTGAGGGAAGTGCAAGTGAAATGCTGCTTCACTTGAAAGGAGTGTTTGGGCCCTTGGACAGTGAGGAGAGGGGAAGTAAAGGGGCAGGTGTTGCACCTTCTGCGGTTGCATGGGAAGGTGCCGTGGGAGGGGGTTGAGGTGTAGGGGGTAATGGAGGAGTGGACCAGGGTGTCCCGGAGGGAACGATCCCTGCAGAATGCCACCGGGCGGGGGGTGAAGGGAAGGTGTGTTTGGCGGTGGCATCATGCTGGAGTTGGCAGAAATGGCGGAGGATGATCCTTTGAATGCGGAGGCTGGTGGGGTGATAAGTGAGGACAAGGGGGACCCTGTCATGGTTCTGGGAGGGAGAGGAAGGTGTGAGGGCGGATGCGCGGGAGATGGGCCGGACATGGTTAAGGGCCCTGTCAACCACCGTGGGTGGAAAACCTCGGTTAAGGAAGAAGGAAGACATGTCAGAGGAACTGTTTTTGAAAGTGGCATCATCAGAACAGATGTGACGGAGGCGAAGAAACTGAGAGAATGGGAAGGACTCCTTACAGGAAGCGGGGTGTGAGGAACTGTAGTCGCGGTAGCTGTGGGAGTCGGTAGGCTTGTAATGAGTATTGGTGGACAGTCTATCACCAGAAATTGAGACAGAGAGGTCAAGGAAGGGAAGGGAAGTGTCAGAGATGGACCATGTGAAAATGATGGAGGAGTGGAAATTGGAAGTAAAATTAATACATTTTTCCAGGTCCAGACGAGGGCATGAAGCAGCACCGAAGCAATCATCGATGTACCGGAGAAAGAGCTGTGTGAGGGGGCCGGAGTAGGATTGGAACAAGGAATGTTCCACATACCCCATAAAGAGACAGGCATAATTGGGGCCCATGCGGGTACCCATAGCCACACCTTTTATTTGGAAGGAAGTGAGGGGAGTTTAAGGAGAAATTGTTCAGTGTGAGAACAAGTTCAGCCAGACGGAGGAGAGTAGTGGTGGTTGGGGATTGTTCGGGCCTCTGTTCGAGGAAGAAACGGAGAGCGATCAGACCATCCCGGTGGGGGATGAAGGTGTAGAGGGATTGGACGTCCATGGTGAAGAGGAGGCGGTTGGGGCCAGGGAACTGGAAATTGTTGATATGATGTAGGGTGTCAGAGGAATCATGGATGTGGGTGGGAAAGGACTGGACAATGAGTACATGATTAAGTGAGGCTAGCATTGCTCCCTGACTGATCACAGGAAGGGGTTAATTGGTTAAGAGCCAGGATAAATGAGACCCTCCCGAGTAGAGCCATGCAGCAAAGAAAACTAGAAACTAGGAGATGAGGCAAGAGACAAGTAGAGAGAGAGAGAGAGAAAGAAACAGAAACCAAAAGCCGCAAGAAGAGAAATCATTGTGTGTTCCCGACCCAGTCTTAATACAGGAAGTACAGTGCATGTGTAAATTACTGCCTGAGATTATTACTGCAGTGCACCTGAGAACTTGATAAATTTGATCTGACTTTATCTCATTAAGGTAATCTCACGACTGAACTTTGTTGCCAGTTCATTCCCATAACAATTAGGGGCTCAAAACCACTAAAAAAACTACACAGGCGGTGTGGTTTGTGAGACAGTCAGGACTGTTGTTGGGAGTGGATCACTCACAGGTGGTTGCGTCATGGATCACTCACAAGCAGCATGGGTTGAGTATCACTCACGGGCAGTGTGAGGGGAGTCGATCAGTGATGGGTGTTGTGAAATAAAAGCAAAATACTGTGGATGCTGGAAATCTGAAACAAAAACAAAAAATGCTGGAAAAATTCAGCTGGTCTGACAGCATCTGTGGAGAGAAAGACAGAGTTAACATTTCGAGTCCAGATGACTCTTCTTCAGCGTGTTGTGAATACTAGTTTGCTCACAAATGGTGTGTGCAGTGGATTATTCTCGGGTGGAAGGAGTAGTGGATCAATCACAGGCTGTGTGGAAAGTGCATCACTTACAGTCAGTATTGACAGTAGATCACTCACAGGCACTGTGGGTGGTGGATCACTCTGAGGCAAAATGGATTGTGGACCACTGAGGGGCAGTGTGGGCAGTGGATCACTCACAAAAAGTGTGGGGAGTGGATTGCTCAAGGCAGTGTGGATTGTGGGCTGCTGAAGGGCTGCGGATCACTCACAGGAGTGTACTGGCTGTGTATCACACACAGGCTTAGTCAGTAGTGGATCACTAACAGATGGTTTGGGCCGGGTACCCCTGAGTTTTGACCACACAATTTGTGTCTTCTTTTCTAACATGTTCCCAGCCCAGAAGCCAGTCTAATTGATGAGTTGGCCCCCTTTATGGCTGGAAAGACCCCAGAGGAGGCTGCAGGTGGGCAAAGGGCCAGCAGCTGGAGTAATGGGTGATGGGTTTGCAGATCTTGTTGCGAGGCTCCGATCTTGATGAGAAGGTAATCCACGATCTTGGAGCGGGTGACTGCAAGGGGGGAATCAGTAAGCTTGCTGGGGTGCAAAGAAGCACTCTTCCTCCTGGCCCACAGGCAGTACTGCAAACAAACTTCTTCCCAGCAACAGTCTGCACCTCCATTTAGTTGCTGGGTTTCCTGAAGCCCAGAAACCTGGCCAGGCAGCATTAAACCTGGAAGATAGATAACATTTGAGGTATGAAGCCTCATTATAACAATACCCGCCTCCGAGAGGCAGGTTGATTTTCCAACCGCTATCCTAGCTGGGTTAAAACAGAAAGTGTGTGGGCTGCAGGTGGGTTGGATTTGAGTTTGAGATTTTTAAAATTTAAAAAGCCACCAATTCTTGGAGGATAAAATTGCCCACAAAATGGGTGGAATCGCCCCAGATTTGCACTAAGTGCGGTAGCGGGCGGGAAGAACGATGCTTTACCCACTGGCCGCAATGGTGGCTTTTCACACCATATTGTCCCAGACACGCCGCATTGATTATACATTCCTGGGAAACACGCTGTTTCCATGGTGGGTGGGCTCTCATTCGCCCGCCACGCCATCACCTCACTGCTTCATCACACCGGGCGCCATATTTAAAGTCCAGCAGCGCACATCTCTGTGCTTCCAGCCCACGACTACCGCAAAGAAGACATGGACCTGAAAGGCAAAAAGACTGCAGCCCCCAGGTTCAATGGCGTGTCTCTCAAGTGTCTTTTGGAAACAGTGGATGCTCACCGTGAAGTCCTCTACCCCCGCTTTGGCCACAGGATGGGCAGCAGCCTCACTAATCCGGCTTGGGAGGTGGTGGCAGCGGTGGTCAGTACCCTTCAAAAGAGGACAGCCAACCAGCGCCGCCAGAGGATGAATGACCTCCTCTGTTCCGCCAGGGTAAGTCGCTCCTCTCACCACTCTCAACTCACACACTCACAAATCCATCACACATCCACAGGGATCTCACTCACTGCCGTATTAAGGGGCATCACCATTCACTCTCTCACACACACCTTTATTGTTCTCATCCCATCCATGGGACCACTCGCCACCTACGCATGCCAGGCATACTTATCAGTGGCATGGCAGGCATCCTGCTTACACTCTCTTCATCTCTACTCATACAGGACAAGCTGGCACACAACAAGAGGTCACAGACTGGTGGAGGAATGCCTGAAATCAAGGTCCTCACGGACTTTGAAACCAGAGCCATCCAGCTGGCCGACAAGGATCTAGACTGGCCCTGCACGGACGGTGAGGTTGGCACTGCTGTACCAAGTGAGAATCCAGCAGTGCAATATCCATCAGACAACGATGCAGTGAGTGATGTGTCCTGTTTCACAGGCCACTGCCATGAACTAATTACCTCCCCTTGCTTCCACAGGCACACAGCCGACAGAGTCCACAACCCAGGTCCTCCAATCAAGCCCCGAAGAAACCTCTGAAGAGGAATCTGGAGGCACACTCCTTGAAGTCCAGTCAAAGCACTCACCCACACCCTCCACCAGCGCAGTGACACATATCTTGGTGGGACCTAGCTTTAAAGTAGCCTGGGATCACAATCTGGTGAGCACATCACACTGTCTGATCCACAGCAGGCAGAGGCAGGGACTTCCCAGGTGTCTGGCACCCGGAAGACTGCTGGAGGCCAGAAATTTGCGGAGTCCAAGTCAGATGACGAGCCTCTGGACTCGGTCATGTCACAGTTACTGGAGCTTCAAAGGCAAGCTCGGGAACATCAGGAAGGGATGTACGCTGCATTCCTCAGATTGCAAGGCACATTGGAGGAATCTGTCCGCCTTCAGGCTGAGGTGATAGTGGCGGCATGCCAATGCACAGAGGTCAACACTGGCAAGATGTCGGCTGCCATGGAGATCTTGGTCCTGGACATCAGCACTGCACAGCTGTACAGGCTCCACTCCATCCCTGACGCCATCGTTGGTCTCCAACAGTGTGGGCATGAGAGGGGTGCAGAGCAGCTCAATCTCACTCCAGCTGTGCCTTCTCCCCATAGGTAGGAGGATCAGGAGGTGTACCTCCCCTGCTGCCACAGGGGCCATCCATCCAGGTGACTCTGGGAGTGTCTGGCCCATCCAAATCCCCTCTTCCTGGGACCTCAGAAGCTCCAACTCCACAGGCTCAGGAAAGCACCACTGCCATACAGCAGGACCCCGAAAGCAGACCGGGGCCCTCCAGGTCTTGGCTCTCCAGAGAACGCCCGCCAAGGTCATCCCAGAGAGGACATAGCAGTCAGCAGGCTGCCTCCATCTCACCTATGGATGGCCGGGGAGCACCAAGATGTAGCGGTAGGGTTAGGAAAGTTAAGAAGATGTAGTTGCACAGCCTGGGCATAGGTGTTAATCACTTGTACATAATGTTCAGTATTGTCAATAAGCTCCCAAGAATGTATCCCTGCCTATGGCTCCTTGTTCTGATGAGCAGTGTTCATGTCATTCAGATGTGAAACCTTTTTGCACAATATAAAAGGAGGTGTCTCAGTCCAGGGCCTCTTCCCTGTGCTTTGTGCAGCCTTCAGACCAAAATGATGGTTTGGCCTCATGCTCCCTGGACACATTACTGATGCCTGCTCCTCGATGGTGCTGGTCATTGCTGCCAGAATGTTGTAGGCAGGCATGACAGAGTTCCATCATTCTCTCTGTGTGCTCTCAGCATCTTTAAAGTGGGGCTGGACCCCATCTCTTCAGCATCTGTGACCAGTGATGTTGTGCTGCTGAAAGTGTCAGGTGCTGAAGCTGGACAAAGTATCTGTTGCTTCTAAAGTTTCATGGCTGCGTCTCTATGATATGACCCTGCTCACACAGGACAAGTGAGCTGCCCTCGGCCAGACAGGAGCCAAACATTCTCAGAGGCTATGTGAAGATCTATGGAGTGTCCTCACTGCATGTCGTCATGATCCCCCTGGAATTGAGTGACTATTAGGGCCTCTGCTGCATCTCCATGATGGGAGCATTATCACTGAGAGTATTTGCATTGCCATAAGCCAGACAGGAGTCAAACGTTCACAGATGCAATGTGAGGATCTATGGTGCCTCCTCACTGCATGTCATCATCATCCTCCATAAGCCTAGCAACTATGAGGGCCTCCCGATTACGCCTGGCTCATCTAGCCAGTGCGAGGGCATCATCCCCATCATTGCCACCTTCGATCACCCTCCTCCCCATTGGGGTTCTCCTTATCGGAGGAGATGTGCAGCTCCTCTATCTCCTCCTCAGCCAGCTCCTCTCCCTGTTGCAGCGCCAGGTTGTAAAGGGCGTAGCAGACGATGACGATGCGTGACACCCTCTGCGGACTGTATTGCAGGGCTCCACCAGATCAGACCAGGCACCAGAACCTCATCTTCAGCATCCCGATTATCTGCTCCACCAAGCTGCGAGCTGCTGCATTAGCCTCATTATACCGTCGCTCTGCTGCAGCCTGAGGCTGTCGCACGGGTGTCATCAACCACGTCCTTTGTAGGTAGCCCTTGTCCCCGAGGGCCAATTCCTGCAGCTTCTGTGGACCCTGGAAGACTTCAGGGATCTGTGACCAACTGAGAACGTAGGAGTTGTACACACTCCCTGGAAACCGTGTGCAGACCTGCAGGATGCGTTTGTGGTGGTCGCACACCAGCTGAACATTCAGCGAATGGAAGCCCTTGCGGTTGCACACTCTGCACCTGTGGGAAACCCGAGATCTGGGCAAATCCAATCGTTCTTGCATCCTGGCTGTCCTGGACCCGGGCGAAATGCACAAAATTATGCGCCCCCGCGAAGATGCTATCCGTGACCTCAAGGATACATTTGTGGGTGGAGGCTTGTGATATCCCACAGAAGTCATCTGTGGAGCCCTGAAAGGAGCTGGTGGAGAAATTGAGCACCACTGTCACTTTCATGGCCATTGGCAGTGGATGCCCTCCATGTCCCTGTGGCATCAAATCCTGCAGTAGCTGGCAGATGTGACCGACCAGCTCCCTAGACATGCGCAGTTTTCAGTGACACTGGTTCTCAGTTATCTAAAGGAATGAAAGGCGGCATTTATAGACTCTGGGTCTTGCTAGGCGCTGACCAGCGACAGCTCGCTGTGGCTTTTCAGCGACATGTGCAAGAGCCCCAGCCGCCTTTCTTGCTGAGGTTGCTGCTCCTGCCTCTGCACAGCCAGGAACCTCAGTCACTCTCTTCTCAGTTGTCTTCTCTCTCTGTAGGCAATGAGGCATACAGCTAGTTCACCAGGCTCTGTGATCCTGATATACTCCTCCTGCAGGGTGGAAGAGAGAGACTGGGTGTACTAAGAAACTCTCTTGGTTAAGTCTTAAGACTCCTTAACACATCCCAGAGAGTGCTGGCCACCACTTGGATGGACAGAGTTTAGTGTGCTGCGTGGCTGCCCGAAACCCCACCTTCCTCTGTCTCGCTCCGCCTAACTGATTGGCGGCAGCTCCACCCATTGGACTGCATGTTGTAGTCTCAGCTCAGGCCCAGGCATTTTCCTAACCCACGCTGCAAGGCTGCAATGTTAGCTTGAACCAAGGGGACACTGGTCCAAACCGGGATGCTGACATTGCAAGGGGCTGTGAGCGGCTCCACCAGTGACTGCTCCATGGCCAGCTTTAGCAAGGAGATTGTACAATGTGCCCAGTCGTCCAACTGTTCTGCCGTCCACTAAAATGCTCATTACTTTGCAGCCTATGCCCAAGGGGTGAAAAGCTCTGGAGCACTTGGTGGCACTTTGATGCCTCTGCGTTACTTGAGTGGGCAGAGAACCTAGAAGCCCAACTCCAATCATATCAATGTGGCTTTGCCTGAACTGTCTCAGCTGCAGAGGAATGGTCACTTCATACAAGGTTTTCCTAATGTGTGGCTGCTTCCCTCACCCAGCCCGCATGTGCAGCCCTTGCCCCCAACCCCCACCAAGTCGCCCCAACCTCAGGGCAGCCCAAGCCCCCCTCCCCCAAGTTGCCTCAACCACAAGGCAGCTCTTGCACCGCCCCCTCCCCCCAACCAGCCCCCACAATGCGCCTCAACCTTGAAGCCCAACAGGAGACCTGGGTGAGCAGTCTGCAGTGTTACTGTGTGCTCACCTCCGGGTTCCCCTCAAAGTGCCACCCTCCAAGTGCACACCTGTTATATGCTGTTGTGAAACACCTTGGCGTGCAATCATGCTGACGTGGGCAGCGATTAAGCAGGCCGGCGGTGGGCAGGGGGTGGGGGGTGGTGGGGGGAGAGGGCAATGATTCTGGCGGGCTGGGCTTATAACGATATGCGGATGTATTACAATGAGCTTCCCAATGTCAGATGGGGGGAAACGCGACCCACCATTGGTGGGCAGAACGGACGATCGCAAACTGGTTTCATGGCTTCGTGAAACCGATTTCTGGCCATCTCGCCATATTGTCCACTCACACCACCGAACGCGCTCGACGCCAGTGGGCACGGACAATTCGGCCCAATGTGTTTTGAATAACATGCTTAGCTGATCTGGAATCGGGTGGTAGAAAAAAGCTGGTTCCATTATTAGTAGAGTTGCCATGTGGCATTGTTCCCATAGCGGTGCCAACCTCCAGAAAAAAGGACACCAGATGGAACAGTTATTGTAGCTGTGCAAAATGGATGTGGACTTTAGTAAGTGAGGTTGCAGTGGTTGTAAATGGAGAAAGGTCTTTTTAGGCATTCATTATCTGGGAGGTATTACATAGACTGCACAAATTATCCAGACATCTCTCAACCCTCACGCTCCCTCTTAGCTCTGAAAATGTCATTCAATGACACTTTTCCTCCTCTTACATTCACACAGCGTTAAATAGATGTCTGAGACTAGATTCAGGTAACCAAGGCCAATTATGGCCTTCTTTCCTCTTTACTTTTTAGTGCTGCCCGGCAGCATGGGCCTTCAGACAAGTTTCTAAAAAGGTAGAATGCTAAAAGGGACAGAAACTGGTTCAGAAATTCCTCTTCTCCCCATCCCTCTTGAGATGGAACATCTCACCTACTTAGCAACACGTTATTGCGACGTCTCAACAGGAATTGATTAAATTTGCTCACAGTCACAGAGTTCAGCCAAAAGTTAGCTCTGGGATTTGAGCACAATAGCTAGGAGGCTGACATTCTGACACCAGTAGAACTTTCATCAATAATGGTAGTGTTTTGTTGCATCTTCTAATAAAATTTTCGGTAATATTCTTGTAGCCAATTGGAAATGATGCATTATGTCAGATCCAAGAAAACAAACATTGGGCATAAGGGACATGCCTTCATCTAAAGTATATAGTATATTTTTCTCCAACAAGGCATGCATAAGAATCATCCAAAAATGATGACACCAATTAAAAGCAGATATTAAGTGCACCCTCGGATTTATTAACAACAGATCCCTGAAAACAAATCAGCTCAGAAATGGAGTCTAATTAGTTAAAGATCCCTCCTATTAAAATTTCAAATCTGTATCAAAGAAATTGGGTTAAGTGCCTATTCAGTTCGTCATGAGTTTCAACATGTCTGCAAATGCGCAGTGCCCTTAATTAATTGCAATTGAGATTTTTCCCAATAGACTCGTATAATGCCTTTTTCTCTTTTTGAGTTTTGTGTTGATTATTAGGGCCAGGATTTTACAGTTGGCGTGCGGGGGTGGGCCCGACACCACAGGCCCTATATTCTGCCTGATCCCTGTGAGAGCAGGACAATTTTCCACTGGGGAACTGCAGTAAGGAGCACTTTTGGCATCTGCAACCAGCTGGCAGAATTTAAATCAGGCTCAAAGCTGAATTTGGCTTAAGGCTGACACGGACTGGTGCTCAAACACTAACTCCTTACAAAATCTGCCATAACCCAATGAGTGTAATCGGGCAATGTTTTGGTTTAATTTTTTTTTAAGAATGTATCTTGTTAAATTTAAGAGTGTTAATTTGGAAAAGTTTAACATAGATTGGGACCTGAATATTGAAGGGCATGTGATGTTTAAGAAGCATAGGAAGCTAGGAAAAGGTGGAGGGGTGGCTCTGTTAGCTAATGATGGTATTAGCAAATTAGGGAGGGATGATCTAAGCTCAGGAAATCAAAATGTAGAAAAGGTTTGGGGGAGATGAGAAATGATAAAGGCAAGAAGCCACTTGTGGGAGTGGTGTACAGGCCCCCTAACAGTAACCATACAGTAGGGCAAGGTATAAAGGAAGAAATAATGGGGGCTTGTCAGAAAGGTATGACGATGATCATGGGGGATTTTAAGCTCTTATAGACGCGGAAAATCAGATGGGCAAAGGTAGTCTAGATGAGGAATTCATAGAATATTTTTGGGATAGATTCTTAGAACAACACGTTCTAGTACCAATCAGAGAGCAGGGTATACTAGACCTGGTATTGTGTAACGAGAAAGGATTAATTGATGACCTCATAGTGAAGGCACTCCCAGGTAGCAGTGATCATAATATTATTGAATTTTACATTTAGTTTGAGGAAGAGAAGAATGGGTCCAAGACTAGCGTTTTAAACTTAAGTAAGGACAATTATGAGGGCATGAAAGCATAGCTATCTAATGTGAACTAGCAAATTAGGCTAAGGGATAGGCCGATAGAGATGTAGTGGTAGACATTTAAGGGGTTAATTCAGAATCCACAAAATAGATACATTCCAACAAGATAGAAAAATTCCAAGGAGAGGATCCACCATCTGTGGTTAACTAAAAAAAATTAAAGATAGTATCAAATGTAAAGAAAAAAGTACATAATTATGCAAAAATGGGTGGCAGTTCAAAAGATTGGACAGAATATACAAAACAGTAAAGAATGACTAAGAGAGTGATAAGAAAGGAAAAATTAGAGTACGAGAGAAAGCTAGCTAGAAATATAAAGACAGTAAGAGTTTCTATAGGTACTTAAAGAAGAAAAGTGTTAACAAAGTGAACATTGGTCCTATAGAAAGTGAGTCTGGGGAATTAATAATGGAAAATAAGGAGATGGCAGATGAATTGAACCAGTGTTTTGCATTGGTGTTCACTATAGAGGATACAAATAACATCCCAGAAATAGCTGTAAATCAACAAATGGAAGGGATGGAGGGACATAGGAAAATTACAATCACCAGGGAAGTGGTGCTATGAAAATTGTTGGGGCTATGGGCTGACAAGCCCCTGGGTCCTGATGGGCTTCATCCTAAGGCACTAAAAGAAGTGGTTAGTGAGATAGTTGATGCATTGGCTTTAATTTTCCTAAATTCCCTAGGGGCAGAATTTTACATTCTGCATGTGGGGGTGGGCTTGACATGCCGGAACGTAAAATGACGAGCATTGACGTTGGGCGTGCGCCCCAACATTATCGCGCTGTCTCACAATATTTTGTTTGGGGGGCGCGTGCCGGAGTCGGCTGCACACCCGCCGATAATTGAAAGGCCTATTAAGGCCATTAACTAGGTAATTAACCTTAACTTTACACTGCCCATCCAACTTTACGGTTGGCAGGCAGGCGAAAAGGCCAAGAGGCCTTTACATTTTTTTGGGAAACCTCATTCACGAGTGGGATGAGGTTTCCTAAAGCTTTTACAAATTAAATAAAAAGTTTCTTTGTAAAATAAAAATATGTCCCATCTCATGTGACAGTCACAGGAGGGGACATGTTCCATTAAATTTTTTATGTTTTCATTCATTTTTTTGAAAAGCGCTTCAATCTCCCATTGCAGATCCGTGCCTCAGGGAGATTGAAGTGCATGCGCGTGAAAGAGCACTGGACCCGACTCTCCCTCCTCCCCCGCCCGCACAGGTAGCGCTTAGTGCTACTGCTCACAATCCACGCTGGGTGGGCCTTAATTGGCCCGCTCACATGAAATCGTGGTGCCGAGCTGGTCGTGGGCACGGTCGGCTCCGCGACTGCCTCAGCCTGCTTCCGCTGAGCCCGCCCAACCAATGTAAAATCCTGGCCCTAGATTCCATTAGATTGGAAAATCGTGAACGTAACTCCTTTATTCAAAAAGGAGGGAGGGAGAAAGCAGGTAACTACAGGCCAGTTAGCTTAGCATCTATCATAGGGAAAATGTTAGAAGCTATTATTAAAGACGTTATATCAGGGCACTTGGAAAAATTCAGGGTAATCAGGCAGAGTCAACATGGTTTTGTGGAGGGGAAACCATGTTTAACCAATTGATTGGAGTTCTTTGAAGAAGTAACATATGCTGTGGATAAGGGGAACCGGTGGATGTACTGTATTTAGGGGTGGAATTTTACAGCCTCTCCTGGTTCTGCCAAAGTCAATGGAGTTTTGAACGGCTCGCCACATCATCTGGCCCCGCCCACACCATAATGGGGCTGTAAAATTCTGCACTAGATTTCCAGGAGGCATTTAATAAGGTGCCATGTCAAACGTCATTGCAAAAAATAAAAGCTCAGTGTGTCGGGGGTAACATATTAGCATGAACAGAAGATTAGCTAGCTAACAGGAAACAGAGGGTAGGCATATATGGGTCTTTTTTTGGTTTTGAAGATGTAACAAGTGATGTGTCACAGGGATCAGTATAGGGGCCTCAACTTTTTACAATTTATATAAATGATTTGGATGAAGGGACCGATGGTATGGTAGCTAAATTTGCTGATGACACAAAGACAGGTAGGATAGTAAGTTGTGAAGAGGACATAAGGGGGCTACAAAGGGATATAAGTAAGTGAGTGGGCAAAAACTTGGCAAGTGGACTATAATATGGGAAGGTGTGAAATTGTCCATTTTGGCAGGAAAAATAAAAAAAAACATATTACCTAAATGTTGAGAGATTGCAGAGGTCTGAGATACAGAGGGATCTCGGGGTCCTCGTGCATGAATCGCAAAAAACTAGTTTGCAGGTACAGCAGGTAATTAGGAAAGCTAATAGAATGTTATCATTTATAGCGAGGGGAATGGAATACAAAAGTAGAGAGGTCATGCTTCAGTTATACAGGATATTGGTGAGACCACAACTGGAGTATTGTGTACAGTATTGATCTCCTTATTTAAGGAAGGATGTAAATACGTTGGAAATAGTTCAGAGAAGGTTTATTAAGCTAATACCTGGATTGGGCAGGTTGTCTTATGAAGAAAGGTTAGACTGGCTGGGCTTGTATCCACTGGAGTTTAGAAGAGTAAGAGGCAACTTGATTGAAACATATAGGGGAGAATTTTCCCCCCGTTGAGGGGGTTGTGCCGGGGGCGGGGGCGGACCCGATTGGCATCCCCGATTGGGTTCGCGCTGTCATTTTACGTGGGTGTGACAATTAAGCCCGCCCAGCGTGACATGCACCCGGAAGCGCTGTGCACTCCCTGTGCAGGCGGGAGGGGCGTTGTCTGAGTCGGAGCCTGCGCTCTTTCATGCATGTGCGCGAAAGAGTGCAGAAATCCTTCTGAGGCATAGAGGTGCCTCAGGGAGATTAGTTTAAATTTTAAAAATCTAAAATAGAAAAGAAAAAAGTTTAAGACATGTCCCCTCATGTGACAATGTCACATGAGCTGGGACATGTCAATGAATTTTTATAAAAATTTTTATTCAATTTATAAACCCTTCATGAAACCTCATCCCGCCTGTGGATGAGGTTCCATGAAAAGTGCAAAGGCCGCCTGGGCTCTTCACCTGCCTGCCAACCTTAAGGTTGGACAGGCAGTTCAGTTCATTAGTTTAATTAGTTTTTAAATGGCCTTAATAAGCTTTTGACAGTTTGGGGGGCACGCAGCCAACTTGGCTGCACGTCTGCTGAGCTGAAACTCTAAACAACGCGTGGTGACGTTGGGACGCACACCCTGCTCGCCGAGCCGAAAACTCTGGCCGGAAGATCCTGAGGGATCTTGACGTGGTCAATGTGGAGAGGATGTTTTCTCTTGTCAGAGAATCTAGAATTAGCGGCCACAGTTTAAAAATAATTGATCGCCCATTTAGGACAGAGATGAGGAGAATCTCTCAGAGGCCTTTGGTACTCTCTTCCTCAAAAGGCAGTGGAAGCAGAGTCTTTGAATATTTTTAAGGCAGAGTTAAAGATTCTTGATAAGCAAGGGGGTGAAAGCTTATTGGGAATGTAGAGTTTAGGTTACAATCAGATCAGCCATGATTGCAATGAATGGCAGAGCAGGCTCGAAGGGCCGAGTGGCCTACTCCTGCTCCTAATTCGTGTGTTTGTATGCTTGATTAATACAGCTGGAAATGGCTTTATCAAAAAAATATGCATTTTAAACAGAAGCCAATCCACCACCTGTGAGTAACTCGATTTACCAAATGAAAATTAGGCTAATTATGTGTGCTTATGTAAATGTAATATTAATTAACAATAAACTCCAAGATGATCCAAGCTAAAGCCAGAAAGTTAATTGACTTAAAGTGATTGTTGATTCTGTGTCAAAAGTGGGGAATATTAAAATATATTAAGTTGATTTAAAAAGCCAATCTAATCCATCATTCATTTCCTTTTGCATTATTAGAGCTAGAACACATTTAAAAGAAAGTGAACTTTAATCTTATCCCTGTAGATGCATAACAGATCTAGGGGCGAGATAAACATTTGACCTAAGCACTTTCTATACCATAAACACATCTTGCAGCACGTATGTAAAGGCTGAAAAGATCAGAACTGTAGGCTTAGCTATAAAGTGCCAACTACATCTTACTTAAGCACAGGCCAAGTCAGTTTATAGTATAAGAATAGAATGAGGCCCCTTTAACTTCAGGGCATACATGAGGGTCAGGAGCATTGCAGCTTTGTGGAGGGCCTGGAGGGTTTGTGCTGGTCACTCTACAGCTTGTGTTGTTCTCTGACATCAAAGGGCATTTTTCATTGTAGTCAGAGCCTGGAAACCTGGTTGCACTATTTACATGTCTTTTAATATAAATGAAAGACTCAATAAAACTTGTTATAAGGAAAACAATTTGTGCGTGAATTGCAATGATTTTGTTGCCGAACTAGTAGCAACCCTTGTTGCAATGGTAACAACTATGTATTCACTAACAATGGCCTTGATGCTGATTTCAAACTCTACTTAAAAGGGTTCACCAATTAAAGGGGTGCTCACATTTTCATCTGCTGCAGCTGTGAAAAGGACCTCTGAAATACATCTGGAGGTTTTCTGGGACACTTTGTCAAACACTCACCAGCACTCAAGCTACATTTATTCCAGAGCTTCTTAGCAATTCACCTAAAAAGAGTAAGTTCTGTGCTATTTTACTTTATTGGACACCTTATAGGAGCCACCAGGAAAGAGGGATGGCTTGTTTAAGGGCATCTTGGTCTGCTGGAGGAATGGCAAGAGGAGTTGTGGACAGGCAGAGGAGCACCAGCTGCCGTGGGAAAGCTGGACAGGAGGACAAGGAGGCTGAGGTTGTATCCTTTCCCTCTGTGGGTACAGGACATCCTCCTCCTCTGGACCTCCTCCACCAGGACCTCCATTACCGCATCTGAAAACCTGTGCATCTTCTCCCTTGGTCTGTTAACCATCCTGCAATGTACCGCTGAGTGATGGAGTCCACTCCTCAGTAAATGTAAGTATGAGCAGACCATAATTACTGCTCCATTTAAGTTGTTTCTAATTAGCACTTGAGTGCTAAACCTGAAAGTTTCTGTTTTAGCACATCCAGGAAAGTTCAAATGGAGGTAATCAGCAATTAGAATCAAAATTCTGAGCTAAAACCAGACTTTCAAATAGGCTAGTCTTATTAACACAGCACCCAGTTAGCACCTATTTTCACCTTTTCACTAAAAGAACCCCTGGAATACATAAAATAAAAACATAAAATATAGAAAAAAGACTTAAATCTTGCTGCTTTTTTTTTACCATATTGTTGATGTGCAGGAACTGATTAACTTCTTACAATAATAAAAAAGACAAAACTACCTTTGTATATATGACTAAATTTTAATATTACTATGGCATTTCTGTTCTGTATGCCTTGATATTACGAGCCCAATAATATCCCAGTAGCCTTTAATTTAAATATATTGGACTACCTTCAAGCTTAAATACATTAAAGTTTCATGGTAATATTGAAATAGATGGTTTAAGAACATTAGTGTAGATATTAATCTTAAAATTATTGCAATCTGATAGTGAGGGTGGAAATGGTGCAAATATTATAGTGGGACCAACTGAAAAGCCAGCATAGAAAACACCATTGGGTTCCTTTCCAGGAAATAGATGGTGAGAAATCCATTAGTTTGAACCTGAGAAGCAAGATGTTTATGGAAGACGGTTACCATTTGAATTTTCATTTCGAACCAGAGAGTATCAAATAGATACTTCCTCTTGGTCCTGGTAAAGATTTTTCATTGTACCAAGGGAAACTAGCTAAATACGGTATTGAATAATTTTCTAGCTTTCAAGTGCATAAGGCAAAATTGTCATCAATAGAATCATCAAGATGGTCAGAATCTTGATTAATCAAATAGAAAAATTGTATCAGTGTTATTTCAACACTACAGACAGCATGATCATTGTAATGCTTTGTATCTTTCCATTTGAAAACAAGGATAATGTGCAGGGAGATGAAAGAGTATTACATTACATCTGTAGTGAGCTTGTGAGAGATTTAAGCAATTTAGCTAATTTATTCCAGAATCTTAAAAGGACTATTCTGAGTTTCTTCCTTGGGGCTATACAGCAAGGTATTATAAAATTCTAAGATGGATTTTTGATTCCAAAACCATCGATAAAAATGCTTATTTTGCACTGTTATGACCAGGTGAGGAGGGGTGAAATGACTCCATTGTTTTCCCACTTCTTATTTGACCGCAACAGGGTTTGTTTTGTTTTAAGAATTTAGAGAGGATGCACTTTGCCAAGTCTGTAAGTGCCCTACTATTTACGTGTCAAGGGTGTAGAGAATTATTCAGATTTTCTTAGGTTAAACAAAGAGCAAGGTAAATTTATTTGAACTATTCCCGAGCTAAAGAAAAAGCAACACCATTAGTGCAATTACACACATTCGTCTGGGCCCACGCACACACAAGTACAGATGGCGCAGTAAGAGGGTAGACTTATGCGGATTTCACAGTCCATGAAAGAAAAAAATGGAGTATGTGGTTAGCCGTTTCTTGGTTGGTCTTGATGCAGTGATTCAACATTGTGGCAGTTTAGCTTAGCTGTTCTCCTGGATGCCATTGTAAGAAGCAGATTTCCACATTTTAAAACATCTTGGTTAGCAGTTGCTTTCTTCTCAGGGTGGACATTTTACAAACTGAGAGCAGTGCTTCCAGAGAAAGAAAGAGAAGACACATGTCTCCAACAACCTGTTTCAGTGCAGCATTGTCCTTTCCACTTCTTTCTCTCTCCTGCATGACAGAAGTTTCCTTGAAATACCTTGCTTGTTGTATATTCCAGAGGGGCTTAATTAGTTCATGTCTGCTGCGGTTATTGTTTCAGAACAGATAATTGAATTTTAATGCCTCACCTCAGAAGCATTTGCAAAGTCTCAGTGTGGTATGAGTAGTTGGAGGATGAGGTCTTTCATGCTCTCCAGGGGGTTGATTGTCTGTTTTCATTCCAACTTTGTGGAATGTGAAATTGTGTTTTGTAGCAGCTCAGCCACTCCGGGCTGTTTGTTTTTAAAAAAAAAACACAATTATCTGTATAGGATTCCAGTTTAAAACCCAGTCAGTGAAAAAATCTGAATTTATGGCCTGGATTTTCACCCTCGAGGTGGATAGCAGGATTTGGGATAATTCCCAGCTTGGCCTGCCCGCCTGGGGAGAAAGTGCCCACAAAGATGGGATCTTCATTGCCAGGGGGCAGATGCAGGCTGAAGTCAGGCCAGCTGACCCAGGAAGAAGTTTGGAGGCAGCCACAAGGGCTGCCAAATGCAGAGGCAGCCTGTTTAAAATGTCCGCCTTGGTGCACTGGAACTTTGTCCCAGTTAAAATAAAAACACAAAGGCCCTCCACCCCTCTCCCCTCACACCGTCACCTTCCAAACATTTCCCATGGCCCATCCATGCAACCTCATGCCCCCCACCCTTACCCCATGGCCCCACCCTGCCCCTACACCAAGCTCTGCCCTTGATAATGAGGCTTAACTGGGAACCTAGACAACCATTACACTTGTTGAAATGCCTGTGTCCCAGGAAAAACATCATTTGACTGACAGCTCAGGCTCTCTGGTCTCTGCTGTCAATCTCACAAATTTGCTTACAGAATGTTATGTGGTTTTTGTATTGATACTTTAAAGGGTCTGGTACACATCCCACTGACACTACAGGGTTCATTGGTTCTAGGCATGTATAATGGGTCAATGGACATGGAAGCCAAAGCTTGGCATTTGGGGCATGAGGGGCTTTGGAGGATGGGTGGAAGGGCAGAGCTTGGCATGGAGCCATAAAGAAGACCTTTTGAACTTACCTTTTAAAAGGTCAGCTCATGCATACTAAGGTTCACGACTCCACTGAGAGGCCATGAACCATGACTCATTAAATACCTGGCCCGAATCCATGAAAATGGCAGAGGAGTAGGAACATGTCTATTTCCACAATGGAGCCGGCCAGGTAGGGAGTGCCGCGTGTGGGCTTTTGACAGGAGCCAACCCACACCCTTTAAAGGCACTCCTGAAAATCAGGTAGCTTGGGAATGGGATTGGGAATCCCAGAATCGGAACCAACCTGCCATTTTTAAAGGGCTGCCAAGTCATCCCGATTCAATGAAAACCAAGGCCAATATCTTCAAAAAGCACATCCTTGTGACAGCACAAGCAGTTACAGAGTATAAGTTAATATACATACCTATTGCACAACAAAGAAATAAAGGAATTTAGTTTTAATAGTAATATAAAATGACTGCTTCGTAATCAAGTCTGCTTACTGTTTTTATATCACCAATTGATCTGAAAATGTATTTTGAATGTTTGTTTTGTGACCACTTGTTACACAGCAGCACAAAATGCAGCTGATAGAATTCTCACTTTCAGCATACAACATGTGAATTCCATAGTTTTTCATTCTTTGAGTTCTGAGTCCAGCATTTGTCAATATTAGAAGGGATAACATACCCTGGTTCACTTTTGCCCAGGAGATTGGATGTAATGTAATTAGATGACCCACAGCTTTTCAAATAACCTTAAGTCAACCATTTGGTAGATTGCTGCTTTGGCATCAGAAGGTTGTAGGGGGAGGGGGAGAGAGGAGGGAGGGAGAGGGGGAAGGAAGGGGATGAGGGTGGGGGGAGGGGGGGAGAGGAGGGAGGAGGGAGTGGGAGGGGGGAGCGAGATGGGCAGGGTTGGGAAGAGGAGAGAGAGGTGGCAGGGTGTGGGAGTGGGCAAGAGGTGGGAGGGGGAGAGAGGGGGAGAGAGAGGGGAGGGTGAGAGAGAGAGGGAGGAGAGAGAGAGGGGGAGGGAGATAGAGTCGGGGAGTGGACAGAAAGAGATAGGGGAGGGGGAAAAGGTGGGAGAGTGGGGAGGGAGAGTGAAAGGGGAATAAAACTGCTGCAATCTGGGGCGGGGATGCAGGGTTGTGCTGCACGAGTTATAGGTTATGAAGAAAAACATTAAACCAGCTTATCAAAACATATGTTAAAACAGAGTCTGCTTTTCCTAAAGGTAGCTCAGTTTTAGGATGTTTGAAGATATGGAAATTCAGGAATAGGGAGAATAAACTCTTTGGGCCAGGATTTCCCGGTCGGCGAGTGGGGGGTGGGGCCTGCTTGCCGATGCATAAAATGACGCAGGATGCTGTTGGGCGGAACCCCCGACATCACCCCGCCCTATTTCAATTTTCAGGTTGGTGGAGGCTCAGCCGAATCAGCTGTGCGCCCGCTGACCTGTCAATGGCCAATTGAGGCCATTGACAAAGTAATTAATGTAATTAGCGGACCTGCCCGTCCAACCTTAAGGTTGGCGGGCAGGCCGGGAGCCCTAGTGGGCATTGGAAAAAGCATGAAGCCTCATCCAAGAGCGGGATGAAGTTTCATGTAGGTTTTTAAAGATTTAATAAAAGTGTAACTAAAAGTGATGGACATGTCCCAACTCATGAGACAGTGTCACATGAGGGGACATGTCAGGGAATTTTTTTTTTTCTGTTTTTAACATTTTTTAACGTGGAGCTGATCTCCCTGAGGCAGCACTTATCCTCAGGGAGATGAGCGCGGTCTTTCGTGCGCATGCATGAAAGAGCGCACTCTCGGCTCAGGGAATCACCCCCCGTCCGCACAGGGAGCGCATAGCGCTCCTTGCGGACGTCATACTGGGCAGGCCTTAATTGGCCCGCCCACATAAAATGGTGGCGCACCCCCAGTTGGGGGCGACGATAGGAGGCGCGCCTCCACACACCCACTCCCGAACTTCCCCCAAACAGGGGAGAAAATTCTGCCCTTGGTGTCCAAATGCTTAAATGATATTGCTAATCGAAAATGTTTGAGTGCTGTGGTTTGGGGTAATTTATGACATTGATATCAGTTACATTACTTGCAATGTTATATGATAGCTAAATGATTGCTTTTGAGCATGATTGATGTCAAATGAGTATAAACGAGTATTATTAAAAGCAAATGATGCCAAATGATTTCAAAATTTTCAGGTAGGGGTAGTCAGCATACTGTTGCTAAGGGTTACCACATACCAACTCTGCTCACTAAATAACCATTATATTTGGTTCAGCTATAAAGTTGGTCAAAAAATTACTAATTAGAACATGCCCCAAAAGCTCAGTAGGTGTAGGTAAGAAATCATTTGCAGTATATTTATTTTGAATGGACACAGTTCTTTGGGCTGCTTAGGCATTAGTTTTAACTGAGAATATAGAATATCATTTTGATCATCCTAAGAAGGGGCAATGAGGGAAAATTGTTTGAAATTAGCAAAAGGTGCTTTAAAGTAAATCAGAAAACCATGTCTGCATATTCTAACCAAGATTGGCCTCTTTCATCTCCACAAATAACTTTGTTTAAGGTACAGGCAGCAATAATTTCCTCACAAATTAAAACACTCTGTTCTAATTCAGCTATCGTAAAATAAAGCTGCAAACCATTTCCTATTATGGTCGCAACAATGAACACCTGGCATATACAAGTAAAAAAGGTTAACTTATAGAAAAGGGAAGTTATTAAAAGCCAGTAATTAGAAGCACTGTATAAGAAAACATAAATGCGCACTCTGCCCATTAAAATTGTTCTTTTATGAATATCTATCTTATATTGGGATCTGTTTGGCCTTGTGAGTTATATTCCATAATTGTCAGAATGCTACACATTTTAAATAATACATTCAGTCTGATCTGAGGATGTGAGATGTTAAGTGTCCATGTTTCTGATTTTATTGTCAACCCCTATGCTGAGTTGTTTTACTTCAACAAGATATATACTATCCTTCCAGTGGTTAGTCCATTTACACTTTGCATGAAATGAAATGGTGGGCAGAATTTTGCCCTCGGATGGCGTGCGGGCCTTACCGGCTTGGCGGCAGGCTGACAGCCAACCCCCGCCACCAAAATGAGGCCCGCCGCCATTTGGAGTGGGTGGGCCAATTAAGGCCTGCCCAGCGGCCTGCCCGACAGGAAGCACTATGCGCTTCCTGTTCCAGGGTGGGGAGGGAATCCCCATCTGTCAAAGTGCTCCCTGAGGCAAAGTCCTGTATCAGGGAGTTTCATGACAGGTAAGTAAAGTCTACAGTTGGATAAATATTGAAATTATTAACATGACCTCCTCATGTGACAATGGGATGGGACATGTTAATAATAAATACATAAAATTTATTATATGTTTAAAAAACAGACATGAAACTTCATCCCGCCAGTGGATGAAGTTTCATGAATAATCTGGAGCCCGCTGGGGCTCCTGGCCTGCCCGCCAGCCTTAAGCTTGGATGGGCAGGTCTTTAATTATCTTAATGAGTCTGTCAATGGCCTCAATTGGCCATTGACATGTCGACAGGCGGACAGCTGATTTCGCTGTCCGCCCGCCTTCCTAAAAATTTAAAGGGACTGGGATGACGTCGGGGATTCCTCCTGACGTCATCCCGCGTCATTTTCCCCTCGGCGAGCGGGCCCCACCCCAAATCGCCGAGGGGAAAATCTTGCCTGGTATATGGTCAGCAGCAACATGACTATACTTGCCACTGACCTGGAAGAAACCTATCCATTAAGAACTAGCGATTTCTGTGGTGCAACTTTCAACTTTCTCAATGCAAATTATCAAATTAGAATCTGGCACAAAGACAATTGGATCTCCAGGCATCCAGCAACTGTGCTGTGCTGTACCCTGTCAAACAGGATAAACAGCCAATCACATTGAAGAATTCTCACGAACAGCAAAATTCTTACAAATTTTACAGGGAATGAAATAAAGATGAGGGCATGCACACAGGAAACAGAAATATTACAAGCAAACTTTAAAAATATTTTTTATTTTATTAATAAATTTTTTTTATATCATAATGGAAAACCTTGTCATTCCACAAATATAAACTTAGTTTTCCAAGGTCATAAAGGTTGTTCACCTGTAGTTATGACTTAGTACATCATTAAAAACACAGTTATATCTCCTTAAGAAGGAATACATTTTTTTTTAGGTGATTTTTTTTATTCATTCATGGGATGTGGGCTTCACTGGCTAGGCTAGCATTTATTGCCCATCCCTAATTGCCCTTGAGAAGGTGGTGGTGAGCTGTCTTCTTGAACTGATGCAGCCCATGTGGTGTAGGTACACCCACAGTGCTGTTAGGGAGGGAGTTCCAGGATGTTGACCCAACGATAGTGAAGGAATGGCGATATATTTCCAAGTCAGGATGGTAAGTGACTTGGAGGAGAACTTCCAGGTGGTGGTGTTCCCATGTGTCTGCTGCCTTTGTCCTTCTAGATGGTAGTGGTCGTGGCTTTGGAAGGTGCTATTGAAGGAGCCTTGGTGAGTTTCTTAACAGTGATATTACAGTGTAAAAGGCTAGGTTCTCACAAGTTCAGTGATTTCGAATTGATTTCCATCTGCAGAGGCTTTAACAGTGCATCCTAAGGAGGAGCAAGGAACTTCTGTATTTCCGCAGTTAACTGTGCATGTGCGAATGCTGGAGGTTTCTGTCAGTTTCACAATTGTACAGATGACAAACTCTGACAGATTCATTGTCATTACAACTGCAATATGTATATTTACAGAAATTAAAAGAGAAAATGCTGGAAATACTCAAAAAAGAAATGGTTATTTGATGTGAGCACCCTTTCTCAGAACTGGAAAAGGAGGGCAACACAACTCCTTTACAGATTGTCCAAAATAAAATGGGTAGAGGAGAAAATACCAGATGAAGGAGAAGGGTACATATAAGCGAACTGCTCTTACAGTGCAGCTGCTTCTTGATGTAATAGACAAACCCAGAAGGCGACAAAAGCTCCTGGGTGATATACAAAGATCCCTTTAGCGAGCCTCTGAAAAGACAATTGAAAGGCAAAAGTAAAAGAGCTGTTCAATGGAAAAAAGAACAAAATGAAATGAGAATGAGAGAAACTGGAAGAAAAAATCCAGAGAGTTTTTAGATTTTCTTAAATTTGCATCATCCATACTGACCCAATGTGAAATGGATGTTCTCTTGTTCTAACCCCTTTCATCAAAATGTAACATGTCATATGTCCAATTGTCTTGTGATGTTGTGACTAAAAGCTTCACACCTTTGGTGGCCACTAGAGTTAGTAATGACAGATTGTATTTAGGTTGAATTGTAATCAGTCCCCATTTGTTCTTTCCATTTTCCTCTTTGATTCTGTCTTATGTTTGACTTCAAGATGGGTAGGTTTTCACATTGGCATTTCGTAGAATGTTATTGTGCAATAACTTCAATATTCTCAATGAAATAAGTTTTTAAAATTTGCACTTTCAATCAATGAGTTTGTAAAGAATGAAATAATTATTCTATTAGATCCAGATATGAAAACATGATTAACTATTTGATTGATTGCTATTATGTATGATCTTTATATAATGAAGTGCTTAAGATCCTAGAGCTCATTTTGATCTGTGCTTTTCAATCCTTCGTCAATGGTTAATGAGAAACACTGATTAAACTGCTGCATGAAGTAGTCATTATTTGCGTGTTTTGGATTTTACTTGGGTTTTGCTAAATGAAATCATGCACTCTAAGTATGGATGGTCACTTTGCTGAACCACCTCCATTCATTCCACACGCATGGCCCTGAGCTTCCATTTGTTTGTCGTTTTAATTCTTCACCCCAGTTCTATTCAGACCTCACTATCCTTGGCCTGCTACACTGTCCTAATGAAGCTGCATGGAAGCTTGAGGTCCAGCACTTCATCTTTTGAGTAGGAGCTTTACAGCCTTCTGGACCCAACGTGGCACTCAACAATACAAAAGGCCGGAAATACTCAGCAGGTAAGGCAACATTGGTAGGAGAGAAACAGAGTTAACATTTCAAGTCAATTACCTTTTATCAGACCTGAAACATTAACCCTGTTTCTCTCTACACAGATGCTGCCTGACCTGCTGAACATTTCCAGCATTTTCCATTTTTATTTCAGATTTCCAGCATCTGTAACATTTTGCTTTCACTTGAAGTGTTATATTCTTTCAGAATTCATTGTGGTAACTTTTGTGGAAAACTGTTGTACTTCAATTCATATGGTCTGAGTTTAAATATAGCTTCATAATTTCTGTCAATTGGTACATTTTGCTATCAATTAATTTAAAGAGCACTCCATCTCAAGAGGGTAGGAAGAGAGGAAAATGGTAACTCATTACAGAACCATACGTCAGTTGGACATTCGCTGAATGGAATTTCAAATGATTCCAGGAACATTCTTGGCTCTCACCAGTTCAACTTTTAGTTAGAGCAGGGTCTGTGGCAGTAATCCCTAGAAATGTGGATTAAATAAAAGAAAAGCAGTGCGTGGAGTTGTGGTCAGTTTTGTGCTGTTTACAGCAGGATGAAACTGGGTTGAGACTGTCCAACCTAACCTCACAGTAGATGCTCATAACCAGCAGGGATGCATTCCCATGGTCATTATTATACAGTCCACAAATCTTCCTTCTTTGAAAGGAAAATATTATTTGCCAAATCCCCATGCACACAATATAAATGATTGAAACCACTGTTGCTGCCTTATTAAAAGTATACGAGTGAAGATATTTACAGCCCTATTCCTCAATGGTCTTTGAAATTCCATGTACAGATGTTCAATGAAGAATGCAGGAGGGTATGCCAGGAGCAGCACCAGGCACACCAAAAAATGAAGTGTCAACCTGGTGAAGCTACAACATAGGACTACTTGCATGCCAAACAGCGAAAGCAGAATGCAGTAGACAAATCTACGACCCTACAACCAACAGAATAGATCAAAGCTCTGCAGTCCTGCACTCCAGTGGTGAATGTGGTGGACAATTAAACAGCTAATTGGAGGAGGAGACTCCACAAATATCCCCATCCTCAGTGATGGTAGAGTCCAGCACATCAATGCAAAAAATAAGGCTGAAGCATTTGCAACCATCTTCATCCAGAAGTGTCGAGTGGATGATCCATTTTGGCCTCCTCCTGAGGTCCTCAACATAATAGGTGCCAGTCTTCAGACAATTCAATTCATCCACGTGATATTAAGAAACTGCTGCAGACATTGGACATTGCAAAGGCTATGGGCCCTGACAATATAATGGCAATAGTCCTGAAGACCTGTGCTCCTGAATTAACTGTATCCCTAGCCAAGCTGTTCCACTATAGCAACAACACTGGCATCTACCTAGCAATATGGAAAATTGCCCAAGTATGTCCTGTACACAAAAAGCAGGACAAATCCAACCCAGATAATTACCACACCATCACTCTACTCTCAATCATCAGCAAAGTGATGGAAGGCATTGTTGACAGTGCTATCAAGCAGCACTTATTCAGCAATAACCTGATCACTGATGTTCATTTTGGGTTCCGCCAGGGCCACTCAGCTCCTGACCTCATTACAGCCTTGGTCCAAAAATGGACAAAAGAGTTGAACTCCAGACGTGAGTTGAGAGTGACTGCCCTTGACATCAAGGCATCATTTGACTGAGTGTAGCATCAAGGAGCCCTGGCAAAACTGGAGGAACCAGGGAGAAAATTATCCACTAGTTAGATACATATCTAGCACAAAAGAAGAAAAATGGTTATGGTTGTTGGAGGTCAATCATCTCAGTCCCAGGGCATCACTGCAGGCGTTCCTCAGGATAGTGTCCTCAGCCCAATCTTCAGCTGCTTCATCAATGAACTTCCCTTCATCATAAGGGGTTGATCGCACAGTGTTCAGCACCAGTCACAACTCCTCAGATACTGAAGCAGCCTGTGTCCAAATGCAGCAAGGCCTGGACAACATTCAGGCTTTGACTGATAAATGCCAAGTAACATGCCATACAAATGCCAGGCAATGACTATCACCATCAGAGAATCTAACCATCTCCCTTTGACATTCAATGGCATTACTGTTGCTGAATCCCCAACTATCAACTTCTTAGGGGCTACCATTGACCAGACACTGAACTGCACTAGCCATATAAGTACTGTGGCTACACGAGCAGATCAGAGTCTGGGAATTCTGAGGCAAATAACTCACCTCCTGACTCCACAAAGACTATCTGCCACCTACAAGGCACAAGTCAGGAATGTGATGGAATACTCTCCACTTGCCTGGATGAGTGCAGTTCCAACAACAGTCAAGAACTTTGACACCATCAGGACAAAGCAGCCTGCTTGATAGGCACTCCTTCTGCAAATATTCACTCCCTCCACCACTGATGCACAGTGGCAGCAGTGTGCACCAACTACACGATGCACTGCAGGAACTCACCAAATCTTTCAACAGCAGCTTTCAAACCCCCACTTCGAAAAAGGACAAGTGCAGCAGACACATGGGAACAGCACCACCTGCAAGTTCTCCTCCAAACCACATACCATCCTGACTTGGAAATATATCACTGTTCCTTTTCTGTCACTGGGTTAAAATCCTGGAACTCCCTCCCTAACAGCACTATGGGTGTACCTACACCACTTGGCCTGCAGTGGCTCAAGAAGGCAGCTCAGCACCACCTTCTCAAGGGCAATTAGGAATGCTGGCTGAGCCAGTGACACACACACCCTGTGAAAGAATGTAAAAAATGTGAAGAACTTCATTGAGCATGGACAGACATTTAGAATGTGGACAACAATTTAAATGAACCACAGTCATTTTCAAAAGAGGCCATACAACCCAGCAGGCTGATTTTATAACTAGAGCAATTCAAAACTAATCCTAAATCCTTGCACTCTCCCCATAACCGTGTATCTTTCCTTAACAGAGCATAAAGAAGATTTTTCCCTGTTTAAAGTTATCATGAGCTTCAAATGAAAGGGTAGATTTGAAAAAGAAAGAATTCAAGCGATGGTAATTTATTTTGTTTAAAACATCAACACAGACTAAAGAAAGATACTGTCTCTTTGACATACTATTTGATCTTTCACTCCCAGGGGACTTAATGAGTGATTGCATATGAATGATTCGTATTGAAAATGTATCAGTGTACCATTCTACATAGGTAATATAGATGAGATCTTTTACAAATATGTTGTTAAATTTGTAGATGAAGAAGTGACCAAGCATAAAGAAGATAAGAGCAACTAATAGCAGCATGACCTGAAATTGAGAATGCTATCAATTTTTTAAAAATCCAGTGATGGCTATAATGAAGGGAAAAAAATCAATAGTCAATGAGTTTGGTGAATACAAGAAAAGACTGATGCATTTTTTGAATCAACCATGGCATTTCACACAATCAACACCCTTAATAGCATTTCTGCATTGTGCCCATATTAACAAAGAATAGTTAAGAACACTTAACTTGAACAATTAGAATAACGTCACTTTAATATTCATCAATTTTACATTCACCCTCTGCAATTATTTTACAATGCTTGTTGTTGTTATACAAATAGGAAAGGCTTATGAACTAAAATGTAGCCTCATCCAGCAAAATGAATGGTTTAACTGGTTCTAATATAAATGGTAAAATTGTAATGAGAACCACACAAGGTATGTCAGTTGCATGTTTAACACTGAGACCATTAAATATTTTGAGCATGTTATAAAATACAGTCATGCTTTTGGAGATTGTTTTCCTTTTCAAGAAGACTGCTTAGCTATATTGTAATGGAATGCTTTGGGCAAGTACAGAAAAAAATTATATTAGATGTATAGAGGACATAGCTGAGGTATTAATTTCATTAATTCCTACACAATTGTTAACTTTATAGAATATACTTCTCTAGGCATCATTGTCAATCACTCGAGGATCACTGATCCACAGCTTATATAGTGATTTTAATATGGAGCAGGGTGAGGAGGCAAGCCCTGGATCTACAACAGCTGGAACAGGGGATCAAACCCTACACTATTGGTGTTATTCTGCTAGCCGTCTGAGCTAGTTGGCCTCTAGAATATACTTAGATATGCGTAATTGCTTATAGTGCTTCTTGCATACACTAAATGTCAACTATGACATATGCAAATGATAATCATAATTAAGCAAGTGAAAAGTAATGAAACAATGTCACAGCAAAAACTAATTTAGCTTGACCCAGAGACCGTTGATATGGTGGGCAGGTGGGGAGATGTGGAAGGGAAACTGTAGGAGGTTATGTCGGTATTCTCTTTAGGAATCGGCAGAAAGATCCTTATCTTTGGTACCATCTTAAGTTCAGTTTGAAATTTGATGGTATACTTTCTGGGGACTGAAGCAGAATGGTTGATTGGCAGGCCAAAAAATCAGAACCCATCTCTGATGATAAATATGGAGGCTAGAAAGGGATTCGTGTATTTGAAAGCAAATAAAATTTTTATTTGCTGGTTGATGCATTTTTTTTTGGTTGTTCTGTTGTTACAATACAGTCCTTCCAACCAAAAGTAATATTAAGGCAATGCTTCAAATATGATGATGCTTGAAATGCAGGTAGATTTCCTAGGATTGTGCTAAATTGGTTTTAGGGGATAGCAACTTTGCAAACTGAATGTGTTATTCTGATGACCACAACCAAAATTGATGGAATTTATCACAGTCATGGCTCTACAATATAGATAAATAGAAACCATTTACTATTTCTCATGAAATTGCCAAGGTGACCCATACTTTAAATTTGCAGGAAAATAATGGAACCTGTTTGTAATGTTAGACTATGTGGTGGAAGTCAAAGTTTAGGATTAAGGATTATTTTATAGATATCTAACCACAGAATCTGCTAAAGCTTGAAGAAATAGAATTCAGCTCATGCTTCCTAATGCCAGGGACACACATATTGGGAGCAAGAATAACCACAGGTGAATCTTTGACAGAAATAACTGCAAAATGGGATTGAATAAATCAGAACAGAATAAATCCTTGTTGGAGGAAAGGTAATAGGTGACCTAGTTTAGGAGAGGCAGTAGTTCATGGCTGAAGATAATTCAAAGAAGCAATTAAAATCAGTCATCAACCTCGAATACTATTACAGCCTGAAACCGGTCCCTTCTCATCTGAAGAAGACAATGGGTTTAAATATTGTACTGAGGAAATTATTCCTCCAGAGAGATATGCCAGAGAACCATTTTTATTTATTTTTTATTAAGATCTTTGTACTTGAAAATTGGTTTAACTGCAGTGTTGAAATTAATGTAGGGAATCTTAGTTTCTTATTAACAAGAAAGCTCCTTTTCTATAATGCTGTTAATTCGGATTCCAGGAGCCTTGCATCCAACAGCCATCTCCTGATATTTATGGCATTGAATCTGTTTGTTTTAGGTGAGTAGCAGATTCGACCGTTAAAAATAATTCCAAGGGGGAATTGTAACCCCTAAGAATGGGTGGCTTGGGTTGAGTGGGAAGTCAAAATAGTAAAAATTTCAAGTGCAGCCACAACCTACCCACGATGTGCTCACTTCCAGTTTAACTGACATGCGTTTGTGCAAGTAACCTGCTAATTGAATGTGTGCCCATCATTAGGACATGCATTGTGATCATTGGGACCCGATAATGCAGTGATTTTCAATTGATTTGACAAAGGATTTGTACTTAACGCCTCCAGGTTTCCCAGGGATCAGTAAACTCGCCTGTAAAACAGAGGTGATATTGAATGGCATCTTATAGAGATGCTTAAAGTTCAGATCATCCAATCTCAATAAAAACTCAGTGTTCCCAGCTGCTTTCTCAGTTCACTCTGGGAAATATTTTGCAGAGTTTTTGTGAAAATGGAACTTTGAAACCTTCCGAACTTTGAAAACAAAGTTCGGAAGCTGTCAAACAGACATTAAGCTGGGGACCATGGATGTTTTCTGTAGGACATCGGACAAGGAAGGCAATCACTATCCACAATAGCTCCATTATGCTGCAGTGGGATCTACGGGTGCACAACAGAGAGGCGCACAATAGAGAGACGCACACAGAGATCTGGAGGACACTCCTTTCTACCAGTGCCTGCTTTTGTTCACTTATGAGGTGTAAATCACCAGCTGAAAACCCAACTAACTCATGAACTGGCCCTGCCAAAGTGGGGGTATTTGTGCTGGTTCATGGCTGCACATCCTGTGATGGTGCACCCATCAGCAAATCATCATCATGCAACTCTTGTTCTATGCATGAAGGCCCAGGAAGACAAAAGAAATGGACACAAATTGGAAATGGATACGAAATGGAAAAGTAACCCTCTTGACAATTATAATTCTCAGGGTTCTCATCATTCAGTCATTGATTAAATAAAGTCAGAATATTTGTCAGAGATGTTTTTAATTCTGTCAAGAGGCATCTGGGAGTTCCCTGTCCCACCAACTCCAATGTATTTCCATGGCCTCTTCTTCTGCTTCTGGGGACTGCACAATTCATCTGCAAACCTCACCCACTACCTTTGCATTTGTGCTCTCTTCTCCTTCGATGGACAAAAGAACAGTCCTGTGAATAAGTGATAGTTAGGCATTCACCCGATGGATACAATCCATTCGATAAGGGTGGCTATCAGACAGATGTTTCACACTGTTTAAGGATTTGGCTGATGGATAAATGGGGAGAAGATGAACTGTACAGAAGGTAAAAGCTGAATGCTGTTGAAATTTGAGAGAGTGTGAGGAGTGGTGTGTTGCAGTGTGCTGAGTAAAATAGAGTGGTGGGGGAGATGTGTTCAAAGCACAGGGTATAGTTGGATCAGCAGGAAAGTAAAAGATGGATGCTATTGAAAGTTGTGTGTGTGTGAGGAATGCTGTGACAGAGCTTAGCAAGGCAGAGTCAGGGGAAGATGTGTACACCAGAGGATTTCAATGAGGTGCTCACTTTCTCTTGACCTGGGTGGGTCATGAAACAGCTTCCGATATTGCATCCAAGACCAGGCCACAATGTTCCTGTTGCTCACCTTGTTAGTCATCTCCAACTACATCTTTCTGGTAACAACATTAAGTTTCTTCTTCCCATTGCTGGGGAAAGTATGTCCCTTCTGCTCTTGTTTGCATCTGGTACTAATCCATGAGCAACATTATTGAACCTGAGTGCTGGGTAAGTTCTTTGTAAATTCATTCGAACCACTTCCTGGCTCCTTCAAATTCCATTTCTGTATTGGCCTTTTAAATAGTGGACTTCGGAGAGCTTCAGATCCTGATGTTACTTCCAGATTTTGTGCATGCATTTTCTCCCACCTCACTTAGAACTCAGTTTTGCATTAATATCAAGGCCTGTGTGTCAGCTCACGGATTATGAAGACTGAATTGAATAGCATAGCCTTTGAAAACCAGCCAATGAAAACTAAATGAAAAAAAGGACAGTATAAATACAACTGCAGCTGAAATGCCTGATTTTCATTGAGAATCCATTCTAGGCATTCCTTGATGTGGTGGAATGAATGTGACAGTGTTTCTATCTAATTCACTAAATTATCTGGCTGTGTGCGCAGCATGTTTAATCACTCCTACATTTTCAGCTTTGACTGGAAATTACTGTAGGCTTGTTTACAGGCCAGAGCACGCACCCAGGCCTTATTAACATTATTTGACCATACTACCATTGCCTGTCTCACCTCCAAAGGCAACTCACTCATTTTAAAAAAGATGAATTTCAGATCAATTGCCTGGCCAGCGTTGGTCCTAAGGCAAGTCCCAGGTGGGGGGGCCAAGTGGGGGAGGACACCTGGGGCCGGATTTTCATCAATGGGATGAGCTTTAGGAATTCTCTGGTCTCTGTGATCCCGTTCTGGAATGCCTGTTTTGTTTTGGTTCCCAACTTGAGAGTACGGTTCCCCTTTGGTTCACAGCTTTCTGAGAAACCATGGACCATGCCTACTAATAAATGGGCCTTGCTCCATCAAAATTTTGGGAGCTTTTGAATTTCCACCCCTGCAATGGAGCTGGCAAGGGCAGTAGTGCAGCGTGCAGGCTTGCTACTTGCACACTTATCTCGTGCCGGCCAAAATTGCTGGAAACGGGATTGGGGGCAGGAATCTTGGAAGCGTGATTTTTAAAGGCCTTTGATTTGGCCCAACTCCATGATAATCTGGGCCCTGACCTTCCAGTCTTTCAAGAGACACTAAAAAATAAACAATCATTGGTGGCAGCAGATAAAGATGCCTGAATGGCCATTAAAAAATTCTCATTAAAAAATGGATCTAGGAAATAGGAAATAAGAGCTGGGGTAGGCCATTTGGCCCCTCGAGCCTGCTCTGTCTTTCAACTATGATCATGGCTGAATCAGCCAAAAACAGGTGTTCCTGCACTTGCGTAGGTAAGGAGCCTAACAACTGACTTAGGTGGCTGCTGGTAATGCCTGACAAATGCCCCAATATCAGTTTGGACATCTTCAAGCATCCTTTCGCTGTAGGCTGTTGGTCACCAAAAATTGCCCTAATTATGCTCAGTTTCTTCTCTCCTATGGTTTCTGGATACTCAGCTTTGGTATATTTACTATGCTAGGCCAGAAAAATATAAGATCATACCACAGAATCACAGAATCACTGAATTTTAATGGCACAGAAGGATGCCATTCGGCCCATCATGTTTGCACCGACTCTCCAAATGAGCATTATGACCTAGTGCCTTTGCCCTGCCTTTTCCCCATACCCCTGCACATTGTTTCTATTCAGTAATCATCTAATACCGCCTTGAATGCCTCAACTGAACCTGCCTCCACCATACTGCCAGTACGCTCCAGACCCGAACCACTCTTGTGAAAAAGTTTTTTCTCATGTCACATTTGCTTCTTTTGCAAATCACTTTAAATCTGTGCCTTCTTGTACTTGATCCTTTCATGATAGGAACAGCTTCTACCTTTCTACTCTGTCCAGCCCCTCATGATTTTGAGCATCTCTATCAAATCTCCTCTTAGCCTCCTTCTCTCCAAGGAGAACATTCCCAACCTCTCCAATCTATCTTCATAGCTGAAGTTTCTCATCCCTGGAACCATTCTTGTAAACCTCTTCTGCACTCTCTCCAATGTGTTCACATCCTTCTTATAATGTGGCGGCCAGAACTGTACACAATGCTCCAGCTGAGCTCTAACAAGTGTCTTATATAAATTAAGCATAACCTCCTTGCTCTTGTACTCCATGTCCTTATTAATAAACCCAGGATACCATATGCTTTATTAACTGCTCTCTCCACCTGTCCTGCCACCTTCAATGATCTATGCACATATAGACCCAGGTTTTTCTGCTCCTGCATCCCCTTCAAAATTTCACCCCTTATTTTATATTGTCTGTCCATGCTCTTCCTGCCAAAATGCATCACATCACATTTCGCTGCATTGAACTTCATCTGCCACCTATCTGCCCGCTCCACCAACTTGTCTATGCCCTTTTAAAGTTCTACACTGTCCTCCTCGCAGTTTACAATGCTTCCAAGTTTCGTTTCATCCACAAACTTTGAAATTATCCCCTGCACACCAGATCTAGATCATTAATATGTTTCATGAAAAGCAAGGATCCCAATACCGACTGGATGAGAGCATTCACCCTCTAACTGCACTGAATGGCTGACCTCCTCTGTACTCTGGTGGCACTTACACTGCTGCCACTGCTTCCCAGGCCCAATTGGTCTCCTTGGTGGACCTCCTGTGGACAAAGCGGGGGTAGACGATATCATGTCGGCCTTCCACTGTGTCCAGCAGGCACCCCAGAGAGGCATCACTAAATTTGAGGGCTGCTGTCCTCTTTGCTTTCGGGACCACCCGTTGCCTGGAGCAGTCCTGTTCTGGAGACATGAAGTAGGCTGCACTCTGGTGTGCTTTAAATATGGCACCTGGAGTGAGGCAGCACTGAGGTCACAGCGTGGCAGGCTAATCCGAGCCCGCCCACCAGTGATCCAGATTGTTTCCTGTGAATGCAGTATTAATGAGGCAGGACGTACTGGGAATGGGACGATATGGTGGGAAAACCCACCATTTGTATAGATGCCTTTAACTGCTATTTCAAAGGAACTATTAACCTTTTATAAATACATGGCTAATGCCTTTATAATCAGATGACAAAGAAATTTCATATATTTAGAATTCATAGAATCGTAGGATAATACAACATTGAAGGAGGTCATTTGATCCATTGTGCCTCTGCTAGTTCTTTGACCCAATTAGTCCTACTTCCTTGTTGTTTCCCCATACCCCTGCAAGTTTTCCCCTTTAAATATAGATCCAGTATCCTTTTGAAAATTATTTTTGAATCTGCTTCCATCATCCTTTCAGATAGTGCATTCTAGATTATAAAATAATGCATAAAATAATTCTTCCTCATCTCACCTCTGGTTCTTTTGCCTAAACTTCTCAAATTGTTTGGTAATATTCACAATATGGTAACACTGAGGTCTGCAGTTACAAAATGTAGACATTTTGTCCAAATAGAAAATTGCAAACCCAATGTTACAGTGCAAACCAATTTTAAAATGTATACTAGCACAAACTGCTCTTGTTTTCATGCTTACACTGCACACGATCTTCCAATCCTGGCTTCCCCAGATGTTGACCCTTTATTTGGTTAAGTTCACAGTTTTTACTTCTCAATATAATAGTTGTGGCGGGGGTGGGGGAGGAGTGTTGGACATGCTCAGAAGATGTGTGTGTGACATCATTGGGAGTTAAGGGTTAATAGTCAAACTTCTTTGTATCTTAGAACAACAGGTTTTCCAATATAAACAGAATGGATTTGAAGTGTCATGAGAGAAATGTGAAGGTTGTCTTCTGATGTGTAGAGTGTTTGGGCAAAGTAATACATAACAGTAATGTCATCGGTCATGTGTGATTAAAGTGTATCTGTAGGGGCTAGGGTATTAAACATAGGTGGGAGTATATATTAGTTATAATTTGCAGAGGTAATGGTTGATAAAGCTTGTTCATCAAAGAGGTTGAGAATGGTTTGGGGAAGTAAATTTGGAGTTGGAGAAGGATGGGAACTAGAACAGGTGCAAGAATTTAAGCAAATAGGAGGCATAATGGAAGGTGCAACAAAGAAATAGGAACGAGGATAGCAATGGAAAAGGCCATAGTTATAAAAAAAGATGATTGTTAATCAGAAAGCTGAATAATCAACTCAAGAAGTGACTTGTAAAGAGCTTGATTTGGAGTGTTGTTCTGTATGGATGCGAAACTTTGACCTTACTGAAAGAGGAGACCAACTTGCCAAATAGCTTTGCGGGTTTGGAGGAGAATAGAAAGGAACAGAAGAACAGAAAAAGTAACAACTGATGAAGTGTTGTGGAGAATGAATGAACAAAGAAATTTGCTTAACCTAGTTAGGGACAGACAGAGAGCCTGGGCAGGGCACATCTTAAAGAGGAAACGGACTAGTAAGGAACATAATGGAGGGAAGGTTTCAAAGAAAAAGAGGAAGTGGAAGAGAATAACAATGTTGGATGGCTTGAAATTAAAGAAAGTTATTGGAAAATGAAAAGACTGGCACAGGACAGAGAGACATGGAGGAGACTACTATGAGCCAAGGACCTGCCTTCAGGCAGAGCATACATGATAATGATGAACTTTGGAGTAAACAGCTACAACTGTTTACATGAATAGACTGTCTTCAAAAGATTTTGGAATAGATAGGTCATGAGGCCTTATCTATGACATGTACCTTTGACAGAACCAAAATATGCCTTATATCCTTCCTTATATGTACACATAAGGAGCATGATCTGCAACTGTGCTTCAGGGGGCTTGAACTTGAAGCTGAAAAACATCTCCCCAATCTGGATTGAATTGACCCATTATCCCAGGTATCAATGAAGTCTGTTCAGTATATTACACTAAGTTGTGTCTCAAGCTTACTCAAAACATGTTGTTATGAACCATAGAATGAAGGAGGTTAACTGCTAACAGGGGGCTGGTGCAAAACATACCCTGTGCCTAGAGCTGATCTCAATAGCATAGGGTTGATGTTCACGTAGACTAAATGGAAAAAAAAAGGGTATTCAAAGCCACAACATATAAGCCAAGTTGTCACAGGTTATCCAGTGATACTGTGGGTAGTATAGAAAAGGCAGGGAAGACAACAGAAGACGTCTTAAATACTTCTCTAAAAGTTAATGATGTTGCCGGTTTTGCTTTGAGAAGTAAAATTGGTCAACCATACATGTAAAATTGCAAGTGAATGCAAATGTCAAGTCTATGATTAATACTAGCTTGCTATTTTATACCTCTTTTGTTCGAACCAGAAGATTGCCAATAACAAGGAACTAAATGTCCCCTTTGGAAGGGGCATCATTAATATATTGTAACAACAAAAATCCCAAAAATCTTTAGAAGAAGCTTAGCTAATCAGTTTAAAGTAACATTCCCAGAGCACTTCAGTCACCATCACCATCCCCGCTACCCCCCCAACCACCCCCCCAACCCCACCGCGCCTGCCCCCCCCCCCCCCCCCCCCCCCTCCAAACCCCCCAGTGCCCACTGGTCATGGAAGACCTGAAGTGTACCGATGAATACCACATGCTTTCTTTCCAGGAAGACCCAGGTACATGGATGAGTGGCAGGCAGTTGGGCTAATTGACCACTCAGCCGCTCGCTGCCTGGGCCTGTTGGCCAGGCTCAGGTGTAGTCCCACGAAGAGGTCCTCTGATATAACCATCCACTTTGAGCTTCACCAATTCAGCATGGGCAGCAGCAGCGTGGGCTGGCTGGCTGACAACAGCAAGGGCACTGGTGGAGTGGAGAGGGCAGCATGTTCATGCTTCATGGAACTACTGTCACTCCCAGGGAGCAGTGCCTCAGCAACCCTTATCATCTGCTGGAACACAGGTTTTTGTGCTGCTGTGAGAGCCTGCATTCCGTTGAGCAATCCGCATCCATGCTGACAGCAGTCTGTGTGTGCATGGCAAGAACCAGGGAACTCATGTCCTCTGTCTTCCACTGCAGCATTGAAACATTGGGAGGCCTCCCTGTGCCAGTGCTGCAGTGAAAGCTGAGACAGTAGCCAGCAGATACTCCACTATGGGTCGCTATGGCAATGCAGAGTGATAAGGATGGGTTTCAGACTTGGCAAGCTGTTCTGTGCCAGGTTGAAATCATCTCTATGCTATCTGGTAAACCTGCCAATGCACCAAGCATCTCAGTGTACATCATAACCAGTGTTTTCCTGTAGTCCCACCCAAAGAGGTCCTCATCTGAGTTCCTGCAGCAGATCTGGTGTGTGAAATCACCCTCTGGGGAGTTTGCACACAAGCTGACCTATCTCCCTGTTCTGGCTGCAGCCTATTCATGATTGGTGATTCATCATGTGCAGATCCAGAGTTTATACTACCCTTTTAAGGTATGCACAGTACCTGCATCTGAGCTGGTGACTGAGTATAACTGATGGTACTTCTTCCTCACAGGTCTACTGTCACTTTCGACTTTCCTCCTGAGACTGCAGTGGCTGATAAGGCATCAGTGTTTGACTATCTGAAAGCAACAAAGCATACAGGGAGTGTAGGCATGAGGTAAACAGGGGTGGTGGAGGAAAGCAGGAAGTTCAGTCATTCCATCTTCATGGCGTCTTTCAGACTGAGGATGAGGAGTGAGTGGAGAAAGTGCATACGATAGCAACTTAATTACCATTGTCCTCGATGGCCACAGTAGCACCGGTTGCCACTAGCCCTATGGAATTGGTCCTGAGGATTCTATGGACCATCTTCTTGAATGCATTGAGGGGATGCGTGCGTGCTGACCCTCCATTGGGCCTGTGAGTCTCCCTCCTGTTGTGAGCAACCTTCTCCTGCAAGAGGGAAGGAAGAATGTCAGTGACTGTGTGTCAGTGTAGTTGGATGATGTACCTGTCATGGCTGGACAGCTGTAGGCTTGTGGAGGTGAAGAAACATATATACGCAGCTGGCATGGTTGGAAGGTGTGCGTGGATGAGTTGTGCTGCTGGGTGAGTTCTGGGGGTGTGGTGCATATATTGATGGGTGTGAGATATGGGTGTGTGGTGGGTGAAAGATGCATTCACTTACCTTGACCACCTGAGTGAGGTTATTAAATTTTTTTTCAGCACTGAGAGCCATTCTCTGGGCATTAACCACCCCTGCCATATGCTCTGATTCTCTGCAAAGACTCATCCTCAATGGCTTTCTGCCCCAAGTAGAAACATGGTCTCTTTCCTTGTCTCTTCCTCTCTGACTAATGCATCCAGGGTGGCATCACTTAAGCAGATTTCTGTCATGGTATGCCATCCTCCTCGTCCTCAGTTTTCTGATGTGATTATCCAGCAGCCGGCAGTATATCACTGCAATTTAGGGACAGGATCTTTAAAAAGGGAAGGCTGCCTGGAGCGCATGCTTTCTTCAGAACACTACTTGACCCCCTTCAGTACGCAGAGGATGCTAGCAGCAAATGGAGACCAGTTCAGCACAAGAGTCGCTCATGACCAAATCAGGGAAATGAGGTGGGTACACAAACTCACAGGCCTCTCACCTCGTTTTAAATCTGCATGAGCAGATCTTAAATTGTGGTCCCCACACCCGAAAATTGGGACAAACGCCCAGTTGCTTTACTCTCATTCCACTGAAAGTGTGGTTATGTTTTTTGTCAAGAAGGAGATCAGGATAAAAGTTGTACCTTCAGTCTCAAACAGATTGTTCTCTCCTGATGAAAAACTTATTCTTCCACACATTCACATATTATTGAAATATATACTGCTCTTATTTGCAGTATTTTTGTGGTATTCTTTTAGGCTCATGCATTATTAACATATGTTTCGTTATGCTAAAGTCCAGTAATTTCCTAGGCTATTTGATCAGATCTAAGCTTCCACTGTGCGGGAATAGAAACTACAATCCTAGTGGAAAACCTCTAGACCTTGAACACTTCAGCAATATTTGTACTTAGTTGAATATTCCATTCATTAAAATAAGCTTCCAATGTGTAGAAACTATTGGGAATTGTAAAAATGTGAAAGGGTCAGAAAAAAAACGTTGAAATGTTGGCGGTACTGCATTTGTTTAAGAACTAACCTGTAAAAGAATGCTGGCAAACATTGGCCTTTCAGAACCATGCTGGAAATCAGGCTTTCACCCAGAACACATTGTCAGAACTGCTTACCAGTGCATGCCATCAGCATGTAGAATACTTATCAATGATGTGCTCTGGCTTTCATTCTCAAACTAATAGTAAGAGGTGATGCAGAATTCAAGTACTTCCCTAAAATGCTAAGTAGTAGTGAGCCCAAGGAAGCAGTCATGATTGACAATAAATCTGGTAGCTAATGGTGGCATTAGTAATGTAATATGCAGCTCATTTTGAGCGGAAAGACACTGAGCTGAAAATTTATAGTGTGGTTCCAGATTTTCCACTGAACAAAGAGGAATTACAACACTCATTGGATAAATTATTCTATACACTGACAGCTATGGGGAATTGATTGATATCGACATTTATAGCAGAGCAATAAGAGTGTTACTGACAGCAAGACACTTAACTTTGTATTTCCTAGAAGCCCAAAAGCCCATAAAATGCCACAGGGCACACTGCCAGACACTTCTGGTGCATCCTGTGCAGCAGCTCCATGCTGGACAGGTGACTAATGCGAGAGTGCTGTGTATGTGCCGGTAGCATGAGGTGAGGTCAGATAGTGACGTCAATCAGCCAATCCAGCAGATTTAACGCACATTTCACAAATTTGGCCTGTGCAGGTCAACTGAACGCCTGTGCTAATCACCCTGAGCCGAGCATCCATTCAACAACATGAGGGGCCCCAACTAGCATTGTTTAAAGGACCAAGCATCCAACTTGCAGGTGAGGTGTTTTTCATTTACTTCTATTATGGGAAAGTTAGTGGAAGTGCTGTGGCTTGCTTTCGGAGGTTTTGTGATGCGGTGCTGTATACATTCATGGAGGCAAGAGGGGTCGGTGACAAAACTCTGCATGAGGTAGGGGGGTCGGTGGTTGTATTGGGCCTGGAGCTGCAACAGGATCAGGAAATCACAGGATTGTTATGGTGCAGATGAAAGCCATTGGGCTCATCATGCCTGCACCAGCTGTGCAATTAAACAACTCATCTAATACCATTTCCCCATCTTCGCCCTGTAACCATGCACATTCTTCCTTTTCAGATAACAACTTAATTCCCTTTTGAATATTTCAATTGAACCAGCCTCCACCACACTCTCAGTCAGTGCATTCCAAACTTTAACCCCCAGCTGTGTGAAGAAGATTCTCCTCATATCACTTTTGCTCCTTTTACTAATTACTTTAAATCTGTGCCCTCTCATTTTCGATCCTTTCACAGGTGGGAACAGTTCCCTCCCTATCTACTCTGTCCAGGTCCCTCATGATGTTGAATACCTCCAGCAGATCTCCTCTCAACCTTCTTTTCACTAAGTAAAACAGTCCTATCTTCTCCAATCTATTTTCATAACTGAAGTTCCTCATCCCTGGAACCATTCTTGTGAATCTTTTCTGCACTTCCTCTACTGCCTTCACATCTTTCCTTAAATGTGGCACCAAAAACAGGATGCAATACTCTAGCTGAGGCCAAACTAATGAGTTATATATGTTCGACATAACGTTCTTGCTCTTATACTCAATGCACCTATTCATAAAGCCCAGGATACTGTATGCTTTATTAAGCAATCCCTCAAACTGTCCTTCCACCTTCAAAGCCTTATGCACATATACATCCAGGTCTCTCTGCTCCTGCACCCCCTTTAGAGTTGTATTCTTTATTTTATGCCATCTCTCCATGTTCTTCCTACCAAAATGAATCACTTCACAATTTTCTGCATTGAACCTCAACTGCCATCTGTGCACCTATTCCACCAACTTGTCTATGTTATTTTGAAGTTCTACACCATCCTCCTTCTCACAGTTCACAATGATTCCAAGTTTGTATCATTTGCAAACTTTGAAATTGTGCCCTATATATCGAGGTCCAAGTCATTAACATATATCAGGAAGAGCAAATAGAGCAGAGGCTTCAGGGAGGGGAAGCTGTGAAGAAGGAGGAGGAAAAAAGCTCTGCACAGAAGGACCTTCCTACTATGGGTGTTCAGAGGGTGCTCCCCTTACTTTCACCTAACCCAGGAATAGTGCCTGGGATAACTTGGGTTCAATAAAGAGCTGGAGACATAACTGTGCCAACTCTTCCAACCTAGCCTGGAACCTTGCACCAGGGCAAAGGATGGTGCTGCTAGTGGCTGTAAAGGCCACAGTACAAGCTATTAAACTTCTATGCACTCAGATCTTTCCAGTATGCTTCCATTGATGCATCCGGTAGGTGATGGAGGCTGTATAAGAGGTGATCACACCACATTCTCTCTGAGGAGGGAGTAGCAGGATGAAAAGGCACCCTGCTTTGCCAGGAGAGTGAGATTCTCAATGGTGCAAAGCACCACCAAGTGTAACCTGTGATTGTGGGCCCCCATGTTAATGGGCAGAGGTAATGGAATCACAAGGGCTACCATTCTATCAATGTGAAGCTGGTGTGTGACCATGCACAGTACATCATGTCGGTGAATGTCCATTTTCCTGGAAGCAGCTAGGGTGCTTTTCTTCTGAGGCTTCACACTTCCACCAGAGGAGCCTGAGGGTGGCTTTCTGGGGTCATAGGCTACTTCCTTTACAAGCGACTGATGGGGCTCCTCCCACCGAAAAATGTGGGAACATCACCTGTATAATGAGAGCCAAGAAGCCCCCAGGGACATGGTGATGCAGGCCATTGATGTGTCAGAGCAATACTTCCGATGCTTGGACTGCTCAGGTGGAACCCTCCAGTACACACCTGTGCAGGTGACCAAGCTCCTGGTGCTCTGCTACGCTCTCCACAAAACAACTAACATGAGAGTGCAGCCATTGCCAGCAGGAATCTGGAGAGGGAAGATGAAGAATAGGAAGCACAGAGGACTCATCATGGACCCCTTTGCTTCAGATAGGTTGTCCAAAAGTGCCTGCTCAGACTCTACTTCCCTTAGGACTACATCCTTTTGCCACCATTGATTCACAGTTCCCCCTTTTCTCCTCAAAGCCACTTACCATCCTGACTTGGAACTGGATCATCGTTCCTTCTCTGTCACTGGGTCAAAATCCTGGAACTCCCTCTCTAACAGCATTATGGGTATTTACAGCACATGGACTTAAGTGCTTCAAGAAGGCAGCCCACCACCATATTCTCAAAGACAATTAAGGATGGGTAATAAATGATGGCCTAGCCAGTGACAGCCATGAACAAATTTTTTTAAAAATCCATTGAGACGTCTCATCACAGTACATCTTGGCCAACATCCTACAATAAAGTCATCAACAAAAACCAAAACTCAACTAATCACCCAAGGGCAGTCCCTTAGGCCTGACTCATGGGTGTCTTTGCCTATCTGTGTGCTCCTACACAGTGCTACCCTGTGTCTGCAGCAGGACTGACAGGAGTAGGCTGCCGATCTCATGGGGCTTGTGGAGGGAGACTGGGGATGACTTTGCAGCATGATCCCAAGCAACTCTGGACCTTGAGGGCGGTAGCAACCTCGGCTGCCTGGCAAGGGCACTGCCGGACTGGCAAGGGTAGGAGGACAAATGCTGTCTTCCTGAGAGAGAGGATAGCAAGTTTTTCTTTATTATTCATTCATGGGATGTGGGCTTTGCTGGCCGAGCCAGCATTTATTGCCCAACCCTAGGTGCCCTTGAGTAGGTGGTGGTGAGCTGCCTTCTTGAACCGCTACAGTCCATGTGGTGTAGGTATACCCACAGTGCTGTTAGGAAGAGAGTTCCAAGGTTTTGACCTAGCAACAGTGAAGGAACGGCGATATATTTCCAAGTTAGGATGATGAGTGACTTGGAAGGGAACTTCCAGGTGGTGGTGTTCCCATCTATCTGCTGCCCTTGTCCTTCTAGATGGTAGTGGTCTTGGGTTTGGAAGATGCTGTCGAAGGAAGCTTGGTGAATTCCTGCAGTGCATCTTGTAGATGGTACACACTGTTGCAACTGTGCGTCGGTGGTGGAGGGAGTGAATGTTTGTGGATGTGATGCCAGTCAAGCAGTCTGCTATGCCCTGCACTCATCCAGGCAAGTGGGGAATATTCCATCACACTCCTGAATTGTGCTTTGTAGATGGTGGACAGGCTTTGGGAAGTCAGGAGGTGAGTTACTTGTCGCACAATTCCTAGCCTCTGACCTGCTCATGTAGCCACAGTGTTTATATGGCTAGTTGAGTTCAGTTTCTGGTCAATGGTAGCCCCCAGGATGTTCATAATGGGAGATTCAGCGATGGTAATGCCATTGAACATCAAGGGGCGATGGTTGGATTCTGTCTCATTGGAGATGGTCATTGCCTGACACTTCTATGGCATGAATGTTACTTGCCACTTGTCAGCCCAAGCTTGGATATTGTCCAGGTCTTGTTGCATTTGGACATGGACTGCTTCAGTATCTGAGGAGTTGCGAATGGTGCTGAACATTGTGCAATTATCAGCGAACATCCCCACTTTTGGAAGGTCATTGATGAAGCAGCTGTAGATGGTTGGGCTAAGGGCACAACCCTGAGGAACTCCTGCAGTGATGTCCTGGAGCTGAGATGATTGACCTCCAACAACCACAACCATCTTCCTTTGTGTTAGGTATGACTCCAACCAGCAGAGAGCTTTCCCCCTGATTCCCATTGACTCTAGTTTTCTAGGGTTTCTTGATGCCACACTCGGTCAAATGCTGCCTTGATGTCAAGAGCAGTCACTCTCACCTCACCTCTGGAGTTCAGCTCTTTTGTCCATGTTTGAACCAAGGCTGTAATGAGGTTAGGAGCTGAGTGGCCCTGGCTGAACCCAAACTGAGCATCCTTGGAGCCACTGCCACTCCCATGGCACAGCACCTCGGCAATCCTGGTAAACCGCTGGAGCGCACATTGCTGGGTTGCAGCTTTAAGCGCTGAGATCTTTGGCCATGATGGCAGCAGTCTGAGCATGTATAACACAGACATGGATCTTACGACCTCCATCTGAGCTTCTGCAGCTCTCAGGTGTTGCATGGCTTCTGCTACCACTGCAGTGGAACCTGAAACAATGAGCACCAGACTCTGCAAGTGCTATCATGGCCACTACTTGCACAGAGGAAAGGATGGGCTTCAAGATCTGTGTGATGCCCTCTGCCACTTTGAGCCAGATTCCTTCATACTCCTTGACAGGGATGGGAGACTGTCTGACACACACATTGGTCCTCGTTGAGCTCCTGGGGAATGGTCACCATTGTCATGGCCACTATGTTAACACAATCAGGCCTGCCATCGTTCCAGTATGCATGCCACTTATCTTTCCAGTCCTCATTAGGTCATTGACATGGTTCCAACACTGCACCTATATTATTGCCACAACCCCATGGCTGCTGACTACTTCAGCCACCTCCAGCCTGGCCTTCTTTGTGAGTCTGGCTGGCCTGTTTCTCCCATGTTTGGGAATAATACTTCTCACCGTTCCCAAACCGCCTGCAGGAGTACATCCAGTGAGTTGTCACTGAAGCTTGGAGTGACCCTTTCTCACATTCCAGCCATCCTTCTACACACAGCATTCTCTTGCACCCTTTCATCAGCCTTCTCTGTGTCCAACCACTGTGAAAGGTGTAGACTAGCCTTTTAAAGCTGGCAACCCCAATCTTGCTGATGGCACTAACTTGTGCTCACCATCCATTATTGGGTGGCTCCCTGCAGGCCCACCTTTAATTGGTCCAATTGCACAATATGCCTACAGAAGTCTTGCTATCCTCGTGTGCAGGTGCATAATCTGGAAATGAAGCTGTGATCTTGAGCAATTTGGTAAAATCCAGACCTTGGTAGCTGTGTCATGTTTCCCCCTATCAAACACAACATTGATCACTATTAGATAAACATTCGTGCACCATTCGGTTCTTAACTAAACCTGGCTCATTGCTCATTACTAAGTCTAATGTGGCATGCCCCCTTGTTGGTTCTAGAACAATGAGCACATTCAAGAAATTCAAGAAATCTTTCTGAAATGTGCTAGTCTGCTTGTCCCAATGTGTATGAGAATCAAAAGATGTTAGGAAACTTGCAGAATGGGTAGCTTGGTGACAAATTAACTTTAACTTAAATAAATATGAGGTGAAGTACTTTGGTAGGAAAATAGAAATATCGCCTACAGCTTAGAAAATAAAATATTGAATGCTGTCGAAAAGCAAAGGGACCAAGTGATTCAAGTGAAAAAAAATTATGAAAAGCAGCACTGTAGGTCAGCAAAGAAATTATAACTGCTTACAATGCACTGGAATTTATTTCTAATGGTAAAGAATTCAGAAGTGGTGATGTTATGTTAAACTTGTCTTGGACCCCCTGGTCAGGCCAAGCTTAATACTGTGCACAATTCTGGTCTCCATACTATAAAACAACATAGAAACCCTGGGGCCTGAATTTTAGCCTTGACAGGTGGGCATGATTGGCGGGCCTCCAGCCGGCCGGGAAATGGGCTGCTGCCTGCAATTGGCCCCCGACCGTGATTTCACGCTGGCTGTCCAATTAAGGCCTGCCCAGCATGAAACGCGCCCTCCCATTGGTCGGGAAGGGGGCAATCTGGCGGCTGGTTTAAAAACGGCACAGGCAGCTCCTTGAAGGCTGCCAGGGAAGAACGTGTTTTCTGCATTGTGAACACTAAAGTTATGGCATCAAGTGCGGCAGGAGACGCCAGGCGGGAGGGCAGGTTGGTTGAGCACTTGGCCCCCCCGGTTTTCAGATGAGAGCCTCTCGGTCCTCTCCTCTTGGAGGAGGTGGCTGCCAGGAGGGATGCCCTTGTACCCAGGGATGGAAGGAGGAGGTCACTACATCTAATAAAAAGAGCTTAGGAGGAGGTGGCAGCGCAGGTCAGCAGCCACAACATTGTATGGCGCACATGGGTGCAGTGCCGTAAAAGGTTTAATGACCTGCTGCGCTTGGGAAGGGTGAGCACCAAGTTGGCATGGATCAGTGTGTTGAAGTGTTAAGGTCTAGCCATCATCCACCTCCCCTCCTGCCGCAACTGTGGTGCTCATGTGTGTTAGAGTCTGAGTGCCAACTGTCAATGACGCCAGAGCTAGCCAAGGGGGTGCGCTCTGGCTTCCTGGACTGAGTGCCTTGTGGCTTGAGAGCCACGACTCAGATGTGCCCTGCAAGGTGCTCCTCAGGTGGGGTTGGCCATGCTGCAATGGTGCTGCAGGTAGAGAGTGGACTAATCAATGCTTTTCTGTCCTTTAGAAGAAGACAGCTCATAACAACATTGAAAGGTCGCAGACTGGCAGAGGCCCCCAAACCTCCTAATCCTAACCAGATACGAGCAGGATGCCTTGGAACTGGAGAGCCGGCACACACCTCAGTCAACCAGCTGCAGAGAGGCTGGGGTGTCAGATGAAGTTAAGAGTGCAGAGATGAGAGTTTTGGATGGTGCAAACATTCTTGTGTAGCCTCATCATTGATGGGAGCCTCAAAACTGGATTCCCTATTGATCATTGAAAGACGATGGCACCATGATGCAGATCTCCATTGTCTCACCAGGGTGCCAGGCATGCACAGTGACAGTATGATGACTTAAACTAATGAGATGTCATTGTTTTCCCTTAGATTTGCCAGCACGCATTCAGTTGCAGGACTCCAAAAAGCCACCCCTAATGCCACAACACCGTCGGGCTTCACATGCACCTGCATAACACCCACTCTCTGAACCAGGCACCAGCGCAGATACCAGCACCCAGTGGGCGTTAGATCTTCGGCTAGAATGCCGGAGCACAGCAGTGAGGGCACTTCACAATCGCTTGAGGTGCAGGCGGAGGCAGAGAGTGCCCAGGGTGCCGGCAGTCGGAGGACTGCTGGAGACCAGGATGATGCTCAGTCAAAGGCAGATGATGAGCCTCTGGAGTTGTCCATTAGGCGGCAGATGCTGGATGTCCAGCGAGATGTGCAGAAGGATCTGGTGGAGATCCATGAGGTATGTGTGCCATGGTCTCTGTTGAGGAGCAGTCCATGCAGAACATAAGCACTGCATTGACCCTCATGGCTGAGTGCACTGCCTCCTCCATTGAGAGAGAGGTAGCTCCAGGAACAGAATCAGGGGTTCCTGGGATTGCGCTCAAACCTGCAAGCCCTCACACAGGCACTGACCTCAGGTGGTCAGTGTGAGATATGGACGAGGCACCCAGAATCCCAGCTAGATGCCCGTCTATCAATGGCGAGCAGGGAGATCCAGAGTGACCTCACAGTGGCGCACGAGCGTCTCTGCGGGCTCCTCTCAGGATGCTCTGGATGATGGCAGCAGCTCCTCCGCCCCTCTGCCAGTAACTGTGGCATCTAATGAGGCTGCGATGACTGGGGAGATGCCAGCTGTGGCACTGGCCACTCCCTCCCAGGCAGGGCCAGCACAGGCTCCATGGGCCAGAGGCCGATCGCCAAGGTCATCAAGGTCAACAAGGCAGCAAACGTAGCACTCGTAAATGGAAGTTTAAGACACCGTGAGCACAAGAGGGACTGGTCACGGGTGATTTTATGCTGTGTAATGTTTTGTTTATGTTTACTGGTCTGGGAATGAAGACCAGAGAAGGTTATGTTAATTTTTTTGGATAGTCAAAACAAAATAAATTTTGTTTTTGTCGTAATGGCCTGAGTATGCTTCACCTTTTTCTATTTTTGCTGCAGGTGTTATGACCAATGCAGTTGGGAAAGTGGAGTTATTTTAAAAATCCCAGAGGGAAACTTTAAACAACTGTCATAACCTATAATTTTAAGTGTTATGTTTGAAATGCGATTCTAAATTCAGGAATCAGACCATCAGTTCTTGAGGTTTTACAGTAAACTAATTGAAACATTTTATTAATTTACACAGGTTAAAAAATATATATATATACCCATGGCTACAAATTTACTACTATCATAACTTATAACAATTCCCAAACTAATCTCCATTAAGGCAACAGCAACCCTTAGACTTAATCAAACACCAGGCAAAGCATTTTCACTTTTCAAATTCAAAATGAGGTTCTTTTCACTGTGGAGCCAGTTGGAGGCTTGCAGCTGCCTTTTGATCTTACATTGCCTTTGCCTGCAAGCCCGAAAACTACTGAAGTTATACCTACCACCACTGATTGAATTCAAATTCTCATTGTCTCACCAGTCTCCTTAAACTTTGCCTCTTAACAATGAAACCCCATCCATTGTACCAATTTTATTAGTAATATAAACATATGGCTTGGTCTCTGCTAGATAGGTGTCAAGTTTTCACCCCACTTCTTGAATGCTCTGTTCAAAAAATGCAAATACACGCTACCTCTCTTACATCACAAAACTAGTACATATCAAAGCACCCAGACTAGCTGGCTTTAATCCAATTTAGGCAGGCCCTCAGACTAAACCTCTATTTTAAAAGAAAAATATTTTCCAAAGTATTATATACATTAAAAGCTTCATTACAGCAAGGCACACCAATATGTAATGCTGCATGTTGGTTGCTCTAAACTTTATTGCACAGGCACTGATTGGACTTTGGGTTCAAATGAAAGGGTCATTTCAGACATCCGGGATGGAGGTGGCAGCCCTGGCATGAGGTGGAACCAAATCTTTGGCAGCCTAGCTGAAGAAACCTGGTCCCTGGTTGTCGAATGATACAGAGGTCTGCCTCCATGCCCTCAGCATTCTCCTCATCATGCTCCTCTTCTGTCTCACTACTGGATTCATCCTCTGTGGCCTGTGGAGCTGCCTCAAGATCCTAGTCCACCAGTGGGTACTCCCTAGATTGTGGAGAGTGCAGCATGCAATGACTATCAGTGACACCCACTTTGGAGGGTATTGTAGTGCTCCCCCTGTGAGTGGTCCAGGCATCGGAAACGCATCTTCAGAAGACCTATGGTCCTCTCTATCACCGCCCTTGTGGAGGCATGACTCCTATTATAACGCTACTCTGCCTCTGTTCTTGGATGGCGGAGAGGTATCATAAGCCACCTTTTCAATGGATAGCACTTGTCACCCAGCAGCCATCCATCCAGTCGGCTGGAGCACTGAATAGCCTCGGCACCTGGGAGTGTCTGAGGATGTAGGCGTCGTGGGAGCTGCCTGGGTATCTTGTACAGACTTGTAGAATCTGCATCCTGTGATCACACACTATCTGCACGTTCATGGAGTGGAAGTCCTTCCTGTTGATGAAGGCACTGGGCTCACCTGCTGGCGCCTTGATGGCCACATGTGTGCAGTCTATTGTACCCTGGATGCGGGGGAAGCCAGCAATCGCCGCAAAGCCTCTGGCTCGCTTAGCCTGGCTGGCCTCGTCTGTACGGAAAGGAATAGAGGCTATTACCCTCCTGAACAGAGCTTGACGCAACTGTGGACAGCTGATTGGGACACTCCACAAAGATCCCCCACTGACCCCTGGAAAGAGCCAGAGACATAGAAGTTGAAGGCCACTGTGACCTTCAGGGCCACTGGCATGAGGTGTCCACCCACACAGTTGGAGGTGATCTCAAGCCCAATCATCTGACAAATGGAGGTCACTGTCTCCCTGGAGAGGCGGAGCATCGTTTGGTATTGCACCTTGGACATATTAAGGTAGCTGTATCACCACCTGTAAATCCTGGTAGCAGGATAATGGTGTCTTCTGTGGCTTCTTCCACCTTGGACTACCTGCTGGCCCTGCGCCTTTGTGCCTGCGCCTCTCCTCCCACAGGTTGCTCCTTTGGAAGCTGCATTGGGACTCCTGGCCTCCTCTCCCTTCTGCCCATCTCTTCCTCCTCAGAGGAGGTGCCACCAGCGGAGATAACAATCCCTGTTACCAGGATAACAGAAGGCTGCCTGATACCTGGAAGGCTCCACACAGTCAAAATCCTCCAGGGACCTTGGAGACACCAATGAATCCTGAAATGAAGCCTAGAAATGCTAAGTGTGAAGCTCAGAACAGAGATGAAGCTTGAAGCTTTCAAGTTCAAGTAAGCAACCAGCAGCAAACTACCTCCTAAACCCCTCACTACTCACACTGGCAATGCTGCTGACCCTTTTTATCCCATCCTTGGATGAGGTTTCATCAAAAATAGGTTGCCTACCTGCCCGTTTTGCCCATGTGACGAGTGCAAAATCACACGGGCAATGTAAAATCAGCATGAATTGGGTTTTTAATGGCCTTAAGTGGCCTCTTGATTGATGGCAGGCACGACTCTGACTCCCATGCGTGCCCGCTGACCTAAAGATTGTGCGCGTGCGGGATGACGTTGGGATGCTCGCCTGACGTCTTATCATGCTATTTTACACCTGATTGGGAGGTCATGCCTGACAAATCTGTTAGAATTCTTTGAGGAGGTAATGAGTAAGTTAGACAAAGGCGAGCCAATGGATGTTATCTACTTGGACTTCCAGAAGGCCTTCGACAAGGTGCTGCACAGGAGGCTGTTCAGTAAGATAAGAGCCCATGGTGTTAGAGGCAAGGTACTAGCATGGATAGAAGATTGGCTGTCTGGCAGGAGGCAGAGAGTGGGGATAAGGGGGTCCTTCTCAGGAGGGCGGCCGGTGACTAGTGGAGTTCCGCAGGGGTCAGTGTTGGGACCACAACTTTTCACTTTATACATTAATGATCTAGATGAAGGAACTGAGGGCATCCTGGCTAAGTTTGCAGATGATACAAAGATAGGTGGAGGGACAGTTACTATTGAGGAGGCAGGGAGGCTGCAGAAGGATTTGGACAGGTTAGGAGAATGGGCAAAGAAGTGGCAGATGGAATACAACGTGGGGAAGTGTGAGGTCATGCACTTTGGTAGGAAGAATAGAGGCATAGACTATTTTCTAAATGGGGAGAGAATTCAGAAATCTGGAGTGCAAAGGGACTTGGGAGTCCTAGTTCAGGATTCTCTTAAGGTTAACTTGCAGGTTGAGTTGGTAGTTAGGAAGGCAAATGCAATGTTGGCATTTATTTCGAGAGGACTAGAATATAAAAGCAGGGATGTGTTGCTGAGGCTTTATAAGGCTCTGGTCAGACTACATTTAGAATATTGTGAGGAATTTTGGGCCCTGTATCTCAGGAAGGATGTTCTGGCTCTGGAGAGGGTCCAGAGGAGGTTCACGAGAATGATCCCAGGAATGAAAGGCTTAACATATGAGGAACGTTTGAGGACTTTGGGTCTATACTCGATGGAGTTTAGAAGGATGAGGGGGGATCTGATTGAAACTTACAGAATACTGAAAGGCCTGGATAGAGTGGACGTGGGGAAGATGTTTCCATTAGTAGGAGAGACTAGGACCCGAGGGCACAGCCTCAGAGTAAAGGGAAGATCTTTTAGAACAGAGATGAGGAGAAACTTCTTTAGCCAGAGAGTGGTGAATCTATGGAATTCATTGCCACAGAAGGCTATGGAGGCCAGGTCATTGAGTGTATTTAAGACCGAGATAGATAGGTTCTTGATTGGTAAGGGGATCAAAGGTTACGGGGAGAAGGTGGGAGAATGGGGTTGAGAAACTTATCAGCCATGATTGAATGGCGGAGCAGACTCGATGGGCCGAAAAGCCTAATTTCTGCTCCTATGTCTTATGGTCTTATGGTCTTATCATCGGGTCAGAATCTAGCAGTAATGCACGGTCAGCTGGCTCCTGATGTGGTGAAGTAAAGCAAACGTGATCTCACTATACTTTGTTTTCATCTTAATGGTACCTGTCCAATTAAGGCTTATTCTGTTTTTTTAAATCATCTGTGCTCAGAAATCTTTGGTGTATTTATTTTTCTTCTTATTCCCCTTTGTTGCATTTCTTTGCTGTTGTATCAAGTTATACACTGAGCATGATTCAGGACCCCAGGTGTACACAACTCATATTGTTGTCCTAATGCAGCAATAAGGGACCTCCTCATATGACAACACCCCTGACAAAGGTTCCAGGGCCCTAAATAGGCTGGAACCAACATGAGTCAGCCAAAAGGATAGAAGGTTGAGGAATTCCCATCTCCTCTTCTGATAACACTGGCTCATTGCTCTTCAAAAGAACCACTGCAGATTTGATGGCGAAAATGGCCTTCTTTTGTGCTGCACTGTTCCATGATTCTATGTTGAGGTACAGTTGCAGATGTTCCGCCATTCCAACCCAGACCCATGAGAAGAATTCACATGTTATCCCTCCTCACAGGACCCAACCAGGAGTTCACCTCTGCTGAGCATCCCTTCCACAACCACACACATGGAAACAACAGCATCCTTATTGTCAATTTGACTCCCCTTAACAACATTATCCCTTTCTTTATGCAATCAAATTTTTGTATATTTACAATAGTCTATGAATAAAAATCCAGTTAATTGATGCAGTACGATAAAAAGTTTAACAGAAATATTTTAAAAACTCTGCCAAACACAATTTATCTCTTAAACAATGATGACATACTGATAACTTTTCAGTAACTATAACACATTTGAGTAAATACATTAGAGCTTGCTTTGTTATTGCATGGGAGTTTTACTGTACTGCCATGCGGCACTATACATACAAATTAGTTCACTGTTTTTTTTAGAGAGGAGTGAAAGATCAGCACACAATCGCAATGCCCCCATGATAATAATCATTTAATGGGGGAGACGGTGGTGTAGTGGTATTGTCACTGGATCGGTAAGCCAGAGACCCAGGGTAATGCTCCGGGGACCCGGGCTCGAATTTGAATTCAATAAAAATCTGGAATTAAAAGTCAAATGATGACCATGAAACTATTGTTGATTGTCGTAAAAACACAGCTGCTTCACTAGTGTCTTTGAGAGAAAGAAATCTGCTGTCCTCACCTGGTCTGGCCTACATGTGACTCCAGATCTGTAGTAATGTAGTTGACTCTTAAATTCCCTCTGAAATGTCCTAGCAAGCCACTATGTTGTATCAAACCTCTAAAAAGTCAATAAAAAGGAATGAAACCAGACGGACCACCTGGCATTGACCTAGGCACCGAAAATGACAACAGCAAACCCAGCCATGTTGTCCCTGCAAAGTCGTCCTTACTAACATCTGGGGGTTTGTGCCAAAATTGGGAGAGCTGTCTCACAGACTAGTCAAGCAACAGCCTAACATTGTCATCCTCACAGAATCATACCTTACAGATCATGTCCCAGAAACCACCATCAAAATGACCAGACGCTAGCACAGTGGTATACAGTCGGCAGGGAGTTGCCCTGGGAGTCCTCAACATCAACTCTGACCCCCATGACGTCTCGTGGCATCAGGTCAAACATGGGCAAGGAAACCTCCTGCTGATTACCACATAACGCCCTCCCTCGGTTGAATACCACTTGGAGGAAGCACTGAAGGTGGCAAGGGTGCAGAGTGTACTCTGGGTGGGGGACTTCAATGTCCATCACCAAGAGTGACTCGGTAGCATCACCACAAACTGAGCTGGCCGAGTCCTAAAGGACATAGCTGCTAGATTGGGTCTGTGGAAGGTGTTGAGGGAACCAACAAGAGGGAAAAACATACTTGACCTCATCCTCACAAACCTGCCTGCCACAGATGCAGTTGTCCATGACAGTATCAGTAGGAGTGACCATTGCACAGTACTTGTGGAGATGATGTCCTGTCTCCACATTGAGGATACCCTCCATTGTGTTCTGTGGTACTACCGCCAGACTAAGTGGGACAGATTTCAAACAGATCTAGCAACTCAAGACTGGGTATCCATGAGATGCTGTGGGCCATCAGCAGCAGCAGAATTGTACTCAACCACAATCTGTAACCTCATGGCTTGGCATATCCTCAACCCTACCCTTACCACTGAGCCAGGAGATTAACCCTGGTTCAATGAATAATCCAGGAGGGCATGCTAGGAGCAGCGCCAGGCATACCTTAAAATGGGGTGTCTACCTGGTGAAGCTACAACACAGGGCTACTTACATGCCAAACAGCATAAGCAGCATAAGCAGCATGCAATAGACAGAGCGAGGCGAAACCACAACCAACGGATCAGACCTAAGCCCTCCAGTTCTGCCACATCCAATTGTGAATGGTGGTGGACAATTAAACAACTCACTGGAGGAGGAGGTTCCACAAATATCCCCATCCTCAATGATGAGGAGCTCAGCACATCAGTGCAAAAGATAAGGCTGAAACATTTGCAACAATCTTCAGCTAGAAGTGCTGAGTGGATGATCCATCTTGGCCTCCGGAGGAGGTCCCCAGCATCACAGATGCCAGTCTTCAGCCAATTAGATTTGCTCCACGTGATATCAAGGAACAGTTGAATGCATTGGATACTGCAAAGGCTGTGGGCCCTGACAATATTCCAGCAATAGTACTGAAGACTTGTGCTCCAGAACTTGCTGCGCCCCTAGCCAAGCTGTTCCAGTACAGCTAAAACACTGGCATCTATCTGGCAATGTTGAAAATTGCCCAGGTATGTCCTGTACACAAAAAACAGGACAAATCCAATCCAGCCAATTACCGCTCCATCAGTCTAGTCTCCATCATCAGTAAAGTGATGGAAGGGTCATGAACAATGCTATCAAGCAGCACTTGCTTTTAGCAATAACCTGCTCACTTACACTCAGTTTGGGTTCCTCCAGGGCCACCTAGCTCTTGACCTCATTACAACCTTAGTTCAAACATGGACAAAGGAACTGAACTCGAGACGTGAGGTGAGAGTGACTGCCCTTGACGTCATGGCAGCATTTGACCAAGTGTGGCATCAAGGAGCCCTAGCAAAACTGGAGTCAATAGGATTCAGGGGGAATGCTCTGCTGGTTGGAGATATACCTAGTACAAACAAAGATGGTTGTGGTTGTTGGAGGTCAATCATCTCAGTTCCAGGGCATCACTGCAGGAGTTCCTCAGGGTAGTGTCCAAGGTCCAACCATCTTCAGCTGTTTCATCAATGGCCTTCCTTCCAACATAAGGTCAGAACTGGGGGTGTTCGCTGATGTATGCACAATGTTCAGCGTCATGTATAACTCCTGAGACACTGAACAGTCCATGTCCAAATGCATCAAGACCTGGACAATATCCAGGCTTGGGCTGACAAGTGGCAAGTAACATTCACGCCACACAAGCGCCAGGCAATGACCACTGCCAACAAGAAAGAATCTAACCATCGCCCCATGACATTCAATGGCATTACCATCACTGAATCCTCCAACATCCTGCAGTTTAACAAAAACTGAACTGGACTAGACATATAAGAGTGGTCAGAGGCTAGGAATCCTGGGGTGAGCAACTCACCTCCTGACTCCTTAAGTCCTATCCACCATCTACAAGGGACAAATCAGAAGTGTGATGGAATATTCCCCACTTGCCTGGATGAGTGCAGCTCCCACAACATTCAAGATACTCGACACCGTCTAGGACAAGCATCCCGTTTGATTGGCACCCCATTCACAAATAATCACTCCCTGCACCACCGACGCACAGCAGCAGCAGTGTGTACCATCTACAAGATGTACCGCAGGAACTCACCAAGGCTCCTTAGACAGCACCTTCCTAACCCACGACCACTACCATCTAGAAGGACAAGGGCAGCAGATAGATGGAGACAATACTGCCTGGAAGTTCCCCTCCAAGTCACTCGCCATCCTGACTTGGAAATATATTGCCATTCCCTCACTGTTGCTGGGTTAAAATCATGGAAATCCTCCCCTCACAGCACTGTGGATGTACCTACACCATATGGATTGCAACGGTTCAAAAAGGCAGCTCACCACTACCTTCTCAAGGGCAACTAGGGATGAGTAATAAATCCTGGCCCATACAGCGATGCCCACATCACATGAACGAATAAAAGAAGTGCACCTGGAAATTTGCATTTTGCTGAGAAGTTTGTGTTCATTCACCTACCTTGCATCATGTAGCGCTTGTGGGAACTCAGACTCAACGCCAAGCTTCACAGGCAGCACCATATCACTTTCAGCGGGGTGTCAGAGGCAAGTCACTACCTACCAGGCTGGCAGTAAGGCGGGGGTGGCTTTTAATGGGCTGCAGTTTAAGGCCTCTACTGGGAAAGGGGGGAAACTGATCTGAGGAAAGGGTATGTGCTGCAGGGCAAGGGCTCCACTTGGGGGTAAGAATGGAGAAGGTAGACTCAGATGAGTGACTAGGGTAGGGGTTGGGGGAGGCAGTGGGGAAGCATCCTTAATGCCAGGATGGGGAGAGTGTCAGTTACAGAATGACATAAGCGACTTTGGCCAGAATGGGAGGATCGCTGAGTGAAGAAGCGCTTCAATGGTGAGCTTGCAAAGAATGTCCTTGTGCTAGTCCAGACAGGAGGAGGGCATGTCAGCCCAGTCTCAGTCGTGCCCAGGATGTTGTGCACAGGGCGTTGTCGTAACATCACGCCTTGGCCCGGTGGGGTTTTTTGCATCGTACTGGACCACAGATAGCACACTCAGTCAAGGCAGGCATCTGCAGCCTTTAGATGGGGAAAAAGTGTTGTGGGGGCATTCGAGGGTGTCAGAGGATGGTGGTAGAGGGGGAATGGCATATGTCAGACTGTGCAAATGTCCTCAAGATGAGGAGGGGTGAGGTCCACACAGGGCATAGGCACAGCTACCTCATCATGTTATGGGGGTAACAAAGGGATATCCACCACAATCATGATGGGATCAAGGAATACAGAGGAAGGATTGGGAAATTCTTGGAAGAAGCGAAGCCTGAGCATTAAGCTCCTGCAGTACGAATGGGAGGGATTTCCTCACTCGCACAGGGACGTTCCAAGCTGGTCTGGCAGTGAGAGCTCAGCACCACAAACCTGCAGCGATGGCACAGTACAAAATTAATATGAGGAGATACTCAGCTGGTGAGGGCTCCGAGGGCCAATTGGGGGGCACTGGGGGTGCGGGGTGGTGGGGGCCGGGGAAGGTGATTAAAGGGGCACCCAACTGAACTGTGCATTCCCGAATGAGGAGAGAGGCACAGTGAGACATGTCAGGAGTCTTTCAGTGACAATACAGGGAATCAGGAAAGTGAAGCTATGATGCAAATTCATGTGAGACTAGTCCCGCAAAGTAGCACTAATTGATCTCATTGTGTTAATCTCTTGTTCACAGCGTGGAGGTTCCCCAGAGCGTTAACTCACTCCAGAGCAATTGGGAGACTGGCCAAGCTTCAGATACATGGTCCAATCATGGCACTGACAGGTCCCCCTCAAATAATATCAGCTCCTGACGAAACATTTTCTTTTGTGTATATTCCAAAGATTGTATAGTATTAGAGTGCAGTGAATGAGGATCCAAGCACCTGGGCTGAAAGCAGCACATTCAAACCTGGCCAAAGCAATCTCATAGCAATCAGTCATGTAAGGGGGTGGGGTGGTAGTGGGAAGGTGCACCCTTACAAACCCTGCGCTGTACTTGATTTTTGGGCCTTGGCCATTAGTTTCTGACACTGGTTCAAAGCCCTTAAACCCACATTCACTGACGAGTCATTGACAGAAATAGGACCTTTGGAGGCTGATGCTGACTCATGCCTGTTTCTCATTGATGTTGCAGAGGGGAGATTATCAGGAAGATGGAACCTGGATTTATTGCTGCCTGTATAATCACCTACAGGCAGGAAAGGCAGAGGTGCCAGGCTTGTCAAAGGGAGGAGCAAAACCCTCAAGACAAAGGGGTAGCAGGGCTCCCTCACACACAGAGGATGAGGCTCACAAGGATGTCGTGCATAGGCGCCTCGTAAGACTGAGGGTGTACAGTATTTGCATGTCTTATCTGCCTATGAGTGAGAGACAGTGTAGCTGGCGCCTCTGCATGTTCAAGGATCTGGTGACTCAAATTTGCCACATTCTGCAGGAATTGGCACCACGGGAACTGGGAGGGCATCCATTGCTAGTGGCTGTGAAAGTAACAGCTGCACTGAACTTCTACGCTAGTGTCTCCTTCCAGGTTCCACTAGGAACCTCTGTGGGATCTCTCAAGATCCACTCACAAATGCATACGTGTGGTGACCGATGCCCTTCTTGCCAAGGCCCATAATTAAATCAACTTCGACAGAGATCAAGCGAGCCAGAACACCAGAGCAGTGGGCTTTGCAGCGATTTCTGGATTCCCACAGATGCAGGGTGCCATCGACTGCACTCATGTGGCTATAAAAGCTTCTTAGCAATAGGCACTCCAACACATAAACAGGACAGGATTCTACTTGATCAATGTACAGCTGGTCTGTGACCATAAGAAACTTATCATCCAGCTTTGTGCCAGATACCCAGGAAGTGTCCATGACTCATACATTGTGTGTAGATGGCAGATCCCAGACATCTTCGAGGGACCACACAGGATCCAGGGTTGGCTCCTCAGTAACAAAGGGTACCTGCAAAGGGCATGACTGATGAAGCCCTTGCAGCAGCCACAGAATCCTGCAGAGAGATGATGCTCCTGCTGCTACCCAAGCCGTAGGCATCTTAAAGTTGCAATTCTGATGCCTGGGCAGATCTGAAGGAACACTCCAGTAAAGTCCCCCAGAGAGTATCACAGATCATTGTGGCTTGCTGCATGCTGCACAACCTAGCAGTGCAAAGTGGTTGAGGACTTGCCAGATGCTGACATGGAGGAGCTGCACATCTCCTCCGATGAGGAGGACATCAAAGGGGATGAGGGCGTTGAGCTCAAGGAAGCCAAGGCTGCAGGGGAAGGGGACATAGCACGGACAAGACAGGCATGCGTGTGAGGCCTTCATAGCCACCAGATTCCACGAGAAGGGTGACGACTCACAGTAAGTACCCTCTTGGACAAGTGCCCTCCACCATAGACCTACATTAACAACATGGTTGCTATTCCTCTCATTTCAACCATGCACCAATATGAGAGTGAATAGTTACACATCACGCTCACATTGTCCTGATTGTTTGAAGGATGATGAAGCCTTGAGAGCAAGTGTCCTTGCTGAGATGAGGTGCTAACTGGAGGAGGGAGTCCCGGCATCAGAAGTCAGATGGTGCTGCCTCTTTAAACATTTCTCCAGCATCCCAGTCACAATGGCAGCCTACAAGAGCCAGGAGCTGTTCCACTGTCCTCAGTGGGTTCGTCGCTGTATGCCTTCAATCTGACAAAGCTCCTCAAGGAGATTATCTCCAGCAATGGGGCAACACATCCTGTGTAACATCCAAGGTGAAACTGGTAGGTGACATTTGCGGCAATGCAGCCGGGGATGTGCATCTAATCAGAGATAACTCAGTCTTCTGTGTCACCTCCTTCTCTATCAAACTGACATCTGGCACTCTCAGTTAGAGATGCTGGCCTGCTTTTATCCTCAACTTACTATGCATGTGGACCGCCTGAAGATGACAATGTTCAACCACTTGTGTGCCAGACATTAAAAATGCATCCTCTTTAAGGCACACATTGTGCCCACATGACCAGCCCTAGCCCATGCAAACTCCAAAATGCTGAGACACCATGAGGCCCTCAAGGTGATGAGTTGTTGCTAATAAAGAGCACACTTCAGCTTCAGTACATCCTCGCTCCTATCCCATTGTCCCCCTCAACATTGTCTAAAGCTACAATGTGCACTTCCAGAGCATGCTCAAAGGCTTTGTTAACCGCCAAAAATCACCATTTGCAATTAACATCACACGTCTCGGTGAGTGATTAGGTGATGGGATGCATAGCGCTGCATCCCAACATTGTGACGAGGGCCTTGTGACCGCATTGCAGACAGTTACAGGCTGAGAAAAGATCAAGGTTATAGGCTCGAGCACCAGGACGATAATGTGGCTGAGAGGGGCAGAGCTTCGGCCCTTGAGGTGGCAAGATGCTCCCACTTATTGGTGAGCTTAGCCGATGTACACTCAGAAAGTTAGAAACGCGGTTGGCAGACAGCAGCGCAATGAGCTCTGAGTATGGACTCATAGCATTAAAACCCTGCTGGATGGCAGAGAACACATGGAGTTGCACAATATATGACCCTTCTCCATGCATAAACACATCTCTCCTTTGTAAATAACGTATTTTAATTTTTTTGAACTGTGGCTTTAAGATTGGACTGTTATTTTAAAAACCACCATGGCTGCAGTTTAAAAAAGGTTCAATGGAGCAGGAAGAAGAAAATCCACAAATTTGCTATCTCCTAGAACTGTGTATGCCAGGTTGGACAGAATTGTGTTGGAACGGAGACCTGGTTTAAGAAGGAACTGCCTAGCGACAGTGTTTTGATTGGCTCCTGACCAAGTGGCCAGGTTCTGTATGAGGATAGTGCAGTAGATCAGCTCCTAGCCTGAGAGACCTGAAGCCTCTCTCTCCTATGTTCTGTCAGCCTCCAGAAATCCTGCCACAGTAGCTAGCTGGCTATTGCTCACACCACTGTATCCTTTCTTTGAGAAACCCCTGCCAGGAGGAAAAGGGAAAAAATCACCAGTACAGACATTAAAAGCAAGTTTCAACCAGAGAACCACAGACTACAAGTGCTGGGAAGCCACCTCATGTCAGCCTGCAAGATATTTGGAAGAAAGCAATCAAAGTCAACCCATCTAATCCTGAACTGGATTGGTGCTTTGAACTGTTTTATCTCGTCCTTAAAATCCATGTTGTGTGTGTCTTATGTGTGTGTGTTTGTGTATAGAGGTTTAAGAAGAGGTAGAGTTTAAGTTATGGAGCTAAAAGTTAGCAGTTCGTATTTCTTTCTTTTGCCACTAGTTACAGACAATTTGTTTAATAAGCAGTTATCTACTTGCTAAATTTACAAACCTGGTGCTCATATCCTGTTAACCTAAATTAAAATTAGGTAGAATTGGGGCAATTTGGTGGTCTGATTAAACTTCTCGCATTTGTCATGTTTTGGGGAGCAGTGGGGCTTGATACTACAGCGCACTATCCGCAGTGAGTCATGACACCTTGTACACTGCACCTTCACCTTTCAAGAATGAAGATGAGATAGGAGAACACTTCTGCCTCAATCTTAACCAGCCAAGAATAAATATGACATGACCCTGCAAAGCACGTGAACATGGTTCGTTCCAGAAGTACACGTAACATTAAGGTTGAGGCATCACTGATGTCAAGAATGATCTGAAAAGGGCCACACACTGTGGTGATATGGAAACACACTACATAGACGAGAGGCCCATGATAGTGACATCTGCGATACGTTGGGGGTGGGACCATGGTATCACACCTGATTGACAGTAACACAACTCATTATAAAAAGGAGGCATACACAAGAGGAAATGTGAAATGGGTGTGATTCTATTCACATTTGTGAACACTATATACGTGTTGTGAACACCAAATTTCTTCCAAATTTCTTGCAGGCTGACATGAGGTGGCTTCCCAGCACTTGCAGGCTGTGGTCCTCTGGTTGAAACTTGCTTTTAATGTCTCTACTTGTGATTTTTCCTTTTTTCCTCCTGACAGAGGTTTCTCAAAGAACGTAGGAGCTGATCCACTGCACTATCCTCACACAGAAACTGGCCACTTGGTCAGGAGCCAATCAAAATGCTGTCGCTAGGCAGTTCTCTCTTAAACCAGGTCTCCGTTGCAGCACAATCCTGCCCAATCTGGCATACACTGCTCTCGTGCCACCTTTATGCTCCTAAATTGTTCTAACTTTCCTAACTCTACCGTTATGTCTGGGTGCATCCCCAACACCCACAGTGGAGGTGGAGGCTGCCTGCTGGCTGCTATGCTCTGTTATCTGTGATGACTTTGGCAAGCGTTCTTTGGAGGGCAGGGACCCAGAAGGCCCTAGCCTGCTTTGGGTGTCCTACTGTGGGGCAGGTAGACCCTCCTCAGCCTGTGGAGCTGAGGGGTCACATGCAGAGGGGATTAGGATTGGCTGGACACTCCTGGAGTCACCTTGGTGGTTGGTCCTGGGTGTCCATTTGTTGATCCTGTCTCGAAGAAAGGGACAGCAAATGCTGGAGGCTGCTTCATGTCAGTCTGCAAGAAATTTGGAAGAAATTTGGTGTTCACAACATGTATATAGTGTTCACAAATGTAAATAGAATCACATCCATTTCACATTTCCTCTTGTGTATGCCTCCTTTTTATAATGAGCTGTGTTACTGTCAATCAGGTGTGATACCATGGTGCCTCCCCCAACTTATCGCAGATATTGCTATTATGGGCCTTTTGTCTTTGTAGTGTGCTTCAATATCACCGCAGTGTGTGGCCCTTGAAGAGAAGGGACAACTGGAGTGAGATCGAATTGTCCTGCCACCCTCTCATGTAGCCACTGACAGTTGCCACCAATGGCTACAGCAATGAAGCACTACTCCTGCACCAGTGCAGGATCAATGTCCTGGGCCAAGGTCTCCATGGTGGCCACCACCCTGTCAGTGTTGACCTCGGTGCGTTGGCATGCCGACACTATTACCTCAGGCTCAATGCAGAAAAACTCCTCCATCGTCCTTTGCAATCTGAGGAATGCAGCTGACACCACTTCCTAATGTTCCCGTGATTATTGCTGCAGCTCCTCCAACTGATTTAGGACCGAGTCTGGAGGCTCATCACCTCACTCAGGCTCAGCAGAATCCTGGCCTCCAGCAGGCTTCCAGGTGTTGCCGACCTTGGGTGTCACTTCCTCTTCCTGCTGTGGACCAGATTGTGCGCTATGCTTACCAGATCGTGACACCGAGTCTGCTCTAGAACTAGGCCCCACCGAGGTGTGTGTCTCTGCACTGGTGGAGGGTGTGGGTGAGTGCTGTGACCTGGTCTTCTGTTGTGGCGATCTCAGATACTCATCCGAAATATCATCAGGTCTCGAGCTAAGGGCCTGGCTGGTTGAAGCTGTCGGATGCTTGGCTGAGGTGCCTATGAAAGAAAGTAGAAATAATTAGTGCATAGCAGGCGACTCTAAAACAGGACAATGCACTCACAGCATGGTTGTCTTGGAGATCAGCAGGTGTATGAACCTCATGTGGGTGTTGGCCACTGACCTCACCATCGCCACAGGCATGGTCCACGTCCTCTGCAGCCAGTTCAACGGCTTGGTTTTTGAACTGAGAGAGGACCTTGAGTTCTGGCGCTCCACCTCCCCCCAGCCTGGGATGTCTCCCTGCGATTGTGTATGATCTTGTCCTGCATAAAGATAGATGGAGAGATGGTGATCAAGACACATGCTAGGGCAGATGATAAGGAAAAGTTTAGGATGCAGTCTCCAGAGGAGATGAGCCCAGATGGAGATGTGAGGGTGTGTGTGAGACTGGATGGTGATGTCCCTTGAGCTGACAGTGAGTGAGATGCCAGTGAATGTGTGATGGGCTTGTGAGAATGTGAGTTGAGAATGATAAGATGGTTGCCTTACCCTGGTGGCACAGGTGAGATCATTCATCCTCTTTCTGCACTGGGTGGCAGGCCTCTCCTGTGCAGCATTGGCACTGACCACCGTTGCCCTGAAGGGTTCTCAAAATTCCCACATTTTTCATATCACCAACAAGGATGTGACTTTTGGACTTTTACCTGAAACCAGACAACGAGAAGAGACAGAATATGCATTCTTCCCTTTAAAACATTCAACACGAAACTAAAGCCCATCAAAATCTTGCATAAATAATCTCTACTAACTACGGGGGCAGGAAGACCATAATGAATGCAATTATGCGAACCCATCAATACTCCACACATACAATGGCTTTCAGTTCAAGACTAGTCACGGGGGCAGGAAGACAATGATAAACATCATGCGAGCCCATTAAAAACAATGAGACATCAATCACCTGGGGAAGCCCACCAAAATCAAACAAAGAACTAACCTTGACTTGGATTGAGATAAGAAATTCGAAAAAAAACAGTATAACTGGGCCAGGAGATCTGGAGTGAGCAGTTTTGTTTTTGGGCAGTGAGGAGTTTAAACAGGGAGCTGAGCCAAGCGGAGGAAGGAGATCTGGAGGTTTGCAGGCCTGCAGGCAACATCACAGCGAGGGGCACGGGGTGACAGGCTCAACCGAAGATAACAAGGCCGCAACCACAGCCCTCCACGAAGATCGACTACCCACAACCGCGCCCTCCACCCAACTGAAGAACCTTTGTAGATTCCACAGACCAGAACCACGTGGGAACGGCAGGCCCCAGAGGACACAAACAGCGTACCCCAAAACTACAACCGGCTTACCTGGCTGGATTTCGAACTGTCAAGGAATCCTGGTCGGTGAGCGTAATCTCTGACCTCCCCTAGTTCAATTTAGTTAGGTTTTGGGGGTGGGACAAGGGTAAGGAGGTTAGTAGTGTGATTTTCCCTTGTTATGCCGTGTGTTCCCCATTCTTGACTAAGTGTACTTTGTAGGTCTGTATAATCTCAGTGTTATCCTAATGTTATAAATTCATTTGTGACTTCAATAAACTCAGTTTCTTTTTCTTGCACCAAAGCCAGTTGCCTGCTGCACTTTGTCATAATCCCCAAATAAGTCCAAGGTCTAGAACCCAGGGAGTGGGAGTGATTCGAACCGCTCAGAAGTCAGAGGTGGAGCTGACACACACACCACCACCCCCTACAGCCCAAGCTTGATTGGTGAGCTTGCTGGGCCTCCTGCGGCCAGAGTGGAGGTAGAGGACATCGCAGTGGGCATTGACTGCATCCAAAATGAGGTGTCACTGAATTTGGGGGCTACCGTCTTCTTGGCTTTTGGGGCCATGTCTTCAGTGGGGCAGTCCTGGACTGCAGACATTGAGAACGCCGTGCATGTCTGCACTTTAAACATGGCGCCCGGAGTGAGGGAGCGGTGAGCTCATGGCAGGGCGGGCGAATCAGCTGTCTGCCGGTGATCTGGAGTGTTTCCTACGCGTGCACATTTAATGAGGTGAGAAGCAGATGATGTGGCGTAAAAAGCCGCCACTGCAGCTGGCGGGTAAAATGCCGATTTTAACACCCACCACCACACTTAGTCCACTGAGGGGAATGACAAACTGGTACAAACTGGTTCCCGAGCTCTAATTACAACTAAGAACAATCTCTACCAATTCTCCAGGCCTTCCACTTGGCTGTATTGTTCCTGATCCTCCAGAATGCCCTGAAGTTAAAGGGGATTTGGTTCTATTCTCATACTATAATATTCTCATACTATAATGCAATCTTGGCCTGTGCTTATGTATTCATAGTTTACATATTTAGCTGAGGCCACAGCTTATAAACTTTTTAGCCTTTGCATCTACTGCAAGTTTTGTTTATAGTACAGTAAACACTTATCTCAAATGTTTATCCCATAGCCAGGTCTGTTGTTCATCTATAGAGTCAAGATTAAGGTTCACTTTCTCTCACATTTGTTCTAGCTCCAAAATTGCTGAAAGGGAGGAATTCTGGGTTAAATTTTAAATGACATAAAACATTCTAACAGTGCATAACTGGAAATTAGAGGTGTTCAGGATGGATAGTGGACATGGAGTAGGACAGAACCCAGATTCATTAGAGTTATAGTCAGGAGGAGGAGAGACATGTCTCCAGCAACAGAAGGAAGAAATCTCTCCTGTTACCAAGGAGGTGGCTGAGGAAATGAGCAGCAGAAGTGTTGTACCCAGGTCATGTATGCAAAGTAGGAAAGGATTTGAGGAGAACACAGTTCGGAAAAAAAAATAATTTTGTTTGATGATTTAACTACATGTTTCCATTTAAGCTGCCCCTCCCTCACCTTCAGCTCTGCCTTGTTAGAACTACACCATCACATCACCCCTCACACCCACTCAATTTGCAGCAGCACCCAGACATCATATTCTACCTACTTCATCGTCTCCCCATTTATCTATCTGCTGCAATGTCCCCCAATGCTTATGCAATGTGATGCATCTGTCTTATAGTCACCCTCACTGAATGCAATACATTCATTTGGTGAATACCTCATTCTCACTCACACATCCATTTTTTGACAGTTTTAGAAGAGAGTGTAAAATACAAGGAAAGGTAGAGGGCTGGAGTTAGCCTGCCACAAGTAACCTAGCTGACAGGTTCAGAGGAGGATGCCATGGAGGTAACTGTTGCATCTGCATTCTCTCTCAGTCAGAGTTACATTTGGAACCAAGTTAAAATCAATTCAAAAAAATTTCATAAATGTTTCCTAAGGATGCCATGTCCACCAATAAGTGTCTGACCACATGTAATCATGAAATCTCAATCACAGGGCGCAAGTGAGCTGCCCTCAGATGGACAGGACATTCACAGAGGCAATGTGAAGATCTATGGAATGTCCTGACTGCATGTTGTCATCATCCTCCTAGAATCTTGCCACTAATAGGATCTCGGCTGCATCTCCATGACATGAGCCTGAACACTGAGTGTATGTGCGCTGCCATCAGCCACATAGGAGTCAAACGCTCACAGATGCAATGTGAGGATGTCAGGACTGCCCTCACTGCATCTTGTCATTGTCCTCCATGAATCTTGCATCTATGAGGGCCTCCTGAGCATATCTGCCTCGTCTGGCCAGTGCGATGGCCTCACTGCCATCATCCTCACATTTGAGGACAGATTAGACATGGTCGGAACAGGTCTGAACTTTGTGGATTCATTTGGATAGCCAGGATACCCTTTAGGAAAGGTGAGGTACCACTTTGGATATAGTCTTGGGACAGTTTTGGGATAGGTCAGGAGCCCTCTGCAGTAGATCAGGTTCCCATTTGGGAAAGGTACTGTGCCCTTTGGCATACTAAAATTAGGCATAAATGTGCGTAAAAAGTGCATAAACTCATCGGAACTGTGAAGTTTGTTGGAACTGTCAAAAACAACTGTCAACAGTGTCAGGATGAACTATCAAAAGAAGCTGTCAACTGTCAAAATTGTTACCCTTTAAATCTTTGAATAAACTGGAGTGTTTTCAAAAAATGATTGATTGCTATTTCACTCTGTCTGTTGACATCAGCCTTATGGCTACCATTACTGGATTAGTGCTGCATGACTGGTTTCACAACAGTCTATTATCACAGTAGGATGCATGCCATTTCGCAGTTTGATTGACACCTCCAAGTGGTTATTGATCATTGAAGTGGCACTATGAATTTCAATGCTTGTTTTTACAAGGGATTATGCAATTGAATTAAATGTTTATTGTTAAAAGGGATAATGTAGTTGAAGGAATGTAAATGTAGTAAATGAGTTTTTTTGATATATGAGCGCTTTAAAAAAAAAGCTGCAATAGACACATGGAACTTAATTTTATTTAATCTCAGCATGGGCTCTGAGGTCTGCCCATGGTGGATACTGGGCGAGTTGGCATGGTAGGTGTAATGGGAAAGGGTGCTGACTAGGGGGCATGGGTTGGCATGAGTTGGCACTAAGTTGGCTTAGGGGCTATAAAGGGTCATGAGGTGGGCAGGGGGCATAGGTTGGCATGAAGGGTATGAGGGGCCATAGGGGATGGGCAGAGAGGAATAGGTTGGCATTGTGGGTATGAAGGGCCATGGGGTGGATAGGGTGCATAGGTTGGCATGGTGGGTATGAAGGGCCACAGGATGGTTGGGGCAAGAGATGGAATGGAGGGCATGGGACAAGGGCAGGTGGGGGCATGAGAAACATTGGTTAGCATGGACAGGGCATGGGGAGTGTGTGGGGGTTGAGAGGGTGTTAAGAGTGAGGAATGGAGGGCTGTTTTATGTTTAGCTCTTTTTTAAAATAAAATTGATACAATGCCAGGGCACCGAGGCAGGCCTCCCACCCAGCCCGCCTCGGCAGCTGGCATCCTCCGCACTCGCCTGGGGTCACCTGGCCTAGCTCCCAGCAGCAAGGAAACTGCCGTCAGTAAAATCACCCCTGGGGACATATAATCTGTCTGCATGGTCTCGGGACCAGCTTCTACCGGTGGCACTTCACTCTTGTTAGTATCCTGGCTAACCTCTCAGCATTTACCTGATCAAGCCCCCTCAGAATATTGTATGTTTCTAAAGATCTCCTGCCATTTGCCTAAACTCCAATGAGTATTGGTCTAAACCGCTTCACCTTTCCTCATAAGACAACTCCTTCATCTCAGAAATCAACCTAGTGAACCTTCTCTGAACTGCCTCCAATGCAAATATATCCCTACTCAAATAAGGAGACCAAAACCGTCTGCATTACTTTTAAGTGTGGTCTCACCAATATCTTGTACTATTGCAGCAAGACTTCCTTACTTTTATACTCCAGCCCCCTTACAATAAAGACCAACGTCACCCTGGAACAAAAATCCCAACTTCCAGGCCACTTTCTCCTGGGTTGGGTTTGTGGATCAAGGAATGTCCTGACTCTGCCCTCTTGATGACTTGGGAGTGAAAATTCAGGCCAAAGAGTCTGTAAAGGGATATAGATAGGTTCAATGCATGGGCTTAAATTTTGCAGGTTGAATATAATGTGGGAAAATGTGAGGTTATTCAGTTTGGTAGGAAGAATAGGATAGTAAGATATTATTTCAATGGAAAGAGACTACAGAATGCTGGCGTACAGAGGGATCTGGATGTCCTTGTACATGAAACACAGTATGTTAGTATGCAGGTACAGCAAGTAATTGGGAAGACAAATGGAGCATTCGTATTTATTGTAAGGGGGCTGGAGTATAAAAGTAAGGAAGTCTTGCTGCAAGAGTACAAGATATTGGTGAGACCACACTTAAAAGTAGTGCAGACGGTTTTGGAGGGGTGAACCCCCAAGTGGCAGCATTGGAGCTGCATGGGTGGCCATTGTCACCAGGAGGCATGCCCATCGACCATGAACTGCCCAGAAAGGAAGCCCCCCAACACCATCCCCGGGGATCCCACTAGCAGGCTGCCACAGTTTGCCTGGCAGACGGCAGCACCCATCCCCACGCCAGTAAAATGCTGTCAGGGTGGAAAGTAGCCACTGATTGGCCACTTTATTGAATTAATTGGCTGCCTGTCTCTGGTTGGAAGGTGGCTGAGCCACTGTTGCTCCCACTTCTGGGAATACCTCCTGGCACCGGAGAGGGTCAGGTTTTCCTCCAGTGCCTTCCGCTGCCATTTTATGAGCCCTCCAGCCTCCCAGCAAGTCTCCAGAGGGCTGGTAAAATCCAGCCTGATGTTTGCCCTCTTCTAGAGCTAGGGGGCACAATTGCAGAATAAAGGGGCATCAATTTAAGACGGGGATGAGGAGAAATTTCTTCTCTCAGGGGGCCTTGAATCTTTGAAACTCCCTATCCTGGAAAGCAGTGGAGGCTGAATCACTGAATATATTTAAGGCTGAGACTGATCCTTGAACTATCAGGGAGTGCAGGGTTATAGCGAACAGACAGGAAAGTGGAGTTCAGGCCAAGATCAGATCAGCCATGATCTTATTGAATGGTGGAACCCACTTGAGTGGCTATATATCCTATGCCTGCTCCTATCTCTAATGTTCTTATGTCTGCATAACAAAAATTAATGTGAGAAATAATCTCTTGCTTGGTAAAATAATCTTATGATGTTATCAAAGCCACCATTCAGTGGCTTCCCTTTCTAAGGTTATGAACAGCTATCATTTCACGGCTCACCTGTTACTAGGAACTGCTCACTTAGGTTTTAATTGTAATCTCTCAGCACAGACACAGGCATCATCTGACAGCAGATGACAACAGCGTGGGCTTGCAGTTACTCACAGAAAGACTTGATTCAGGCATAGTCACAGGGAAATCCCACCCATGCCTTTGATATGACGGTTTTGAAACTCCGTTCTGCGGGAATGATTGGCAATTTGTCGGCCCACAGTATTATTGTTTCACACAATAAAAAACAAGACCTTCAGACAGCTGCACCACAGAATGTTCCAGAATTTACTTAAAGAGTTATGCATGGAAGGACGGAATCTCACTGTCAGTGTCCTTCTACTTTTTAAAAAAAAAATAATTTAAAAGATTTAGGATCAACTTTAATATTGATTTTCTCATTTCCTTTTCACTTTGGTTGTTGACATTTGAACAGTGAATGCTGACATCAGTTTTAATGCTAGACTTATCCTGTTACTGACAATGTTGTAGAAGCGACTGATTTGGATGAGTTACTGACCCTTTAAAATGCGAGACAGATCAATTAATGTATACCAACAGAGTGGCCTAATTGCTGAGACACAATTGCTCGGATGGTAAATTCAGCTCCTCCACATTGTTAGGCACACATGCTGCATTAACCTTACAGTGCAGCTGCTGAGGGTGAAGCTGTCAGCAGCGACAGTTCCACGAGATAAGTGAAGTGATACGGTTACCATTGCAAAAAAGTGTTGTCTTCCTCATCCCTCCCGAGGTGCATTGCTGTCACAGCCAGTACCGAACCACACAGACTCTCCTCTTCCAGTTCTGTGCAGTTCGAACACAGCTCTTGCTGATATAGATGCCGGCACTGCAGTTTTTGGGGGAAATTGTTGGCAAATATCTGTGCTTGTGTCTTTTAACTGATCAGGGGCGTGACTGCATATAATGGCCCATTTTCAATTGTATTTGTGCTGTTGTTGGTTCTTCAGAGTTTGTCGCACTGTTTTTGCATTTTGCAACACTGGGAGCCGAGACAAATAGAGGGAGATTTTAGCACAAAACAGATCAGTTGTGTGTGAGCTGAATCCTGACTGCAGTGTTCAATTGTCCGATGTTTGATTATGTTAGTCTGATTACTATCGATGCTCGCTATGCTTGATTTATTAAGCTTGGGCGTAGACTCAGGGGCAGAATATTTAGGTCGATTGCGGGTGCGATTGGCCAGGATTGGCCAGGGGACGGACCACCGACCGCAGTCGGCCCCTGACCACGATTTCACGCTGTTAATTGGCCAGTCAGCGTGAAATGCGCACTGAAATGCTCAGCGCTGCCAGGGTGGGGATGGGTGCTGACATCAGCACGGGCGTGGGAGACCAATGAATGAATGCACCCTAAAGGCAGAGAGCTGCCTCAGGGAACTGAAGACCTGAAAAATCAAAAATGAAGATTTCAGAAGCTGAAAGAGAGTATCCATTGTTATAAATCACCTGAAAATTTAGCGACTGAAAATGCTGTGCACAGAACTTTAGTTATATTTTATTTCATCACGGCAACCTCATTCTGCCCATGGGTAAGGTTTGAAGAAAAATGCAAAGGCTGCCTGGTTGATTCGCCCACCAGCCAACCGTAAGGGCAACATAAAATTAAAGACAATTGCAACTTGAGTTCTCTTGATTGGTATGTTAATTGTCGGCGGGTCCGTTTCCGACTTTTGTGCACACGTACTGACCGAAATATCGCGCGAGCACGGGATGACGTCAGGACGCTCGCCTGACATCATCTCGCACGATTTCGCATCCAATCGGGTCAGGTGCACACCTGCTCGCTGATGTAAAAATTCTGCCCAGGGAAAAGTAAACAAACCGCAGAAAGAGCTGGAAACCGGAGCCGAAACATGGGGCAGAATTTTCCGTGCCCTGGCGTCAGGCGTGTTCAGTGGTGTGAGCTGACGATATGGCGACAAAGCCAAAAATTGGTTCCACGATCTCCTGAAACCAGTTTGCAATCAACCGCTCTGCCCCTCAATGATGAACCACGTTTCCCACCTGTCGGATGTCGGGAGCTTCATTGTAATACATTTGCATATCATTATAAGGCCGGAATCATCTCCCGGTGCTTGATCATCCACTCATGTCAGCATGGTTGCATGCCTATGTGTTTCACAACAGTATATATAAGGCATGCACTTGGTGGGCTGCACTTTGAGGGGAACTCGGAGGTGAGTGTACAGAAACATTGCACAGCGCTTGCCCGGGCTGCCTGTTGGACTTCAAGGATGAGGCGCATTGGGGCAGGTCAAGGAATGCCCTGCGGTTTAGGCGAGTTGTGTGGAGAGTCAAGGGCTGCCCTGTAGTTAAGGTGACTTGGGGGTGGTGGGGGGTGGGGAGTGGCGGGCAAGGGCTGCACTGTGATTGATGGTGCTGCACAAGCACGTTTGGGGTGTGGGGAGGGGTTTGGAAGCAGCCATGCATTAGGGAAACCTTGTACAAAGTGACCATTCCTCCACAGCTGAGACAGTTCAGAGGCACTCACATTGACACGCGTGGAGTTGGGCCTCTAGCTTCTCTGCCCACACGATTAATGCAGAGGCCTGAAAGTGCCACCAAGTGCTTCAGAGCTTTTCATCCCTCAGGCACAGACTGCAAACTAATGAGCATTTTAGTGGACTGCAGAACAGTTGAACGACTGCACATGTTGTACAATATCCTTGCTAAAGCTGGCCATGGAGCAGTCACTGGCGGAGGTGCTCACAGCCTCTTGCAATGTCAGCATCCTGGTTTGGACCAGTCTCCCCCATGATTCAAGCTAACAGTGCAGCCTCGCAGTGTGGTTTAGGAGAATGCCTTTGCCTGAACTGAGAGCACAGCATGCAGTCCAATGGGCAATGCTGCTGCCAAGGGCAGGTGGAATAGGTGGGGTTTCGGGCAGCCATGCAGCACACTAAACTCTGGCCATCCAAGTGGTGGCCAGCACTCTCTGTGACGAGTTAAGTGGCCTTCAGACTTAACCAAGCATCTCTTTCTTTTACCCTGCAGGAGGAGTACATCAGGAGCACGGAGGCTGGTGAACTAGCTGTATGCCTCGAGGCATATGGAGAGTGGAGACAACGGAGAAGAGAGTGACAGAGGCATCTGGCTGCACAGAGGGAGGAGCAGCACTCTCAGGAAGAAGGGGTGGCTGGGGCTCCCACACATGCTGCTGAAGAGCCACAGTGAGCTATCACTGGTTAGCGCCTAGCTAGACCCAGGGTCTATAGACGCTGCCTTTCATTCCTGGAGATGGCTGAGAGCCAGTGTGGCCGAAGACTGCGCATGTCTAGGGAACTGGTCTGTCACATCTGCCAGCTGCTGCAGGATTTGGTGCCATGGGGACATGGAGGGTATCCACTGCCAGTTTACGTAAAAGTGACCGCGGTGCTCAATTTTTACGCCAGTGGCTCCTTCCAGTGCTCCACAGGTGACCCCTGTGGGATATCGCAAACCTCCACCCACAAGTGCATCCATGAGGTCACGGATGCCACCTTAGCGAGGGCACACAAATTTGTGCATTTCGCCCGGAACCAGGAAAGCCAGGATGTAAGAGCAATTAGTTTTGCCAGGTCTCGGGTTTCTCACAGGTGCAGGGTGCCATCGACTGCACTCATGTGGTGTTTAGATTTCCATCGCAACAAGGGGTCGACTATGTCAACCTCAAGGGCTTCCATTCGCTGAATGTGCAGCTAGTGTGTGACCACCACAAACACTTCCTTCAGGTCTGCGCATGGTTTCCAGGGAGTGTCCACGAATCCTACATTCTCAGTCGGTCACAGATCCCTGTCGTCTTCCAGGGTCCACAGAGGCTGCAGGATTGGTTCCCCGGGGACAAGGGCTACCTGCAGAGGACGTGGCAGATGACACCCATGCGGCGGCCTCAGACTGCAGTAAAGCAACGGTATAATGAGACTCATGCAGCAGCTCGCAACTTGATGGAGCAGACCATCGGGATGCTGAAAATGAGGTTTCGGTGCCTGGGCTGATCTGGTGGAGCCCAGCAACACAGTCCACAGAGGGTGTCATGCATATCATCATCTGCTGCGTCCTTTACAACCTAGTGCTTCAACTGGGAGAGAAGCTGTCTGAGGAGGGGCTGGAGGAGCTGGAGGTCTCTTCCAATGAGGAGGACATCAATGGGGATGAGGGTGAGAAGGTCCTCGAAGGTGATGATGATGGTGATGAGGCCCTCATATTGGCCAGGTGAGGCTGGCATGCTCTGGAGTCCCTCATATCTGCTAGGTTTGTGGAGGATGATGACAACATGCAGTGAGGAGACACCATAGATCCTCACATTGCATCTGTGAACGTTTGATTCCAGTCTGGCTTTGGGTGTGCACATACCATCTGTGAGAATGCTCCTGTCATAGAGATGCAACAGAGGCCCTAATAGTCACTCAATTCCAGGAGGATGATGACGACATGCAGTGAGGACACTCCATAGATCTTCACATGACCTCTATGAATGTCTGACTCCTGTCTGGCAAGGGCAGCTCGCTTGCGCTCTGTGATCAGGGTCATATCATAAAGACACAGACATGAGCTTAAAATGCATCTGATCATTTGTCAGCCTTCAGCACCTGACCCCTTCAGGAGCACAGCGTCACTGGCCACAGATGATAACGAGATTGGCGTCAGCCCCACTTTAAAGGTGCTGAGAGCACACAGAGAGAATGATGGAACTCTGTGGCACCTGCCCACGACATTCTGGCAGCAATGACAAGCACCATCGAGGTGCAGACATCAGTAATGTGTCCAGAGAGTGTGAGGCCGGATCATCACTTTGGTCTGAGGACTGCACAAAGCACAGGGAAAAGGCCTTGGACTGAGACACCTGCCTTTATCTTGTGCAGGAACAGGGTTTCACATCTGAGTGACACGAACACTGCTCATCAGAACAAGGAGCCATAGGCAGGGAGACATTCTCGGGAGTTTATTTACAAATATGAACACAATATTCAAGTGCTTAACACCCATGCCCAGGCTGTGCAACTGCATCTTCTTAACCTTCCCTACCCTGCTGCTACATCTTGGTGCTCCACCAACATCCACAGTGGAGGTGGAGGCAGTCGGCTGACTGTTATGCCCTGTGAGTGATGACCTTGATGTCCTCTGGAGGGCTGAGACCTGGAGGGCCCCGGCCGCTTTTGGGGCTTGATTGGAGGCCCTAGGTCATGGACTCTGTCAGCTGTTTGGCAGATATGCCTGCGAAAGCAGTGGCGTCCTCCTCGGCCTGTGGAACTGAGGCTCCTGGGGTTACAGGAAGAGGGGATTTGGATGGACCAGGCACTCCTGGAGTCATTTGGGTGGAGAGCCCCGTGCACCTGCAGATCCTCCTCCTTATGGATGCCCAAAGGCCCCAGGCTGATTCCTTGAGGAGAAGGGGTAGCTGGAGTGAGATTGAGCTGCCCCACACCACTCTCGTGTACACACTGTTGGAGGCCAACTATGGCGTCACTGATGGAGTTGAGCCCACGCAGCAGTGCAGGAGCAACGTCCTGGACCAAGGTCTCCACGGTAGCCGCTATCCTGCCAGTGTTGACCTTTGTGCGTTGGCACGCCGGCACTATCACCTCAGGCTGAAGGCGGACGGACTCTTCCATCGTGCCTTGCAACTTGAGGAGTGCAGCGGCCATCCCTTCCTGATGTTCCCTAGTTTGCCTTTGCAGCCCCAGAAACTGTGACATGACTGAGTCCAAAGGTTTGTGATCTGACTCAGACTCAACAGATTTCCGATCTCCAGCAGTCCTCCAAGTGCCGGAGACCTGGGAAGTCCCTGCCTCTGCCTGCTGCGGATCAGAAAGTGCGATGTGCTCACCAGATTGTGATCCCGAGGCTACTTTAAAGCTAAGTCCCACCAAGGTGTGTGTTTCTGCGCTGGTGGAGGGTGTGGGTGAGCGTTCTGACTGGATCTTCAATGAACATGCCTTCAGATTCCTCTTTAGAGGTTTCTTCGGGGTTTGATTGGAGGCCCTGGGACATGGACTCTGTCGGCTGTTTGGCAGGTGTGCCTGCAAAAGCAAGGGGAGATAATTAGTGCATGGCAGTGGCCTGTGAAAGAGGACACATCACTCATGGCATGGTTGTCTTATTGATGTTGCAGTGCTGGATCCTCACTAGGTAGAGCAGCACCGACCTCACCGTCAGCACAGGACCGGTCCCAGTCATCGCTGGCCAGCTGGATGGCTCTGTTTTCAAAGTCCGTGAGGACTTCAGGCATCCCTCCACCAGTCTACGACCTCTCCCTCTTGTTGTGTGCCAACTTGTCTTGCATGAATACAGATGTGTAAGCAGGACGCCTGCCAGGCCAGATGATAAGTAATGCCGGAGATGTGTGGGTGGTGAATGGTCCCATGGATGAGATGAGGACAATGAAGGTGTGTGTGAGAGAGTGAATGGTGATGTACCTTGAACTGGCAGTGAGTTAGGGCCCTGAGGATGTGTGGTGGGTTTGTGAGTGTGTGTTGAGAGTGATGAGAAGAGTGACTTACTCGGGCAGAATGGAGGACATCATTCATCCTTTTTCAGGACTGGGTGGCTGTCATCTTTTGTATGGTGTCGGCATTGACCACCTCTGCCACCACCTCTCAAGCCAGATTAGTGATGTTGCTGCCCATCCTGTGGCCAGGGTGGGGGGTATAGGACATCACGGCGAGCCTCCACTGCATTCAAAAGGTGCTCAAGGGGCACGTCCTTAAATCTGGGGGCTGCAGTCTTCTTACCTTTCAGGGCCATGCCTTCTTGGCAGCAGTCATGCGCTGGAAGCACTGAGAGGTGTGTGCGTATGTGGCTGCAATTTAAAGATGGCGCCCGGCATGATGAAGCGGTGAGGTGATGGCAGACAGGTGAATGAGAGCCCACCTGCCATGGAAACGGCTTGTTTCCCGGGAATGCATAGTTAATGAGGTGGGATTAGGACGATACGGTGTGAAAAGCCGCCATTGCAGCTTACGGGTAAAACGTCCTTTTCCTGCCCGCTTCTGCATTTAGTGCAAATCTTGGACGATTCGACCCATGGAGTAGACATTTTGAGGCACTGTAAATAAAACATGTTACATATATTGGAACTAGTTCATCTCTAAATACATCTGAGATATAAAATATACAGCACCAACCCCAACATACCTTCAATCCGCCCACATTTAAGGAGATGGGTAAAGGAATGGACAGCCATCCCGCTCCCAGGAGCCAGATTAGCAATTTAAATATTTTAATGAGGCTGGCTGCCCCTGATTTAACCTGCATTACAGGTTTTACAGTGGGTGCCTACTGGACTGGCAACTGAAGTGAGGCAGGGGGATCATACCCCATTCCCAGCATCGGCCTGCGCCCCCACACCCCACCCCCCCACAGCTCCCAGGGTCAGGGGTCTGCTATCCGCTCCCCCCAACACTTGGGATTGGATCCCCTTCTCCCCCAGAATTGGGGTCAAAGCCGATCTGGTCCTGCAGCCTCCTCTGCAATAGTTCCCATCCAACTGGAACCCAAACTGATCAATCAGGCTGACTTTCAAATGGGGAACCCATCAGGGTTAACAGGCACCTCTTTGGAGTTAAAAATCCACAAGATATGAAAAACCTGGACTTCTGGGTTTCCCATAACAAACTCTACTGCCCTGCCTACATAACCTACCTAGTTAATGTCCAGACCATAGAATACCACTGATATCCTTCTGAGAAGATGCTGATCAAAACTTCCCATGAATATAACTTTGAACTCCACAGAAATGGCAGCAAGGAAACAGACCATACAGCCCAAGTATTCTGTGTTGATGTTTACCATCCCAAACCAGTGCTAGTCTTAATTCCAAATGCCCATCCTGTTTTTTAATTCTTCATTCTCTTTTCCTTCAACACCTAAGTAACCTGTTGTTAAATATTGACATAGGCTCAGGTCTTCCGAGGAGCAGCAATCATCATTGGATTGCTGCTCTGCTTGAACATCCCCCCGATGTGACACTGCTCCACATTTCCTTAAGGAGCACCTTAAGGGGCATGTTTTCAGTTCATGATGAGAAAAGGGGATGGCTTCATTTTAGTTATGCTTCGCCATAGGCCTCCTGACTCATTGCTGGATCAAAGCTGGAGCTGGGACTGGAAGGTCCAAAGCTTCAAATGTAAAATGGTAGTGGGAAGTTTAAATCGCAATCAGCAGCGTGCCCCCCCACTCTACCATTGACTGCAAGATCTGGGCCATCATGTTCTACATGTTGCAGGTCAAAGTAATTAAAGCAGGTGGTCAATAAGTTTTTCATGACTCAGATAGGGCTAATGCTTTCATGTTATTTATAACATTGGAGGACAGAGGGTCCAGTAAGAATAAAAGGTTGCGATTGCTTTAAAATGTCAGGAGCCTGGCAGACCCACACTGCATAACATCTGGGCTCTTGTGGGCTGGTGGTGGCCACCATATTGCTGCATGGTGAACTGTAAAAGGGCAGTACAGTTATGTCAGGATTTTCATCTGCTGATGGTGATACCTTTCAAAGTTTTGTCAATATACTCAATCCTTCATTGATATGGTGGCCACACTTCACTCAACCACTCTACCTCCTGTAGGAATCACACTCTAAAAATAATCAGCAGTTATGGAGAAAAGGAAAGAAGAAGAGGGGAGAAGATTGGACCAGCAGAGTTGAAATTAAAAGTTAGGGGTTGAATAGAAAAAATGGAGAGAATAAAAACCGTGATGAAAGCTGAAAAATAGATATCTTAATGAAAGTGATGCAGGGTGCTAGATCACTGTAGCAGTTGTATTACACCCCCTGACACAAGGCCTGCCAGCTCTTCTTTTGATTAGCCTTGTTGATAGGAGCTTCACTTTAAATCAATGTTTCTTGATCACATTTGTATCAATTTCCTCTTCAATGTTTGCAACGAATATTCCTTTATTCAGCATGTATTCAGGAAATATCATCCTGGGTATTCATTGGTAGTGTGAAACCTTGATGCTTCTCTACCACCAGTGTGCACTCAGGCAATTATCCCATAACTGGTACCTGCTCTAATCTGAGAGGATTGCACAAATACAGAAAGAGTCTTTGATATACATGTTTGCATATTATATATATATTATATCCATTTGGATTCAACTTTGATGATAAATATGAGCTAGTCTAAGCTGTAATGATCATTATGATTATGAGTGATCTGAAATGTAATATATCCTTGATCTATTCTTCTGTGGTTATTTGATTGGCATTTCCGTCAAAGACTTTTGCTGCTTTATTCCACAAATGAAGATGCTAAGAGAGATCAATTTGGCATTTAATATGTTTCTTAAAACAATGCATTCAGAAGGGATTATGTAAAGTCTAAAATCCAATTTACCCTTGGTCTCTTTCACTGCGGCTGCTTGCCTGTGATTCCTTCACATCTTACTGTTGCTTTAGTGCACAAATGAGGATACTAGGGAATACAATTTAGCATCTTGTTTGAATATCATCAAATGTATTACACTTTGAAAGATTAATCAAAGTCCCCACAATTTTAGCTTGCTAAAGTATTCCAAGTATTCTTTCAGTTATCTGAAGGAAGATATTTCTAAAGTTATTTTGTAATTAAGTCCTTTCCCTTGAAAGCTATTTGATGGAAGTCATATTTTGAACATTAATTATTGTAAGAGGATGCAGTCAGTGGAAAAAGTGATTTGGGTGGGATATACAGCAGGCTGCTGATTCACTATCCCCTACTTGCTCCACTTCCAAAGACCAAGATCATCTCACTTTTTCCAAGTATTGTAAGGCAGCAACAGAAAAAAAAGGAAATAGAATTTGGACTAATATTGACAGATCCTTTGTGTTAAAATCCCCATCAGTCGTTCCCTGGTGACGCCCCACTTGTGTTTCCAAGGCATCCAAGGCATCCAGAGACATAAACCAGCTGATATCATAAAAAGTATTTATATAGCACGTAATGCAGTCACTGCTGAAGAGGAAAATGTGACAACTAAACTGCTTGCAGCAAGGTCTCACAAACAGCAAGCAGATATATGACAAATCAATCTGTTTTTGGCGGCATTGAATGAGGGAAAAATGTTGGCCAATATTCCAGAGGAGCTTCCTGCCCTTTTGCAAATAGAGCCTTGGGCTGGGATTCTCCGTGCTCGCTGGCAGCGGGCGTGGTCGGTGACATGAGCGGACAATACGACGAGAAGGCCAAAAATTGGTTTCACGATGTTGTGAAACCAGTTTGCGATCGTCCGCTCCACTCGCCGATGGTGGGCCACGTTCCCCGCCATCAGACGTCGGGAACCTCATTGTAATACATCTGTATATCATTATAAGGCCAGCACACTGGTCTCACCTCCACCCCCCCCCTTGCTGGATCGTCCGCTCACCTCGGCGGGAAAACACGGCGACATGTTTCACAACAGCATCTATAAGGTGTGCTCTTGATGGGCTGCACTTCGCTTCGGACTTCAAGGTTTGTTTGCCTACCCTGCTTCATCAGCACTCGCAGTCATCATTGCCAGGCTTCACAGACAGCACCACATCACTTTTAAGGGGGCTCATGGGTAGGTCTCTACCTACCAGATTAGCCATATATGGGTGCCCTTTCAATGACTGCAGAGAACGGTCTTGCTTGGGGAAAGGGGGGAAGTGGCCTCAGACAAGGGAAGAGGCTGCAGGTCAAGGGCTGAGAAAGAAGGGTATCCCAGGGTGTGTGTGGGGGCACATGTTGATCTGTGCAATTGGCCTCATGATGGCGAGGGCTGAGGAGGCAGTCTCCAGAGGAGATGAGGCCAGATGGACACGTAAGGATGTGTGTGAGAATGGGTGGTGATGTCCCTTGAGCTGGCAGTGAGTGAGTTGCCAGTGAATGTGTGATTGTCTTGAGTGTGTGAGTTTAGAGTGATGAGATGGTTGCCATACCCTGGCTGCACAGGAGAAATCATTCATCCTCTATCAGCATTGGATGGTCAACCTCTTCTGTGCAAAATTGGCGCTGATCACTACTGCCATTGCCTACTGGAGTGGTAATGTAGCTGCCCCTCCCGCGGCCAGGGTGAGGGTAGAGGACATTACAGCGGGCCTCCATGGCATCCAAAGGCACTCGAGGACTGCCTTTTGGGGCCATGTCTTCTTTGTTACAGTCCTGGGCTGGAAGCACTGAGCACGGCTGTACTTTAAATGTGGTGCCTGGCGTGATGAAGCGGTGAGGTGATAGCATGGCAGGCAAATGAGAGCCTTCCTGCCATGGAAATGACGTGTTCCCTGGGAATGCATAAGTAACGCGGCGGGTTTGGGACGATACGATGTGAAAACCTGCCATCATGGCTGGCGAGTAAATTACCCACCCGCTACCGCACTTAGTGCAAATCTGGGATGATTTCGCCCGTGAGGTTTTTTGCTCCCACTTGAAAAGGCACAAGGGGTTTAATAGCTTTTTTTGGAAACTAGCATGTCCAACAATGCAATACTGCACTGAAGTGCCAGCCTAGATTATGTTCTCAAATCCATGATAGAGCTTGAACTTAAAACCTTCTGGTTTAGTGGGTGTGAATACTACTGACTGAGGAAAGCTGACATTATTATTACGGGGATAAACAATGAGGATCAATTAAAGGTTTTCCACTAGAAGTGAGAGATATTTTAATTGAATAACATTATACTGCTACTACCAATCAATGCTCAGTAGCTACAGTATCCATTCACAGCCAGCAGCACTTAATTTATATTGCCTGACTGAATCCAATTCTTACACTCCACCGACACCCACCCACCCCCCTAACCTATAGTCATTCTATGTATGCTAATAGGCAGTACAGAGTTTCCCCAGTCAATAGATCTTAGAAGTGCCAAGAGTGTAGGCCAGAGTCCCTATTTTCTCAAAACATTTGAAGTGTCCAGGAAGCCCAATCTATATTTTTAAACTAGGCCCTGCATTGTGCTGTAGTTATAATTCAAGGTAAATTGATGGGATATGTCACCCTCCAGGGGTGTTCAGGTATCTCCTCTCTGGAGCCTGGTTGAAATGTGACTCTAGCTGATAATATCATTTTCGGGCCACAGCCGAGCAGAAACCACTTCTAGAGAAACTGCGCCCACAGATGCTTAAGAAAATAAAGAAAGTAAACTCAGAAAATACTTTCAATTGTGCCAGAACAGGAGGATAAGAGGGCACAGGTTTAAATGTAAGGAAGGCAAGAATTGGACAGGCAACAGGATATATTTCTGTACACAAAGGACAATCAACAGCTAGAGGAGGCCTGAGGGTGGTTGAGGCCACGACACTCGATCCATTTAATAAACTACTAGATGCTGTAATTGATAGATTTCTCACTGAAGGGCTATCTTGATCTGAACTCGAGGGTGTAATTCAGTTGTTTGAGTTCTGATGGAAACAGCAAGCTGTAGTATCTTATGAAGGTTTGAAGCTATTGCAAGAATCGAGATGGTGATGTGAACCCTGAGATAGTATTTGCTTAACAAGTGAGATGCTTTTGTTGTGTAATCTAATAGTTTTTGTCCTCCTGTTTAATTGACATTACGCTGTATGGAAAAGTGAAAGTGATAGTGGTAATGAAACCTAGATATGTGGTGCAGCACTTAGTTCACTTCTATAGCAGTCAATAATAATAATCCGGTTAAAAAGTGATTTCAGATTTCCCTTTAATTGTATTGTAACAGTGCTGTTAGTTTAAGTCAGCCCTAGGCAATAATTAAATATTAACAGCAAACAGTTTTTATCAAGTCATATCAAACAAAAAATAGAGTATGTTCTGTATGGTAAGGAGAAAAGTGTTAGACGCAAGTTCAAGTGGAGATATAACGATGAATGATTAACAGAGCTACTGTAAGTATGTGACTGCATCGTTTATCATCACATTTTTCTTTCTCAAAAATTATGTCACTAACAGTTTTATGATTAATCTGTTTCAAATATTTGCAATTATCACATCATGCTCTGTTAATTAACTCATTAATTGTTACTTTCACACTTTTAGACATCTTCATTATGAGGACTTCAAAATTTTAGACACCTTAACTATGTACAATTCAGACATTTTTTGACATAACATGTACAATTCAGACATTTTTTGACATAACATGCCAAACTTATTAAGTAGTACAATTTCCTCTTTTTTCCCGAATTTAGGGTTAATAATGTTCAGTCGATAGAATTTAATTGATCCAAATCAAGATAGCATAAGTGCACCATTTCGCTTTTGAAGTTTTCACACAATTGAAATCCTGTAGCATAAATGAAAAGGAAGTAGCTGCTAAGGCCTCACCTGACCTCGATTTTAAATCCAGGTCAGTTTTGGGTGGGTTGGTAGTGGGGTGAATGCAAAACTCACTCACCATCCCAGAAAAAATCTCCAGGGTAATTTTAACTACTGGGCCTCACTAGAATCTTGCCAGCTGGTTTCCAACCCAATTTCTCAATCACAGGGAAACCTACTGACTTCTGGAGCCCAAGTCACAGGCGAGTCCTTGTTTTGGTGCCTTTGACCATTCACCTGTCTCGTTTCGGTCAGTAGGTTGGATTAAAATTAGGGTCTGTGGTAAAGTGGACTGCTATGTACCTTTAAGAGAATGTAGTTAATTGACCACAAGACTGTATTGACCAATCGGTACAAGCACAGGCTACTTTGGTAACTGTAAGTTTACAGCTGGAGGGGATTGGAGAAGCACACAATGTGTTAATGTTCTGTTCTTAGATCCAATAAAGCACCAGTGTTTGTTCAGTTAATCGGTCTCTCTGCCTGTATTATTTCAAGCACCAACTAATGTGTTAATATCAAGGGCGCAGCTGGTGTTCACCAGACAAAGCGAACCTGATAACCAAAAACGTAAAACTGGTGACGAGGATAAACCGGATCAATTGACAGCAATCAAGAAAGCCACGGTAAGCCAGCTACATTACTTCGCCACTACCTTGAAAGCTGTTTTAAAGTGCAGTCTCCTTAGTCATCGAGTATGCCGCAGTTTGGGCATCTTGAACCATTGGACCCCGTTTCCGATGACTGGTCTCATTACGTCGATCGCCAAGCGTTCTTCTTTATCGCTAACGACATCACGGGGGAGAACAGGAAGAGGGCGATTCTTTTGTCCACATGCAGAACAAAACATATGGGCTGATCCGCAGCCTCATGTCACCTAACATTTCCGACATGAAGACTTTCGACGAGTTAGTAAATATTGTAAAAAACCACCTGAAGCCAAATCCCTCAGTCGCTATGCAGCGTTTTAAATTAAATTCGATGAATAGGCTTCCAGGAGAGACAATCGCTGGCTATGTAGCTGCTTTAAAGGAATTAACGGAATATTGTGAGTTCGGAACTTCAATTAACGACATGTTGAGAGACCAATTGATATGCGGAATCGGGGACGATGCTATTCAAAAGTGATTGCTATCTGAAACTAATCCAGGCTTCAGTAAGGCATTAGAATTGGCAACAGCTATGGAGAGCGCTGTTAGAGACTCGGAGGCAATAAAAGTCCATCTTGTAGAGCGGGAAGGGCCAGTAACAAAAGGTGTGAAAACATCGGACTCTGCAGAAAGGTGGGGAATGCCCATTATGTACAGACCATTGAAGAACAACAGTACCACAGTGAAAACCCACAACATTAATGAGAGAAATGCATCCAGACAGCCTGCAGGCGATCGACAGTTCAGAAATATCAAATGCTTTTTCTGCCGCCACAATGGTCACATAACGTGACACTGTCAAGGTCGGCTGGGACAGCATTTTAAAAACAAAGGTAGAAATCATGAAATCTGCCTTGTTGAAGAACCAGAGGAAACAGAATCTGACATCTATTCATTATACGACCTGAAAGTGGGTAGAACTGAGCCAATCCAGGTAGTCATTAGAGTCAATGAACAACCCATCATGATGAAGGTCGATACTGGGGCACCAATGTCTGTCATAGGAGAACATACGTTCAGACATTTGAATAAATGAGTCCATCCTTTAAGTGTGGAAGAATCAGACACTAAATTAAAAACATATACGGGCGAAGAAATAAGAGTGAAAGGGATGTGTCAAGTCCTGGTGCAGTATGGGGATCAGCCTGCAAATTTACCCCTTGTAGTAGTAGCTGGGGAAGGCCCCAGTTTAATCGGTCACATCAGGCTCAGAAAGATTAAATTGCAATGGGCCGAGATTTTTCAAATCAAAATGAGAAACTTACAGGAATTGTTGCAAAGGTAGGCTTCCATTTTCAGTGACGAGCTAGGGAGGATTCGTGGGCTACAAGACAAAACCCATGTAGACTCTAATGCAACCGCCAGATTTATCAGAGCCAGACCAGTCCCTTAAGCTCTATGGGACAAGGTTGTGACTGAGCTAAACAGGCTGGAAAAGTTGAATATCTTACAACCAGAGTAATTTACCGAGTGGGCGGCACCAATAATACCCATACTGAAGCCAGACCAAAGTGTTTGCTTATGCGGTGAGTATAAGTTAACTGTAAACAGAGTGGCCAAACTTGATAGACACCTGATACCGAGGATTGATGAATTATATTGAAATTGGAGGGGGCATCACATATTCAGAACTCAACATGAGCCACGCCTACCAGCAGGTAGAGTTGGAAAAAGGCTCTAGGGAATTTGTGACCATCAATACACATTGAGGATTGTATCAGTATACTCGATTATCCTTTGGGGTCTCATCGGTGGCTGCTATTTTCCAGAATACCACGGAAAATCAGCGGGCACTGATATTGGCTGCTTATGAATACACTTTTATTCACCGATTAGGAAGCCAGATCTCACATGCTGACGCATTTAGCCACCTCCCCCTGCCAGATATGACATGAAGGTTCCGATTCCCCAGGAACTTGTCTTAGTACTAAATTTTTTGGATTCCTCCCCGTCCAGGCCAAACAAATCCGTGAGTAGACAAGCCAAGATCCACTTTTATCTCACGTCCGGGAGCAGCTTTGAATGGATGGTCAAGTGAGCCAAAGTCTGATAACATGATGTGAGCTCACCTGTCAGAACGGCATATTGCTTTGGAGAGCAAGGATTATCATGCTCCGAGAAAGCCAATTACACAGTGCTCACTCTGACATTAGTAGGATGAAGATGCTCACGCGCATCTACTTGTGGTGGCCGGGGATGGACGCAGACATCGAAACCCTAGTTAACAGTTGCCTTCAATGCCAGCAGGTACAAAAGCTGCCCTCCTTAGCTCCATTGCACCCCTGGGAATGGCTGGGATGGCCATGGGTGCACCTCCATGTCGACTACGTGGGGCCCTTCTTGGGCACGATATTCCTTTTACTAATAGATGTGAACTCCAAGTGGATGGATGTCTACGAAGTCTGGTCATATCTGCTGCCACCATAGACCATTTGCGACAGAGTTTTGTAGTGCACAGGTTATCAAAGGTGTTTGTGTCAGATAACGGGACTGCATTTACCAGCAGGGAGTTCCACAGGTTTACAACCCTCAACGGAATAACTCATTTCAAAACTTGCCTTACCACCCTGCCTCTAATGGTTTGGCTGAGCGGAAGGTCCAAACTTTTAAACTCAGGATAAAAAGCTGGAGGGGGATTCCATCAGCACCAGATTGTCACGGTTCTCATTTGCATACCAGACGACGCCACACACGACCACCAGCATTTCCCCCGCTGAATTACTAATGAAGAGACGTCTCCACACTGATCTAACTTTTATTAGGTCGAATTTAGGGGGGAGGGTGGAGAGAAGCCAAGAGGCCCAGAAGACCAGACATGATGGCCATAATCATGAAAGAAATTTCATGGTGGGAGACACAGTTCTCGTGAAGAACTTGGAGATGGGCCCAATTAGCTATTAGACGAAGTGAGTGCCATGACAGGACCTCACTCCTATAATGTATCAATAAACGGCTGAATAATTAGACAACACATGGATCATCTCCAGAGAAGAGAGAGAGTCCCACAAGAAGGAATGCAGTTGTCATTTGCGTTTAAGTCTGCCCCGCATGTGGAATAAATGTCACATGATGTGGAAGAACCGGTGGGGCCTGTTGGACCTGAGAGGATCGAAGTCTCAAACTTGCACTGAAGAGCCTGGTGGACACTTGACCCCTGAGAAGGGCGTCTTGGAAAAACCAGCCGGGGTCATTGAACTATGATGCTTGACACACCCGAGGAAGTCTCCTGAGACACTTGATTTGTAAATAGTTATTCATGTAAATAATTGGGATGTTGTGAAGCTTGTCAATTGTACTTTCAAGTAAAGGGGGAGGGATGTGGTAAAGTGGAGTGCTGTGTACCTTTAAGAGAATGTAGTTAACTGATCATGTGACTGTATTGGCCAATCGGTATAAGCGCGGGTTTGTTTGGTAACTGTAAATCTAGAGCTGGAGGTCATTGAAGAAGCATGATGTTAGTGTCCTGTTCTTAGTTCCAATAAACCGCCAGTGTTTATTCAGTTAATCAGCCTCTCTGCCTACATTATTTCAAGCACTAACTAACGTTACCTAATATCAAGGGCGCAGCTAGCTTTCGCCAGACAAAGCGAACCTGATAACCAAAAACATAAAACGGCCAAACATATTGGGAATTTTTGACCTTTTTCCAGGGAAAAGATTCGGAAAAGACTTATTTTTAAATATTGAGTTATTCATGCAAAGCATATTATATAATTATTTTTAAAAAGGCACTGTGAAGAAAGAATTTTAAATTACTACTAAGCTTGGTATTGAAATTGATTCCCCCAAAGCCAACAATGACAAAGGGCTGCATTTTACAGCCCTCTGCCAAGCGTGTTTTTGGCAGCAGGGCATTTAAATTATGATGGGTGGTTGGTCCACTGTCTTCCCGCACATCCCCCGACTTGGTCCCCATCAAACAGCAGGCAGGCAGGTGGGCACTGAAATCAGCAGCCACCTTCCATTTTGAAAATATAATTAATGGGCAATTGAGCTTGTTAGCAAGTCATTTGCCCCGAAAATTATACTGCCCATGCCATAATACAGTGGTTTGGGCAGGCTGGCGGGATTGAGAAGAATGTTTTTAAAACCACTTTGTGGAAAGGCAGGAAAAAAGGGGGACACATGATTTAGGGGGTGCACTGTGTGCATCAGGTACACCCCTCCCAAGATGTTGTAGTCTAAGGGTGAACAGATGGGATATGCTAATGTATGATGTAGATGATGATGCACCACTGACACTAGTTGGTCATGCGTTAGACTCTTGAAAGAGAGAAAGGGAGAGGTTGGAATCGTGCCGAGGAGCAATGTGCTTACTCAGTAACCTATTTTGTGCAGTACTAATAGGCAAGTGTTAAGCAGATACCAGAGCATGTCTACAGTCTGTCTCAGAAACAGGTCTTCTGCCATGAGCCCAAGACAGAAGATTGTATCTCACAGCATGGTGGCAGTGGTGGAGACATCGATGTAAAACAACACATCGGTGTTGTCGAAGGAACCACAGGTTGAAGAAAGCTTTGAAAGCAGCTCGAAGAAAGTCGACAACAGAAAGAGGCACACTGGAGAGAGGAAATGGTGACTGAACCTAGAGAGCAGTCCCTGCCCTTGCCCCACCCATTTGACTGCCTCAAGGGCCCTCAGAGAGGCCAGCAGTGGGAGATATGGAAACATCATTTTCTCTGGCACCGAGCAGCATCAGGTCTTCATGAAAAAGAGCCAAAGCTTCAAGTTAGTTCCTTTCTTTAAGCAGTAGATCCAATAACAGGTGACATTCTCCTTAGGCAAGGTATGCAGGAGTCCACTGCAGATTTTGATTTCATTATTGAAGCCTTTGACACCTACTTTAACCTGAAGCAAAATTTAGTAATTGAACGAACAAGTTTTAACCAGCGTTCGCAATAACCTGGGGAAATGATTGGCTTATTCCTAACCGATCTATACCACCTAGTTAGTTCTTGCTGTTATGGGGCGCAGAAGGACAAGCTACTCTGTGATCGCATGGTCGTGGGTGTCCGGGCTTTTTTAAAGTTGCTTGGCTCTTGACCCAGGTTTTGCAATGGGGTGACGAGCAATACGTGCCCCGTGCAATTCAGTCCAATTCAATGACCACCTCACACCCCATCTTTTGCAAAACTATTCCTAGATACAGGGCAGAATTGTCAGACAAAGTTCTCCCTGCTGTTTGTGAACACAGAGATAAAATAGGATCAGAAATACAAGCTGAGGTGGCAATGTTAACCAAACAAATATGTCAAAAAATTGACAGATTTGTGGTAAAGATGTTTGTCAAATGTGCCTGATTTTACTCTTCATCAAAGTCCATTGAGAGTAGTATTAGGTGGGATGTAAAACCAGTGTTAAACCTGATCCTCTTGGTTCCCTGCCAAGAAAACTGGGATAAAAGCGTTCCCTGACATTGCAGGAGGCTTGAATGCAGAAATGTAATTAAAAGTTATTTTGTTTAAATCAAACAAGAAGATTCATTGATGTGGGGAAGTAGAGTGTGTTCATTATTTTGGCCTTTAACATGAAGATGAGAGAATTGATTGAATGGGCAGTTGGAAGCCAGGAACACCATGCTCCATGAGAGCACCTGGACGATGTTCCTCTTACATAAGTTTGTTGCTCTGTATAATCATTCATTAATCTGAAAAATAAAACATTTTTTTATTCTTGTCTCATTCACTAAAGTATAAATAGTTTGCTGACTGAAAAATTGGAGAGCTCACAGGAAGGCTTTTGTGAAAGGCACAATATATGCCAAAATTATGCCAAAATGAGTGATTGGTATATCTCTTGGGTTATGCTATCACGTAACTAGATATTAGAAATGTGAGTCAACTCCAAAATGAGAGCGATGTAGGATTTACTTATGGGAGCAACTGGTACCACTGAAGCGAAGACATTATCTATAGCAGACCTGAATTTGTAACAGCAGTATCTAGAGTAGTCCCTTTTACACTCTTTAAGCGCCTGAATTAGCCTCTAGTGGCAAAAAAATGGGAGTATGCAAAGTCTAGTTTAAATAACCAGACAAAGATTTCACAAATACAAAAGGCAAAATACTGCAGATGTTGAATGTCTGAAATAGCAGCAGAAAATTATGGAATTTTTCAGCAAGTCTAACAGAGTTAGTGGGCAGCATTTTCGCCCCCAAATGGGAACACGTTCAGAGGTGGTCCTGCACAAACATTCGCACCACTGGCCAGCATGCCAGTTTGCTAGCTCCATCTTGCCTGCAAGTCATTTTCCTGGAGGGGGATGGTGTTCGATTGGCCTACCTGCCACAAACAGCATGTAGCCAGTTAAGAATCTTTAAAGACCTATTAAGGCCCATTGTCAGGGGCTGACTGGAATTTTGGACATTCTGAAGTGTCAATGTGGTAATCTTAGGTAAAATATACCTTTAAGAGAATGTGTGCAGATTGACCATGTGATTGTATTACCCAATTGCCTATGTAGCGTGGGCTACGATGTTAATCAGTAGTTTAGAAGAGGGTCTAGTTTGAGAAGCACACATGTGTTAGTGCTCTGTGACCTTACATTGGTCTCTGCATCTGCAGTATCTTGTTTACCAACTCACTCACCAGTAGATCGGCGTGCAACTAAGCGACCAGTCAGAAAGAACATAACAGTCAGGGACCACAGCATCACAGAATTATAATGATGCAAAAGGAGTCTGTTTGGCCTATTGTGTCTGCACCAGCTCTCCGAATCAGCAGCTCATATAGAGCCATTCACTTTCCTTTCCCCCGTAACCCTGCACATTCTTCTTTTTAAAATAAGCCTTTTGTTTTTTTTTCTTTTCTACCTTTCCTCTTTGTGGGAGTATACCTTGAATGTACCTGAGCAATCACTTCGTTAAAGGTAGCCCATTGCTCAGGCAGCATTTTTCCTGCCAACCTGTGATTCCAATTTATTCGGCCCAGATCCATTCTTACCCCATTGAAGTTGGCTTTCCCCCGGTTAACTATCCTTACTCTGGATTATTCTTTGTCCATTTCTATAGCCAACCTAAACCTTATGATACAACAATCATTGTCCCCTAGATTTTCTCCTACTGCCACTTGATCCACCTGGTCCACTTCGTTCCCAAGAGCCAGGTCTAGCAGTGCCTCCCCTCTTGTTGGATTGGAAACACACTGCTCTAGGAAATGTTCCTGAACACGTTCTGGGAACTCTTGCCCCTTTCTGCCCTGCACTACTGCTATCCCAGTGTATATTCAGATAATTAAAATCCCCCATAATAACTACTCTATAGGCAGAATTTTCTGCCTGCCTGGCAGGTGGAGTGGGAGCGGGCACAGGTGGGCGCATGTGTGCAAAAGAGCACAGAAATCTCCCTGAGGCACCTCTGAGATTAGTTTTAAGTCAAAAAAGTTTAATAAAGTGGCATGAAAATTTTTATGACATGCCCCCTCATGTGAAACTGTCACACGAGCTGAGACATGTGCATTAATTTCAATAAAAAATTTTGGTCAAAATTTAAAACCATTCATGAAACCTCATCCTGCCCATGGATGAGGTTCCATGAAAAATGCAAAGGCCGCCTGGGCTCTCCGCCTGCCCATCAACCTTGAGGTTAGACAGGCAGCTCCATTAATTACTTTAATTGAGAGTTAAAAGGCCTTAATAGGCTTTTGACAGTTCGGCGGGCACGCAGCCGATCAGGTGTGCGCCCGTCAAACTGAGAGCCTGAATGATGCGCCGTGACATCAGGACGCACGCCCAACATCACCACGTGTCATTTTATGCCTCGGCAAATGGACCCCGCCCCCACTCACTGAGCCGAAGATTCAGCCCTATAATTCTTGCACTTCTTTGTGATTTCCTTGTAAAATTGTTCCTCCACATTCTTTCCACTGGTTGGTGGCCTATAGACAACACCAAGCAATGTAATTGCCACCTTTTTTGATCCTTAGCTCTAGCCAAATAGACTCTGACATTCACCACTTGGGGACCTCTTTCTCCAGCACTGCAATGCTCTCTTTTGTCGTAATCACCACTGCTCCTCCTTTTCTTCCTTTCCTATCTTTCCTGAGCACCTTGCATCCAGGAATATTTAACACCCAGTCCTGCCCTTCCTAGAGCCAGGCCTCTGCTTTAGCCACAAACATCATATTTCCACATGGCAATCTGTGCCTGTAAATCACCAATCACACTCCCTGCATTCATGTACATGCACATGATTTAGACTTTATTACTTTCTCCATTACTCTGACCCCACCCATTAGCTTACTGTTCCCTATTCTAATGATATCTATCTTTCTCAGCATTCTGCACATCTTGGTATTCCTCTCTGATAATTCCTCCTGGTTCCCACACCCCTGGCAAGTTAGTATAGACCCTCCTGAATAGCATTAGCACAAATCGCCCCTCAAGGAGCTCAGCTTTGAGAGCTCACTCGTTATCCTTAATGTGATAGCAAGCCTGCCCAATGGCCACTGATTTCCCAATTCAGGGAAAATCACTGCCAGGTGTCAGTTCCCTACACAGGGCAAGCATCTGACCCAGATGTTGGGGTCCTTATCCAAATGGCAAAATTTGTCCAGCATTTCAAGTCGATGACTTTTCATCAGAACAACCTTGTTTTGCAAGAGAGTGAGGGAAGAATGTCAATGATTGGGTTACTCTGTGTTTGGGTGATATGTCTGCCACAGCTGAATAGCTGGAGGAATGTGGAAGCAACTGGAAGTGGGTGTGAGGCTGGCATAAATGGGATGAGTGTGAGGGTGAGGTGAAGCATCTGAATGTCAGGTGTAAGAGCTTTGACTGCTGGGGAGCGCTAATGTATAAGCGATGGAGGTGTGATGTATTGAACAATGCAGGAGGTTGGTGGTGTGGTGGGTAGGGGATATCATTTAAATTTCATTTACTGACCTTGACCTCCCATATGAGATCATTGAACTTCTTGTGGCACTGCTCAAAGCTTTTCGGGGGCCAGTCTCTGGGCATTGACTTCCCTGGTCACCTACTCTCGTTCCCTTTGGAGAATAATCTTTGAAGGCCTCTTGCACTAAGTGTGGTAGCGGGCGGGTAAAACAACATTTTACCAGCCGGCCGTGATGGCGGGTTTTCATGCCGTATCATCTCAAACCCGCCACATTAATTATGCATTCCAGGGAAACACAGAGTTTTGATGGCGGGCAGCATCTGATTCGCCTGCCACGCCGTCACCTCACCACTTCATCACACCAGGCACACATTTAAATTTCAGCTGCGCTCAGTGCTTCCAGCCCAAGTCTGCAACAAAGAAGGGGTGGCTCCAAAAGGCAAGAAGACTGCAGCCCTCGAGCGCCTTTTGAATGCTGTGGAGGCCTCCTGTAATGTCCCCTAACCCCGCTCTGGCCGCAGGAGCAGCTACACTACCACTCCGGCTTGGTAGGCAATGGCAGCGGTGATCAGCGCCAATTTTGCACGGAAGAGGTTGGCCATCCAATGCTGTTAGAGGATGAATGATTTCATCTGTGCAGCCAGGGTATGGCAGTCATCTCATTACTCTAAACTCACACACTCAAGCCCATCATACATTCACTTGCATCTCACTCACTGCCAGCTCAAGGGAAATCACCACCCATTCTCACACACATACCCTCACGTGTCCATTTGGCCTCATCTCCTCTGGAGACTGTCTCCTCAGCCCTCACCATCTTGAGGCCACTTGCACAGATCAACATGTGCCCCCACACACACCCTGGGATACCCTCCTTTCTCAGCCCTTGACCTGCAGCCTCTTCCCTTGTCTGAGGCCACTTCTCCCCCTTCCTCAAGCAAGGCCTTTCTCTGCAGCTGTGGAACAGCCACCCCTATATGGCTGATCTGGTAGGTAGAGAGCCACCTGTGGGCTCTCCTAAAAGTGATGTGGTGCTGTCTGTGAAGCCTGGCAATGATGACTGCGAGTGCTGACTGAAGCAGGGTAGGCAAACAAACCTTGAAGTCCAAAGCAAAGTGCAGCCCATCAAGAGCACGCCTTATAGATGCTGTTGTAAAACATGTCGGCGTGTTTCCTGCCGATGTGGGCGGATGATCCAGCAGGATGGTGGGGTGAGACCAGTGTGCTGGCCTTATAATAATACACTGATGTATTACAATGAGGTTCCCAATGTCCAGTGGCGAGGAACATGGCCCACCATCGACAGGTGGTGTGGACGATCACAAACTGGTTTCACAACGTTGTGAAACTGGTTTTTGGTTTTCTCACCATATTGTCCGCTCATGTCACTGAACATGCCTGATGCTGGAGGGCACGGGAAATCCCGGCCATGGCTTCTCTCATCCCAACAACCTCCACAATTAAGGCCTCCAGCACCACAACCGTGAACATGTGAACTTCTCTCTTCTCTGCTGCTCCATTTGTGCAGCTCCTACTTGCAGCCAATGTCAATGCAGGCCGTCAGCAGCAGCTCCCTATTGAGTGCAGCTTCCCTGAAGGAGGAGCAGCAGGGTAGCTGCACCATGTTAGATCAGCGCATGCTGCTGGGCCTCCGGTTGAGAGTACAGCCAACCAGTCATGTGGGAGCTACTCAGCCTAAAGCTACAATAATTTAAATGAGGAAGCAACACAAAGTTTTTATGCTGCCTGTCTCAACAGGAACAGGCATGGGGATTGCAAATCGTAGCTCCCATGCCCAAAAACTGGTGTTAATGAATTGTTATCCTGTGGTATGGTCCCTTGAGCTTACGTTGATCTCCATTGGAACAGGTCAAGGGCAGAGAGTTCAGGGTGGAAGTACGCAGAAAATTAAGGGGCTTAAAATTGGATTGTGATTCGCGATTTGCCTGCACCAGTTATGATGGAAATGCACAGCACCCAAGTTTTATGCTGTCACTTTATTTTCATGATTGCAGCACAAGCCTGAGCATCTGCCGTGCCGCTGGCTGGTTCTTCAATCAGCAGGAGAGCAGCCAGTATTGTGCTAATGGCTCATGATGCAGCCAGTCTTTCTGTTCTTAATGGAAGTCTGTCCCTCTTACAGGGAATCTGCACTGAATGACAGTAGGTTGCTGCCAATTACTATTGTTGGGCTTCTAACAGCAAATGCAACGTTGAAGGCCTGGTGATGAAGGTTGACAGGAGGGGAAATTCCATAGTTCCACAGGAGACCAGGAGGCTCTCAAGGACCACCCTCAGAAGGAACTGGAAGCAGGTGTCCAGGGAAGTCAACAGCTGGCATCTGAACCCCAGGACCTGTCAGCAGAGCCACAAGATGTCTAATGACCTCACGCAAGTGGTCATAGTTCAGTGAATGCATCTTCACATAAAATCTCCCACCTGTGACGCCATTGATCTTTCATGCTGTTCAATGCATCACACCCCCCCATCACTCACCCATCAGCAGCTCCTGACATCCAGGACTCATACCTAACATTCAAATACTCCAACTCAACCTCACACACCTAATGCTGTTAGCAGCCGCTCACCCACCTCCCACTGCCTTTACATACTGCCAGCAAATCAGCTATGACAGGCACATCACCCAAACATGCTCAATGACATTCCTCCCTCTATCTTCCAGGACATGGTGATACATAGCAGCAGGGAGCAGGGCAGAGCCGATGGGGAGGGGCAAGACATTTGCATCCCCTGAGCCCTACGGGGATGATGACTCTCAGCATCATGGAGCCTACTGTGATGGGGCCTGTGGCATCCTATGTTGCCAAGGACATTGAGGTTAACTATGTTTCTGCCTTATGCCCCTTCTTAATTCCCAGCACACCCTCTTCTTGCTATCTGGCAAGATGAGCAAGCCGCTGATGCTGTGACCATGGACCTCTTGCTTCTCACTCCACCCCACCCTCCACTTCCTCACACTAACCTTCCACTTCTGAGTTCCTTTGTTCAGACACCCAAGAACTCCCACCTGCCCAGACCCAGAAGACCCAGACGGAGGAGAGAGAGCAACAGCCCAAAGCTAATGAAGAGACCTTGTCACTTGTTCTGACACTCGTAGCCACCAGCTCAGCTACTGACACTACAGGCTGGATTTTATGTGCCCCCACCAGGCGTGTTTTCAGTGGGGCAGTGGGCGGTGGGCAGGGTGCGCAAGTAAAATAAGGTGGGTGCCAACCCCACCACCTTACAGATCACCCCAGAAACCTGAGCTCACCCCCATAAAAAAAGAGGGGGTGGGCGGGCACCAAAATCGGCAGCCCTCCCGCCATATTTAAATAAATAATCAAGGGTCAACTGAGCTTGTTAACAAGCCACTTAACCCTGATGATACACTGCCCACACCATTACACAGTTGGTGTGGGCAGTCGGGCAGGAGTGGGCAGGCCATTTTTTGAAAAATTTACGTGCCATCCACCCTCCCGTAATATACTGCCCTACATTTACCTTAGAGGTTAGAATAGAGTTGGGATCAGTAAGTGGTGAGTCACTGGGCATGAATAGGCTGCAATCAGGTCATGGGAAGAGGACGGATTGTTTGCCAGCTTACAAGCTGGTGGTGTCACAGACCAGTCCAGTTACAGTAGATTCAGATGCGGACCTTGATGGGGCAGAAAAACAGACGAGTTGCAATGGGCATGCACAACCAGATGCTGTGTGCATTGGCTGGTCTACCAGGCAGCCTTCTGTCATTACCGAAGAGCAGGGAGGGGTTTGGCTCCAAGTTGGCAGAGGGCATGGTGCAGCGCTTGCCCTCTCCACAGGCTCTGCTTCATCTCCCTGTTGTGCTGCAGCCCCAAAGACACTGGCACTGCTGCCCTCATACCTGCTGCAGCCTTTGGGTGGCCAGGTCATCAAATCCACTGTCCTGCCCCGTGGGGATGCAGCAACACTCACTGGCAAATCCAGGAACTCACCACAACATCTCTGGTACTTCCAGGTAGTTTACAATAGCAGAAGTTCTTAAACATCCTGACCAAGTTGGGAACCAGGTCCTTTAAGTAACGCTAGTGCAGGGCCCCTCTTGCAGCTGAATGCCCCAACTTTGCTGAGCGATGTATGAATTTATTCAATGGACCTGTATAATCCAAATTAGGGCACCATGAGTCACATCAGCTCCTAGAGCTGTGTGATATCAGCATAGCACCAGTTCAGCTGCTTCTGGTGCGTGCAGGGGAGCATCCTATCACTGTCATGTTGGGTGTGAGCTTCATGACTGGTGCCCTGGAAGCTGATTTACCATTGGGGGTGCACACTGCAGCCAGTTCTGGAGCAGCCTGAATGGGTGATGAGTGTCCTACTCAAGATGATGTTCACCATCCCCCCTCAAACCCGACCCTCCCCCAAACACCCCAGTGCTTCCATAGAGGTGCCGAAGAAATTCACACAAAATAACAATCGACCGGAAGTTCAGGGCACAATTATGGACTAAACAGAGGTGCAATCAGTCAATCTGATTTTGATCTCCCTAACATAAAGGAGTCCATATCAGGGATAGCCAATAGTGTATTCAAAATTGAAAGAAGTATAAATAGGTCATTACTTCACTAGGAAGGAGTGTTTGAGGCCCTGGATGGTGGGAAGAGAGGAGATGAAAAAAGCAACAGGAAGATGCTATGGGAAGGAGAGTGGCTCTTGGAGGGATTGGAAGAGTTAACCAGGTGGCATGGAAGAAGTGGTCCCTTTGGAACGCTGAAAAGGGGAGGGAGGGGAGAGGAAGATGTGTTTGGTGGTGGCAGAGACATGGAATGGGCAGTGGCTGATCTGTTGAATACTGAAGCTGGTGGTGTGGAGGGTAAGGACAAGGGGAACCCTACTGCAGTTCTGAAAGGGAAGAGTGAGGGCAGAAGTGCCATAAATGGGATAGACACAGTCTTGGGCTCTGCCAAGTCCATTAACAGATTGAGATATGAAGCTCCTGTGTGGTAGCAAGATTGAAATATGTGAGTTGTGTACTCAGCCAACAAAATTCTACAGGAGTTCTGGATTTAGGGTGGATGTTGGGGGAGCAGGAGCTTTCTCGACTCTTCTTGGCAGCTCCAACCTGACTTCAGCTGGGAATCTCAACCTGAGTAGACCCAATCTAGCTCCCACTGAGTTTGATCCTTTTGACTGCACACAAAGGCCTTGGCAGTAGATAACTGCCCAGATCAATTTGGAGTCCAAGATTATGAAGAATTGAGAGGGGAGCAGCAAAAGTTTCCTCTTCTCAAAAACAATAACTTGGGAAATCGGCTGTCGTAAGGACATATATAAGAAATAAGGTTATAAATGTCAGGCTTTTTTATGATAACAATGAATCTCCAATGGTCTAGCAAGCAGTTCGTTAATTATAGATGATTAATCATTCCCTCATAGTTGGTCAGTAACACTGCATCTCAGGGAACTGCCTGTTTGCAGCACAGACTTGATTTCATTGTGAATAGGGTGAGGGATCCTGTCAGGGCTTGAGGTAGATTTTGCATTGTGGGAAGGGATTGAGAGATCTGGCTAGAATGTAGAGCATCTCCTCTGCTACACATCACTAGCACACTCTCAATGACATTCTTTCAGATTGCTTTCAGCTACTCATCCAGACCCCCATCAGGCTGATTCCTTAAACCTTTGAAGAACAAAGCTTGTTTAAACGCTTACCCCTCCTTGCATCATTTCCTTTTGAATATCTTCTGCCTATCAATGTCTTATTACTCTATCCATTAGGCCAATCCCAAAGGAGTCTTTAAAGACATTTTCTAAAAGGGCTGAGGGCCAGTACTGGGAAGCAGTGTGGATAGAAGCTGGTGAGAGTTGTTGGTTGGAGATAAGGTTGCAAGCTCCAGTTGGACATATTCCTGGATGTTCCAATGCATGAACTCCCACCATTCCCCACAATTCAGTCATTAGTCATCAATGCATTCATCCTCAAAGGATGTAACCTTTCCACACCAAATGGAAAGCAAACAGACTTTTCATTCTTGATTGGATGACTTTCTAAAAATTTTAAGTATTCATTCACAGAATGCTACAGGATCAGCATTTATTCTCCATCCCTAACTGCCCTTGAGATGATAGTAGTGGACGAGTCTTGAACCACTGCAGTCCATGTGGTAAAGATACTCCCTCGGTTAAGTAGGGAAATATAGGAGTTTGATCCAGCAATAGTGAAGGAATCTTGATATATTTCTAAGTCAGGATGGCGTGTGACTTGGAGGAGAACTTGCAAGTGGTGGTGCTCCCATGTGCCTGCTGCCCTTGTTCTTCGCGATGGGTGTGGGAGGTGCTGTTGAAGGAGCCTCGGCAAGTTGCTGCACTGCATCTTGTAGATTCACACTGCTGCCACTGAGTGCCTTTGATGGAGAGAGTGAATACTTAAGGTGGTGAAAGAGGTTCTTGGATGGTGCCAAGCTTGTTGAGAATTATTAGAACTGCACTCATAAAGGCATATGGAGAGTATTCCATCACACTCCTGACTTATGTCTTGTAGATGGTGGACAGGCTTTGGGGAGTCTGAAAATGAGTCAATCGGCACAGAATTCCCAGTCTCTGGCTGTTCTTGTAGCCGCAGTATTTATATGGCTAGTCCAGTTAAATGTTTGGCCAATGGTGGCCCCCAGGATATTGATAGCGGGAGAATTAATGATGGTAATACCATTGAATCTCAAGGGAAAGTGGCTAGATTCTCTCTTGTTGGAGAACACCATTGTTTGTCAGTTGTGCAGTGCAAATGTTGCTTGCCATTTATCAGCCCTAGCCTGAATGTTGTCCAGGTCCTGCTGCTTGTGGGCATGGACTGCTTCATTATCTCAGAAGTTGCAAACTGAACTGAACACTGCATTCATCAGCCAACACCTCCACTTCTGGCCCTATGATGGAGGAACAGATCACTGACGAAGCACAACTGAAGCTGGTAGGACATAGGCCACTATCCTGAGGAATTGCTGCAACAATGTCCTGAAGCTGAAATCTTTGGTGTCCAACTACAACAACCTTATTCCTTTGTGCTAGATATGGCTCCATATCTGAAAACTGGAATGTTTTTGCTCTGGTTTCACTGATCAGTTTTACTAGGGTTCCTTGATGCCACACTCAGTGAAATGCTGCCTTGATATCAAGGGCAGTCACTCTCATTTCATTTTGCCTGACAGTTAAACAGCCTTGTACCCTAAGCTCCAATCGTTGTATAACCTATTCACAGAAACTGAAAGGTAAACTTATCAAACACCTCTATTAAAAGTCCCCTTACCTTTCTCCACTCTAAGGAGAACTATTCCAACTTCTCTAGTACGTCCATATAACTGAAGTTCCTCACCCGTTTTACCATTCTAATTAAGCTCCTCTGCACTCGTTCCAAGGCCTTAAGATTGTGTGACCTAAATTGGCCAAGTACTCAGGCTGGGGCCTAACCAGTGTTTTATAAGTGTTTAGCATAACTTCCTTGCTTTTGATTGATGAAGCCATGGATCCTGTATAGCTTTCAAATGGCCTCCTCAACTTGTCCTGCCGTCTTCAAAGATTTCTGCTAATAGACCTCTCTGTTCCTGCACCCCCTTTAAAATTGTACTATTAGGTTAATGGGCCATAACTTCCAACTAGCATTGGAAAGAGATGGCCGGCAGGACTTAATACATGCTTACCTGCCCTTGAAAATTATGCTGACTCTTCCGATTGCCAGAGCTGCTTGGGGCCTGCATCGAAAGACTCCTCACAGACCCCAGTGAAGTGCAGCTCCAGTGGATTCAAGGAGGCCACACCCTTTTTTACAGCATTTGCTGCCGTAAAGCAGGTAAGTTTAAAGGGCCAGTGAAATTGGCAGGCCAGGGAGAAGTTAAGTGTCTAAGGTAAGCAGATGGGATTTGGGAGGTTGGGGGGGAATCAGAGGGCGGGCGGGTGGGGGGGGGACAGAGATCCAGGGGGTGGGGGTGGGGGGTCAGAGATCGGAGGTCAGGGGTCGGGGTCAGAGGTTGGGGGGGAGGTCAGGGTGGCTGGAGTTTGGGGGGTGGGGAGGAATCCTTATAGGGAGTGGTCGGGAATGTGGGGAGAGTCCAATGCGGGGAGGGGGGTTTGGGGTGTGGGGGGTGTCCTGGATTGGTCTGGGTGCTTACAATAGTTACCCAGAAGTTAGAAGAGGTTTTAATTCTTCTAACGTTTTCTGGGTAACAATTGGTGTAACACTGGTGTAACCATGCGAAGTTTGAAATTTAACTTGCATTTTTAGCTGGTTCCCAGCACAGCTGGGCAATTGTCCAGAGGAACTTTGCACTTCCGGGCAATTGCCATGCAAACTCTTACCTGGGAACTTCCGAGAGGGTTTCCCCATCGTATCTTTGGGATGCCCCCCAAATCTAATACTGGAGAGCTCGGAAGTTATGGCCCAATATTGCCTCTTCTCACTCTTCCCATTAAAATGAACTATTTCACTCTTCTCTGGGTTGAATTTCATCTGCCACAAGTCTGCTCATTTCAGCAGTATGCCTATGCCCTCTGAAGTTAGTTACTATCCTCCACATTGCTTATTACATTTCCGAATTTTATGTCATCTGCAAACATTGAAAATATGCCTGGGTCCTAGTCATTAATAAAGAAAGGAGCAGTGGTCCTAACACTGGCACCATTATCCACTTTACTTCCATATGAAAAATTGATGATAAATGAAAGTTATAAATGAATACATTTTCAAAAAAAACATGACTTAACTTGACAAAATACTGACTGATTAAATGTACTCTATGTTCATTGCAAAAATGTTTAATTATCATGCTAAAACAATAATCACCTTGATAGCTGAAGAAGGACTAGTTCCATTTAAAGTGCAAACATTCAGTAATTAAGAGGCTTTAAGCATTTTTTTTAGGATCTGCTCTTTCCATCAAGTACATATCCAAACCAGAAGCTATAATATTTTCAGAGATAATCCTTAATTATTTAACTAGAAATGATGCCAACAATTGCACATGCAATGCAGACAGATAATCATTTGCTTGGTGCGGCTCAGATTTGACAAGTGTCGAGTTGGGTCAGGTGAGGTTGGACTTGACAGCAGGTCTAAGGCTCCTATTGGAAGTTGGATCAGGCTGGTCGCTGGGGGGAGTCAAATCAGACTGCTTGCACCGTTTATAATGGGATTGGAGCTGGTTGCCAGTGGGAGATGGGTCAGGCCTGACAGCAGGAATTGAGTTAATGATGGTTTACAGTCACACCCACTCCTTTCCCAAAAATCTGCATTAATTTCTGTCAGTACTGTTTTGTAGCTTTGAAATCTGCCCTTCCTTTCACGCAACTAACTCACAGGCTTGAATGTGAGTTGGGAAGCCAATTTAAATTTTCCCTTGCCTGCCTTCATGAAAGACTACATTATTTTGTCTTGATTATCCTTAAAAGGAAATAGCTGCCCTTGGCAAATGATTTTCCTTTGTGTTGGCAAATTTCCCTAAAACATATTTTCAAATGGGAACAAGACTCTGAACAGCAGAAAATATTCTCCCCAGTTTCCTGGCATCTACCTTTTCATTTTAATTAATTCCAAAAAGGAGAACATGCCCCCAATTCACATGAATACATTTACAAGTAACTGCTGACATCTTCCCCAGCGTGACTTCCAGTTGTTCAGTGGAAAAGGCTAATTTTATACAGACACATCACACTTCAAGTAAAAATTAAATAACGTGAGCTAAATTCTCCTCTTTTGGGGGTGACGGAGTCTTTTTGTGGCAAAAGTACTGGAAATCTACGTAATTACTACCATAATATTGTCTGCTTTTGCTACACTGGGAAACCTGCCAACTGTAAACCTAATCACATCCAAGCTGAAATTACACTAAACAGTCGTCTTAGCAGCCTGGAAATGAGCCATTTGACCTTTGCAAGTCCAGAATTCTTTTTTCTCTTTTGGCAATAAGCTGTGGAAAATTGTGGGTGAAAGTAACAAGGCAGGAAAGTATATTTCACAGAAGAGAGGTTGATCTGGCAGATGATGAATTAAAGTGGAATAAAATGATATTCAAGATCATGAATCATGCTTCTACACCTGGTAAAAGTCATCATGATGTCAGGACAGATATAACCTAAGTTATTAATATTGTGTTAAAAAATTAAGAGGTATGAATGATGCAGAAAATGTCTCATTGCTTACGACTAAGGAGGTTACTTTCGACCAAAATTCTTGAGGTAGAACTGCAGTGGAATTGTTATCCAAACAGTTATTGATCTCTGGAGAGAAGGAAGTGGCCCTGGTCTTAAAACAGAGGGTCACTGAGAACTGGAGATTGCTTTCAGCATTGGCTCCTCCTAGGTTTTGCAGGGCAGTGCTGGTGCCAATCGAGGCAAGTTGACAACATTGGTGTTCTGCCAAGTGTAGCTACTCCCTGAATCAACTTCTTCACAGAGTGGCTAGTGAAATCTGGAACCTTCTTTCTCAAAATCAAAATAATATCATTTTATCTCAGTTTAATTCATCATCTGCCAGATCAACCTCTCTTCAAATCTGGGATTGATAGATTTTTAAAATAAAAACAGAAAATGCTGGAAAAGTTCAGCAGGTCTGGCAGCATCTGTGGAGAGAGAAACAGAGTTAACATTTCGAGTCCAATATAACTCTTCTTCTTCTTCTTCAGAAGAGTTATAATGGATTCAAAATGTTGACTCTAGGCTGAATAACATGGGGTGGGCAGACAGCTTGACCCCAGATGCAAAGTTCGGTGTAGAGCCTACATGTTCCACACCAACCCACCCCGCAGTCATAAAGTACTGTGGGGAAGCTAATTGAGAGCCAAGTGGGACTTCCACCCCTCACTGGGGAGGAAGTCCCGCCTTCTGGAGCTGCCAGCCAATCAGATTGACTGGCAGCTCCATCAGTTCTTCCAGCCCCAAGAGCCTGTTGGTGGCCACTGTTGGGACTGCAATGAATAAAAAAAGTAGGCCCATGGATCCTTGGAGCTGGGAAGTCCAGGGTCTTGGGCAGGAAGGGTTGGATAGGTCAGGGAGGAGCGCAGTTGGAGGGAGGGGATAGATTTAAGGCTGCGTGTGGATAGGAAGGAAGGGGAAGTTCATTCTTGGGGGGCGGGGGGGGGTGGTTTGTTCTTAGGGGGGCTGCCCCCTGATTGGCAAAGGGCAGCCCCTGAAGATTGAAACCATTCCGCCCCATTTTCCTTCCCACCCTTTGAAGAACCTTGTTAAAAAAATCACACTCCCCGTTCCCATGTTTTATGGCGTGGACAGGGTATTATCAGGGTCAATTAATTGACCCTTGGTTACTCATTTGAATAAGGTGAGCAGGCTGTCAATTTTGGCGCCTTCCCAGCCACCGCTTCCCGTATTATGCGGGGTGAGCTCAGGAGTGAGTGGGAAGGTGGTGGGGTCAGCACCCGCCCTATTTTACATGCCACCCTGCCCAAAACACACCCAGTGGGGGCACATAAAATACAGCCCTCAGTTTCTCTCTCCATAGATGTTGCCAGACCTGCTGAGTTTTTCCAGCATTACTGTTTTTGTTGCACATTTCCAGTATCCGCGGTATTTTGCTTTTATTATGCCGATAAATTATTGTTCAGTAAGGTTATGGGAGCAAGGCGGGTAAGTTAACTTTGGATATAATCAGCCATGATCTAATTGAATGGAGGAGCAGGCTTGAGGGGCTAAATGGATTATTCCTGCTACTGTGAATCAAACATCGTACAAATTCCTAGCTCTGATTCCTCAACCTATGACCTCACATCTAATGCTATTGATATTGATAGACAGCAGCCATGGCAAAGTGTTTGCTTACCATGTGGAAATTCTTCTCAAGACTAATTTGTTCACTTTAACCAATATTGTACTTCAAAGAGAATCATCTTTTAGGTTTTTACTTGCCTGCTCTTCAGTTAACTTAACAAGCGATGCATGTTTTGAATGAAAATGATTATCATTCTTGCTGTAGATCAAAAGCACGTAAAAGCCTCGAGGTACTTCAGGCTGCACAGTGCTCGAGAGGTTTGACCTTTTTAATTATAATTAGAAGATACAATTTGGTTTAATTACTGTTGCAAATAGTTAACGTTCTTCATTCATTTAATCAACAGAAAATGTTTGAAAGGAGCCAGAAATATGAAGGGTTTTGATCATTGTCACCTTAATCGTGATTGGAAATGTAGTAAAAACAGATAGTTTTTACATTCCGTTTGCAAAGTTTCTTTTAGGATTTATCTGCTGCATTTAAAGCATCCAATACATTGTTTTTCAGTTGGAGCTATGCTGTCAGGTGTATGGTCTACTTCATACTTTGAAAAGTTGAATCCCCATAAACAAAACTCATGAGGGTAGAATTTTTGCCAAGGATTCAACTGACAATTCGACTGCAAATTGTGACCAAAATTGCACTTGTTCAACCACCGCCCCCTCCCCGCTACCCCTACTCCCAGAAGGGCCATCTGTTACTTGTTCCATGTTGTTCTTTCACAGAGTGCTTATCCTTGTACTGCTATTAACAAATTCTGCTTTCTTATTTTTCTGCCACAACCAGCAGCTCCTTTAGCCCTTACCACTTCTATTAACGCTCCCTTTGTCTTGTGTCCATGACGTCTTTGTCAATCACTCCTTAGCCCCCACCTATCGCTGACCTTCTACTCAGCTTCACCTGTTCCAACCCCATTAAACAGTATAAATTTCATCACATTTCTACTTCTCTTTAGCTCTGAAGAAGTGTCATACGGACTCAAAATGTTAATTCTGTTTCTCTCCCCGCAGATGCTGTCAGACCTGCTGAGTTTTTTCCAGCATTTTCTGTTTTTATTTCACATTTTCAGCATCTGCAGTGCTTTGCTTTTATCTTATGGTTTAAGTTTCTGCTCAAATTCATTTGCACATTAATCACAAAGGTGAAACCTTCCATGAACCAGAGTAATCGGGCAATGCTTTAGAATGTAATCATTAATTTTTCCCTTACATTATAAAATATTCCTGGTGCAGTATTATTAATGCAGCTGAAAGTGGCTTATCGCATAAAATAGGCATTTCAATGAGAGTGTCTTGTCCACCACCCGTGAGTAAACCAATTTTAACTCACTGAAAATTACTTTAAAAAAATATACAGAACCATTTGCTGGCCTCACTGGCGTACTGCTGTCAGTTTGATGGTAAATGAAAGATTTTTTTTTAATATTTAAAAGATATTAATGCATGTTCCTTATTACAGACAGGAGAGATAGGCAAACTGAACTCCTTTACTTTTCTTGCCATCTGTCTGCAAGCAGAGATGTTTTAATTTTTTTAATAGACTGGCATCATTCTTCAAACCCTTTGTTTATGAAGTCAATTTTAAAGTGACTCACAGCAAACTCTCTTTAGCGTTAATCAGAAGTATTGTTTATTCATACATTCAAACCCGGGGGATGGCCATTGCAACTACATACACACACACACACACAAACACACACAAGAGTGCAAGATTGAGATAGGAAATAAAAGAACTTTATAACCAAGAACAATTTAGAACAAAAAAAAACAAAGATAGGAATACTAATCCACATGAATGTTAGAGTCCAGAACGTCAGAATCCAGTGAGGTTCCCTTCATTTAGGAGTTAAAGTTCAGGCGGGTTCAGCCAGCTGAAAGCAGGAATTGCTGAACTCCTTTAAAGTTGGTATGAAACAGCAAGGCAAGATTGGTATACAGAGACTTGGTCTGCTCTACAAGCGATGGCAGGAATCTTCCAGAGAACCAGACTTCGAGATAGTTTAGACTTGAAGCAGGCTTTGTTGTAACCCTAGAGTCCTGTTTTGGTGTTGACAGGCTGGATGTTAATAGCAGAATCACTGGTAGTCCACAAATGTAGCATTAGAAGTTTCTAAAGGCCAAAGGAGCTTTAGGTCATCTGGTGTTGCCCTTTGATGAGTTAGTTTCAAGTTAACAATCAGTTTCTATGTCACTGGTCAAACTCCATTGTGTCAAACTCCATTGCTCACTTTAGGAGATAGATGGTGGCTATTAGCACCTCTGCATTCATAGTGAGTTTTGATGGCTCTCTCTTTTTGTTATATGTCCAGGCTGGGGAGACAGACCACCTGCTGCTTCTTTGTTTCATTGGTTGTAATGGGTCCACACAATGATGGGTGTGTGATTCCACAGGGTTGAGCTTTGTCCTGTAATTACTGTTGGACGTTTCCAGAACCGTAGAAAACTTGCAAATCATGTGACCTGTAACAGCCATGTTTTTAGTCCAGCAAAGTCCATTTTTAGATAAGCCGAAAGCAAGGCTTGATCTCTTTCATGTCTTATGGACATGACACTCCTAAAGAAAACAGCTTAACTTTAAAAGCCTCCTTGAAAGCCCACAAACTGATGCAATTATTGGAAACATATGACAGTGATTAATTTGATCTGGAGATGTGGTCAGTTTTGTAGGTGGGGTTAGCTTTCAGAACAACTGGGCTGGCAGACACTAGCACCAATATGGTTGCATATTTGGATCCTGGGATGAATGGAAGCTACAAGGAGCACCTTCATAACTCTACAAAATAGTAGTCTAAGACATGAAGAAAGAACCCTTACGAGCATATAATTGACACCTCAGCAAGCAATCTTGAATAAACATATCATCTGGTTCAGACTTTGCAAATTCTAAGACTCATGGAGCAAAGCAAGAGATTTATTCTCAATGAACAGGTTCCTGCTTCGATCAAGATGTGTTAAGGTGGATCCAATGTCACTGGATAATCTTATTAAACACCAAGAGTATTTGTTTTATAGAAATAAACAGGAAATGCTGGAAATAAGCCGCAGTTCTGGCAACATCTGTGGAGACAGGAACAGTTAATGTTTCAGGTAGGTGTCCATGTTTGCTAGTAGACTCATTTATAAATAACTTCAGGAATCTCCTCTTTCACTGACATACTGATATACATCAACATTTCGCACCAACTTACATATGGTGAGGCACTGGTAATAGATAAATACATTTAAAAAAAACAAATTGACTCCCCCTTGTCTTTCAATATCAAGTTTAGTTAGCTGTGCATTCTTTCTTCCAGAAAGAAGTCATTTAAAAATTGTTACATTACTGGCAAGCAATAAATTCTGATACAGATGTACAATATAGAGATACATACAAACTGAAACAAGAGGACTCTGGTTTGTCGCAGCTATAAATATCATATAAATAGTAAAAGGATGCTATAAGGAGGAGTGGGGCTGATTAGGTACCAAAAAGGGGATTTTTGCATTGGACAGTAAGTGATTTAAGCAGGGGCATGGCTGAGGTATTAAAAGAATACTTCGCATCTGTCTTTACCAAGGAAGAAGATGCTGCGCAGGTCATGATGGAAGAGCAGGTCATTCAGACACTTGAAGGGTTTAAAATTGATAAGGAGGAATTATTAGATAGGCTTTCTGTACTTAAAGTTGATATGACACCTGCAGGACCAGATGAGATGCACCAAAGGATACTGAGGAAAGTGAGGGTGGAAATTGTGGAGGCACTGGCCATAATTTTTCAGTCTTCCTTAGACTCAGGGGTGGTGCCAGAGGACTGAAGAATTACACACCTTTGTTCAAAAACAATGTAAAGATTAGCCCAGCAACTACAGGCCAGTCAGTTTAACTTCGATGATGAGGAAACTCCTAGAAATAATAATTCAGGTCAAAATTATAGTCACATGGACAAATGCAGGTTAATCAAGATTAATGAGGGCAAATCTTGTTTAACTAACTTGTTGGAGCATGTATCCAGTCCTGGGTGCCACGCTTTAGGAAAGATGTGAAGGCATTAGAGAGAGTGCAGCAAAGATTCACGAGAATGGTCTCAGGGATGAGGAACTTCAGTTAATTAGATAGATTTGAGAAGTTGGGACTGTTCTCCTTGGAGAAGAGCAGGTTGAGGGGAGATTTGATAGAGGTATTCAAAATCATGAGGGGCCTGGACAGAGTAGATAGGGAGAAACTGTTCTCATTGGTGGAAGGATTGAGACGGCACAGGTTTAAGGTAATTGGCAAAAGAAGCAAAGTGACATGGGGAGAAACCTTTTCACGCAGTGAGTGGTTAGGATCTGGAATACACTGCCTGAGAGCCTGGTGGAGGTAGATTCAATTAAGGCATTTAAGAGGGAATTGGATTGTTACCTGAAAAGGAAGAATGTGCAGCACCACAGGGAGAAGGCAAGGGAGTAGCAATAGGTAAGTTGACCCTACAGAGAGTTGGCACAGACATGATGGGCCAAATGGCCTCCTTCTTCACAATTTTGTGAAGGTTTTTCTGTGAAGCTATCACCTCTTCCTTTGGATAGCTCCACCTTCATCCTACTTCATCTATTGGAACTCTTGACTTTATTGGTTCTTTTAACTCAGTAGAGCTTTCACATCATTTCCAACATTCAACCTACCTCCAAGGAGCTCCATTTGCCTTTTGCACTGAAGGCCTCCTTTCAGCTCAAAATGCTGTTAAGAAAGCCAAAATTACAGTGGAGGTCAGGGAGTCCAAGTCCCACTGAACCTTAGGCCTCTTGCGCATGCGCTGACCGGGAACTGGCTGCACTTGTGTGGTTTGGATATTTCACGTCCTCCAGGCCCAGGACAGGCGCTGCGTGCCTGCACGTAGGGAAAAAAAAGAATGGTGTAAAAACCCAAGTCAGGTGACCGGGTATGGAGCATCAGTCAAGTGTCCTGGAGAAAAGACCCAGGGAGGGGGACAGGGAGAGATTCCGAGAAGTGCCCCTGAGGCAGAAACAAGAAACAATGGGCAGGAACAGGTCCCAGTTGAGTTAAGAAAAGGATAACCAGTCTTCAATTAAAGAAAGAGCTGCGGTGAGCAGGCTTTAAGTGAAGTGGGCTCGGGAGAAGCCCTGACAGTTGAAGAGGATTCAAGAGAAACCCTGAAGATCAAAGAAGGCAGCTGAGAGCTGGTGACTCCATGTTGCAGGCTGTGGGGGCAAAGGTATCCCTTTGGAGCAATAGTGTTCCGCTGGGCATGGCTAATGATCTGAAATTGTGCTTGGAAGTTGATACTTGGATGTACTTGGAAATCCAGGGGAACAGGATCTCAGAAGACGAGATTGAAACCTTGTGAAGTGAGCCATTGTTGAAGCTGTCTGAGTTGGAGCAGCTTTGGCAGAGAATTCCAAGGCGAGATCTTCGAAGGTGAAGATTGGAAACCCTTGTGAGGAAGACGAAGTTTCAGTGAGATTGGTTGACTCACAGTGTGACAAACATCTGGGTAGGTTGTTGAGAAATCCATGGAATCTGTTTTGGTCGCATCTGTCATTTATTGTGCAGTGTGGTCAGTTCAACCACAGTTGGCTTGTTTATTCACATACATCTCATACTTACCTTGAATGTTAGAGGAAGTGGAAGGAATTGAATAGCTCTTTCAAAGAGCTGCCTCAGCCATGATAGGCTGAATGGCCTCCTTCTCAGCTTTCAAATTTAATGATTTTCTATTTAGCTCCATTGAGAATATGATACTGGACCAGTATCCACACTGCAACTTTTATACATAAGCTTGATACTGGACCACAAGACCACCTTCAGACCAGACCTGGTACAGATACTAAAGGACTGGTGAACTGGGTGAGATGGCACACAATGCATTTTTGAGCATGAGTAGGGAACTGCCAATTCCTCCCCAAGAGTTATCTTGTGACTATTCACATCTCATAAAGAGGCACAAAACGTATATTGTTTTTCATACAATTTGAAGTTTCATAAAAGCCCCTATATATCATAGGGGCCATTGTTCAATTCCTGAATACACTGATCTTTATAAAGAATTAATAGTGTTATGATCCTTGGCCAGACCCCAGATAGTGGATGAGATTTGGTTAAGGACTAATACATTTTGTTTGAAGTAGATCAAGTTTGAGATTCAAGATGCTTATTAAGTGAATAAAACCACAAGGTTCCACGGGTTTTGAACAAACAAAAATAAACTTTACTATACAGGGCCAGAAAGCTGAAACAATTTGCGATAGCAGCTGAAGATGGCTGTATCTAGGGCACTACCCTGAGGAACTCCTGCAGTGATGCCCTGGTACTGAAATGATTGACCTGCAACAACCACAACCATTTTCCTTCATTCTAGGTATGGCTCCAACCAGTGGAATGTTTCCTCCCTGCTTCCCATTGACTTCAATTTTGCTAGGGATTCTTGAGGCCACATTGGGGAAGCGGTGCTGTAGTGGTATTGTTGCTGGACTAGTAATCCAGAGACCCAGGGTAATGCTCTGGGGACCTAGGGTTGAATCCAGCCACGACAGATGGTGGAATTTGAATTCAATCAATAAAAATTCGGAATTAAAAGTCTAATGATGACTATGAAACCATTGTTAATCGCCATTAAAAAAACTCATCTGGTTCACTAATGTCCTTTAGGGAAGGTTCACTAATGTCCTTACCTGATCTGGCCTACATGTGACTCCAGATCCACAGCAATGTGGTTGACTCTTAAATGCCCTCTGGAATGGCCTAGCAAGCCACTCAGTTGTATCAAACCACTAAAACATCTAAAAGAAATGAAGCAGAATGGACCACCTGGCAGGTACTGGAAACAACAAGGGCAATCTCAGCCTTGTCGACCCTGCAAAGCCCTCCTTACTAACAAGTGGAGGCTTGCGCAAAAATTGGGAGCGTTATCTCACAGACTAGTCAAGCAACAGCCTGACATAGTCATCCTCACAGAATCATACCTTACAGATAATGTCCCAGACCCCACCATCACCATCCCTGGGTCTACAGCAGGTGATGAGGGAGCCAACAAGAGAGAAAAACCTACTTGACTTTGTCATCACCAATCCACTTGTCACAGATGCATCTGTCCAAGACAGTATTGGCAGGAGTGACCATGGCACAGTCCTTGTGGAGACAAAGTCCTGCCTTCACATTGAGGATACCCTCCATTGTGTTGTGTGGCACTGTGTTTAATGGGATAGATTTCGAACAGATCTAGCGACTCAAGACTGAGCATCCATGAGGCGCTGTGGGCCTCAGCAGCAGCAGAATTATATTCAACCACAATATGTAACCTCATGGCCCGGCATATCCTCCACTCTACTGTTACCACCAAACCAGGGGATAAATCCTGGTTCAGTGAAGAATGCAGGAGGGCATGCCAGGAGCAGCACTTGGCATACCTAAAAATGAGGAGTCAATCTGTAAAGCTACAGCTCAGGACTACTTGCATGCCAAACAGCGTAAGCAGTGTGTGATAGACAAAGCTAAGTGATCCCACAACCAACGGATCATAACTAAGCTCTGAGGTCCTGCCACATCCAGTCATGAACGGTGATGGACACTTAAACAACTCACTGGAGGAGATGGCTCCACAAATATTCCCATCCTCAATGATGGGGGAGACCAGCACATCAGTGCAAAAGATAGGGTTGAACCATTTGCAACAATCTTCAGCCAGAAGTGCCGAGTGGATGATCCATCTCGGCCTCCTCCGGAGGTCCCCAGCATCACAGATGCCAATCGTCAGCCAATTCGATTCACCCTACGTGATACCATGAAAGCACTGGATACTACAAAGGCCATGGGTACTGACAATAACCTGGCAATAGTCCTGAAGACTTGTGCTCCAGGACTTGTCACGCCTCTAGCCAAGCTGTTCCAGTATAGCTACAACACTGGCATCTACCAGGCAATGTGGAAAATTGCCCAGGTATGTCCTGTACACAAAAAACAAGACAAATACAACCTGGAAAATTACCACCCCATCAGTCTACTCTCGATCATGAGTAAAGTGATGGAAGGGGGTCATCAACAATGCTATCAAGTGGAACTTGCTTAGCAATAACCCGCTCAGTTTGGGTTCCACCAGCGCTGCCCAGCTCCTGAACTCATTACAGCCTTGGTTCAAACATGGACAAAAGAGCTGAACTCCAGAGGTGGGATAATTGTGATTGCTTTTGACATCAAGACAGCATTTGACAGAGTGTGGGATCAAGGAATCCTAGCAAACTGGAGTCAATGGGTATCAAGGGGAAAACTCTCTGCGGTTTGGGGTCATACTTAGCACAAAGGAAGATGGTTGTGGTTGTTGAAGGTCAATCATCTTACTCCCAGGACATAACTGCAGGAGTTCCTCAGGGTAGTGTCCTAGGCCCAACCATCTTCAGCTGCTTCATCAATCACCTTCCTTCTATCATAAGGTCAGAAGTGGGGAAGTTCGCTGATGATTGCATAATGTTCAGCACTATTTGTGACTCCTCAGATACTGAAGCAGCCCATGTCCAAATGCAGCAAGACCTGGTCAATATCCAGGCTTGGGCTGACAAGTGGCAACTACAATTCACATGACACAAGTGCCAGGCAATAACCATCTCTAACAAGAGAAAATCTAACCATCACCCTTGACATTCAATGGCATTAACATCACTGAATCCCCCACTAGCAACGTCCTGTGGGTACCATTGACCAGAAACTGAACAGGACTAGCCATATGAATACTATGGCTATAAGAGCAGGTCAAAGGCTAGGAATCCTGCAGAGAGTAACTCACCTCCTGACTCCCCAAAACTTGTCCACCATCTACAAGGCACAAGTCAGGAGTTTGATGGAATACTCTCTACTTGCTTGGATGAGTGCAGCTCCAACACTCAAGAAACTTGACACCATCCAGGACAAAGCAGCTCGCATGATTGGTACCTCATTCACAAACATTCACTCCCTTCACCACCAACACACAGTGGCAGCAGTGTGTACCATCTACAAGATACACTGCAGGAACTCACCAAGGCTCATTAGGCAGTGCCTTCAAAACCAATGACTGCTACCATCTAGAAGGATGAAGGGCAGCAGATACATGGGAACATCGTCACCTGCAAGAACTCACTCCCTAACAGTACTATGGGTGTATCTACACCACATGTTCTGCAGCGGCTCAAGAAGGCAGCTCATCACCACTTTCTCAAGGGCAATTAGGGATGGGCTGTAAACGTTGGCCTAGCCAGTGAGGCCCACATCCTGTGAATGAACAAAAATAAATTGTACAAATTCTGCCTTAATGTCAAAGGCAGCCACTCTCACCTCACCTCTTGAATTCAGCTTTATTGTCCATGTTTTCACCATTACTTGAATGAGATCAGAAGCTGAGTGGCCCTGGCAAAACCCAAACTGAGCAGGTTATTGTTGTGTAAGTGCCACTTGATAACACTGTTGAAGACACCTTCCATCACTGTTAATGATCGAGAGTAAACTGATAAGGTGGTAATGGACAGGATTGCATCTGTGGATAGGACATACCTGGGCAATTTCCCTCATTGTTGGAAATGTATTGCAGGAAAAAGCACATCGAACTTATGAAGGTTCCAGTTCAGTGACTTTTTGTTCCCCTGCTACCAGACGTTTTAAGTAACACAAATGTTAATTTAAAGATACAAAGAGATAATGTAAACATGTTGAGAGCTCACTACCACTCCCCACGCCCTCCCATCACCGACCCCCACCCCACCCCACACCGACCTGAACAGTTCCCAGCCAGCCTCCTTGCATGTCGATTCTTTGCAGCCTTGGGCAGAGCCCTGTACCAATGCTATCTTGCCTTCATCTCTATGACCTTGAAACATTAACTGAAATGGATATCCAAGACAGCTGGCCATTTTGCTCCCAGCAGTCTCTCTAAAGCCACTGCTCAGATGTTCCTTGTTGGAACGTTTAGGTCTTGAAGTCAGCAGTTGGGCCACTACTTGGCTTTGCTCTCCTTTGCTTGACAGCCTGTTGCAAATATCAAGTTGATTGTTCATGTGTTTCAGAATATACCTTTTAATTTTAGAATATACCTTGCAGTTTTAAGAATTAAAGCTTTAACTGTGGAAAATGGGAAATGCAGCGTAAGCAAGCTGGGAGATTATGACATCTAAAAGCTCAGAACAGAAGAGATAGCGCTATAAAACAACAGGTGGAAAAACTTAAACAATGCATGATCTAACTGAAAACAGAAATTGAAGGTGGAATCAGAAAAATCGAACGCAGAAAGGAAAGTGCCCCTCTCCCCACACCCCCGACAACTTTTCTAAGGAAACAAAAATTGAACCTGAGATTTGAAAACCAAAACTTCTGGGCAGACTGAAACTGTTTGAAGCTATATAAAGGGACACAAAGCCATTCAAGTAGTAATTACAGCTTGGAACTAGTGTGCGTAGCTTGCATCCCACTGAGAGGAGATAGCCAAAGTTAGGCCTGCAGTGTAAACAGATGGAAAAAAAAACTAACTTCAGCATTCACTGTGGAATGCGGGTGAGGCTTAATCTCAGTTTGAATTTTGTTTTGGAACAGAAGCTTTAAGATTGCCTAGTTAGAAACTAGTGGAAGAACCTACAGTGGTCCCCACAGAGACTTGTGGCTAAAAAAGCAACCAGCAGATTAGCTTGGAAGTATTGAAAAAGTAATGAGAATGAGGGACTATGGCTGCCACAGTCAAGAGGTGGTGAATGAAAGTTTTACATCTGAGAATAGCTGGAGCTGAGGAGAATTAAAGCCTCCTGGGACTGTGGCATACTTATGGTTGTTCCCTATCGAAGCAAATAACTTTAAGATATCATAACATATAGGAGAATTCTTGAAGGAAGTAAGAAGTAAACCTGAGTCCATAACATATGCAGTTATAAGCCATATTGTTAAGTTAACAGTGCTAGTTTTGCATACAGTAAAATTTGTGTTTTTGTTTAAAAATGGAAAATATTGTGGTATAGTTCTATTTGTTAAAGTGAGGTGTTCAGATTTCTCTTTAAATGTTAACTGTCCCTAACCAGAGTTTAACAAACCTCTCCAGAATATATTTAGGTATCTAAGAGCTGACCCGCTGTCCACTTTGTGCCCACAGCACTGGCTCTGCCCGCTGTGAGCTTGTAAAAGCCACTTTCCAATCCAAAAGCCAGAGTGGCTGCACCTGACCCAGTCGACAGCCAGCATGGCAACCGCAGGGTCCCTTATCCAGGCCCATGCAGAGAACGGCCTACAGAGAATGCCACACCGAAGCCAGATTCAGTGAGACAGTGTGACTTCCCGCTACAGGTAGATGTCAGTGTTGTAGTTGTACTGGAACAGCTTGGCTAGGAATGCTAGCTAGTTCTGGAGTACATGTCCACAGCACTATTGCCGGATTATTGTCAGGGCCCATAGCCTTTGCAGTATCCAGTGCCTTCAGCCATTTCTTGATATCTCGTGGAGTGAACGAATTGGCTGAAGACTGGCATCTGTGATGCTGGAGCCCTCCAGAGGATGCCGAGATGGATCATCCACTCGGCACTTCTGGCTGAAGATGGTTGCAAATGCTTCAGCCTTGTCTTTTGCGCTGTTGTGCTAGTCTCCTCCATCATTAAGGATGGGGATATTTGTGGAGCCTCCTCCTCCAGTGAGTAGTTTAATTGTCCACCACCATTCACGACTGGATGTGGCAGGACCTCAGAGCTTTGATCTGATCCATTGGTAGTGGGATCACTTAGCTTTGTCTATCAGATGCTGTTTCTGCTGTTTGGCATGCAAGTAGTCCTGTGTTATAGCTTCACCAGTTTGACACCTCATTTTTAGGTATTGCTGGTGCTGTTCTTGGCATGCCCTCCTGCACTCTTCAACCTGAATTGATCCCCTAGCTTGGTGGTAATGGTAGAGTGTGGGAATATGCCAGGCCATGAAGTTACAGATTGTGGTTGATTACAATTCTGCTGCTGTGGATGGCCCACAGCGCCTCATGGATGCCTAGTTTTGAGTTTGTAGACCTTTTCTGAATCTATCCCATTTAACACGGTGATAATATCACACAACATGATGGACAGTATCCTCAGTGTGAAGATGGGACCTCGTTACTTCGACTGATAGTAGCATGGACAGATGCATCAGTGACAGGTAGATTGGCAAGGACAAGGTCTAATAGTTTTTTCCCTCTTGCTTGTTCCTTCGCCACCTGGGCCCAGTCTGGAAGATATGTTCTTCAGGACTTGGTCTGGTCACTCAGTTATTGTACTATTGAGCCACTCTTAATGATAGACATTGAAGGCCCCCACCCAGAGTATATTCTCTGCCCTTATCACCAATCTTATCTTCCAATTGGGTTCAACCTGATGGAATAGTGGTTCATCAGTTGAGGGAGGGTGATAGATGGTAATTAGCAGGAGGTTTCCTTTCCTATATTTGACATAATACCCCATACTTCATGGGGTCCGGAGTCAATGTTGAAGACTCCCGGGGCAGCCTCCTCCTGTACATCGCTCTGCTGCCACCTCTGGTGGGTCTGTCCTGTAAGTGGGATGGGATTGTGTCTGGGATATTGGCTGTAAGGTATAATTTGGTGACTATGATTATGCCAGATGGTTGCTTGACTGGTCTGTGGGACATCTCTTTCAATTTTGGCACAAGCCCCCAGATGGTCAACAGGGCTTTGCTATTTCCAGTGTCCAGTTCAATGCTGGGCAGGCTGTCTGGTTTGTATTCCTTCTCAACTTTCCTGATGCATTTTGGTACAACCAAGCAGCTTGTTGGGCTATTTCAGTGGGCAGATAAAAGTCAACCACATTGCTGTGGGTCTGGAGTCTGGATTTCCCTTTCACAAAATCATGTTGACTCTGCCTGATTTCCTTGAATTTTTCTAAGTGCCTGCCATAACATCTTTAATAATAGCTTCTAACATTTCCATATGACAGGTGTTAAGCTAACTGGCCTGTAGTTTCCTGCTTTCTGTTTCTCTCCCTTTTTGAATAAAAGAGTTACATTTGTTATTTTTCAATCTAATGGCACCTTCTCCGAATCTAGTAAATTTTGTGAAATTGCAACCAACGCGTAAACTATCTCACTGGCCACTTCTTTTAACACCCTAGGATGAAGTCCATCAGGACCCAGGGATTTGTCAGCTTCAACAATTTGCTAAGTACCACTTCCCTGGTGATTGTAATTTTCCTGAGTTCTTCCCTCCCTTCAAATTCCTGATTTACAGATATTTCTGAGATGTTACTTGTATCCACTATAGTGAAGACCAATGCAATATATCTGTTCAATTCATCTGTCAATTTTCCATTATTAACTCCCCAGACTCACTTTCTATAGGACCATGTTCACTTTGTTAACTCTTTTCTTATTGAAGTATCTATAGAAACTCTTACTATCCCTCTTTATATTTCCAGCTAGCTTTCTCTCATACTCTAATTAATTGCTGTTCTTTACATTTTGCCCAGTCTTCTGAGCAGCCACCCATCTTTGCACAATGATATGCTTTTTCTTTAAGTTTGATACTGTCTTTAACTTTTTTGTTTAACTGCAGATAGTGGGTCTACTAGCTTTCAATTCTAGATTCATTAATTCATTGAATTTAAATCCCACCAGCCCCCATGGTGGGATTTGAACCTGTGTCCCTAGAACATTAGCCTGGGTCTCAGGATTACTAGTCCAGTGACATGCCATTATGTCACTGTCTCCCCTATGTTTGCTGGCCTCGTCCTTCTAGGCAGTTTGGAAGATGCAGTTGAAGGAGGCTTGGCAAGTTGCTGCAGTGCATCATGTAATGGTACACACTGCTACCACTGTGCACCGGTGGTGGAGAGAGTGAGTCATTCAGGTGATGGATGGGGTGCTGATCAGCAGGTTGCTTTGTCCAGGATGGTGTTGAGCCTCTTGAGAGTTATTGGAGCTGATGTGCAGGTAGGTTTAAAATTGACCCCATTTTCTGTGGAAGGTTAAACATCAGTGAGCAAAGTCTCTCACGCAGGAAAGCTGGCACTGAGAGAAATAACTGGTAAAAACCTTAAATTATAACACTGGGGAAATATTCAGAGCACCTCCTAGATAAAATTCAAGGAGAAAAACTTGTTGTTTGATTGACAACCCCTCTGTCAAGATCTAGTCTTTAGTGTGTCTCAGTTACAAACTCCCTAGTGGGAGTATGATCAATATTCCTACATGCTTTTCTCTTTTATTCTTCCCAAGCTTGAAGTGCACTGTCCTACGGAGTATTGTTCTTCTCTACATTGCAATGTGTTTGAAATCACGACTCTGACCGTGAGTTTTAATTCCAATACCAGATCAGGAACGCAATGGTGGCTGTGTTCAAAGTTGGAGGGCAAACCCTACTGATTATTGGGCAAGATATGAGCCCTTGTGTTTGGGGTAATATATTAGCATGGATAGAGGGTTGGTTAACCAACAGAAAATAGAGAGTTGGGATAAATGAGTCATTTCAGGTTGGCTAACTGTAACTAGTGGGTGACAAAGGGATCAACTATGTATGATCTATATTAATGCCTTGGATGAAGGAAACGAGTACATTGTAGTCAAATTGTTGATGATATAAAGATAGATGGGAAAGCAAGTTGTGAGGAAAAAGGCTAAAATTTACCAGCTCCCGGGTAGTGGGAAAGGAGTCTCCCTGATTCTGCACATTGGAATTTTTGGCATCTTGTTTCTCAACATACTTCTCCCAAGGCCTAAAACTGCAAAACTGCTTACCTTCTGTCTTTCCTTTTACAGTCACAAGGCTATAAACACCAAGCATGGCATCATTAATCATTTACTTTGCCTTCTCTTTTTGTCCCACATTTTGGACTTTGGTCCTTCACTTGCAGTTCTCACTTGAAAAATGTATGAGTACTTCTGAATAGGTTATTATTGCTTTGCTCATGTGGAGCATCTGTAGGTTGAGCAATCGCAGTGCAATGTGCTTCAGTGAGCACTTATACATAAACTACTCTCGTATTATTAAGATTGACATCATCTTGGGCTTATCGCCGCCAGGAGTTGACATTGAAATTCATAATTGAAAGTTTTCCACCCACTAATTACGAGCTCAATTGACTCTTAATCACTTTGGTGGTAAGCATTAACACTGGTGATTAGCAGAATGGAGAAAAGTGTAACCTGGCAGGAAATATACCAAGTTTCAAATTTTACTACCAAAAAGGGTCAACATTGGAATTAAAACCATCTAAGTGTATTAAGGTCATAACAGAGATATTTAAATTGTTGGATGTTGCGTTTAGCTAGTTATATAACAGTGAGCAAATGACAATGAGAATGCATTGGGTGGAATTGTCCCAGATTTGCACTAAGTGCAGTAATGGGTGGGTAAAACAACGGCATCACCAATCCAGCATGGCAGGCAGTGGCAGAGATGGTCAGTGCCAAGGCTGTACAGAAGAGGTTGGTCAGCCAATGCAGATAGAGGATGAACAATCTCATCAATGCAACCAGGGTAAGGCAACCATCTCATCACTCTAAACCCACACACTCAAGGCCATTACACATTCACTGGCATCTCACTCACTGCCAGCTCAAGGGACATCACCACCCATTCTCGCACATATATCCTTAAATATCCATCTGCCCTCACCATCTTGAGGCTACTTGCACAGATCAAAGTGTGTCCCCACAAACACCCTGGGATACCCTCCTTCCCCAGTGCAGCTCTTGTCCTGCAGCCTCTTCCCTTGCCTGAGACCACTTCTCCCCCTTCCCCAAGCATGACCTTGACCTGCAGCCATGGAAAAGCCACCCACATATGGCTGACCTGGTAGTTAAAGGCCTACCTGTGAGCTGCCCTAAAAGTGATGTTGTGCTGTCTGTGAAGCCTGACGCTGATGACTGCGAGTGATGACCGATGCAAGGAAGGCAAACAAACCTTGAAGTCCCATTGATGTGGGGGATGATCCAACGGGGGTGGGGGGATGAGAGCAGCGGGCTGGCCTTCTAATGATATGCTGATACATTACAATGAGGTTCCCAATGTCTGGTGGCGGGGGATGCAACCTGCCATTGGTGGGCTGCGCTGACGATCGCAAACTGGTTTCACACCATAGTGAAACTGATCGTGCCATATTGTCTGCTCACACCACCGAACATGCCCAATGCCGGCAGGCACGGAAAATTCCGGCCATTGTTTCAGTTACTGATATAAAGGTCACAATGCTCCTTTAAGCATGAAGATGCTGGCTATACTAAATTTCCGTAGCATGCAGTATTTGATGCCAGATCATGGGCATCGACGTATACATACCTGTAGTAACCTGATATGTAATATACCTTTAAGTATTGTAAGTATAAGTACAATAAGTGTTGTAATATAAGGCCACATGATCTTAATATCCAATAGCAGAGTAGCTTGGGCTACCTCTATCTGAGAGAGTGCTGAGTTAGTCACTGATAAATGAAGACAGAGTTTTGAGTTGTGAGCACACCAGTGTATCTGCAGAGTTTAGTTTGTATATAAACAGCATGTGTTTATTCTAACAACGATCTCCTGATGTTCTATGTCTCTGTACCAACTCAGTTACCCCGAAACGAGTGTGCAATCCAGATCCTTTAGCCCCAACAAACCAAGGGCACTGGATCCAACAAACTGATGACAAGAGTAAAAGTATGAAAAATCATGGAAAAAATGAGGTAATAAGTGAGAAAAAAAACAAAGGTAATCAGAAGAACCGAAGTCGGGCCATACCTCGCACGGCAGTTGTAAGTAAAAGAAAATTTCCTTCTGAGCATCAAAGTAATCATCTCAGAGTGAGCCGCAGTTTGGAAGAGTGGAGCGTTTCAATTCAACCTCGGACGACTGTTCTCACTATGTGGAACGCCTCGTGTTCTTCTTCCAGGTGAATGACATTGTTGGGGCGGAGAAGAGGCGCAGGATCCTTCTGTCCATGTGTGGGAGTAAGACATATGGATTATTTTGAAATCTGTACTGCAGACTTGAAAAGTTTTGATGATTTAGTGAACCTCGTAAAGAATCATTACCAGCCCAAACCATCGGTGATGATGCAACAGTTTAAATCAAACTCAAGAAATAGAGCCATGGGGGAGACAGTTGCTGGTTATGTGGCAAGTCTGAAGCAATTAACTGAATATTGTGAGTTTGGTACATCTATCAATGATATGCTTAGAGACCGTTTGGTGGGTGGTATAATCGAAAATGCGATTCAGAAGAGATTATTGCTGAAACAAATCTAGATTTTCAGAAGGTGTTGGAAATCGCTTTTGCAATGGAAGGTGCAGTGCAAGACTCAGAAGCCATTTGAGGAGCGCAAAATGGCGCCATCCTCCACATTGGGCAGGGAGCCTCAACCAAAAAGAGTGTAAAAATGCAGAGTTAGCAGACAAACTAAGAAGGAAAACTTAGCGGCAAAAACATGGCATCATAGTAACAGAGATGGAAGCAGACAGCCCTGTTATGAAACACAGTTTAAAAAGATTGAATGTTTCTTCTGCCATTGATATGGACACCTCTTGAGACATTGTAAAGATAGAATCAGGCAGACTTTCAGACAAAGGCAAAAACTCAATGAGATAAACAGTGTTGAAAAGCCTGAAGTAATAGATCCTGATATGTATTCACTATATAGTTTAGAGGTAGAAAGAACGGGGCTTATCAATGTATCCATGAGAGTGAATGAGAAGCCTATCAGAATGGAGGTGGATACTGATGCAGCCACTACGGTGATTGTTGAGCATACTTTTAAATACCTGAATCATGAAGAATGTTAGCAGAATTTAGAAGAAACTGATGAAAAATTAAAAACTTACAAAGGAAAAGACACACAAGCCAAGGGTGTATATAAAGTCGCAGTACACTATGGAGCTCAAACAGTGAGATTACCCTTGATGGTAGCAGCAGGCGAGGTACCTAGTCTCCTCAGATGAAACTGGCTGAAAGAAATTAAATTGGAATGGAATGAAATCTTCCAAGTAAGAGCTAATGGGCTTTCAGAGCTACTACAAATATATGCCTCAGTTTTCAAGAAAGAACTTGGAAAAATTGAAGGGCTACAAGCAAAGATTTGTATAGACCCAGAGGCAACATGAAGATTCATGAAGGCAAGACCAGTACCTTATGCAATGCAGGATAAGGTGGACGCTGAACTGGACAGATTAGAAAACCTAGTGAGAAGTTGTATGCAGTGTCAACAAGTACAAAAATTACCTGCAACAGCCCCGTTACACCCCTGGGAATGGCCAGGAAGACCATGGGTACGAGTACACATCGACTATGTGGGACATTTTATGGGGACAATGTTTCTCCTTATCATAGATGCTCTTTCAAAATGGATGGATGTATACAAAGTAAGGTCACCCACATCTTCGGTGACAATAGAAAAGCTACGACAAAGCTTCGCTATAAGTGGATTACCTGAAGTGCTAGTATCAGATAATGGAACAGTATTCACAAGTGCTGAATTTAACCAATTTATAAGCCTCAATGGTACTGTTCATGTGAAAACATCACCATAACACCCTTCTTCAAATGGACTTGTTGAGAGAGCAGTTCAGGCATTCAAATCTGGTAGGAAGAAATTGTCTGGAGCTCTGTTAGTGACTAAATTAGCACGATTTCTTTTCCATTATCAAAACGCCCCTCATTCGATAACGTGTGTCACACCTGTTGAATTGTTGATGAAGCGCCATCTCCGATCGAGACAGCCTAATTATGCCAAACTTGGGTGGGGGGGAGGGAGAAAGGTAGAAAGAAGGCAGGAAACTCAGAAAATGGGACATGATTGTTATAGTCGCGATAGAACATTTAATGTAGGAGAGGAGGTATTTGTGAAAATTTTTAGAGAAGGACCAGCATGGTGTTCGGTGTAATAAGTACTGTAATGGGACCTTATTCCTACCATGTGAAAGTTGAAGATTGAATAAAAAGAAGACATGTGGATCACATACGAAGTGAAGAAACCAAATATCCAGGAGCGATTCTCCCAGTGTTCGAGACTGAATCAACATTTCCTGTTGAAATAACTCAACCAAGTACAAATGTATTTTTCAGTAAAGGGCGAGGGATGTAGTAACCTGATATGTAATATACTTTTAAGCCAAGTATTGTAATATAAGATCACATGATCTTAGTATCCAATAGTAGAGCAGCGCGGGCTACCTCTACGTTAGAGAGTCTTGAGTTAGTCACTGATGAACGAAGACAGAGTTTTATGTTGTGAACACACAAGTGCAGCTGCAGAGTTTAGTTTGTAAATAAACAGCATGTGTTTATTCTAACAACAATTTCCTAATGTTCTATCTCAGTACCAACTCAGTCACCCCGAAACAATTGTGCAACCTGGATATTTTAGCCCCAGCAAACCAAGGGCACTGGATCCAACAATACCTTTGTACATAGATTTGTCACATTTCATGGATCATTGCAGAGAATATTTCTAAATCTGTGGAGAGCATAAGCTATCTAATCTTAGGTTGGATTTGTTGACTCTTTTGCTGCAGTCCTCCGTAGTCATATTGGAAATATTAATCTGTCCATTAATACCATCAGGTTCTAGATAAAGTTCTCTGATCTTATTTCTCTGGGGACACCCTAACTTTATCCAGTGAAAACGGTTGGAAGATTTCAACCCTGTAATCAAATACATTACTGCCAACATATAGAATGGGACGTAACGGTAAGTTCACCTACTGCATAGGTCAGACAGGAAACCACACTGAAAAGCAGCATGAGTTGATAAATCTGTATTAAAATGTTTTATTTCCATCTCCAAGCCATGCTCTCTTCAGGCACTACACACAGCTGGGGGAGCATGGAATCAGCAAATGTACTCAATGAAGTAAGTTAGGCAGGTACGGGATGAGTATCAACTGGGACCACTGCACTTTTGAGACACAGCGGGATCAATTTTAACCTAACATACGTGTCAGAAACTGATGCGATCTGGTGCAATATTAGTTTTATGTCCCTCACAATCTTATATCCCTCACTCTCCATTGAGTTAGTGTAGGATCACGTTGAAAGAGAGCAGTCCCAATATTTACTGGGCTGGGATTTAGGACTTGGGGGCAAAGTTATGGTCGGGAAATCATGATGTCCAAGTTTCCTCAAATGCCATAGGGTTTTAACTCCTTGATGGACATGCCGTTTTTAACAGATTCCCAACTGGAAGCTGGCTGATTGACATATAGGCTCGGCTGTGTGTTAGGTGAGGAACATTGCAGAAAAAGCTGCAGTCAGGAGCTGGTAGGTTTAATGGTTGTTCTGGATAGAGATTGCGGGGGTGGAGTGTGTTAAGTATGGCATAATAGGGAGGGTTGGGGATGATTGTGAGGTAGGCAGGAGATCAAAGACAGATTGGCGTGGGATGTCAGAGATCAGAAGTGGGGGGTGCGGAGAGAGAGATCAAGAGGGTTGGAGTTTGGGGTCAGAGATGGATTGTTGGGGGGAAGCCGGAGATCATGGAGAGATTGGATGTCGGAGATGGGGACACAGTGAACTGGGAATCTATGCTTCATCAATGGACCTAGCTCCTGAGAGTTGATTGGCCATCTGCCCCTCATCTTGCCTCCATTGAAATTGGAAGTGGTCAGGTTTGAGGTGGGATGGGTTCTTGTTTCAGATTTCTAATAATTTGATTTCCCGCCTGACAGAAACACACTAGTTTTTGGGGGTAAACTGACGCACAGGATTCCTTGACAGTGCAGCACACCTTCAGTACTTTTACCCTTTGCATTGTTGTTTTCCTCCTGCATTGGCTGCAAAATATTACTTCCTTTTTTAAACAGTTTATGGAAATAACATGAAAACTGTTTTTAAAAATCGACCATGTTGCACATGGAAAAATTTGTTTCAGTGTGTTACAAAGCTATCTGCACACCTCAATACAGTGCTTATATCAAGGCAGACAGATCTTGAAGATTCCTTTGTATTCAGTCCAAATGTGATTTGCATTAAGTTCGATGCACTACACAGTGCAATAATCTGTTACACTGCAAAAATAAGTGCTCGAGATGAAGTCTTAATGTCATAATTACTGCAGCACGCCAATGAATTTCATTCCCCAGAAGAAACTATATTAACTATATTACTCAATGGTGTGAATTTGAGCATGCTATTTAGGACTTGGATAAAGGTTCTGTTCAAAAGGTGAATGTTCTATTTCAAACACAGCATGTTAAATGCATGAGATCAGGATGTATATAAACAGATAAGTAACTGGCTACAAAATGAATAGACTTCAAGCCTCTGCAGGAATTAATATTACATCGACCTGCCAATTCTACTTTCGTCAGTTGATAGTTTCACGGACAGAATGGATGTGCTCTCTTACCGCCCATAATCAGTATGTTTTGTATGGAAAGAGGTGTGCATTTTCTTATCCTTGGCGTGTGCATTCCAATTAAATAAACCAGCAGCAAGCTTCCATGAGTTTAAATAAAGAACATTATTTACTCACACATTCTTAGAGTTAATATGGCATCACACACTCAGTCTCAAGCATGGACACATACAAAGATTAGATGCAGATAAAGATAGTGCACTTTTACAGATTAGCTAATTCAGTCTTGGATTTATGATTTCTGGTCTCCCATGTGGAGGCCTATGGTGTCTTGAATTGATTCAAAGTTAGGGTCTTGTAAGGGGAAGGGTTCATAGTAGGTTGCAAGGTTTCTTGTAGGTGAATATCGAGGAAGTTGGTCCTCAGGTGAATTTTGAAACTGGAACAGACTAAGTCCTTTGGCAGCTTGATAACTTGCAGTTCTTAAACTGGCTGATGACTGACAGTTCTGAAAGGCAAAGATGGTACACACTTTCTCTGCAGCTGTTACCTTGTCAGTGTTCTTCTGCAGTTTGCCCAGGTCTCTTCTGGGTTTTGGGATAATAGAAAATTAAGAGAAGGCTACAACTTTATCCTTCCAAAATTGCATTTTGTCACACCAACATATTCTTTAGATGCATGAATAAATATAGGGCGCTCTAGCAATGACAGTGGATTCCCATTGTCCTTTATGTTCATCAGTGATAAAGGGTGGAGGAACCATGAAGGTCCACCTTGTGCCTAAAAGAATAAGTGAAATGCAAAGTCAGCAGCGTCGCCCAGCGCAATACTCTGTTCATTCATGAGGATTGGTGGGTTGGCTGGTAAATTGGTCTTAATCTATGTGAGGCCAGGATCTGATCACACAGTTCCAAAAAATACCTTGTATACCACATGTGTATAATGTAGCTGTCACTTAGATTGCTAAGAAATATCTTTGGAGACAAGGAAAATGCCGACTATACCCATAGACTTAAGAAGTATGTTTTTTTTTCTCAATGTGGTGACAGTAAAACCTCCCAAGTTTATCCTTGGTAAGATCAAATTTCCTCTTCTGCAGTAATCCTCTAATGATTCAATTGGTGTCCGTACCAAATGGAGAAATGTGAAGACATACACAACATACACAGTTACATCTGGATAATTAACATCTCTGACTATTATGATTAATTTTAATATATACCTTTTGTAGATATTTATAAATTCCTTGCTCAATTTCCTTTCTACTGTTCAGTGCTCTATAATATACTCCCTATAGTATAAATAAACCCCTGCTATTCCTCAGAGTAATCTAAATGAATTATTCCTGAGTTGCTTCTCTATTTAAATCTTTGTGCCATAGTGTTGTGATACTAGCTCTAATTAATGCACTTCCTTCTTTTCCACCTTTATCCTATATTTCATGAAAGTTTAATTCCCTAGAATATTTAATGCCCAATCTTGACTCAGTTGTTTCCTTAACCAGCATTATATCTTGATTTTCCATTTTAATCAATTACTCCAGTTCCTCAGGTTTCTTTCCATACCCCCTACATTAATAAACATATATTTTAATTCAGATTTCTTTTTTTATTTTCCCATATCCTGATTTTCTTTTTGCTTTCTTACTCCATGCCCTGTTTAATGTCCTGCTACCTTTCTGTCACCTTATTACCAGTACATCTAAGGGTAGAATTACCTCAGGGCATCAATAGTATCTTACCCTGTCTTTGGAAATGATTATTCTCAACAGCGTTTCTGCAGATTTCCCACTGAAGTTATACCAAGAAATTGGGCGAATGCATGGAAATTGTTGGTGCTAAAGTTTAATTGACTTTCCAAGCATCCTTCTCTGTTTAAAACTTCTTCCACATATCTTGTCAGAATACAGGTACTAGCTCGTGTAAAGGTCATTCCATTAGTAGAACACAACTGATGAAAGGTGAAAATCCCGATTGTGCTAAGAGCTACACTAACAATCAATTTAAGATTATCAGTCAGGCTCACTTATGCATGCTGGAAGCTACATATATTCACACACAGGGTCCTGTCCTATGCAAACAGAAAGAACATGTCCAGGCATTGCACCTTTTCAACTAAACAAATGCTTGGGGAGCAACCTTTCTTTGGTTCATTCCCTATGGCAATGCCTTGGCCAATCAGAGTCGACTTGCCTGTTTTGAATTTAAGCAAGTTTGGCAGTTAACTGTTCCCTGGTGCATTCCCTATGGCAGTGCCTCTGCCAGCTGATTAGCACACTCCTCTCCTGCAGTATAAATTGTTGTTTCCTTTGAGATTTGGTATTCTTGTAATTCTATCCTGATGAGTGCAAGGCAAATGCTTCAAAAGCATGTCTCTTTTCTTCAGCAACACTAAAGGTCAGTTTCTGATGAAAGGTTATTGGCCTGAAACATTAACTGTGTTTTTATCTCTGCAGATGTTGCCTGACCTTCTAAGTGTTTCCAGCATTTTCTATTTTTATTTCAAATTTCTAGCATTTGCATATTTCACTTCCTTTTTAATAGAACACAATCCTGCCTGAAAGCTTATCCCAGTGCCTTGGGAAGTTGAATCCTTCTGACTGCACTCCCCTTCTGCCACCACACACACCAAAAACATGGATCTTTGGATCTCATACATCAGGTCATGTTGGTTCATAATAGTGCTCATAGTAGTACACTTGATTCATAGTAGTTAACTGTCTAATACTACATGAATACTTTGCTGCTCCTTACTTTACATTTGGTTTACTTTATGCATTTATATTTCTCTTACAACAAATAGATGATTCAATCTTTCTTAAACGAACGGATGGCTACTGAGTTATATAATGCTGCCCCATTTTTTACAAATAGATCTGTTCTTAAAAAGCTCCCAAGTTACAAGTAAATCGACTACTACTATAAAATTATTTGCTATTTAATTATGCCAATCTACTCTCTCCTGTTCTCTTCTTATTAGAGACAGAAGGTAATATATTACCACTTTGAATCAATTATTACCCAACTTCCAACTTAACCTCCCATGTTTCCCTTTTAATATTTTGAACTATCTTCAATATAATTTATCCTCACATGTCTCACTAATACTGGTTCCTTTGCACACCATGCTAGTAGGTTATCTTCCGACTCTATAATTTCATTAAACTTTGCTTTAGGGAAACACAACTCCGCATGGTTTTTCTTATCACCCCAGCACACACTGTATGCACAAGTCCTAAAATAGAGGGTTTTATTCCTTCCTCAATGCTCTGCTTATAGCATTTCCTGTTTTGTTGCATAATATCATGAGTATTGATTATTATGCAATTAAGTGGCCAGTATGATTAAGGAACTTGCAAAGAAATGAGTGGGCTCTACTTCTTCATCCCTTGCCAGAGCTGTTACAGTTGGTGTAATTTGGCTGGGGTTCTAATAGAAATATAACAGCAAAGTGTGGAAAAACAATGTGAAAAGCTCTAAGTAAGCCAGTGGTAGAAGCCAAAGACACACCAGAATGCTGCACTGCATAATCATGGAGTTTGAGTTCCTAATAATAAATCACCACAAAGAAGGTAAGGGCAGAATATTCAGGCTGTGTATTCATATGATAAATAATTTCTCACATGGAGGGAGATGAAATAGGTGGGCAAGTCACCTTGGGTCCTTCTTGTGTACTTGCAGTTGATTAAAGAACTACGGTGGAGCAGGTTGCTACTCACCCTCTTATCCAAAGTGAAAATACATGCACAACATATCAGCAGAGAAAAATAACCAAATAAGAGCATTATAAAGTCAAAGTTGTAACCATGCTGTGCTTGTTCCTCATACATCAGGTCATGTTGGTTCATGTACTGTACAATAAGATGTATCAAAAAACCAAAAGAAGATCAAGTAAAGATTCTCAGTTGCATCCGTGCCCCTATCCACTAGATGGTGCAACCTTGTTCATCACACTCCCAATCATTTGTAATGATGACTCCCTGGGTGCAATGAAACAGAGGAGAAAAAATTGATAAAAGGCTCTGGGCAATTCTGCCCATAAGGTAGTCAAGCAAATGGCTTGACTGAATGGAACTGAGGGTTCAACAGTCTATATATATAAAATATGTATCTATATATATAAGGTATATGTATACATATATATGTATATATAAGTGGACAACAAACTCATACAGTTGAGCAGATAGATCTAAACATTAGGAATTCATAAAGAAATGTTATTCAACTTATTGGCTTATTTTTCAGGTCCTCATTGAAGATGCATACAAACTATTTACATTTTCATTCTCCCACAAGGCCAAGCCGGAAACCTGGGATCAAGCTTCGTTTTGAAACAACGGGAAATATATTGTTGAGTTATACAATTAAGTGAGAATGTCCAATTGAACAGTTTAACCATTTCTTTTTCTGAGTTTATTGCATTGTGTACTAGCTCCGGCCATTGTAATTCTGCACCAGAAACATCCACCTTGAAATGAAAGCATTTACGCAGGTCAAGGCATAGTGGAAAGTTTAACTAGGGAAATTCTTCATATCTGACATGTTTCAGTATCTTAATTGCTCAAATTAGTGAATTATCCACATCTGTGGTGATGGTTTATACATTTTATATAGATTTGCATTACGGATTTTCCAAAAAGGATGAAAACAAAAGTGAAATGAAGATCATTAAATTAGCACAATCAAAAATAATTCAAATTTACAAGCTCAAATTCCAGTTCAACATAGCTATAAAATCAGACACGAGTTTACCAATTGTGTAACAGTCAGCCTTGCGAGGAACTGTATTAATACATGAAGTCTGTCAATCTGCAGGGAAGTAGTGCTGATGGGGTGGTTGCTCAGAAAGAAATTATCAAAGTAATGAAGCAAGATCTGAAAAAGGTAACCATGGAGATTATGCTGAAACAGGCATAATAAGAGCAGGGATGGACAAAAGACTCTCCATGACTGAATAAATGCCAGGCTGTTTGCTGAGGTTATCAAGTGCCCTTGGCTCAGCTGTTACCTACATGAGAACACTATCCCTCCAGAGAAGGATCTTTTGTAAGCGTGATCGATACAAATGGAAGGCAGGTTCAAGGACAATATTTTGAATTGACGATGTAGGTTATCATATGGAAGGAAAAATACCTTCCTGGGACACTTTGTGAAGGCTACATGAAAATAAACAACTTGAAATCAATGGTGGCTAGTTTTTAGCACACACGGTCTCCCTAAGAAAAGCTACATCGGTTATTTTGAACATTTCTTTGGTTAGGAATTTGATTCCAGGTTCTTCAGTAAGAGAATTAGCTCAATCCCTTCAATTTTTTAAATTCTAGGAAGCAGGAAGGGTAAAAGCTATTTGTTTGTCTTCTCAAAAATGGACAAAGTCATAATCCTTTAATGATAACTTGGTTTGTAGTGACTTAGCAGCAGAATTGAAAGAAAAATATTCTGAATTTTAGATAAGCAGCTTTGCAGTTTCTTCAATCCTTGCATTACCCAAAGAAATGCCAGCCATAGGTATAGGTTAACTTATCAAGTCTGTCTGAAATTTGCAAGCTATACGCCTCTGCCTAATAATCAACTGCAGAATGCTCAATTCCTCCACCACCTCCCTGTCCTCAGATTATTGTCCAACATCAAGTCAAGGATGAACCAAAATTTCCTGTAGTTAAACTTTTGGAAGGACAAAGCTATTTTATTCAGCTATCACCATTTTTTAAATATAAAAAAAATCAGGTCCACAAAAAAAAAGTCAGTTTGCATTCATAGGGATATCATTGATAACTGCGTTGATTGGTCTGTATGTTTGAGGGGCATTATGCATGGTCAAGGGAGGGCTGGGGTGATTGGAGTTAGTTTTTACTTGAGGATCCGCAAAGGAACTCACAGGTAGGGAATAGGATTTTAGGATGGTTGCCCCAAGGAAGCATGAAGGGTATGAGCAGCATGCTGCTCTTTTGCTTGTCTAAGTTTGCTGTTTTATGAGGAGGGAGCATTCTTGAGTTGACCATGGCAAAGAGATTTTTAGCGTGGAGTTAAAATTGGCAGATATTTTTCCAGTTCTGAACAGAAATTTCAGGGGCAATTTCAATTGGCCTTGCTGGGTGGCTCAACTACAGGATTGGCTGGAAATGCAATTATACACCTCACCCATTATTACACTCCATTAACTTCAATGGAAAGAAAGACTTGCATTTATATAACACCTTTCAACACTACGGGCAGAATTTTATGGCCTCTCCTACCAGCGGATTTTCCAGGCCTGCCGAAGTCAATGGACTTTTGAATGGCTTGCCACATTTTCCGTCCCCCGCCCCCACCGCAATGAGGCAGTAAAATTCCACCCCACCTAATGTCCCAAAGTGCTTTACAGCCAATGAAGTACTTTTGAAGTGTGGTCAATGCTGTAATGTAGGAAACAAGAGCTAATTTGTGCACAGCAATCTCCTACAAACAATAGTGTGATAATGGCCAAATAATCTACTTTTGTAACACCGATTGACGGGCACCTATTAGCCAGGACATGGGGGAGAACTCCCCTGCCCTTCTTCAATGCTGTGTGATCTTTTAAATCAACTTGGAAGAGCAGATGGGCCCTTTATTTAACATCTCATCTGGAAAACGGTGCCTCCATCAGTGCAGCACTCCCGCAGTAATGCAGTGGAGTGTCAGTCTTGATTTTTGTGCTCAAATCCTGGATTGGGACTTAAACCCAGAATGTTCTGATTCAGAGGTGTGAGTGCGACTGACTGAGACACAGCTGGCAGTAAAATTAGACAGGGTGTAAAACCATCCAACCTTGGCGGTTTCCTGATAGGGGTGGGTTAACTCACCAAGTCTCCTCAGACAGCGCCTTCCAAACCCACGATCGCTACCATCTAGAAGGACAAGGGCAGCAGATACATGGGAACACAACCAGCTGCAAGTTCCCCTCCTAGACACTCACCATCCTGACTTGGAAATATATCGCCGTTCATTCACTGCCACTGAGTGGAAATCCTGGACTGCTCTCCCTAACAGTACTGTGGGTGTACCTACGCCACATGGACTGTAGTGGTTCAAGAAGGCAGCTCACTATTACCTTCTCAAGGGCAGCTAGGGATGGGCAATAAATGCTGACTTAGCCAGCGAAGCCCACATCCTATGAACAAATATAAAAACAAGTTAAAATTGACCCTCTCACTTTGTGTTGGTTGATATAGTACATATTCAATAGTTATCTTATTTACACCTTTGTTGTAGTTTCAGTCAGAGAACATATTTAAAGATTCTTGCCATTTGGTCTCAAACAAATGTTTACAATTGAAAGTGAATCTGTCATCAAGGTCCTAATGCCTTTATGGCTATACAATGAGATTGCTCGTAAGATATCCTGAACAGTGCACATTTACTGTCTCACTCTGTATATAGTGCATAGTTGCAACACATGCTGATGATGCCTATGGCATGTTGAACACACAGTAAAGATCCATCTAATGTCAGATGAAGTTTTCTGAGTATGTCCAATAATAAGTCTGGAATTCCATCTCAGATACACTAGGGGGCATATTTTTTTCCGTAACTTATTGGTTTAACTAAGTGGCATATAATTGTACAATATTTGCCAGAGCAATCAAATTGTTGTGTAAAATTTTAGAACCAATCAAATTACAACATCCTGATACAAAAAATGGATACTGGATAGAAAACTCACCTGAGGCAATTCTTTTCCATGCTTAGATTTAAGAATTAGATTTAGGCTGCTGGGCTGTGTGAGGATGCTACACTTCTTGAGGGGGGAGGGTGAAGAGGTGCAGTTTAGTCTTAAGTGAAGTGGATGTTGGATAGGTAGAGCTGGAGAGTGTAATTCTCTTTCTCAAAGCATTCACTCTCAGTGCTATTGTGCTGGAACAAAGCCTCCACTTGAAGAATTATGGTCTTTCGACCTTGATTTGTTTTGTGTTTGCTTTTGATGCTAAGTAATGTGGTCCTGAGAGTAAACTATCATACAATTCTTCTCCAAGGTAGAACACACGCTTAAGATCAAATGAGATCTTCCTCTGAGGCAAGTTGTTTGTTCTAAATCCACTTTCCCTTTCAGGTTAAAGAACATAAATTGGATTCTGAGGGCAACTCTGACTGACCATTACACCTCTACCATTGTTCAATACTTCAAAGCCAGAGAGAATTCTTGATGCAATTAATGTCGAATGGCTTCATTCTGGGAGACTGGCTGGCTTTAGTCACCAAAGAAATGTTTATATATTTCTAGACATTAACTAGCTCCCCACAAGTGAAACCAAAAGTCTTCCATTCAAAAAGCAGTTTATTTCAATCTTGCAATATATTAGATTATCAAAACTACAATATGAAAGAAAAATGTAATGCAAGTATGAGGTAGGATTGAGCTTTGCTTCCATCATAGCCATGTCCTGGATAAACTTGGAAGAAGATTTCTGTGTATACTTTGGTATTGTGGATAGATTGCCTGGAGCACCCTTCTGTTTCACCAACTGTATCCTATCCAATTGCTTAATATTGTAGGAGCAGTCTTGTCAGTATGCATCTGCATGTTGCCAGATGGTACACCAGTGTGGGTACAATTTGCTCTGGGATATGATGGTGGTGAAAGTGGCAGGAGTGGGGTTTTATTGTGGGAGGGAAATAATACATATCTCGTAGCTGAATCTATCACTGTATTTGCGAGTGAATGTTCTCTTCAAAATTCAAGGTAGCCTCAGGCAGATTCTGTGGAGGATGTGCTAACAGATGCTGTGTCTTCAGACCAATCAGCTCCACACTGAATCATCACCTGCAACCATATGTGTATCTCTTCTTGTTTGGATGCTATTTAACGGTCGCAGGTGATGATTCCTCCTCACCAGAGGACTCTCCGTCTTCGGTGCCTTGAAATGGACTCTTTGTGCATGAAGTGAGGTTAGAAGAAGATAACTTTTTCAAGAAGACAAAAAAGGCAACGTGAAAATTACTGCTGAACAGGCATGGGGGAGAAACAGCTACATACAGCATTTGTAAGAAATGTAGAAAGTGAAGCTAGAGTACTTTATAAGAAACATCTTGCATTTATAGAAGAACCTTTAAAGATTGTTGGTGACAGGCTACTTAAGCTACATTTAAATAGAAATCTTAACCAAATATTCACGGCTCCTATTGTCATACTTCGTGACTGCGTGTAAGGAGAAAATGTAATATAAACTTGACACATTAGACTCCAAAGTAGGTGTTATTGGGATGAAATTGGATAACATAGAGATGAATTTTTGGTCCTGATCAGTTAGGACAAGACACACATAGACCAGAATTTTTAGCTTGGTGGGTGGGTGTGTGCCTGACCTGACCGAGTGTGAAATGACGCGCGACGGTGTCGGCCAAGTGTGCCAACGTCAACGTGCAGTTACACGATAGTTCGGTTGGCAGGCGCGCGCCAGAGCCTGCAGTGCACCCGCCAACAATTAAAATGCCTGTTAAGGCTATTAAGTTATCAATTGACATTAATTTTTCACTGCCCGTTCAAACTAACGGTTGGCAGGCAAGCGAAAAGGCCAAGTGGCCTTCGCATTTTTTTGGAAACCTTATTCACGGGCGGGATGAAGATTCCAAAAGCAAATAAAAATAAAACAAAAACGTTAATTCTTAATGGAATACATGTCCCTGTTCAAGTGATAGAGCCACACGAGGGGACATGTTTTGTTACATTTTTCTGTTGTTTATTAATTTTTTCAATATCTTCTTAATTTTCTGTGACTTGGAGATTGTGCTGCGCTCACTCACACGCATGCGCGAAGTTCACACTAGGCCTGTTCGCCCTCCCCGCTCCGCCCGCACAGGCAGCACCCAGCGCTGCCGCTCGTGCATCACGCTGGGTGGGCTTTAATTGGCCCGAAATCGTAGCATGCTGTCAATCACGGGCAATGAGGGACTGCCCCGCCTACCCCCACCGATCCCACATGCCAAGGGCAAAATTCTGCCCATAATATTGGGCCTCTGCCAACATAAATGTGAGTGCTCTCCCTCCTGTTTTTGTCTCTGCTGCCATGCACGAATTATCTCTACTTTGGTTCACAGGGAGCTCTGCCAAGTGACTGACACCCTCAGCCAGCCAGTCCCTCAGCTCCATCCACGTCCTCATTTCCAGCCAAGAGGACACCTCCTTCATTGAAAAGCTGGAAATAAGCAGCCTGGAAGCCCCATCACAGTGCTTACCCACACCTTCCACAAATGCAGAGACACACACCTCTGTGGGACCTAGATCTAGAGCAGGTTTGGGTTCTCAGTCTGGTGGTCACCGCACGGACACGTGTCTGCAGCAGAAGGACGTCGGTTCAGCCAAGCTCCCTGGCACTTGGAGGACTGCTGAGGAAGAGTCCTCTGTGAGGTCTGAGTTAAATGATGAGCCTCTGGATTCGGTCCTTCAACTCATCGTAGAGAGTCAGCAGAAGGTGGGGGAACATCACATAGAGCTGTTAGAAGCCCTCAACATAGTAGCAGGCAAGTCAGAGGAGTGTGTCCACCTGCTCTCTGATGAAGTAGTGCCTACATGTGCATGTATGGATGTCTCAATGGGGAGCATGGTGGATGCCATGGAGGCCCTGGTCCAGCAGAACGCAGAGATGCATGTGGGCCAGGACTTCATTGCGGTAGCCATGGGTGAGTTCCTGCAGTGGCAATGTGAGAGGGAAACGGGGCACCTTGACATCCCTCCAGGTGCTCCTTCCCCTCAAGGAGTCAGGCTGGGGCCCTTGGGCATCTGAAGGGAGGAGGAGTGGCAGCTAGACACCGGTGGGTCATCCACTTAGGAATCTCAGAGGCTGTCTTCTCCCTCAGAGTTCCCTTTGCCTGTGAGCCACAGAGGGAGCAGCTGGCCCCCAGGAAGACAGCAAAAGCAAGCTGGGGCCCCCCCAAGGCCTCAGCTCTCCAGAGGACCCACACCAAAGTCATCAGAGGCAACAGGGCCAACCATTGGACAGGCTGTCTCCACCCCTGCTGCGGATGTCAGGGCAGCACCGAGAAGTCTAAGATGTTCAAAAGTTAAGAAATTCTGATCATAGTTGGTTGCATTGGTGAACACATTTTGTCACTTTACAATCTGAAAATATACTCACTTTCACTGAATAATTTGTAATGGTGTCTTTCAGCTTTATCGACAGACCCTGCGAGTCCTCTCACTGCATCCTTCCACCCCCATCCCCCCCATTAGCAGTTCAGCTGCATGCAGCCGGCCCACCAGTGATTCTGGAAGGAGAAGTGTGTGTGTGGCAGGGCCTTTCGGAGCCTCGTGCAAGCACTCTCCCATACACGCAGATCCTTACTCCATCACACTCATCTCAATGCCCTGAACATTGTCAGTGCTGCCTGCTGGGGCTCTCTTCCAATTGTCCATCTGAGCTGACCTGCATCTCCGCCCATCCACTGATCGCAATCCCATGCAGCACCTGTTCTTGCCCACCACGACTCTTATTTCACTTTTGATTTAGCAAGCATGGTGCATCAAACATTTTTCTTCAGGTCCCCTGTCCTTTCCCTTCCCCAGTCACCCATTTCCTTTCCACCATCACTGTCGACCCCCCTGGCATCACCTTCTACCTCCCTCCGTGCCCTACCAGCCACAACCCTTTTCTTTTCAGGATGACCAGGTGAACATGTATGTTCCCTTCCTTCCTGAAAATCCCACTCCATCCACATTCACCTCCCCGACCTCCTCCTTCCTACTCCCAGGGTCCGTGTCTGCCTCTAGGTTTCCACCAACCACCCTCACTGTCCCTTCTACCAATACTGTCACACACTCACCCTCCCACCCTACCGCCTCACTCTGCCCTCGGTCATTCTCACCATTCCCTCCTACCATGTCCACCCTCAGTTCGCTCCCCAGGAGGCAGCCATTGACTCAACAGAGCCCTCCCTTGCACCTTCGCCTGGACATACTCCCCCCCTCCAAACTCCTTCCCCTCTTGGAACTCCTTCACCTCACCGGACTCCTTCCCCCCTCTGGACTCCTTCCCTTACACCTTCCCCACCCCCCACCCCCATACACCTACATCCCCAGTTGCTCTTTCCTCCCTGTTACCCCGTTCTCCCTCCTGCCCTCCCAACCTCACTCCCCCAATACCTTTGTTCCCCTCCCCAACCTCCCTTAGCACATCCCCCCGATACACCTTCCTCTCCCAGTCGATCCTAGACCTTCCTCTCCCACCCTCCAGTACATCTTCCTTTCCCAAACACAGCCAGACCTTCCTCTCCACACCCTCCACCATCATCCATTGTGAGCAGACCTTCAACAGTAACTTTCCACCTTCCGTGAGCTGCTTCGCGATGGAGCCACATCCACCCAGCATGCGATAGATGCTCCTCCGGAGTCCAGTTGCTGTCGGGCTCCAGCATCTTCTGCTCCTCGGATGTCCGTGTTGTGAGCAAGGCCCTGACATTAAGTTCCAACTTCTGCACATCTACTTGTCAAGATGTGTTCTGCACCGGTGTGTTTTCCCCCAACGTAGGTGGATGATCCAGCTTGAGGGGGGCGGGGGGGACAATTTCAGTGAACTGGCCTTATAATGATATGCAGATGTATTACAATGAGGTTTCCAATGTCTGACGGCAGGAAACGCGGCCCGGCATTGACGGGCAGAGCGGGCGATTGCAAACTTGTTTCACGACCTTGCGAAACCAATTTTTGGTCTTCTCACCGTATTGTCCTCTCACGCCACTGAACACGCCTGATGCCAACGGGCATGGAAAATTCCGCCAATTAACTCAGAAAATATTGATTTGGGTGCAACTTCATCATTGAAAAAAGATGCAGGTCTGCGCTGTCCTTAAAAATAATGCAGTTGGTGCCATCTGCTAACAGCCACTGTGAAACAGAAGATCCAACCAATCTAGCATGATTAGTGACACTTCTATAGAGATGCTGAACAAACTAAGACAGTGATCAATCCCACTGGTGCAGTTGACTGACTTACACTCCTGCTTCTGTTGAATAACGTACATACCAAGGGATTTTGCAACAAAACATCAGACTGGTCGCTTACAAAACAGCTGTATTTCATTAGAGTAGCTTGATTGTTATATGACCCAAATCTGCCTTGTAATCTTGAGCTATCCTTGCAATAGTAATTAAGTATTTTTGTATAGCAGATTTTTTTTTGGATTCTTTTTTAATAAACAGGCAACACAAAGGTTTAGGGCAGTTGTAGAGAATACAGATTGCAGTCTAATATCTTTGACACCTCAGAACAAGGCAGAAATGTGTTTAGTTCAGGAAGGCCTTGATTGGATGGTTTCATTGTTATTGCATGGGAACCCATTTAGCAGGAGCATTGGCAAACGAATCAAGCCATTCTATCACATTGAGCTAGTTTGATTTCTTTGTCTAGTACATGCAGAGGCAAAGGGAATATCTCTGATTTTAATTCCATAACGCATTGTGAACTGGAGTGTCGAATAACACTTGGCAAGCCTGGAAGTAAATGCAGTGTGTCTTCAGAAAGGAAGACTTGCATTTATGTAGTACCTTTTATGACCTCGGGAAGTCCCAATTAGGCACTTTACAGTCAATGAAGTACTCCTGAAGTGTAGTCACTGCTGTAATGTAGGAAACGCAGCAGCAAATTTACACATAGCAAGCTTCCACAAACAGTAATATGATAATGACCGGATAAGATGTTTTTTGTGATGTTGATTGAGGGATAAATATTGACCAGGACACCAGCGATAACTCCCCTACTCTTTTTTACAATAGTGCCATGGGATCTTTTACATCCACCGGAGAAGACAGGCTGGGCCTCAGTTTTAATGCCTCATCTGCACCTCCAAAAGTGCAGCACTCCCTCAGGACTGCACTGGAGTGTCAGCCTTGATTTTTGTGTTGAAGTCCTGGTGCAGGATATTTCCGGTCGGCTTCTAAAACCCACGCATAAAAGTCCACTTTAGGACAATGGGTGAGCTGTCAAAGCTGGAGGGCCAATCAAAGGCCCTCTGGCTTGAAAGCAACAGCAGGATACCACGGCAGGCAAGTGAAGGAGAGGGTGTCCCCCAATGGAAGCATCTTCATTCCAACTTTTTCAAAGTTTAAATAAAAAATGGCCTTTACAATTGCGCCACCACTGTGGGATAGGGTGGAACCCTGCTACAGGGTAGCCTTTGGCTACTGCAGCACCCGTGCAGATACAGAGAGCTTCCAAACTTGTCTGGAGCACAGACCCCTGGTCTGTCTGTCTGTCTGTCTGTCTGTCCCCTCCTGGAGGCCGATTGGAAAATCCCAGTCAGCTCTTTCTGGTCATCTTAATCCTCAATCTAAGGTCCAACCTAAGGCAGTGTAATTGACACCTATCCCATCCGATCAGTAGCAGTGGGCCTGATGTGGATCCACATGACATGATCTCAACTCAAAATTTAAAGGGACAGTCCAAATCTGGAATTTGGAGGAGCTGGCAACCAAAGAGAAGGAAGTGCCAGACTGGAGACTTGATAGCCAAAGGCTGTGCCTCATTTCAGCAACGCCTCCCTGTTGTGCTGTTGGGGTCTGTGAGGAGACAGAGACATACTCTTGCCTAGCAACAGGAGAAAGAAGACTGAAACTGAAATCAAGAAGGCATGGCTGGAGGTAGCGGAGGATCTCAGCAGCCAGAGCATGGTGCCATGTTTCTGGATTCAGTACAGAAAGTGCTTTAATAAACTAAGCAGGTCAGGAAAGGTGAGGACAGTGGCACATTAACCTACAACATGCTGTATGCATCATCCTAATCCCTCACTCTGCCTTAATACTCCAGCATATCATTCACCACACTCATTTACCTTGAAGGGCACCTCTCCTGTCTATGCCTCCATCTATCCACCACTCCCACTCATCCTGATCTTAATGCAGTGTCAGGCCTCTCCCTCATAGCCACCCTCAACAAATGCGCTCCATCAATCAGAGGAGCACACACTTTACACCAGTTTATAAGCCTCTTTCCCTCCTCGTAAAAGAAGAGAGGGAAGACCAGGGAAAGGCAAAGAACCAAGGGAGGAGGTTTCCCAAACATCTTGCAGCTGACAAGTGCAGAGGGAGTGGCACCGGACATCAGCAGAGTTTGACGTCCCTGGTCATTGGAGATGGAGAGCTCCCAGCTACCCGGTGGTACAATTAATTAAAAAGCACCCACATTTCATCCTATTTCTTATGTTTATGTTCTTATATGGCACTCGGTCATGCTGACTTGATTTCCACAGCAAGTAAAATGCGATTAGCATCATAATGATAACCTGTAACATATTCTTTGCCTTTTATGTCCTACAGGACCTTCATGCATGCAGCAGCAGGCGGAGGTCGCTGGCGACGATTGCTCAGAGGAGCTGAATCCTTCTGAGCGTGCATGGTAACACGGATCATGGCTTTGGAATTTTGCGCACAGCTGCAAGAAGCAGCTTGCTCTTGCACACAACTGCACATTGATGGAGTGAAAGCCCTTGTGGTTGATGAACACTCCTGGTTTTCTGGCAGCAGGCTGCTGTCGTACTGTTGCTGGTGCTGTTTCTGGTCATCTTGATTCTCATCTGAGGTCCAATCGAAGGCAATCAGGACACCTATCCTGATAAGCAAACCTCCAAAGTGTAGAAAGTAACAGGCGAATTGTATAAAGTAACCTCTTGGCAAAAAAAAAATACTGTGAACAAACTAGCAGGTAAGAAAGCAGCCGGAGGTATTTATTAACACCTCTGGTGGAGATTGCTTCAGCCCCCTCATAAGCCTTGGTTTCACAGGCCAGTGTCAGGGAGCCTGGGAAATCCATGGTCTTGATGTTGAAGTGAAAACAATGGGCTGGATTTTACGGCCACCTGCCAGGCATGTTTTCGGTGTGGGAGGCGGGGGCAGGTAAAATAGGATAGGTGGCAAGCCCACCGCCTTCCTGCCCATCCCAGAGCTGTCCTCCATAACACGATAGGTGGGCGGGCATCAAAATCGGCAGTCCACATGCAATTTTTAAATAAATAAAAGTCAATTGAGCTTGTTAACAAGACAATTGACCCAGGTAATAAGATGCCCATGCCACAATATAGTTGGCGTGGGCAGGCGTGTAGGAGTGGGCAGGCCGTTTTGTAGGCAAATATTTAAAAGGCTGGAAGGGCGGGATGCATCCTTTAGGGGATGACCTGTGCACATCGGTGGCAACCCATCCAAACTTTGACCCCCCATTTTGTTCCCTCCTGCCTGGCCTTCAAAACCGGTCTCCCCCACACCATTCCTCTCACACTCCTCCCTAGGCTGCCCAATCCCTCCCCACCCAAAAAGATCTGACTTATCTAGATCCAGCATCCATTTTCTCCTCTTCCTGGGCCTCCTTGCAGTCCCAGCAGTGCCCACTACAGAGCTCTGGCATTGTAACAAGCTTCCCAATGTCCTGTCAGTTTTGCAAATTTTAACCCCCATTCCCACACCCAAACCCACACGCACTCTTTCAATTTAAACTCTGCCCTGCCTTTCCATTTTTTTTACTGTAAATGGCTGGTGCATTTGTGTAGACAAATATCCTAGTTAATCTTAGCCAACCTGCGAATGCCTAATAACCTAGTGTAATTATGAGAAATATAAGTGTCTATTCTTCTTACTTTAGTATATTTTTAAAAAGGATGTTGAGTGTTAATCTACACTTGATTTTATGCAAGTTGGGAGTCAGTCTGATCCAGCAGAGAGAATGAGCTAAATCAGATTCTGTGGTAGCATTTACCACACAAGAGTTGGTTTCAAAATCAATACTTTGTTCAGAGGTAGCATAGATGTGTCTTTGTTGTAGCCAATATAATTATACTGGATATTGTTGATTTATCTATTTAATGTTACATATACTTGTGGATTTCTAGCCTGAACATTTGTTTTATAGTTTATATTTATCTTCTTACTAAGTAAACAGGCAGCCTGTGATATTTCTCAATTGACCAGAATATAATAGTAAGTAAGTCTTTTATCCTGCATCTTGCTGCATTTACCTACATATCGAACAGTTAAGGGTAAACACTAGTTTCGAGGGAGCTTAAGGTCTGCTTACAGGAGGTTGTTGACTCAGAACTCAAGTACTGGGCCAGATTTTCCGAGGAGTGGCAGTCATTGTCAGATTGCCATGCCTCTCCTATTTGCTTACACAGTGCCGGAGCTCCATATTTTTGGCCCGGACTTCTGAAATAGGGCTCTTCAGAAATGCTGAATGTACCTGTTTCCGGAGTCCTTCCTCGTAATGCAAGATCATTGAGAAAAGCCAAGTCATGCCCTCTTTTACGCTACTAGCTGCCATATTCTGGTACGTCTTCATTCACTAGCACACTGAAAAGCTTTGGAGCATTTAAATAGCTTTGCAGTGTGTAAGTGAATGAGTGTGACTATGTGGGTAAGTGGGTAAATGGGTAGGGTGGGTAGAGTTGAAGGTTGGTATGGTGGTAGGTGGCAGGTTGGCTAAAGTGGGTAGGGTGGCAGGGTGGTAGGGGCAGGGTGATAGATGGCAGGGTAGTAGACTGACAATGTGGTGAAGTTGGGTCAGGTCCGGGGAGAATTGGGAAGTTGGGGGGTTAGTCGGAGGGTTGGGGGGAGCTGGAGGGTCGGGGATGTTCGGAGGATTGGGGGAGTCACAAGGTCACAGAGTTTTGGAGGGTTGGGGAGGGTGTCGAAGGGTCAGGGTGGTTGGAGGGTCATGGGGGTTGGATAGTCAGGGGGGTTCAGAGGGTCAGCGGGAGTCGAAGGGTTGGGGGTTGGGAGGGTCAGGGGTGAAGTTGTAGGGTCAGGGTATCTGCAAGGCTTCAGTTGAGATTTAGGGGGCAGTTGTGAAGTTACCTAGGAGTTAGATATGAATTTTTTCATCTAACATTTCCTGGGTAACCATTCAGGTAAGCGGGTAGGAACCCTTTGAAAACTCTGACTCTAACTCACAGTTAGAGACATTTTCAGAGGCTCTTGGGGAGCAGGGGAATTACCCATCGATGTTGAAAATTTCCAGGCAATTCCCACGGAGTTCTTGCATTGGGACCGCACCACTCCATCACCCCAGAGACTGGTAGATCGGGGCCATCACATCTAAGATAAACACTTCAAAATGTAACATTGCATTTGCCTTTTTTAGGAGTATGATAAGAATGGTTATGATACTGGTCTAATAATTCAGAGATATAAGTTCAAATCCCATTATGTCGATTGGGAAATTTAATGAAATAAAACTGTAATGAAAGTTAGTAACAATAATGGTGTCAATGAAGCTCCAAGATTATCATAGAAACCCACCTGGTTCACTAATGTAATTGAGAGAAGGAAATCTGCCATCCTCACCTCGTGTGGTCCATGTATGATTCCACACCCATGGAAATGTGGTTGACTCTCTATGATGGGCTCCTTCTTGCTCTAGTATGTCCAAGCTTTAAACTATTTCATGATTATAGTGGAGGAAGTGTGCATGTTCCTGCTCCTTCTCTCTTGGATGCTTTTTGCATGATTCCAGAGCCAAGTGGGATCCAAGACATCTAGGTAGTTTAACAGCTGTAGTGGAAGGTTGGTGCAGGGTGTTTCTCTGCTTTTGTCCTTTTCCACAGTCCAAACTGCATAACTATTGTGCCATTACCACCAAAAGTGCCAAATGCTTGTAAGTGTTGCCTTTCATGTCACAATGGGCTTTGTTCCTCCCTTCCAACATCTGACCCTCCACTGTGAGGTAAAGGGTTCACCAAAAGAAGGCACGGATAGAACTTGAATGAGAGGCTGTAATCCAGAGAGGATTTCCAATCAGAGATCCTCCTTTTCACTAATGACTCATTAGCTAGGGCCCATCTAGTAAAACAAGGTGAGAGTTACCTCACAACCATTGAACCCTGGCTCACTCTAAACTGCCCTCCGACTAAGCAAGCCACTTAGGTGTATTGAAAGCAGCTCACCGCTACCTCCTCAAGAGCAAATAGGGATCCCAGCAATGCCCACATCTGTTATGCCAATGAACAGAATTAACAGAAATACCTGTAGGTATAAAGAAATATTAACAGATATCACTCCAGTGTGCAACCTTACTTAAAGGATTGGATGAGGCTTGACTGTTAGGAAACTATGGCCAGAATTTTCCCGTCAGCGATTTGGGGGCGGGGCCCGCTTGCCGACGGGAAAATGATGCGGGGTGATGTCGGGAGGAACCCCCGACGTCATCCTGGTCCCTTTAAATTTTCAGGAAGGCGGGCGGACAGCGAAATCAGTTGTCCGTCCGCCAACCTGTCAATGGCCAATTGAGGCCATTGACAGGGTACTTAAAGTAATTAAAGGCCCTGCCAAGGTCCAACCTTAAGGCTGGCAGGCAGGCCAGGAGCCCCAGTGGGCTTCTGATAATACACAAAACCTCATCCACTGGCGGGATGAGGTTTCATGTTCCTTTTTAAAAACTTTAATAAATGTAATGTTATATTTATTAACATGTCCCATCTCGTGTGACATTGTCACATGAGGGGGACATGTTAATAATATTTTTATTTTTCTATTTTTTAAGTTTTTTAGACTGTCACTAATCTCCCTGAGACAACATGCATGAAAGAGCACACTTTGACAGCTGGGGATTCCCTCCCCCTCCTGCACAGGAAGCGCATAGCGCATAGCGCTTCCTGTCGGGCAGGTCGCTGGGTGCTGGGCGGACCTTAATTGGCCTGCCCACTCAAAATGGCAACAGGCCCCGTTTCGGCGGCGGGGGTCGGCTGCCCGCCCTCCGCCGAGCCGGTGTGGCCCACATGCCCACCAAGGGCAAAATTCTGCCCTATGTCACAGGATTTCAGGAAATCTGAGAAGGCATCAGTAAAGAGCGTCCATCCTTCCAGTATCATCAAGGATGATTATTGGGAACACATTTTCATCCAATTCAGGATGATTTAATTATACCTTTCTTTCATATTACCCATGATTCATATACTTCAAACATTGTGACATATTTCTTGAATCATTCTCGAGAGAATGCAATCAAAATCTATTGTCATGCAATACAAACCAAGACTGTAATTACAGAGCTCTTGCTGTTAATTTCACTTTTCAATCATTTCAGTGGAGCAAAAGTTAATTTTCCAAAACTGGAAACCTGTATGGAATAAATGATTTGAAAAATATGAAAGTTACCTCAGATTTCATCTCATGTCGTGACTAAACTTTAATTTTTAGAGACCAATTTAAATCCTAATGCTGTAACTTTAAAGATGTGTTAAATAAATTGGATAGTTTTTAAATGCAGCATGTGAAAGGCAGTTGGCATAACTGTGCTCAATCTGGGGAGAGAATATTCACCAGATGTAGGAAAATAATTGCTTTGGGTTTTGACATTCTGTATAGTAGATAGTAATAGTTTCAAAATTGTAGTTTTATTTTCCGATGCTATTTTTCATGAACTCCTGTAGCGTATTTGTTTCTGGCTGCTACAGAAACTTAACATAGTCAATACTGGAAAAATCTCAAGAGTAATTTCCTAGAATGTAGCCAATGTTCACTGAAGACGTTAAAGAGACAGTACCATTTCAGAAACAATATAAACAGTGCTTCAGGAAGCTCCTGGAATTAATTGAATGGACAATTAGTTTAATGGATAAGGGCCAAGTGGATATAATGTACTTTCTCTTTCAGTAAACATTCAATAAGGTTTGTCAGTCAAAAATACATATAAAATAAAGTTACTTGGGACTAACACCAAATTTGCCTACATAGCAACAATCATTGCATCAAAAATAGTAATTCAGCGTGAAAACATTTGAACATGTTTTAACATGAAAAAAGATGCTGTTGTAGATTAAAGAGTTGGATTGAAAATTGACTTGCCAGCAGCAGGCAAAGATTAATGATGAAAGGAATAGAATCTGCCTGGGGCAGCGCCTAGTGTCATTCCACAGGGGTCTAAGCTGGGTTTTGCACTGTATTGTTTACAAACAATGCATAGGAGGTCACTTATGGCAATATTATAAATTTGATGATGGTACAAAGACATGTGACCATTGTTTATTTGGTGAGATGGATGGCACTGAAAAGATTCTGCTAACAGTAGATCGATTGACTAAAGGATAACATGTATTTTCATACAGATAAAGGAAAGGTGTTGTGTCAAGGTTCAAAACAAAAACAAAATGTGTGCACAGTGAATCGGTATCCATCGACAAAGTGGAAAAGGAATTGTGTAAGATTATCAACCATGCATGGAGAGTATCATCTCTTAAAAGGCTGGATTAATATGACTGAGGTTGAATAATGCAGATTTTAATGTTAATTGATATCTTGAAGACCAATTGATTAACTTCGTGGTCATTGAGAAATTTCACAAAGATCTTTTCATTTCAGAAGATTTATTTGTGGCTATCAAACTGTCTATAGAAATGAAATAGGGTAGGTGGTATCTGTGAAAGGGCAAGTTGGACATGGGCGGGAAAAATTGAACATGATGTCTTTACTCATTCTGCACTTTTTCCATATTCTTAGTTAACAAAGTCTTTGTTTCTGACATCACAGTCCTTCTTCTAATTTGTATGTCTCTGCAACATCTGGGAGTAACAGGCTTTGTCTTGTAAATGCTGATGCAGCTTTGCCATTTTAACATCTGTCTTATACTGCACGTGTAGTTCAATTAATCAGCTGCTGATCTCTTGATATCATAAAATGTGGCAGACAAGTAAAAGCAAGCCATGAGGGAGTAAGAAGGAGGGCAAAACGCTTATCTGGAATAAACCTGAGCTAATTTTACAATAGAATTTTATGATCTTTGGTGGAAAATAGTATGGTCTCAGAGCTCGAAGGCCAGGATTTCCCGGCTCCATTGACTTTCGGCGGGACCAGAAGATCCTGTTGGTTGACGGGGCTAGACAATCCTGCGTTCGGGACTCCAGCATTCTCAATTGGCCCATGCTGATTCAGTCCTACATTCAAGGGTCAGCAAACACATTACTGTTGGCAGGACAGTGATTGAGGATACCCTTGTGAAGACGGAACTTAATGCACTACACTTTAATGCCGGATTGCTCTTCGAGCAATATCACAATGCAACAATTTCAAACTATGGATAAAAAAGGAACAAATAAGAAGAGAGCCTAAAACTTTTTAAGGAGCAACATAAATACAATTCTGACTAAAACAGGACATGGACAAAAGGACTGAATAGCAGAAGTTGGGTGGGAAACATCTGTCAATACAACAGTCAAGACCATGTGGAAGGAAGTAACACAAGCAACGAATGTCAACTCTCCAAACCCCTGGATCACTTTTCAATGTATGATGAACATTGATGACCTTATAGCTCACCATAGGAAAGTTTGAGTTTTTGCTGTATATTTTGTAAATTTCAGACTGCAGAGCTATACATAATTGAAAATTACATTAAAAACATAAGATTATTGGAAAGAACATTAGAACAGAATTAGGCATTCAACTCCTTGAGTCTGTTCCAACAGTCACTTAGAACATGACTGATCTTAACTCCATGTGTCTACCTTGATCTAATAACCCTCAAAACGCTGTCTAACTGAAATCTATCAATCTCAGTTTTGAAAGTTCCAATTAACCTAGCCTCAATAGCTTTTTAAGGGAGAAAATTCCAGATTTCCAGCCTGGAAAGTATCAGCCTGTGCACTAGGTAATCGATGGAGACATCCATGCCTGAAAAACCTCAACTAAGTGGATACAGCATTCTACAATTCAGGTGTATCTGATGAAATCTTACTATTTCTGTGGGAATCTCATCAGGGAAGTGATGAGAATCTGAATTCAAAAGTCCGTGAGAGGTAACAACAAGCATTCTTTTGTCATGCAAGAAAGGAAAACATGTCGTATTCAAGTTGGCACCTGTTATTAGATGGCTGGCACAGGATCAGTGCTTGGACCTCAGCTATTTACAATCTGCATCAATGGCCTGAATTTTCCCATCGGCGATTTGGGGGCGGGGCCCGCTCGCCGACGGGAAAATGACGCAGGATGACGTCAGGAGGAACCCCCGACGTCACACGAGTCCCTTTAAGTTTTTAGGAAGGCGGGTGGACAGCGTAATCAGCTGTCCGCCCGCCGACCTGTCAATGGCCAATTAAGGCCATTGACAGGCTAATTAAGATTATTAAAGACCTGCCCGGCCAACCTTAAGGACCATTCTATTTTTCACCAAAGATCATAAAATTCTATTGTAAAATTAGCTCAGGTTTATTCCAGATAAGCTTTTTGCCCTCCTCCTTACTCCCTCATGGCTTGCTTTTACTTGTCCGCCACATTTTATGATATCAAGAGATCAGCAGCTGATTAATTGAACTACACGTGCAGTATAAGACAGATGTTAAAATGGCAAAGCTGCAGTGGGCTTCTGATAAAGCATGAAACCTCATCCACTGGCTGGATGAGGTTTCATGTCCGTTTTTAAAAAGTCTAATAAAGTTTATGTCATTTTTATTAACATGTCCCATTTCGTGTGACATTGTCACATGAGGAGGACATGTTAATAATTTTTTTAATTTTTCTATTTTTGGACTTTTTTTACCTGTCACTAATCTCCCTGAGACAGGACTTTGCCTCAGGGAGCAGTGCACTCTTTCACGCATGTGTGAAAGAGCGCACTTTGACAGATGGGGAATCCCTCCCCCCCCGAATAGCGCTTACTGTCGGGCAGGCCGCTGGGTGGGCCAAATGGCGGCGGGCCCTGTTTCGGTGGCGGGGGTCAGCTGTCTGCCCACCGCCGAGCCGGTGGGGTCCGCACACCATCCGAGGGCAACATTCTGCCCAATGACTTGATGAGGGGAGCAAACGTAATGCATCCAAGTTCGCTGATGATACAAAATTAAGTGATAAAGTAAGCTGTGAAACTGATGGAAAAAGTTTGCGAAGGGTTATAGGCAGGATAAGTGAGTGGGCAAGAAGATGGCAGATGGAGTATGGTGTAGGGAAATGTGAAGTTTTTCACTTTGGGAGCAAGAATAGAAAAACAGAATTTTTTAAAAGGCCAGAAATTTGTATTTAGGGGGATTTGGATGCCCTGGTACACAGAAAGTTAACATGCAGGTACAACACGAAGTTAGCAAGGAAAATGGTACATTTGCCTTTATTGCAAGGGACTTGGGGTATGCGAGTAAGGAAATCTTGCACTAAGTAGTGAACTTTAGTGAGATCACACTTGGATTACTGTAGGCAGTTTTTGCCTCCTTACCTAAGGATTGGGTGTAATGAAGATTCCTTGGATTAATTTCTGGGGTGAGAGGGGTGTTCTATGAGGAGAGGTTCAGTAAAGTGGGCTTATATTCTCTGGAGTTTAGAAGAATGACAGATGATCTAATTGAAATGTATAAAATTCTTAAAGGACTTGACATGTTAGATGCTGAGATGCCATTTCACCTGCCTGGAGAATTTAAAACTAGGAGTCATAGTCTCAGGATTTCAGGTTGGCTATTTAGGATTACCACTCCAGAGGGCTGTGGATGCTCAGCCATTGAGGGCATTCAAAACTGAGATCAATAATATTTTGGACACTAAGGAAATCAAGGGATGTAGGGATAAGGTGGGAAAGTGGAGTTGAGGTAAAAAAAATCAGTTATGATCTTACTGAGTGACAGGCCAGGCTCAAAGGACTGTGTGGCCTACTCTTGCTCCTATTTCTAATGTTGTTAGGTTTTTACTGCACACACTTCCTGAGTGAAGAGTAATGGTAGCTGTAAAGCAAACCCTCAGCTTATGCTGTAAAGGTTAAAGACATTGGAAGACCAACACCCACAGGTTGCTGATGCTGATTAAGTGCTAATAGTTGACATTGATTTCTCCTTTTTTGAGGCCTATACCCTGAAGAAACCCATCCATGAGCCCAACAGGAAGGAAAAAGTAGACAGGAGGAAATGCACCATATTTCTCATTCTTCCTGTCTTTACAGAATCCAGAATAGGAAAATTGCTGCAGTGAAAAGGAATCTTCAATGCCTGGCACTTCCAGCATAAATTGGCCCTGAGACCTACACAAACCATCTCAGGTAGGTTAACTTGGGGGGATAGAGATGATTTAAATCAGAAATTGGCATAAGGTGATTCTCAATCAGCAGGAATCCAGAGGTTGAGGTATTGGAGGTGCAGCATGAAGCATCTGAACAGAGTCTCAGGAAATGGCAGACTTTTGCTGCTGAGTGTTTAAATGATGACCTCCTGCCACAAGCCATATAGTACTTTGTCTGTTTATTAGAAGAAAATGGGTGCTGTGCACTTTATTGGACTTTTGATTGATACATTACAATGTAGCAAATTGACAAAAATAAGTTGTGTTTGGCAACATATACACCTTTCTTCTTATCTTAGCCTTGGACCTTATTCCTGTAGGAAATTTGGGGAAAATGTGTATTGTAGACCATTAAGAGATATTTGACAGGAAGAAGATTGAATGCCACCTGTAAAAAGTTTTAATTTATTTGTTACATGAGAGCAAATCTTACAAGAGACTTATTGGAAACATGTGAAGAGTAACCTTCCCTTACCCCAATTACTGTTATCTTGTAATGTTGGTGGATTTAGAAACTAATATCTGAATAATCTGATTTATGGCACTTTATAATTGTATGTCTATTGCAATTTCAAAAACATATGATTATCATTTGAGAACATTCTTATCGCTTGTTACCAGTTCACATGATTTCCAAGCACGGTTGTTCAAAGATTATGGGCTATAGAGATGGATATAGTTTTGTTTTCTAAAGATGTTAAAGAAATATATTTGGATTAAGGAATTAATTTTTATGACAGGATAAAATTGAAGTACAAGAAGTTGTTGATTTTTTAAAAAATTATTCTAACATGGTAATTTATCTATGTTTTAAATGTGTTTTATTTTGTATTGTGATCCAGATTAAGGGGCCATTAATTAATATGAATTCAGTAACGTTTCTCCTGTGATTATTTTTAACCCGGTTAAAGCTTCATTATCTTTACTTTTGTCTTGCCCAAATGACCTTAGTTAATAACCTTTAGGCTATAGTTTAACTGTCAACTATATGTCATTCAATGCCACCTTGAGACCTGCTGATGTCAAGAATTACTTCAAAGGTGGACTGAAACTTTAAATGACTATAACCATTTACATTACTATAAAAGCCTCACCACTGTGCTGTGGTACTCATGCAGGCCTCCACTTTCAGAAATTAGCACTTCATCCCAGGGTAGACTGTGAGGCGAGGGTAGGGTTGACAAACACAATGGGGACAACGAGGAGTGAAGGCTGTGGAATGGCAGTCAAGGGGAAGGTCGAACATGAGGGGACCTTTCTGCGGTCAGCCTCTAACCATTTGTTGCCGCAGAAGTGAACAGGAGTCTGTTTAGAAAAAAAGGAGGAAGACCTTGCGATGAAAGCCACTGAAAGCTCCTTGCCTCATTAGCACTGTTAAAGGGCTACTCAGAATGCAGTGGTTTCACATCACAGTCGCTGAATCTCAAGGGTAACACATAGGAAATAGAATTTGGGAATGCAGGCAATAATGAAAGAGGTACAGCTGTATCATATATGGCATTTCATCAATGAAGGCCTGTCACCTGTTCACCAGATTTGACACTCCCAATGGGCATCCACTCGTTGACCATGAGCAATTGATTGGTCATTAATATGCCACATCAGAGATTGGAACACAGAGTTAAGTTGGATCATTCATCTCACTTAAACTTTAGCATCCTAAGCAGGGCTCAAGATGTTACGTATCTAAGATGGCATCTTGGTCACCTCGATGTATGTGCTAGTGTCTCAGGGACAAGGTGGCATCAGCCACCAGATAAGTAGGGCAGGAAAAACTATGGACCCTTACAGTCTCCAAATGTGTCATCTTCTGAGCTTCACTTTCTTGCTCCTTGAATCAATAATGCCTTTAATGTTTCCTTTCAGAGAGAAAGCAAAAGCACATATGGATCCAGGGCTCAATGTTGCCTTTGTCAGGGTCCTAATGCAATGAAGGGAGTGAAGGAGGGAGAGGTGACTCCGTGCACAGCTCCAGCAGGAGGGACATGGTCAATCAGAGTCACAGCATGAAGAGGGGGGTCAGGTGGGGAGACCCAAACAATGGGGGTGACTCGCCAGGCCAAGGTTTTATCGTATAAGAGTCTCCCATTTACAAATGAGTGAGAGGCAATGCCGTGCATATCTGTGCTTGTCCCAAGCTCTGGTACATCGCATATGACACATTCTTCATGAAGACCTGATGCCACGTGGAGTTGGAGGGTATCCCCTGCTAGTGGCTTCGAAGGTGACCGCAGCACTAAATTTCTTGGCCTCTGGTTCTTTCCAAGGGTCAACAGGGGACCTGCGCGGCATCTCTCAGTCCACAACACATCGATGCATAAAGGAGGTCACAGACGCCCTTTACAGGAAGGCCTGACATTATGTCAGGTTTGCTCTAGACGAAGATAGCCAGGCTACAAGATTCATTGGCTTCACCACCATCTCAGTCTTCCCTAGAGTGCAATAGACTGCACCCATGTGGCTATACGGGCTCCATGGCAGCAGCACCTAATGTTTATAAACCGCAAGGGCTATCATTCCATCAATGTGCAACTGGTGTGTGATCACCAGAAGCACATACTGCACGTTTGTGTATGGTACCCTGGGAGTTGCCATGATTCCTACATCCTGAGTCACTCGCAGGTACCTGAGATTTTCAAGGGGCCATTACATCTGCAGGGATGTCTGCTTGGGATAAGGGGAACCCACTGAAATGCTGCTCACAGCTCCATGCGTTCCCTTATAAAGCAGACCACAGGGCTTCTGAAGGTGCACTTCAGATGCTAGGACCGCTCAGGTGAATCACGACAATACACTCCGACATTGTTTACCGCATCATCGCAGTGTGTTGCGCCCTTCACAATCTGGCAATGCAAAGAGTTAAACCCCTGCCAGAACATGACCTGGAGAAGGATAAGGGCTCATCAGAGGGTGAAGATTCAGGGGCCCAGAAACCTCAGGAGGCTGCTGAGGGTTAGTATGAGTGTGATTACACCATGGAGGAAGGAAGATGTGGGAGACATGCCCATGTTAGGTTATTTGCTGACAGGTCCCAGGAAGAGTAAATTAAGTGAGGTAATATGGCCACATCTCTCCTAGCCCTCAATGCCATTTACTTTCATCTCAGGGGATGTTCACCTACTTGTAGCAAGAACGAGTCCTGTATTCACACTTGCGCGTTCTGGCCTCATGAATCACCAGGCCGTGATCTTTGCTTTGGTCCGTGGGGCCCTGTGAATGGGCTCACTCTGGGAACTGAGAGTCCACTTAGGAACAAGAGCGATGTGAGAGAAGACTTGAGGCCTTCGCTGCGATCTAATGATGTAAACACGGCAGTGACTGAGATGTGGACATGCCTAGGGATCTCCTCCTCCTGTCTTTTCTTCTACCACTACCATTGAGGAGAGACAAATGCTGCTAGATTATCAATGCTGACGAGCTGCCCTCACTCAGTTGTGTTCTTTGGGGAAGAAGGATTAGAAACGCTTAAATCACACACTTCCAATAATGATTTAAACACATCTCCCTGACATCACAGAAGGGTGCGGAGGCTAGTTCAACTGAGGTTGACATCACAGGAATATGAAGCTCATGGTGGGACACTATCATCGAGTGGGAAGAAGGCTAAACCTTGAAATAAGAGGATTCCAAAGTACAAAATCACAATGCCTTCAGTTGACAGGAACACTCACATAACCATCAAATGTATCCACAAAAGTGCAATTTATTTACAACTCTAGCGCTATGCCTGGGTGCAGCCCCTACACCCTCAGCAGAGGTGGAGGCAGCCTGCTGACTGCTACATCCTGATGTCTGCGATGACCTTGGTGGACGTCCTCTGGTGGCCCGTAGCCTGGAGGGTGTCAGCCTGATAAGGATCACCTGTTCAATGGCACAAGCGCCCTCGGCAGCCTGAGTAGCTGGAGTGGATGGGGTCACAGGCAGAGGGGGCTGTGAGCGGCTGCACACCCATAGAGTGTCCTGAGAGGGGGCCCTCGGGGTGTCCGGCTGATGGTCATCCTCCCTGTGAGTGCCCGAGGGCCCCCCCTGACTTCTGCAGGAGATGGTGCACCTGGAGGGAGGTCATGGTGTCTCATCCCCATGTTGCCTTTATGGTGTCCACCAGGGTGTGAGGCCATGGAGTGCGGGGCCGAGCGCAAATCCGGCAAGACCTGCTGGACCAAGGTCTCCATGGTGGTTGCCAGGCTTCCCATGGTGACTTTGAGGTGCTCACATGTCAGAACCACGACATCAGACAGAACGCGGACAGACTCCTCCATCGTTTGCTCTAGTCTGCTGAGTATTTGCCGAATCTCTGCCTGATGTTCCACAGCCTGTGGTTGCATCTCCAGCATCGATTTGGCTGCCACTCCCACAGGCTCATCATGTGACTTGAACTGAAGGGGTGGCTGGTCTCCAGCAGCCCTCTGAGTGCCGGAGACCTGGGCTGTCCCTGCTTCCGACTGCTGTGGGGACGTGTCAGTGAGGTGTTCCCCAGAAATTGAGCCCGAGCCTCATCTACATCTGTGACCCACCGACGTGTGTGCCTCTGAGCTGGTGGAGGGTGTGTGTGAGTGCCGTGATGGTTCTTCCAGAGCTTCGTCCTCGGACATGGTCTGGGGACTCGCACTGGTGCTCGGCTGGTTTGGGAGCCTCGATCTGCTGGTGCCCAGAAAATAGAAAATAGAGTTTCAGTTAATGAGCATAAGCTAGATAAGACTGCACATGACTCACTGTGAATGTCAGGATTTGATGAAGTGATGGAGTTGTGATCCATTACTAGGTTAGTGGGAGAGGCTGATGTCCCCTTCCCCACAGGAGTGATCCCTGGCTTCTCCGGCCAGCTCAGCTGCAGCCTCCTCAAACTCACTGAGGGCGAGGATGTCAGCCATCCCTCCCCCGGTCTGTTCTCTCTTGTGCCTGCTGTGTGCCAGCTTGGCCTGTATGTAGAAGAAAGAAAGGCATGTGATGAGAAGGGGTGGAGCAGAGGTTGGGTGAGATGAATGTCCCCTGTGTGTGGTGAGCCCTCCCCAGAAGGGCCAGAGGATGGGGTGTGAGCAACATGAAAGATGGGATGGTGGCGATGTGAAAGTCTCAGTGAGAGAATGAGTGTCGATGTGTGTCCCCCGCTAATAGTTATGTGAGATCCCTGAAGCGAATAGCCACTTGAGTGCATGATACCATGATGAGAGTTTGATATTGGAGGGAGTTGAAGGATGGTTTACCCTGGCGAAGTGGAGGAGATCATTCATCCTCTTCCTGCACTGGGTGGCACTTCAGGCGCGGTTGCCAGCCACACTGAACTGCTCTGCAATGGCCTCCCAGTTCGGAGAGGTGAGGCTCCTGCACTTCCTGCAGTCATCTCTGGGATACAGCACATGCCTGAGCACCTGCATTCCCCTGATCGAGGCCTGGAGGGCCTGGAGGGCCTGGAGGATGAAGCGGCGTGCTGCCTTCTCCTTGAGGCTCTCGGTCTTTTTCTTCTGGCTGCAAGACATCTCTGGTGGGCTGGAGAGAGTGAGATTAGCTTGGTGTGCGGGCGCATGCCCGACCTGCTCGATTGTAAAATAGTGCGAGATGACGTCGGATGAGCATCCCAATGTCATCTCTCGCTCGTGCGATATTTTGGTTGGCGGGCGCGCGTCCTACTTTTGCGTGCACCTGCCAACAATTAAGAGGGCAATTAAGCCCATTAAAGCTCCAATTGTCCCCAATTTTTCGTGGTCTGTCCAACTTTACGCTTGGTGGACAGCCGAATCTGCCAAGCGGACTTTGCATTTTTGATGAAACTTCATCCAAGGGCGTAATGAGATTTCTGTTATTAAATAAAATAAAATAAAAATGTATGGACAGAATTTTCATCATGTATATGTTCGGGTGACTGATTCTGATGCATGGACATTTTTTTCCGGATTTTAAAATCTTTATTTATTGGTTTTAAATTCTTCATCTCCCTGAGGCAGCTCTCTGCCTTCAGGGAGCTTGCACTCCGCGCTACCCTGCACCCGCGCTTACGTCAGCGCCCACCCTCCTCCTGCCCCCACCCTGGCAACGCTGAGCATTTCAGCGCATGTTTTACGCTGGCTGGCTGTTAATTGGCCAGCCAGCATGAAATCGCGGTCAGGGGCCAGTCGCGAGCGGCACTCCATTCCTCGCCTACTCCCGAGCCCACCGATCGCGCCCACACGCCAACCTAAAAATCCTGCCCTATGTGTTGGACTGGCCTCTAAACATGGTGCCCAGACCTTCAAACCCATCAACTGACAACAGGCGGACGAATCAGCTCCCGACCTGCCAAGCGATTTGGACTGATACGCATCTTTGCATAAGTAATGACCGTCCAAGTGCGGAATCAGGTCCAAGTTCCCGCCATTCCAGGCAGTGGCACTGCTGAAACCATTCGCCACTGTACTTAGTTTCATTAATTGAAAATTCTGCCCAGAAAGCCTACAGGGACAGGGGCTATGTTGGGTGTGTTGATATGTTCTTCCTAGCTCATCACAGTGAAACAGGGCCATTCAGAAATTATGGCTTGGATATTAAAAAAATAATCACCTTGGCTACAACATAATAGTCAAGGTCTGTCCAGGCATGAGCTAATCAATTACCTTCCGTGGAATACTCAAATCATTTTGGAGAGAGAGGTCATGTGACCGATATTTCCATTTTGAAATGTCTTTTATTACAACACCCTGGTCGCTTTCAGTAGTCTGGAGAAGAAACATCTGAAGGCAGCAACAACACTATGTGCCTTTCTCTCTTTCAACTAAAGTGAACTCTGCCTGTTTATATCAAACTGGGACAACAGTCAAAGAGATTCTGATGAAAACTTCAAATTCCAAGGCAGTGTTTCCTGGGATAAAAACTAACAAGAGCTACCATTTAAAGAACTGCCTCAGACATGAACAACAGTGAAAGACTCATAATCAAAGAACTCTCTATTTATTTGCCTTTTATTGTTGAATCATAATTTGGCCAAATGGCTCCTCTACTTTATAACTTGTAAATTTTTGCATGCTTCTGCGTGTGTGCGTATGTGTGTGTTGCCATAGTCAGAACGTGTGTTTACATTTTTAAATATGTTTTATATCTTTACGTGGGTGGAATTTAGCACAATAAAAACTAACCCTTTTTGTGTTTAAACTCAAGAAAGCCTGTCAGATTGAGCTCTTTGCAATTAGTATATAAACGGTGAAGTACAAACACTGAATTGGCATATTCATCCTTATAAATGCCAAAAAACCCTGTCATAATCAGCAGAGGAGTGGGAAAAAAAGGGGGAGTTCTTGCCACCCAATCTCACCTGGTGATAACACTTAGCAAAAAATGGAGGTTGAGTTACGTACCAAGTATAGGCTTAAACATGAATTTTGGCACTGAAAATTGTGTTGTCTTATACACAAGGCCAACTTATCTGCCATTCTATATTGTGCAACAGACCAGTGATGCAGAAGGAAAAATTCTTGGTCTGATAGAAAATAGGAAATGCAACACCTTTCACGACGTCAGAATGCCCAAATCACTTTACAGCCCATTTACTTTTTGAAGTGTAATCACTGTTGTAATGCAGGAAAAGAGAGCACGTGATTCATTGTACTGAGACAATAATTGCTTTGACTTCCAAATTTGAAAATTGAATTTGAAAAGACCATTGATTATTGGGGTGATGATGACCTTGTGCGTAGTTATTATTTACAAACTGTTGTACATTGAATCATAGGGTGTAATTTTCTGTGCCCATTGGTATTGGGCATCATGGTGGGCATGAGTGGACAATATGGCAGAAAAGTCAATCAGTTTCACGCTGTAATGAAATCAATTTGCAATCGTCCGCTCCGCTTGGCAATAGTGGGCCACGTTTTCTACTGCCGGACATCAGGAGCTTCGTTTTCATACATCTGCATATCGTTATATGCCCTGCCCGCTGGAAACATCCCCCCACACTGGATCATCTGGGCACGTTGGCGTGATTGTACGCTGATGTATTCACAACTGTACATAAGCGAGGTACACCTGGCGAGCTGCACTTCACTCAGGATTTCGAGGTTTGTTTGCTTACCTTGCTTTGGGCAGCACTTATGGTCATCAGCACCAGGCTTTGCAGGAGCACCACATCACTTTTAGGGGGGCTCAAGGGAAGGTCTCTACCTACCAGATCAGCCATAAGGCGGAGGTGGCTTTTCAATGGCTGCAGGGCTAGGGCTTGTTTGGGGAAGAGGGAGAAGTGGCCTCAGGCAAGGGAAAAAGCTGCGGGCTGTGCTGGGGAAGTGGGGTATCCTAGGGTGTGTGTGGGGGCACATGTTGATCTGTGCAAGTGGCCTCAAGATGGTGAGGGCTGAGGTGACAGTCTCCAGAGGAGATGAGGCCAGATGGAGATGTGAGGGTGTATGTGAGAATGGGTGGTGATGTCCCTTGAGCTGGCAGTGAGTGAGATGCCAGTGAATGTGTGATGGGCATGAGAGCGTGAGTTTAGAGTGATGAGATGGTTGCCTTACCCTGGCTGCATGGATGAGATCATTCATCCTCTATCAGCATTGGATGGCCAACCTCTTCTGTGCAGCATTGGCACCGATCACCACTGCCACCGTGTCCCAAGTGGGAGTGGTGAGATTTCTGGACTTCCTGAGGCCAGAGCGGGGGTAAAGGACATCATGGTGGGCCTCCAAAAGGCACTCCAGTGGCGGCTCACAGAGCTCTTCCTGGCTTTCAGGGCCATGTCTTCACTGGAGCCGTCCTGGGCTGCAAACATTGACAAACGTGTGCCTAGCTGCAGGTTAGATATGGCACCCAAAGTGAGGAAACAGTGTGGTAATGACATGGTGGGCGATTCAGAAGCCTCTCACATATGAGACGACGTGTTTCCTGTGGCTGCATAATTAATGAGGTGGGAAGCGGATTATACAGCGCGAAAAGTCGCCATGGTGTCCGGGTAAAACGTCTTTTTTACCGCCTGCTACTGTACCTAGTTTAAATCTGGAACAATTCTGCCCATAGAATGATACAGCACAAGGATGCCATTTGGCCCATCATGCAAATACTGGCTTTTATGTAAGGTCTCAGAAACCAAGCCTCGGAACAGGGATAATGTCATCCATGTGAGCACTCGAGCTGCTGTTGATCAGACCTATGACATCTTCAAACTATGCTTTAGTGGCTTCCACCAATCAAGTCGGAGTCTTCAATATTCTCCTGAGGAACCACATGTATCATGATCATTCTCACACATTACACAATAAGTTTAAGCCTGCTATTAGCCTGTGTTTTAAGCATCTTTAGACTGAACCACAGGATTATCAGATATCAGGAAACAGCCCTTCAAGCCGTATTCATTAATTTTGCTGACTTACTATCATACCAGTGAAGTAAAACAGAATAAACACTACACCAAATTGTACATACTATATTTATAACCAATTATTTTCACGTGTTTGAAGGTAGAAGTTTCATGGAACCCAATTATTCTGCTGCTGCTTTTCATTATAGCCAGTGACAATGGAGGCTTAACTCTTGAGAAGGCATTAACCAAGTGATTTTCGACAGCTTATTCCTTCCTTCTTGCACATTAGGAATTCCATAACCAAATGACCCAAATCTATTTCTCTGGAGGACAGCCACCCCATTCACATGCACCCACACCCAGGGTGATTGTCTTTAATTTTAAACCTTTCCAGGCCATTTCCACAGAAAATTCTAAGGTGCAGATTTAAGTATATTTTCAGTAATATTATGTGGGGTATATGTACTTTTATGATACAGCAAAGGCCTTTTAATAAGAGCCATTCATTGTGAAAAACATGCAAATTTAAATCAAATTTCTATGAAAAATACAACTATAAGTGTGGATTATTGGTGTTTCAGTGTTATTGAGCTGAATTTGCTCCCCCACAAAGATAGATTTTAATGAAGAAAACTCTTCAGCCCATCTGATCTCACCATTTCAGAATACCAACCTACCATTGCCTCCTTACGGCATCTGTTTCAGTTTTATCCTGGTTTCATTCCCTTTTTCTGACACTTCATCCGAGACAGTGATCACCTATGTTGTAAAAAATGCTTCCGAGCATCAGTCCTAAATTTACCCTTCATAACCCTGAACCTGCACCATGCTGCTCTTGCCATGCAGCCCTGCTGTATTGGAAAATATTATTTTTCTGCACACAACCTAAGTATGGAAGAGCAAGATCCATAACTGGACTGCTAAGCATTGTTCACAGTTGAAGGGAATGTAATAAAAACATTGACCAAGCTCACCATTATGCTTTACTGACATGCTGGAATAATATTGGGGCATTTTCATACTGATCCAACTGGCTGAAGTGTGTCCTACAAATGATCCAGAATTAAAGGTTTATATTTTCGCTCACTTTTGAGGCAGTAATTCAGCTGCTTCAGTGGGGTTAGGAAATTGGACGCAGATTTGCTACACCCGACTTTCCCCTACTCCTCTCTTCTATGGCTATCCATTTTCCATTACTTTGAACATCTGGCAGATGTGCCAACCTTGTGCATTCAAACAAGGTGGTAATGAAGGCAGAACAATTCAATTTACATTATTACCACCTCAGTATAAGACGGACATCTGGCTTTAGTTTGCACTATACTGAAGGAGGAGAAAGTTTAAAAGAACAAATATATACACAAACAAATGCTGTAGAAAACCTTTCTGCTTTTGTCCCCTCATCTCCCAGTGCTAAGACCTGAGTTGGACCGGCTTGTGTCCCTTACCTAGATTCTGTCTCTGACCTAGCTCTTCATCCTTTTGACCGTGTGAGCAGTCAACAGAGACAGCTAGTGGGAGGCATTGTACCGTCGATCGTAGCGTATAAGTCGATCCAGCAGATAAGACGACCCCTTTGTTTCAGCCCCAAAAATAATGTTTTTTCTTTTACTCATTGCATACATTAACCTTCCTTTTGAACCATGATACGCTATACTTGCATTATTGTCAACCTCAATTTTTCACCCCACAAATGGATGTTTTACTTACCAGTACCTTGGAACTGGTGCAAGAGAACAAGTGGGCAATATGGGCTGTGTTGTGAAGATGCACAGGAGTTTAAGACACACCCACACAGAGCAAACTCAACTTTGCAAACAACAAAGATGGCACCACCCACACCCACTCCTGCAGTTGACTTTTATACTTGGTGTATAAATTGACTGCACTTTTTCAAGGCTTCTAAGGTCAAGTTATGTGCCGACATCTATGTTATGTCTTCCCATCTTGAGAGACAACAGCACCATATTTATGCATTCCTACCACACTACTATTACTGGATAGTCTCTGCATGGCTGGTGATCTGCAGCAAAGTAGACATTTTTATAAAACCATGCTTTATATCAAAACTGAGTTTATTTATTTATTGGGCTGAAGCCACTGATTGAGATTTAAAAAGAATGAATAGCAGCATTTTAAAAAAAAAGGTTCAAACAGCAGTTTCTAAGAAGGCCAAATATTTGCATAACTGTGCCCTACAAATTCCAAAGTAATTCAAATGGAGTCAGGCTGTCTAGAAGAACCCATCAGGACCTTAGAGGAGTGTGAATGACCCATCCCCTGAACCATTCATAAAACGTCCAGACAGCCTGTGTATGCAACAGAGTGTGGAACAAACCATTAGACACAATCACTTTGGCCATTGGACCCTCGCTGAGGAAGAAACTTCTCCAGCCTTAACCTAATTAAGTCTAAACCACCGACCTGGAATCAACTTGTTATGACCATTTTTGGTAACTGGTCAGTTGGTGAGAGGGATCATATGATGAGTCAACTAACCCTTTTTTGTGCCTTAAGAAACTGTTTTTCTCCAGGCCAGTCAGAACAGAAGAAGAGGAGACACAGAAGAAGAAGAACCTGTGTGGGCAATCTCTCGCTCTCTCTCTATCCCACAAGCTTGTGCCCTGCCTGTTGTTTGACCTACTAAATGTCACAGGCAGAATCTAAAAATCAACCAGCAGCTGCTGACTCCAGGGGACAAGATAGAAATCATCCGTCAACATTTTTAAATGATCCCTTTGAAGAATCTGGAAAGACCAACAAGTCCAGTCTGAAACCATCCAAGGCACCAATCTATTGGACCCATTCACAGTGAATCTTTTTGGACTCTTAAACTATTTACCCCATCCTTCCACTTTGTAGTGTTTGTGTGTGTGTGTGTGTGTTTCAGGTTATGTGTGTGTGAACTCTTGAATGCACATGTGTGTGTGAGTTGGAGCACTTTTATTATTTTCATTTACATTGGCTGTTAAGTATAACAAATATGATTCTCTTTTCTTTTAAAGACTTACAAGAAAACCTGTTTGTGTGTCTTTTACTGTCACAGCACTTAAACAGTTAAACACTCATTGAATTGGCAAGTGTATCCTCTTAAATAAAACCTGTTGTGGTGAAATGAGGGGTAAAAAGGGAGGGGAGCCATTCTAGCACTTCTCCCTTGACCGTAACAACATAAAGGCCCAACTCTTCTGGTTTCCAGATTGCCAGAGATGATCTTAAGTTGGGAACTGCGGACATTCTGATGCACACACATGCGCTGCAATTGTCTGGGAGGGTTAAACTTCCGATGGGCTGATTTCCACTGCCCAGGGCATTTGTGAAATTCTTGAATTCTGAGCTCAGGGTAGAGTGTGGGGCCTGTTACATGGGACTTACCTGCATATCTGCCCAGGAAATGTTACAGTTTAATATTGGTCTAACTCAGTGACCAGCCAGTGGGGTTGAACTAAGCACTACAACCGACCCTCCCTCTGAGCCAATCTGACTATCTCCCAACTACCTGATATCCCTCCTGACCACCCAGCTACCCCTACCACTCATCTACCCTCCCTTTACTCCCAACTCTCACCCCGAGATGACTCAATTATTTCCCAACCACCTGACTATAGCCCGACCACCTGACTACCCACTGACCACCCCACCCAACTACACACATAACCAGCCAACCACCCCTCACCCAACTACCCCATAACCATTGATTACCCCACCGACCACCCCCAACCAAGCCCGACAAACCCCCACACGATTACCCCCTGAGCACCCGACTTCCTCTGGCCACCTGACTACCCCTAACCCTAATGCCCACTCAACCAACTCACCCACGTCACCAACCTCACCCACTCACCCACATCCCCCCACCTACCCACCTCACTCACTGACCCACCTCACCCATTTACCCACCTCACCCAACTACCGATTTCCCCCTCACCTAATCATTAACTCAATCACTGATTGGAAGACCTGGACCTTTAAAAGTTTACTTGAATATGACAGCTACTGTCATGAAAAGGGGATGTATCCTACCTTCTTTCAGCTTTCCTAGTGCCCGGCTGTCTTCTCCAGTGTTTGTGCTGATCCTGCAATGCTTCAGCTGGGATTGGAAGTCCTGGCTGTAAAATCGCAAAAGGGTAAGGTTGCAGCCTCAGCATCGATGTTGACCAGAGGTTCTGGGCCAATGATTTCAAAGTCTTCAATTGAGTCCCAGTCATCTGAAAAGCAGAGAGGACAGTAGTCTCTGCCTTGCAGCAGTCTCAACTTCCATGACGGAAGGACTCTGCAGAAAGCCCCGGAGCTGCAACATGCTTCAACTCAACCCCCCATCTGCAACAAAGCCTGGTGATGTCCTTCATCATCCTTCTTTTTAACAGCAGAACCCCAGGCTGCTCAGCAAGGTAACAACAGTTACTGACCCTCAGTGAGAATTATTTTCCCTTTCATACTTCACCCACCAGTTGTTCATACTAATTCATGCTTTGTGCATTGAGCAATGCACTCTCCTCTGGTTTACTCTCTAACTCCCTCAAGATGAATGCCTCTGAGCTGGTGCTTGGGAGGAGTAGTTCAAGTGGTGGTGTGTGCTGGCAGGATTGGATGCTATGGATCATGGTTTCTCCTTTGCCTCTTCTTACTCTGTGCGTACATCTAGTAGAGGAGATGTGGAAAAGAGATTTGAATGGGTAACTGAGGAGCAGAGTTTATATGATACTTGTAGTACCAGAACTGGCATGGAGAGTTTCATGATCTAATTTGCTGATGACAAGTAATGTGGGATACAGTAAATTGAGAAGAGAAGCAATAGTTTGCCACAAATCTACCTTCCTAGTTTGCTGCCTCTGATGCTCCAATTGACTTCCTTCCCGAGGATCTGCAGAGCTTCCTCCTCATTAGAGGTAAGAATATGACGGCTTGGCAGTGGGGGGGCGTTGGATGTTGAAGAGGGGAGGCTGCTATCCATTGTAATTCTCTCGCTGCTGTCACAACTGTCTTTTCTTTTAAAAAGAATGTAAAAAGTGAGAATTACCTTTCATTATGTGCGATACAGCAAAAGCCAGTTGCATCTCATAGTGATACTGATGATGGGAGCAAACATCCATTAAAGTAAGCATTCCTATCAATAGACAAACTGTCAAACTGCTGCAAGATCTCTCTGTGCTATTACGTAAGGCCCAAGGCTGAGCAGAAGGTGTTGGGACGAGAAAGTGAGGAATAGGTAAGAACGAAGTCAGCAGTAAGAAGCCTGAGCAGTGGCAGCTTAGGTCTAAAGCAATGTCAGTGCTGAAGGACATGGAAAGATGGAGGGACTGTGAGGAAAATAGGCAGTGGAAGAGCTGCTTAGTGCATTACTTTTCCTCTGACAAGCATTCTACAGAGAAGTAAAGATTTACTGCTTTGTTTCTGTATCTATGCAATCTGGGCTGTAGAGACTGAAGTACGGAATTGTTCGGTGGTTGACAGGGGCTGACACTTTCACACTGTTTCTGATGCGTTTTGGTAAAATATCTTTGGAACTAGTTCAAGAGAGGATCAATACAGGAAATAACTTAGGTACCAATTTAAAAAAAGACACTGACCAAAAAATCTAAACACTGGATAAAGCAAAGACTGAGCCCTAACAACATTCCAGTTGTAATGCTGAAGACTAGAACTAGCTGCACCCCCTTGCCAAGCGGCTCCAGTTCAGTTACAACACAGGCATCTACCGGACAAAGTAAAAAGTTGCCGAGGTATGTCCTGTCTATAAAAGGTGGGACAAATCAATTCCGGACAATTAACATCCATCGGTCAGCTCTCAATCATCAAAAAAGTGATGGAAGGTGTCGTCGACAGTGCTACCAAGCGGCACTTACTCAACAATAACCTGCTCACCAATGATCAGTATGGATTCCTACAGGATACTCAGCTCCTGACCTCATTACGGCCTTGGTCCAAACATGATATTAAGGCAGCTTTTGAATGAGTGTAGCATGAGGGAACTCTGGTAAAACTGAAGTCAAAGGGAATTGGGGAGAAAATTCTCCACTGGCTGGAGTCATACAAAACACAAAGAAAAATGGTTGTGGTTGTTGGAAGCCAATCATTTCAGCCCCAGTGCATCACTGCACGAGTTCCTCAGGGTAGTGTCCTAGACCCAACCATCTTGAGCTGCTTCATTAATGAACTCTCTCCATCATTATGTCAGAAGTGGAGATGTTCGTTGATGCTTTGAAGTTGCTCATTGCTCAGATAATGAAGCAGCCTGTGCCCATATGCAACAAGACCTGGACAACAAGCAGGCTTGGGCTGATAAGTGGCAAATTACATTTGTGTCGCACTAGTGCCAGGCAATGACCATCTCCTTTGATAGCATCTTCCAAACCCACAGGACAATTGCAGCAAGTGCATGGGAACACCTCCACCTCCAAATTTCCCTTCGCTAACACATTCTCATGACTATATATTGTCTTTCCTTCATCATCATTTCATCAAAATCCTTGAACTCCCTACCTTACAGCATTGGGGATGTACCTCTACCATGCACACTGCAGCGGTTCAAGAAGGCAGCTCAGCACCATCTTCTCAAGGGCAATTAGGAATGAGTAATAAATACTGATCTTGTCAATGACACCCATATATCATAGCAGCAGTGGTCTCCATCTTGCTGATGGGGATCCTATCTAGAGCCTTCTCTGTGTATAAAATGGCCCATAAGAATATAAGAACATAAGAAGTAGAAACAGGAGTAGAGCATATGGCCTCTGGAGCCTGCTCCGCCATTCAATATTGACCATGGATGACAAGCCTCAACTCAATTTCCGCCTTCCTCTCCATATTCCTTGATTCCTTGACAGACCAAAAATCTGTCCATCTCAGCCTTAAATGTATTCAGTGATGGAGCTTCCACAACCCTTTGCTGGAGAACTCCAAAGATTCACAATTGTTTGAGTGAAGAGATTTCTCCTCATCTCAGTCCTAAATGATTGACCCTTGCCCTATGCCTCTGTGTTCGAGATTCCCCAGCGAGGGGAAACAACCTCTCAGTGTTTAACCTGTCATGGCCCTATAAGCTTGTATATTTGAATGAGAATATAGGCCAAGTTTACTCAGGTCTCATCACTGGAGAACTCTCTCATCCCAGAAACCAGTCTACTGAATCTTTGCTTTCATTATGTCTGATGAAACATGTTAACTGAAACATTCACTTTGTTTCTTTCTCCACCAAAGCTGCCTGACCTGCTGAGTATTTCCAGTATTTTCCGGTCTTTTTTCCACTTTCCAACATCCAGAATATTTTGCTATTGTATCTCTGTGGTCAGGTAAGCAATTAACATATTCAAATCCTCAATTAACTCACTATTTAACCCATATTTCTGGCTTTAACAGCCAGGTATACCAGGTGAGTGTCTGGTGGGAGTGCTTCTTCTGTGAAACTAACAGGCTAGGAAGCCTTCAAATACTGAAAGTGACTTGCTGTAGCCAGGCCTAGGTGAGAGGCTGCTGCTCCCAGGAGTCCTTCTGAGAGTGTACTTTCACGGCTTGACAGGTGATTTCCAATTTCTTGGAAATCACTTCATCAGACTTCACTCACCTTGGTTTGCATCTTCCTGCTCTCAGCATTCACTGCAGCTAGGGGGCAGCTTATACAATTCTGCCTCTGATGAGGAACAAGAGGAGAAGCAACACCAACACCAACAACACCACCAGGAGCAACAGTAGCAGCAGCATCAGGTACTTTCTCCTCAGCAAAATGCTGCTTCACTGGACAGAAGGGATGGGCACAGAGATCCAGCTCCAAGGAGGCAAAACCCCCAACATAGGGTCTACTGGTAGAGTCAGCTCCCTTGGCATGTGTGAGCACCAGTGCCTTTGAAAGCTAAGGCTATCATGGCTGACATCTGCAGCCTCCTGGAACAAGACCACCCTCCCAGTGGATCAGGTGGGCACGCATTGCCAGTGACCATCAAGTTGGCCTTCACTGCGGTGGGAGGGGGAGGGCCTCCACCCACCCCGGTTCTCTGCCTCTTGCCAAAGCTGTCTGTTCTCATCTCTTACAAGTTCAGAAAGCAGAGAGTTATGACTGTGAGAAATGGACTGTGTGGAGGGGAGGGCAGGGAAGTATGTGTGGAGGGTGACTGTGTGGCATGGATGTGAGATGGCACAAAGATGAGATGAGTATTCTTTTTTTACTTGTTCATGGGATGTGGGTGTCGCTGGCTAGGCCAGCATTTATCGCCCATCCCTAAGTGCCCGTGTTCAGAGGGCATTTATGAGTCAACCACTTTGCTGGGAATCTGGAGTCACATGTAGGCCAGACCAGGTAAGGACAGCAGGTTTCCTCTCCTAAAGGACACTAGTGAACCAGATGGGTTTTTTACAACAATTGGCAATGGTCCCGTGGTCATCATTAGACTCTTAATTCCAGATTTTTATTGAATTCAAATGTCACTATCTGCCATGGTGGGATTTGAACTCAGGTCCCCAGAGCATTACCCTGGGTCTCTGGATTATCAGCCTAAAGAGTGTGAGGAATGGGTGGAGCCACAAGGTGTGGTGGTCTGAGGAATGTTGTGTCGTAGAATGCTGCAAAGTCAGATTTTGGAGGTTGGCACCTGAAAATGTTATGCTACTCACCTGTCATGCCCTCCTGAAGTCCTGGATTCGCTTGGTGCACCATCACCAGGTTTGAGGGACCACATTCCTGTTGCTCACTTCCTCAGCCACTTCCATCCATGCTTGCTTGGTTTGAGAGGCTGGACTCTTCCTCCTGTCCTTGACAAAACATTACCTTAAAATCCATCAGATTCCACAGCAGGACCTTCAGGTAGGAGTTCGAGACCCTAGGCTGCAGCCTTCCCGGGTCTTCTTTTGATATCTGTGATTACTGAATCCACAGGAATTAATGTACTGTTCAGCCATCCTTTCTCTAGGAATCTGTCCTCTATGGATAGGCTGTATCACTATTGTTCGAGAAATCCGAAAGCAAGAAGTTAATGCCGAGGCTTAGTCTACATGCCACGGAAAAGCCTACTTCAATTACAAATAAGTTCCAGATTCACTGCCATTACCCCTCCAAACCTGCCTTACATCATCCACCCATCCTGCCCCACATTCTGCCCCATCCTGCTCCCTGACCCAACACCACCTACTCCCCTTGCCAGGTCTGTTATATTAAGATTCCATCCATCCTTGTATTAAAATGCACAGCAAGCTAACAAAGACCTGAACATTGAATGTAGGATAACATTATAAGTATAGTCCTTCATTGGATGAAAAAATGCACTCAGAACATTAATGAGACTCTGCCCGAGCTGTTGGAGGCCTCCAATATTTTCATCCACATTATTTCACTTTTTAAACTGCATCTGAAAAATTCAGCTCATCAGAAATCGCTGACCTTGTTATGTTAAGTTAATGCCTAATTAAGGCTGAGTAAACATTTAAGCTACATTGAGGAGTTGCTTTGATTAGAACTATACTCACAGGATATAGATTGGTGTGAATGAAGAATCCAGTATGCCAGGCACAAAGCACAGAGACTCAAGAATAACCCACATTGAATTGCACAGTAAGGAGCTAACCTCCTTGATGCAATGTCAGGAAGCACACAGACACATACATTCAGACACATACACACACAGACACAGATGCAGACACACACACAGACATACACACACAAACACACACACACACACACACAAAATATGAAGTTGTTGAAATTGTCCCTGGCTGCTTTTTCTAACGTGATAAAAAGGAAAAATAAAATCACTGGATTTGGCAACTGTTCGTAAAGGATCTGAAATTAATATCAAACCAATATTTGTGATTGTAATAATGAGAGGGATTGAGTATTCATCCTGAGTTGTGCATTCTTCTTCATTTGTGGAAGATTTGAAAGCACCAAGTCAAATGTCACGTTTCTCAATGGCGAATCCTTTTCCTCTCTAGGACAACTGAAAATTTAAGTTGAAGCGCCCGAAGAACAGTAAACAGGACAGGCACCAGAGCCATGTAAAGAGGCAAGTTGTGGTTCCAGCATTATGAAGATTCAGTATTCACTGTAACACCAAAATTTGATCATTTATCTTCTTACTTTGTAAGAATAAACTTGACCACACTGCTGTTTGCTAAATCATATTGTGTGAAATATAGAATAATGGCTCAAAGTGTTCCGGTCACATAATAAATCAGGAGGCCAAAGATCAAGTAATTTATAAAAGTTGACATAAACCCCATGGCTTCTTTTTTTATTGCTTTTTATTCTTTTTATTTTATGTAATATAATAATGGTTGACTGAGATTGTGCTATAAATAAGGTCGTAATCGAATCAATGGATTCTGATCATATCAAGCATTGGGAGATTGCAGCCTGGACAGTATATATGGTCACCAGAACAGCGTGATATATGTTTGCTGTGGCTTATGATAGTTGAAGGTTGGGGTAGACAGATGGTCCAGCCTCTGCTGAATGAGCTAATGTGCTTTCTTTGTTAATGCTTTCACCACTGCCAGTCCGCCTGAGTGACATGCAGCACTCTACTAGTTCTGTAATCTGGTTTGTTGCTATTTTTCTATTATTGAATGTTTTAGGAGCGATTTTCACTTGAAATTAAAGGGAAATTTTCCACTTGCAGTGGAGCATCAGGTCTGCACCAGGAAAGGGCATGTGTGGGGGAGAGGATATTCCCCGTATTTTCCATTTATTTTGATAATTATCCATCATGTCCTATGCTATTGATTAGTTCATGCACTGGAAACTGCTGGGGAGGGACAGGGGTGGTCCATTATATCTAGTGCAGTAGCAGAAAACAACTGCTGCTGTGCTTTAAAGCGCATTTGAAATTCCTGTGCTTTGCGAGTACAGTGTTTTCAAATCATATTTCTTGCCATACTGCTTGCCTCACTGAATGAGCACTGGAGGTAGTGCTGTGTGAAGTGAGACAATGGATGGTTGCCATCTTTGGAGCAAAGAGGCATCCTTCTTAAGGCTATTGTCCTGGCTGCCTCAGAAGAGGCAGCATGGTTTATCAGTGTAGTGTCTGTGAAGAGGAGCTCCTAGGCTCAAAAGCAAAAGAAATTTAGCACCTTGAAAAAGTTTTGCCAAGGTACATATCTGATGAATGGGCCCATTTTTAGTGGACAGCAGCAACAGACACTTTCATCCCAACAAGCGGCCAACATGGACACAGCAAGACCCCGGACATAACTTTAAGTCTGGGCTCCATCGATGTTTCCACTTCAGGAGCCTGGCTGCAGTCCCAGCAATGGCCACCACTCCCAGTGGAGCTGCTGGGACAACAGAAATGCTGGCCATCTGATTGGCTGGCAGCCCTTGGAGGGCGGGACTTCCTCTCCGATGGGAGCCAAATAGTGGCCTGAGAGCCATAAAATGACTGTGGGCTGAGCTGGCCAAGTGGAGGGGGCCTCTCCACTGACCTTTATGTTGGGGAGGGGGGTTCAGGCGAGGGGATAGGAAATCCCCAACCCAGCATAAAATTCAGTCCAAGGGATGTGTTGCTGATAGGATTAGATGCTAGCTTCCATTTTGTTTGCAGTGTTATGAAAAATAATAAATTGTAAGGCCTGAAGATGTGAAACTTTATGATGCACTGTACCTGTATTAGGAATTAACCAAGGAAAATCTAATCTGGGGGCTTCTGAATTGGAGTTAAAGTAGGGCAATCCAGGTGAAACACAGACTGAATAGAATTATTTCTTTACCTTTTTTCTTTCAGGGGATATGGGTGTTGTTGGCAAGGCCAGCATTTATTGCCCATCCCTAATTGCCTTTGAACTGAGTGGCTTACTAGGCCATTTCAGAGGGCAGTTAAAAGTCATCCACATTGCTGTGGGTCTGGGGTCACATATAGGCCAGACCTGGTAAGGATGGCAGATTTCCTTCCCCAGAGGACATTATTGAAGCAGATGGATTTTGACAACAATAGATGAAAGTTTCATGGTCACCATTACTGAAGTTAGCTTTCAATTCCAGATTTATGAACTGAATTCAGATTCTACCATCTGGCAGCATGGGATTTGAGCACATGCCCCCAGAACATTAGCTGGGTCTCTGGATCACTAGCCCAGTGACAATACCACTACACAACCACCTTCCCCCATAGGATGTTTACAACACAGAAGGAGGCCATTCAGCCTATTCTGGCTCTGCCGGCTCCCTGCAAGAGCAGCTCAGCTAAACCCACTCCCTGCCCTTTTCCTGTAGCCCTGCACATTCTTTCTCTTAAGGTGCTTATCCAAATCCCTTAAAAGTCACGATTGAATCTGCCTCCACCAAACACTCAGCCAGTGCATTCGAGATTCTAGTTGCTTGCTGCGTTAAAAAAAAATCCTCATGTGACAGACAATAGGTTTTTCTGCCAATCACCTTAAGTTGTGTCCTCTGGCTCTCGAACCTTCCACCAATGAAACAGTTTCCTTCTATTTACTATATCTAGACCCCAAATGATTTTTTATCAGCTCTATCAAATCTCCTCTCAACCTTCTCATAAAAATAGAAAGAAAACAAGAAGGAGCAAGTACTTGCACAGTTTGCACCACAAGAACAGAAAGAAGAGCTGGCTAAGGGCCAGCTCAAGGCTACCCTCAATTGCTCAGTCTTGGGATTGATTCTATCAAACCTGTGTACAAAAGAATTCTGCTTTCTGAGCACTTTCAATTCATCGCGTCCTCCGAGAATGTGAAGCAGCCTGAAAGACGTGGTTGCTGCTGGGGAGTCTGCTATTTGCACCTTTGCACACGTACTCTTTGATTGTTTCACAGAATGGTAGCCAACCCTGCTGGTATGTCACCTTCTGGGTCATTTGCAACAAAGCCTCTGTCAGGAGTGTGAACGAGTTCAAACATGCAGCTAAAAGCTTGAAGCTTTATTAACAATTAAATTGATCTTAATGCATGTACTCATGGCAAACATTAATATTACAAAGAATGCTTTGCTATTGAAGACATTCATTTCCCAGTCTCATGTGTTTAAAGCTCCAGTTGACTCCTTTCTTTACACTTCTTCTAACCCACAGTCCAATGACCATACTTTTGAACTTAGCCACGAGGCCATTTTATCATTTCCTTCATGATCATTTTCCCAGTCTCAAGTTGTACAAAAAAACCTTTGGGGTATCAGGGTCAGAGTGAGACGAATAAAGCAATGCCTCCACCAAACACTCAGCCAGTGCATTCGAGATTCTAGTTGCTTGCTGCGTTAAAAAAATATTCCTCATGTGACAGACAATAGGTTTTTCTGCCAATCACCTTAAGTTGTGTCCTCTGGCTCTCAAACCTTCCACCAATGAAACAGTTTCCTTCTATTTACTATATCTAGACCCCAAATGATTTTTTATCAGCTCTATCAAACCTCCTCTCAACCTTCTCATAAAAATAGAAAGAAAACGAGAAGGAGCAAGTACTTGTACAGTTTGCACCACAAGAACAGAAAGAAGAGCTGGCTAAGGGCCAGCTCAAGGCTCCCCTCAAAATAATGAACATTGGGCAGAGTTGTCCCAGATTTGCACGAAGTGTGGTAGTGGGTGTGAAAGAAGACATTTTATCCATCGGCCGCAATGGCGGCTTTTTGCACCATATTGCCCCCTTCACACCTCATAAATTATGCAGTCACAGAGAACAGGCTGGTCCATTGGTGGGCAGCCTCCGATTTGCCCTCCATGCTGTTACCTCACCCTTCCTCATGCCAGGCGCCATATTTAAACTGTAGCCGCACGCGTACATCTCAGTACTTGCAGCCAGGCACTGCTCCAGTGAAGACATGGCTCCCAAATCTAAGAAGAGTGCAGTCCCCTGATTCAGTGACGCACTCTGGAATGCCGTTTGGATGCCGTGGAGGTCCGCCGTGATGTCCTCTACCCCCACTCTGGCTGCTGGAGGCCCATCAGTCTCACTACTCCAGCTTGGGAGGCGATGGCAGAGGTGGTGGTCAGCGCCAATGCTGTACTCAAGACGTCGGCCATTCAGTGCAGTAAAAGGATGAATGATCTCATCCGTGCTGCCAGGGTAAGTCAACCATCACATCACTGTCAACACGCATTTACAAGCCCATCACACATTCAGTAACATCTCACTCACTGTCAGCTCAAGGGACATCAACACTCACTCTCTCACACAAACCCTCTCATTTCCATCTGGCCTCATCTCCTCTGGAGATTGCACCCTCATCCTGTCCTGGCTCTACTCAGCACACACTCATGCCTGGTATCCTTCCCATTTGGCCTGCCATACACCTTGCTCACACTCGGTCTATCTGTCTTTATGCAGGTCAAGATCGGGCACTATCAACAGGAGAAGCCCCAGGTCCTCACTCCGTTTAAGAGTCGTGTGTTGGAGTTGGCCGGAAAGGCTGCGGACTGTTCCTGCGGTGAGGTTGGCGGCAAGCATCCGGGTGAGGATTCTGCACCACATCATCCCTACGTCAACGCTACCCTGTTCTGTGTTCAATGTGGCTGCCAAGCACTAATAATCTCCACTTTCTCTCCTGGGCACATCTACCAGTTCATCCTCAGTCAACCTTGACCTTGACTCCAAGGCTGATAGCACTTTGGATGAGGACTCTGAGGGCAGACCGTTGAAGACCTGCCACAGTGCTCACCCAGACCCTCCACCAGTGCTGCAAAACACACCTGGGTAGGATCTAGATGTAGAGCAGCCTTGGCATCACAATCTGGTGAGCACAGCACACAATCTGGCAGAGACAGTGACATCCGAGGTTGCCGGCACCCTAAAGACTGCTGGAGGCAAGGAATCTGCTGAGTCCAAATTGGATGATGAGCCTCTGGACTCGGTTCTCAATCAATTGTTGGAGCTGCAAAGACAATCACGGGAACATCAGGAAGAGATGTCTGGTGCACTACTCAGATTGCAAGGGACGATTGAGGAGTCCATCTGCCTTCAGTCTGAGGTTATAGCGCCAGCAAGCCAACACAGGAAAGTCAACATTGGCAGGATGGCGGACACCATGAAAACCTCAGTCCAGGACATCGGTCCTGCACTGATGTGCAGGCTGACCTCCGTCGCTGATGCCATAGTTGGCCTCCAACAGTGTCAATGCAAGAGGGGTGCAGGGCAGCTCGACCTCACTCCAGCTTTCCCTTATCCTCAAGGAGCCAACCAGGGGCCATTGGGCACCCATAAGGACGAGGACCAGCAGCTCAACACCCCGGGGCCATCCACCTAGGTGACTCTGGGAATGTCTGGCTGATCCAAATGCCCTCTTCCTGTGACCCCATCATCTCCAGCTCCACAGGCCAAGGATGGTGTAGCTGGCCCACAGCATTACCCCGAAAGCAGGACAGAGCCCTCCAGGTCTCAGCCCTTAAGAGGACGTCCACCAAGGTCATCAGAGGCAGGGCGTAGCAGTCAGTAAACTGTCTCTCACTCTGCTGTGGATGTTGAGGGAGCACCAGCATGTAGCAGCAAGATTAGGAATGTTAAGAAGATGCAGTTGCACAGTCTGGGCATGGTAGTTAATAACTTGAACATAATGTTCGCTATTGTAAATAAACTCCCAAGAATGTCTCCTTGTTTGTGGTTTCTTGTTCTGATGAGCAGTGTTTGGGTCACTCAGATGTGAAACCTTGCTTCCTGCATAAGATAAAGGCAGGTGTCTCAGTCCAGGACCTCTTTCCTGTGCAGTGTGTAACCCTCAGACCAAAGTGATGGTCCAGCCTCACACTCCCTGGACACATTACTGACGCCTACACCTTGATGGTGCTTGTTATTGCTGTCAGAGTGTCGTGGGCAGGTGACACAAAGTTCTCTTATTCTCTCTGTGTGCTCTCAGCACCTTTGAGGTGGGGTTGGCTCCCATCTCTTCAGCATCCGTGAACAGTGACACTGTGCTCCTGAAGAGGTCATGCTAAAGGCTGACAAAGGGTCAGGTGCGTTTAGTTTCACGGCTGCGTCTCCTTGATATGCCCCTGATCACAGAGTGCAAAGGAGCTGCTATCGACCACATAGGAGTCAGACGTTTACAGAGGCTATGTGAAGATCTATGGAGTGTCCTCATTGTATGTCATCATCATCTAATGGAACTTTGCAACTATTAGGGCCTCCATCACATGAGCCTGAGCACTGAGGGTATGTGCACTGCCATCAGCCACACAGGAGTCAAACATTCACAGATGCAAGATGAAGATGTCAGGACTGTCCTCACTGCATCTTGTCATTATCCTCCACAAATCGTGCGGCTATTAAGGCCTGACGAGCATGCCTGCTTCTTCTGGCCAGTACAATGACCTCATCACCGTCATCCCCTCCAACGCCCTCCTCAGTGTGGAATATAAATGATTATTTTGTTTAAAGTGAATTTCTGAACAATTTCTCAGTCTTATTCTGTAACACCCTTCTCCACAAGAAGCCCCAAGAGCACCAGTGTGTTCTTCCAGCAAAATCAGGACTGTTGTTTGTGAATCTTTTCTGTCTTTTCTCACCAAAAGCTGGACAGTACCCTGGCACATTGCTTCGTCATTGCCGTTTTAGCCCTTTACCCACGGAGAACAGAAGAGATGCTGAGGGAGTGTCTGGTAGCAGGGGCACAGCAGCACTAGGCATGGACGAGGTATGGTCCTTATGGTACTTTGATAACCTTGCAGCCCCGCCACTCTACTCAAATAACCAATTGCAGCGGCAGGAAGTAGGCTCCATGTCCAAGCAGATAAAGGGCTACAATGAGGATTTGAAATGACTTGGGGGTTCTGCTGAATCCTGTTGTCATCCACGCAAACTACAAAGACCATTTACTCCCAAGACTGTGTATCAATGATCTTCCTTCCGAAGGATAATCCCACAATGGAATAAGTTGCCAATGGAAATTTACACAGCTTTCATCATTTGAAATCCTCAAGACCCATCTTCAAATTATTTTTATTTAAGAGTTTTCATTATCAGGACTACCATTTCAGCAGGTCATGCCTGGTTTAGCTAGTGTTACCAATACAAGTGTTGGTGGAATGCAGGTATTAGTCTGCAATGCCGACACAATGAAAGTAGGAGCAGAAGTAGGAGTCAATAGGGATGCAGTGTATTACATGAGGATGGGAGGTCAGATGAGGGTGATGGTGGATTTGAGTAGTGAGGACAATGCCAAATAAAAGCCTGGACTCCTAGTCATTGATACATTTTTTCCACAGGCAATGGACAAGATACATTGGGATTGGAAGGAGGGTGAGAGAGGGCCCGCCACCACCGATGGACAGGCAACAGATTCTCTGACTGCAGGGGGCAGGTTTGAACCAGAGATGCATCCAGAGTGTTTTGTGTCCCCACCCTATAAATGGGGTGCCTCTTCAACTGACTCCACGAACTCCAGTGAGCCAGCGTTGGAAGGCAGCAATGTAATGTCACCCTGGTGATTATACTGCAATCAAGATCTGTAGGTTTTCAGGGTCTTTACAGTTTTTTGGGGGGAGAAGCTTTGCTTCTTCTAGTGAATTTTGCTAAAAATTACAGGTACAATGCCTCATGACGGATTTTTGATCTTGCCGGCTTTCGGGTCAGGCACTTCACGTGGAGTCAAGGGTTGCTCGGACCACAGGAAAAGGCAGGCGTGCAAAGTTGATAGCTAGGCAGCACACCACCGTGCCAATGGAGTGCTTAGGTGAGCAAACGAGTAAGTTATTTTACAAATCTAATAATAATTAAAATTCACGCATGGCAGCTTAAAAAAAGCTGTTTTCAGTTTTTGGACATCACCAGTTTTCGGATAGTAGGATTCGAGACACTGTACCTGTAAATCATACAGGTTTTTTTTAAAAAAAGCATTAAAATTAGATAATGGAAACGATTCCCCTCGCCCTATTTTAAAATTAGCAAATGTTTGTCAAGACAATTTAATACTGTATTATTTACAATGATGCCAGGAATATATCTTTAGAGTTTCTTAAGGATAAGTTAGTAAAGAAAATCCATTTAATCAGATACATTTGAATTTAAAACAGGTGCAATTAAATCATTCATTAATATAGTCTTCATTTTTTTAAACACTAATACGCTCAAGGATTTGCATGTACTCATGTTAAATAATAGAGAAAGCATTTTCTTATCAACTCAGTTTACTTGTGTAATTAGGTAAATTAAAATAATAATTACGTTGACACCTCTGCAAGAATTAAATAGTTTGTGTCAGAATGTTTTGCGTCATCTGACCTTTTAAAATTGTTGCAAGCCTGTAGTCAAACTCCATATTTCACAATGCTCAGGGTGGTTTCCAGGTACCGTTATGTACAACTGAAGAGAAGAGTTTCCTTATTGTTTGCAAGCCACAAGTTAGACATGAGAAAGCACCCAATGCTGCACCCATTTTGCTGACATCAAATTACCCCCCAAACATCCTGCTATTCTCAAGAAAATAGACGTGGACTTAAAATTAGCATAAAGCACTGCAAATCAGGGTAAACAATCAGTTGCCAAGGAAACATTGAACCATACCAGTACATTTCTGCTTTGACCTCACTTAGCCATTACAATTAAGTTTTGAAAATATATTAAAAGAAACAGAAGGTACAGAACAAATCTTAATGATGATTTAATGAAAAAAGCTTACTAAATTGTAATTAATAGATCAAAAAATTATTTTGTTTCCTCCTGTGCCTGAAAATCTGGCTGCATCATTGAGAGACTCCCAAACAAATACAGTTGGAGAATCCAAGTATTTGATATTTGGGTGGCGAGAGGTGGTGATGGGTCTGGATATGTGGCCATTTTTATGGGTGCTGATTTGTTTGGATGAAGGGTTCAGTGGACCAGTACAAAAGATCCAGGTGGCTTGAGTGTCACTCACTTATGTCTCAAATTTTGTGATGTTTTAAGCTGCGCAGTTACAGGTGTATTGGGACAAACTGGAGAAAACTCCAGGCCATTGCATTTAATAAATGGGAACTTTGCATTCTATTTACCCCACTTGATGGTGCCTGCAAATCCCCATCTTTGATTTTCTAACAAGTTTTGCACAAACCAGTGTGTTCACTCTTGTGTTATGTAAATTTAATGGTTAATCATCTTTGATAACTGCAACTTTGAAGGCAAATTTATGAAAATAACAATATGGACATTTGAGCCTTCTCAATTTAGGGTTAAACCTGATTAAGCCTCATAAATATAGAAGAAAGAAGTGTTTTAAAATTATGGTTGAACCTAATACAACCCAAAAACATCAAAGAGAGTAAAACATAAAAATAACATAAAATGTGGTTCTGCATTTTATTCAAAAATGAAATATGTATTAATACTGAAGTGTATCAAAACATGTGAAAAAGGACAGGTAAAGACCAAATAGTCCAGGCAGTCTGTTCTCTCACAGTGGTGCTGCATACTTACAAACACCATCAGCCCCATTCCCCCTGCACCAACACACAACTCAACAAAGGGCAAAAAAAAATTAGTCCAATTTAGAAAGAAGCTCTGGGTTATTCCATTCCTGCCACTGAAGACCAGCAAGCAAGATATAGGAGACCCACTGTGACTGAAACCCCTGGTCCACATTGACCCATCTACTCTCTGCAACTCAATCACTTCCAAATGCAAGAAGTCAGCCAGACTCCTTTTGAAAGATTGTCGTGAATCCACAATCACTCACAACCAACCCAATTCCATGCTTTTATACCTTATACCGAGTTCCCTAGTCCTCCACTCCTTGTCTAGTTCAAATAATATATCCACGCTGACAAAAACCTTCATTATTTTAAAGATTTCAATCAAATTGTTTTGAAGTCTAGTTTTTTCCCAAAGGAAGGGTCACAGTTCCCTCACTAATGCTTATAGGGTCTTACACAATTGATTAATTGAGTAACCCCTTTGTGAAGAGTTTATTGGCCACAAAATTCCACAGAACCTGATGAGGTAGAAATCGGACATTGTAGCCTAGAGATATATCAGCCTGGAGAATGGAGATGAGCTCATGTAGAGTGAGCATGGCAGCGGCTGCAGAGTGAGGAAAGGAGCTCCTTTAGAGTGGGGAGAGGTGATCTTGTAGAGTGGGGAGAGGAGACCCTGTAGAGTGGGCATGGGAGATCCCATAGAATGAGGATAGGATATCCTGTAGAGTGGAGAGAAGAGATCCAGTAGAGTGAGGAAAGGAGATCCTGCAGTGTGGGGAGAGGAGATCCTGTGGAGTAAGGAGAGGAGATCATGTAAGTGAGGAGAGGAGATCCTGTAGAGTGAGGTATAGAGATCCTGTCGAGTGAGAAGAGGAGGTCCTGCAGAATGAGGCAAAGAGATCATATAGATTGAAGAAAGAGTGAGGAAAGGAGATCCAGTAGATTGAGGAAAGGAGCTTCTGTAGGGTGAAGAGAAGAAGGCCTGTAGAGTGAGGAGAGGAGATCCTGTAGAGTAAGGAATCGAGATCCTGTAGAGTGAGGTATAGAGGTCTTGTAGAGTGGGGAGAGGAGACCCTGTAGAGTGAGGAGAGCAGTACATGTATGTGAGGAGAGGAGATCCTGTAGAGTAAGGTATAGAGATCCTGTAGAGTAAGGAGACCAGATCCTTTAGAATAAGGAGAGGATGTCATTCAGAGTGAGGTAAAGAGATCGTGTAGATTGAAGAAAGGAGATACTGTAGAGTGAGGAAATGAGATCCTGTAGAGTAAGAACAGGAGGTCTTATAGAGTGAGAGGAGATCCTGCAGAATTGGGAGATGAGAACCTGCAGAGTAAGGACAGGACATCTTATGGAGTGAGGTAAAGGGGTCCTTTAAAGTGAGGAGAATAGATCCTGTAGAGCGAGGATGGGAGATCATGTAGATTGAAGAGAGGAGAGCCTGTAGAATAACGTAAAGAGATTCTGTAGAGTGAGGTAAAGAGATTCTGTAGAGTGGAGTAAAGAGGCCCTATAGAGTGAGGAGAGTGGATCCTTGCATAGTGAGGACAGGAGACCCTGTACATTGGGGAGAGGAGATCCTGTAGAATGAGGTAAAGAGATTCTGTAGACTGAGGTAAAGAGAGCCTATAGAGTAAGGTAAAGAGGTCCTGTAGAGTGAGGAGAGTAGATCCTTGCAGAGTGAGGATAGGAGATCCTGTAGATTAAGGAGACGAGATCCTGCAGGGTAAGGTAAAGAGATCCTGTAGAGTGAGGAGATGAGAGCCTGTAGAGTGAGGAAAGGAGATCTTGTAGAGTGAGGGAAAGAAATTCTGTAGACTGAACAGGGGAGATCCAGTAGAGTGAGGAAAGGAGGTCCTATAAAGTAATGAAAGAAAATCCTGTAGAGTGAAGTAAATAGATCCTGTAGAGTGAAGGGTGAAGATCTTGTTGATGAGGACAGGAGATCCTGTAGAGTGTGGGGATGAGATCCTGTAGAGTGAGGAGAGGAGATCATGTAGAGTGAGAGGAGGTACAGTTGAGTGAGGGAAGGCAATCCTGTGGATTGAGTAAATTAGCTCCTTTAGAGTGAAGGGGAGTACTCTGCAGAGTGAGGAGAGGAGATCCTTTTGAGTGAGGGTAGGAGATCCTGTAGAATGAAGTGAAGATATCCTATAGAGTAAGGGAATGAGACCCTGTAGAGCGAGGGAAAGAGCTCCTATAGAGTGAGGAAACGAGATCCTGTAGAGCGGGGAGAGGAGATCCTGTAGAGTAAGGAGAGGAGATCCTGTAGAGCGAGGTAAAGAGATCCTGTAGAGTGAGGAGAGTAGAGCATGTCAAGTGAGGGGAGGAGATGCTGTAGACTGAGGTAAAGAGAACCTGTAGAGCGAGGAGAGGAGATCCTGTAGGGTGAGGAGAGGAAATGATGTAGGCTGAGGAGGGGAGATCCTGTAGATTGAGTTAAAGAGACCCAGTAAAGCCAGGAGAGGAGATCCTGTAGAGTTGGGAGAAGAGATTCTGTAGAGTGAAGAAAAGAGGTGCTGTAGATTGAGGAAAGAGGTCCTGTAGAGTGAGGGGAGAGGAATCTGTAGAGTGAGGAGAGGAGATCCTGTTGAGTAAGGAGAAGAGATCATGTAAGTGAGCAGAGGAGATCCTGTAGAGTGAGGTATAGAGATCCTGTAGAGCGAGGAAAGGAGGTCCTACAGAGTGAGGTAAAGAGAGCATGTAGATTGAAGAAAGAGTGAGGAAAGGAGATCCTGTAGAGTGAGGAAAGGAGATCCTGTAGGGTGAAGAGAGGAGGCACTGTAGAATGAGAAGAAGAGATCCTGTAGATTGAGGGGAGGAGATCCTGTAGATTGAGGGGAGGAGATCCAGTAGAGTGAGAGGAGGAGATCCTGTAGCATTAGGAAAAGCAATCCAGTAGAGTGAGGTAATGACATCCTGTAGAGGGGAGGATATCCTGTAGAGCAGGGAGCCATCTTGAAGAGTGGAGAGAGGAAATCCTGTAGACTGAGGAGAGCAGACCCTGTAGAGTGGGGTAAGGAGATCCTTTAGAGAGTAGAGAGGAGAAAGGAAATCCTGTCGAGTGAGCAGTGGAAATCCTTTTGAGTGAGGACAGGAGATCCTCACACTAGAGTTAGGAGAGGAGATGTTGTTGATCGAGGAGAGTAGATCTTGTAGAGTGAGGAGAGGAAAAGCTGTAAAGTGGGAGAGGGTATCCTGCAGAGTGAAGACAGGAGATTACGTAGAGTGAGGAGAGGGGGTCCTGTAGAGTGGGGAGAGATCATGTAGAGTGGGAAAGGAGGTCCTGTAGAGTGAGCAAAGTGGATTCCATAGAGTGAGGAGTGGAGATCCTGTAGCGTGAGGATATGAGATCCGGTAGGGTGACGGAGGAGACGCTGTTGAGTGGGAGCAGACAATCCTGTAGAGTGAGGCAACAATGCCCTGTAGATGAGGAGAGGGGACCTTGTAGAGTGAGGAAAGGCATTCCTGTAGGGTGAGGTAAAGAGACCTTGCAGAGTGAGGAGGGGGCATCCTGTGGAGTAGTGAGGGGAGAATGTCCTGTACATTGAGGAAAGTTGATTCTGTATAGTAAGGGCAGGACACCTTTTAGAGTGGGGAGAGGAGCACCTCTAGAGTGAGGTAAACAAATCCTGTAGAGTGAGGAGAGAAGATCCCATAGAGTGAGGAAAGAGGATTCTGTAGCGCGAGGAGAGGAGATCCTGAAGAATGGGGAGAGGAGATTCCTGTAGAGTGAGGAGAGGTGATCCTGTAGACTGGGGGAGGAGATCCTGTAGCGTTAGGAAAGGGGGTCGTGTAGAGTGAGGTAATGACATCCTGTAGAGTAGGGAGCCATCTTGTAGAGTGAGGAGAGGGGATGCTGTAGAGTGAGGAAAGCAAATCCTGTAGGGTGAGGAGAGAAGATCCTGTAGGTTGAGGAGAGGGGACCCTGTAGAGTTAGAAGGCGATCCTGTAGAGTGAGGTAATGAGATCATGTAGAGTGGGCAAGGAGATCGTGTGGAGATAAAAAAGGTGATCCTGTGGAGGGAGGTAAAGAGATCATGTAGAGTGAGAGGAAGAGATCCTGTAGAGTTAGGAAAGGTGGTCCTATAGAGTAAGGTAAATAGATCATATACAGTGAGGGGAGGATATTCTGTAGAGTAAAGGGAGGAGAGTAAACCCTGTAAGGTGAAGAGAGGAGATCCTGTAGAGTGGGGAGAGGAGGCCCTGTAGAGTGAGGAAAGGAGAACCTGCGGAGTGAGGAAAGGAGAACCTGTGGAGTGAGGAGAGGAGATCCTATAGAATGGGGAGAGGAGGTCCTGTAGAGTGAGGAGAGGCGATCCTGTAGAGTGAGAAGGAGACCCTGTAGAGTTAGGAAAGATGACCCAGTAGAGTGAGGTGAAGAGATCCTGTAGAGTAAGGAGAAGAGATCCTGTAGTGAGGAAAGGAGATCCTGCAGAGTGAGGAAAGGGGTTTCTGTAGAGTGAGGAGTGGAGATCCTATAGAATGGGGAGATGGGATCCTATAGAGTGAGGAGAGGAGGTCGTGTAGAATGAGGACAGCAGATGGTTTAGAGTGGGGAGAGGAGATCATGTAGAGCGTGGTGAGGAGATCATGTAGAGTGAGGAGAGGTGATCCTGTTGAGTGAGGAAAGTCAATCCTGCAGGGTGAGTAAAGTAGCTCCTGTAGAGTGAGGGGCGAATACTCTGTCGATTGAGTAGATGAGATGCTGTAGAGTAAAGGGAGGAGATCCTGAATAGCAAGGAGAGTAAACCCTGTAGGGTGAGGAGAAGGGATCCTGTAGATTGAAAAGAGTAGATCCTATAGAGTTAGGAATAGAGATCCTGTAGAGTAAAGAATGGGGATTCTGTAGAATGAGGAGAGGATATCCTGTGGACTGAGGGCAGGGGATTCTGTAGAGTGAGAGGAGGAGATCCTGTAGAATGAGTAATAGAGACCCTATAGAGTGAGCAAAGTGGATTCTGTAGAATGAGAAGATTATATCATATAGGCTGAAGGCAGGAGATCCTTTAGGGTGGGACAAGAGATCATGTAGAATGAGAAGAGGAGATCCTGTAGAGTTAGGAAAGATGATCCTGCAGAGTAAGGTAAAGAGATCCTGTAGAGTGAGGCAAAGAGAACACATAGAGTGAGAAGGGGGTTACTGCATAGTGAGGAGGGGTGATCCTATAGAGTGAAGAGAGCAGGCCCCATACAATGAGGAAAGTAAATCCTGTAGAATGAGGAGAAGAGATCCTGCAGAGTGAGGTAAAGAGATCCTGTAGAGTGAGGAGAGGAGATCATGTTGAGTGAGGAGAGTAGATCTTGTAGAGTGAGGTAAGGAGATCCTGCAGAGTTAATTAGGGAGATGGTGTAGAGTGAGGTAAAGAGATCCCGGAGAATGAGGAGAGGAGATCCTGTAAAGTGTGGAAAGGTGATCCTGTAGAGTGAGGAGGGGAGATGCTGTTGATTGAGGAGAGTAGATCCTGTAGAATGAGGAAAATAGATCATGTAGAACGAGGAAAATGGAATCCATAGAGCAAGGAGAGGAGATCATGTAGAGTGAGGGGACGAAATGCTGTAGAATGGCGAGAGGGGATCCTGTAGAGTGAATGCAGGGTGTCCTGTATAGGTGGGAGAAGAGATCATGTAAAGTGTGGAAAGCTGATCCTATAGAGTGAGGAGGGTAGATCATGTATAGTGAGGAGAGTATATCCTGGAGAGGACATCCTGTGGAGTAATGAGATGAGATCCTGTAGGGTAAGGAAATGAGATCCTACTGAGTGAGGAAAGTGGATTCTGTAGAGTGGGGGGAGGGGATCCTGTAGAGTGATCACAGCAGGTTCTGTAGAGGTGGGAGAGGCGATCATGTAGAGTGAGGAATGGAGATCATGTAGAGCGAGGATAATGGAATCCATAGAATGTGGGGTGGAGATCTGGTAGAGTGTGGGGAATAGATGCTCTATAGTGAGGAGAGGAGATCCTGTAGGCTGAGGAGAGCAGATCTGCTGGAGTGAGGAAATTCAACTCCCTAGAGTGAGGAAGTCAGATACCTTAGAGTGAGGAGAGGGGATCCTGTAGATTTAGAAAGGGTGATCCTGTAGAATGGGGCAAAGAGATCCTGCAGAGTGAGGGGAGAATATCCAGTAGACTAATGAGAGGAGATTCTGTAGAATGATGGGAGGAGATCCTATAGACTGATGAGAGGAGATCCTGTAGAGTGGGGAGAAGAGCTCCCATAGATGAGGAAAGGGTATCATGTAGAAGTAATGTGATCCTCTATGGTGTGGAAGGGAGATCCTGTAAAGTAGGGAGAGGAGATCCTGTAGAGTGAGGAAAAGAGATCTTGTAGAGCCAGGGAGGAGACCATGTAGAGTGTGTAGAGGTGATCCCTTAGAATATGGAGAGGAGAACCTGTAGAGAGAGCAAAGAATACACTGTAGAGTGAGGTAAAGAGATGCTGTTGAGTGAGGAGAGGAGGATCTGTAGAGTGAGGAGAGGTGTTCCTGTAGGGTGAGGAAAGGGGATTCTGTAGAATAAGGAGAAGATATCCTGTAGATTGAGGGCAGAAGATCCTTTAGAATGGGGAGAGGAGATCCTGTAGAGTGATAGGAGGAGATCCTGTGCAGTTAGGAAAGGCGATCCTGTAGAGTGAGGTAAATAGACCCTGTAGAGTGAGGAGAGGAGATTCTGTGGAGTGAGGGGAGGAGATAGTGCATAGTGAGGACAGTAAATCCTATAGGGCGATGAGAGGACATCTTGTAGAATGAGGAAAGGGGGTACTGCAGAGTGAGTTAAACAAATGCTGTAGAGTGGGGAAAGGAAATCCTTTAGAGATGGGAGATGAGATCCTTTAGAGTGAGGAAAGGTGATCCTGTAGAGTGAGGTAATGTGATCATGTGGAGTGAGGAGATGAGGTGCTGTTGAGTAGGGAGAGGCGTTACTATAGAGTGAGGAGAGGAAATCCTGTAGATTGTTGAAAGGTGATCCTGTAGAGTGAGTAAAGTAGCTCCTGTGGTGAGGACATCCTGTAGAATGAGGAATAGAGATCCTATAGAGTGAGCAAAGTGGATTCTGTAGAATGAGGAGATGATATCTGTAGACTGAAGGCAAGAGATCCTTTAGAGCGGAACAATAGATCCTATAGAGTGAGGTGAAGAGATCCTATAGAGTGAGGAGCGGATATCCTGTAGACTGAGGACAAGATATCCGTTAGAGTGGGGTGAGGAGATCCTGTAGAGTTAGAAAGATGATCCTGTAGACTGAGGTAAAGAGATCCTGTAGAGTGAGGAGAGGGTATCGTGTAGAGTGAAGAGAGATCATGCAGAGTGAGGAAAGTAAATCCTGTAGGTTGAGTCGAGGAGATCCTGTGGAGTGGGTAGAGCAAATCCTGTAGAGTGAGGAATGGGGATTCTGTAGAGTGAGATGAGGAGATCCTATAGAATGGATGAGGAGATCCTGTGGAGCGAGGAGAGGAGATCCTGTAGAGTGGGGTGAGGATATCCTGTAGAGTTAGCAAGACAATCCTGTAGAGTGAGGTAAAGAGATCCTGTAGAGTGAGGGGAGGAGATCCTGTAGAGTGAGGGGAGGAGATCCTGTAGAGTGAGTAATAGAGATCCTGTAGAGCGAGGAAAGGGGATTCTGTAGAATAAGGAGATGATATCCTGTAGACTGAGGGCAGGAGATCCTTTAGAGCAGGACAGGAGATCATGTAGAATGAGAAGAGGAGAGCTTGTAGAGTTAGGAATCATGATCCAGTGGAGTGAGGTAAAGAGATCCTATAGAGTAAGGAGGGGATATCCTGTAACTGAGGACAGAAGATCATTTAAAGTGGCGTGAGGAGATCCTATAGAGTGGGGCGAGGAGATCCTGTAGACTGAGGAAAGGAGGTCCTGTAGAGTAAGTTAGGGAGACCCTGTAGAGTGAGGTAGACAGACCATGGAGAATGAGGAGAAGAGATCCTGTAGAGTAAGGAAAGAAGATCCTGTAGAGTGAGGAAAGGAGATCCTACGGAGTGAGGAAATTGGATTCTGTAGAGTGAGGGTAGGTGATGCTGTTGAGTGGGGAGAGGGGATCCTGTAGATTAAGTTAGGGAGATCCTGTAGAGTGAGATAAAGAGACCCTGGAGAGTGAGGAGAGGAGATCCTGTAGGGTAAGGGGAGGAGTCCTGTAAAGTGAGGGAAAGGAGATCCTACAGAGTGAGGAAAGTGGATTCTGCAGAGTGAGGGGAGGAGATGCTGTAGAGTGGGTAGAGGGGATCCTGTAGCGTGAGTACAGGATGTCCTGTATAGGTAGAAGAGGAGATCATATAGAGTGTGGAAAAGGTGATCCTGTAGAGTGAGGAGGGGAGATCCTGTAGATTGAGGAAAGACGGCCAATAGAGGATAGTGGATTCTGTAGAGTGAGGGGAGGAGATATTGTAGAGTGGGAAGAGGGGATCCTATAAAGTGAGGACAAGAGATCCTGTAGAGGTGGGAGAGGAGATCATGTTGAGTGAGGAAAGGAGATCATGTAGAGTGAGGATAATGGAATCCATAGAGTGAGGAGAAGAGGTCCTGTAGAGTGAGGGGAGGAGATGTGGTAGAGTGAGGAAATTAAACTCTATAGAGTGAGGAAGGCAGATATCTTAGAGTGAGGAGAGGAATTCCAGTAGAGTAGAGAGAGGAGATCTTGTAGAGTTAGATAATGCGATCCTGTAGAATGAGGTAAAGAGAACCTGCAGGGTGAGGAGAGGATATCCAGTAGAGTGATGAGAAGAGATTCTGTAGGGTGAAGGGAGGAGATCCTGTAGAGTGAGGAGAGAAGATCCTGTAGAGTAGGGAAAGGAGTTCCTGTAGAGTGAGAAGAGGATACCCTGTAGATCCGGGAGAGGAGGTCCTGCAGAGTGGGGAAAGGAGGTCCTGTGGTGTCAGGAGATGAGACCCTGTAGAGTGAGGAAAGGGGATCCTGTAGACTGAGAGGAGGACATCACGTAGAGTGACGAGAGGAGGTCCTGTGGATTGAGGAGGGGCGATCATGTAGAGTGAGTAAAGTAGCTTCCGTAGAGTATGCAGAGGAGATCCTGTAGAATGAGGTATAAATATCCTGTAGAGTGAGGAGATCAAATCATGTAGAGTGAGGAGAGTCGATCCCATGTAGTGAGGACAGGCTATCCTTTAGAGTGAGGTAAAGAGATTCTGTAGAGCGAGGAGAGGGGAGCCAGTAGAGTCAGGAAAGGATATCCTGAAGAACAAAGTAAGGAGGTCCTCTAGAGTGAGGGAAAGAGATCCTGTAGAGTGAGGAGAGAAGATCCTTTAGAGTTAGAAAACGAGATCCTACAGAGTGAGGGGAAGAGTTCCGTTTGAGTGAGGAGAAGAGATCCTGCTGAGTGAGAAAAGGAGATTCTACAGAGTGAGGTAAATGGATCTTGTAGAATGTGGAGAGTAGATCCTGTAGAGTGCCAAAGGAGATGCTGTAGATTGAGGAAGGGAGATCCTGTAGAATGAGGAAAGTATATTCTGTAGAGTTAGGAGAGGAGACCCTGTGGAGTAAGGAGAGAAAATCCTCTAGAGTGAGAAAATGGGACCCTACAGAGTGAGGTAAATGGATCTTGTAGAATGTGGAGTGTATATCTTGTAGAGTGCCAGAGGAGATCCTGTACATTGAGGAGAGGAGATCCTGCAGAGTGAGGAGATGAGATCCTGTTGCGTGAGGAAGGGGGGTCTTCTGGAGTGAGGAAACGAGGACCTGTCGAGTGAGGAGAGGACATCCTGCAGAGTGAGGAGGCAAAATCCTGTAGAGTGAGGTAAAGAGATCCTCTAGAGTGAGGAGAGGAGATCAGGTAGAGTAATGAGAGGGGATTCTATAGAGTGAGGAAAGGGGATCCTGCAGAGTGAGCAGCGGAGGTCCTGTAGAGAGAGGATGGGAGGTCCTGTAGAGTGGGACAGGAGATCCTGTAGAGTGAGGAGATGATACCCTGTAAAGTTGGGTGGTGAGATCCTGTAAAGAGGGTAGTGGAAATCCTATAGAGTGAGGAGAGGAGGTCCTGTGGAATGCAGAGAGGAGATCCTGCAGAATGGGGAGGGGGGGTCCTATACAATGATGATAGAAGATCCTGTAGTGTGGGGAGAGGAGATCATGTAGAGTTCGGAGAAGAGACCCTGTACATTGAAGAACGTAGACACTGTAGAGTGGGGTGAGGAGATCCTCTAGAGTGGGGGGCAGAGATGCTGTAGAGTGAGGAAAGTTGATCATGCAGAGTGAGGAAAATAGATCCCATAGAGCAAGTAAAGGGGTTCCTGTGGGTTGAGCTAACCAGATCCTGTAGAATGAGGAGATCCTGTAGAGTAGGGGAAGAGATCCCCTGTATAGTCAGGAAATGACATCCTGTAGAGTGAGGAAAGGAGATCCTTTAGAGTCACGACAGGAGATCCTGTAGTGTGAGGAGAGGGTATCCTGTACAGTGATGAGAGGAGATTCTGCAGAGTGGGGAGGGGACATCCTGTGCAGTGGGGAGAGGAGGTCCTGTAGAGTTGGGAAAGTAAATCCTATAGATTTTACAGGACCTCCTCTCCCCACACCACAGGATCTTGTCTCATCATTCTACAGGATCTCCCCTCGGCACTCCACAGGAGTTTCCTTCCTCGCTTGACAGGATCTCCTTACCCATTCTACAGGATCTCCTACTGGAGTTCCTCACCTCACTCTACAGGTTCTCCTCTCCGCACTCTACAGGATTCTCTCGCCTCACTCAACAGGATATCCCTGGCTAACTCTACAGGCTCTTCTTTCCTCACCCCACAGGGTCTCTTTACCCTACTCAGCAGGATCTGCTCTCCTCCCTTTACAGGGTCTCCATACCTCACTCTACATGATCTCCTCTCCTCACTCCAGAGGATCTCCTTTCTTCACTCTACATGAGCCTCTATTCTCACTCCACATGATCTCTTTTCCTCACTCTATAGGAATACCCCTCCCCAAGAAGGGGAAAGGAGATCCTGTAGTTTGAGGAGAGGAGATTCTGTAGAGTGAGGAGAGCAGATCCTGTAGGGTGAGGTAAAGAGATCCTGCAGAGCGAGGAGATGAGATCCTGTAGGGTGAGGTAAAGAGATCCTGCAGAGTGAGGAGATGAGATCCTGTAGAGTGCAGAGAGGAGATCCTGTAGAGTTGGGAGATGATATCCTATAGATTGGGCAGAGGAGATCCTATAGATCGGGCAGAGGAGCTCCTATAGAATGAGGAGAGGAGGTCCTTTAGAGTGGGGGCAGGGCATCCTGACGAGCGAGGAGAGGAGATTTTGTAGAGTGGGGAGAGGGGGATCCTATACAGTGATGGTAGAAGGTCCTTCAGAGTGGGGCAAGGAGATCCTATAGAGCGGTTAGAGGACATTCTGTGCTGTGGAGTGAGGAAAGTGAATCCTGTAGAGTGAGGAGAGGAGATCGTGCAGAGTGAGGAGAGGGGATCCAGCAAAGTGACGATAGGAGATCCTGTAGTGTGGGGTGAGGAGATCCTGTAGAGTGCGGAGCGGAGATACTGTAGAGTGAGGAAAAGAGATCCTGTGGAGTGAGGAAGTGGGGTCCTGTAGTGTGAGGAGAGGATATCCTGGAGAGTGGGTACAAGAGATCCTGTAGAGTGGGGAATGGAGACCCTGTAGGTTGGGGAGAGGATACCCAAGGAGAGGAGATCCTATAGAGGTGGGAGTGGCGTTCCTGTAGATTGAGGAGCGAGTATCCTGTAGAGTGGTAATAGGAGATCCTGTAGAGTGGGGATAGGAGATACTGTAGAGTGGGGATAGGAGATACTGTAGAGTGGGGAAAGGAGATCCTGTAGGCTGGGGAGCAGAGTCTCTGTAGAGTAAGGAGACAAGAACCTGTACAGTGGGGAGAGGGGATCCTGTACCATGATGAGGGGAGGCCCTGTAGAGTGGGGAGAAGAGATCCTGCAGTGTGAAGAACATAGATCCTGCCATGTGGGGAAGGGAGATCCTGTAGTATGAGGAGAGTAGATCCTGTACAATGGGGAGAGGAGATCCTGTAGAGTGAGGAAAGAGGCTCCTGTAAGTGAGAAAAGGGGATCCTTTAGAGTGAGGAGAGGATATCATAAAGAGTGAGGTGAGAAGATCCTGTAGAAGGAGGAGAACAGACCCTGTAGAGTGAGGTAAAGAGATCCTGTAGAGTGAGGAGAGGATATCCTATCGAGTGAACAGAGGATACCCTGTTGAGTGAAGAGAGGAGATCCTGTAGAGTGCAGAGAGGAGATTCTGTAGATTGAGGAATGATCCTGTAGAGTGAGGAGAGGAGATCCCATAGATTGAGGAGAGGAGATTCTGTAGAGTTAGGAGAGCAGATCCTATTGGGTGAGGTAAAGAGATCCTGCAGAGAGGAGATGAGATCCTGTAGAGTGCGGAGAGGAGATCCTGAAGAGTTGGGAGGTGATATCCCATAGAGTGGGCAGAGGAGATCCTATAGAATGAGGAGAGGAGGTCCTTTAGAGTGGGGGAAGGAGATTCTCAAGAATGAGGAGAGGTGATCCTATACAGTGAAGAAAGGAGATCCTGTAGTGTGAGAAGATATCCTGAGAGTGAGGTGAGCAGGTCCTGTAGAGTGGGGATAGGAGACCCTATGGAGTGAGGAGAGGAGATCCTGTAGAGTGGGGACTGGAGATCCTGTAGAGTTGGGAGAGGAGACCCTGTACAGTGAGGAAAGTAGACCCTGTAGAGTGAGGAAAGTAGACCCTGTAGAGTGGGGAGAGGAGATCCCGTAGAGTGAGGAAAGCAGATCTTGTAGGGTGACGTGAATAGATCCTGTAGAGCACAGAGAGAAAATCCTGTAGAGTTGGGAGAGGAGATCCTGCAGAGTGAGCAGAGGATATCCTGCAGATTGGGGAGAGGAGATACTGTAGAGTAAGGAGAGGAGGTCCTATAGAGTGGGGAGAGGAAATGCTGCAGAGTGAGGAGAGGGGATCCTGTACAGTGACAATAGGAGATCCTGTAGTGTGGGGGGAGGAGATCCTGTACTGTGGGGAGAAGAGATCCTGTAGAGTAGGGACTGGAGATCCTGTAGAGTTGGGTGAGGAGACCCTGTGCAGTGAGGAAAGTAGACCATGTAGTGTGGGGAGAGGAGATCCTCTAGAGTGGGGGGAGGAGATGCTGTGTAGTGAGGGAAATTGATCCTGCAGAGTGGGAAGAAGAGATCCTATAGAGTGGGAATAGAAGGTCCTGTAGAGTGGGGAGAGGATATCCTGTCGAGTGAGGAGAGGGGGTCCTGTAGAGTGCGGGGAGGAGATTCTATAGAGTGAGGAGAGGAGATCCTGTGGGGTGAGGTAACCAGCTTTTGTAGAATGTGGGGATCCTGTAGAGTAGGGGAAGGGACCCTGTAGAGTCAGGAAAAGATATCCTGTAGAGTGAGGAGAGGGAATCATGTACAGTGACAATATAGGGATCCTGTAGTGTGGGGAGAGGAGATCCTGTAGAGTTGGGACTGGAGATCCTGTTGAGTTGGGAGAGGAGGCCCTGTACAGTGAGGAAAGTAGACCCTATAGAGTGGGGAGAGGAGATCCTATGGAGTGAGGAGAGCAGATCCTGTAGGGTGAAGTGAATAGATCCTGTAGAACGCAGAGAGGAAATCCTGTCGAGTTGGGAGAGGAGATCCTGCAGAGGTGGCAGAGAAGATCCTGTAGAGTGAGGATTGGAGATACTGTAGAGTAGGGACAGGAAATCCTACAGAGTGAAGAGAGGATATCCTGTAGACTGTGAAGAGGTGATCCTGTTAAATGGGAAGAGGAGATACTGTAGAGTGAGGAGAGGAGGTCCCATAGAGTGGGGAGAGGAAATCCTGCAGACTGAGGAGAGGGGATCCTGTACAGTGACAATAGGAGATCCTGTAGTGTGGAGAGAGGATATCCTGTAGAGTGGGGAGAGGAGATCCTGTAGAGTGGGGAGAGGAGATCCTGTAGAGTTGGGAGAGGAGATCCTGTAGAGTTGGGAGAGGAGACCCTGTACAGTGAGGAAAGTAGACCCTGTACAGTGAGGAGAGGAGATCCTCTAGAGTGAGGGGAGGAGATGCTGTATAGTGAGGAAAGTTGATCCTGCAGAGTGGGAAGAAAAGATCCTATAGAGTGGGAATAGAAGGTCCTGTAGAGTGGAGAGAGGAGATCTTGTAGTGTGGGAAGAGGAAATCCTGTAGAGTGGGGACTGGAGATCCTGTAGAGTTGGGAGAGGAGATCCTGTAGAGTGAGGAGACCAGATCATGTAGGGTGAAGTGAATAGATCCTGTAGAGCGCAGGGAGGAGATCCTGTAGAGTTGGGAGAGGTGATCCTGCAGATTGGGGAGAGGAGATACTGTAGAGTAAGGAGAGGAGGTCCCATAGAGTGGGGAGAGGAAATCCTGCAGAATGAGGAGAGGGGATCCTGTACAGTGACAGTAGGAGATCCTGTAGTGTGTAGGGAGAAGATCCTATAGTTTGGGGAGAGGAGATCCTGTAGAGTGGGGTCTGGAGAACCTGTAGAGTTGGGAGAGGAGACCCTGTACAGTGAGGAAAGGAGACCATGTAGAGTGGGGAGAGGAGATCTTCTAGAGTGGGGGGGAGGAGATGCTGTATAGTGAGGAAAGTTGATCCTGCAGAGTGGGAAGAAGAGATCCTATACAGTGGGAATAGAAGGTCCTGTAGAGTGGGGGGGAGGAGATCCCATAGAGTGAGGAGAGGAGATCCTGTGGGATGAGGTAACCAGATCCTGTAAAATGAGGGGATCCTGTCGAGTAGGGGAAGGGACCCTGTAGAGTCAGGAAAGGATATCCTGTAGATTGAGGAAAGGAAATCCTTTAGAGTTGTGAGAGGGGATCCTGTAGAGTGAGAAGAGGGTATCCTGTACAGTGATGAGAGGAGGTCCTGCAGAATGTGGAGGGGACATCCAGTGCAGTGGGAAGAGGAGATCATGCAGAGTTGGGAAAGTAGATCCTGTAATGTGTGGAGGGGAGATCCTGTAGAGTGAGGAGAGAAGATCCTGAACAGTGGTGAGAGAAGATCCTGTAGATTGAGGAAAAGAGATCACGTGGAGTGAGAATAGAGGCTTCTGTAGAGTGAGGAAAGGAGATCCTCTGGAGTGAGAAGAAGAGGTCATATAGGGTGAGGTGTGGAGATCCTGTAGAGGGAGGAGAACAGATATTGTAGAGTAGGGTAAAGAGATCCTGTAGGGTTAGGAAAGGAGATCCTGTAGAGTGAGCCAGGGGTATCCTGTTGAGTGAGGAGAGGGTATCCTGTAGAGTGGGGAGAGGGGAACCTGTAGAGTGAGGAGACAATATTCTGTGGCGTGTGGAGAGGAGGTCCTGTAGAGTGAGGACAGGGGATCCTGTAGAGTGAGGAAATGGGCTCCTGTGGGTTGAGGAGAGGGTATCCTGTAGAGTGGGGATAGGGGATCCTGTATAGTGAGGTAAACAGATCTGGTAGGATGCGGAGAGGAGATCTTTTATATTAGGGGGAGGAGATCTTGTAGAGCGAGAAAAGGATATCCTGTGGAGTGAGGAAAGGACATCCTTTAGAGTCGGGAGAGGAGACCCTGTAGAGTCAGGTAAAGAGGTCATCTAGAGTGAGGAGAGGAGATCCTGTAGTGTAAGGGAGGAGATCCTGTAGAGTGAGGAAAAGGGCTTTGCTGAATTTAATGACCAAAGTGGTGGACCCATCCACTGATTGGAAAGCTGTTAACTGATTAAATCCCTATCTGCCAATCTCCTGCCTGCCTTTGCGGGTCCCGGGCCTTTCTAGTTGAAGATCCTGCCTCCAAAAGCTGCCAGCTGCTGGTACTGGAGCAGGTCCCAGAACAGAAGCATCAATGGAAGCCTGAGAAGATATTTGAGTGAGTCTCTGACACCCTACATCATATCAACAATTTCCAGTTCCCTGGCCCCAACCGCCTCCTCTTCACCATAGACGTCCAATCCCTCTACACCTCCATCCCCCACCAGGATGGTCTGAGGGCTCTCCGCTTCTTCCTCGAACAGAGGCCCGAACAATCCCCATCCACCACTACTCTCCTCCGTCTGGCTGAACTTGTTCTCACACTGGACAATTTCTCCTTAAACTCCTCTCGCTTACTCCAAATAAAAGGTGTGGCCAAGGGTACCTGCATGGGCCCCAGTTATGCCTGACTCTTTATGGGGTATGTGGAACATTCCTTGTTCCAGTCCTACTTCAGCCCCCTCCCACATCTCTTTCTCCGGTACATCGATGATTGTTTTGGTGCTGCTTCATGCTCTCGTCTGGACATGGAAAATTTTATTAATTTTGCTTCCAATTTCCACTCCTCCATCATTTTCACATGGTCCATCTCTGACACTTCCCTTCCCTTCCTTGACTTCTCTGTCTCAATTTCTGGTGATAGACTGTCCACCAATATTCATTACAAGCCTACCGACTCCCACAGCTACTTTGACTACAGCTCCTCACACCCCGCTTCCTGTAAGGACTCCATCCCATTCTCTCAGTTCCCTTGCCTCCGTTGCATCTGTTCTGATGATGCCACTTTCAAAAACAGTTCCTCTGACATGTCTTCCTTCTTCCTTAACCAAGGTTTTCCACCCACGGTGGTTGACAGGGCCCTTAACCATGTCCGGCCCATCTCCCGCGCAACCGCCCTCACGCCTTCCTCTCCCTCCCAGAACCATGATAGGGTCCCCCTTCTCCTCACTTATCACCCCACCAGCCTCTGCATTCAAAAGATCATCCTCCGCCATTTCCGCCAACTCCAGCATGATGCCACCACCAAACACATCTTCCCTTCACCCCCCCGGCGGCATTCTGCAGGGATCGTTCCCTCTGGGACACCCTGGTCCACACCTCAATCACCCCCTACACCTCAACCCCCTCCCACGGCACCTTCCCATGCAACCACAGAAGGTGCAACACCTGCGCCTTTACTTCCCCTCTCCTCACCATCCAAGGGCCCAAACATTCCTTTCAAGTGAAGCAGCATTTCACTTGCACTTCCCTCAATTTAGTCTACTCCATTCATTGCTCCCAATGCAGTTTCCTCTACATTGGAGAGACCAAACGCAGACTGGGTGACCGCTTTGCAGAACACCTTCGACCTGTCCACAAGCATGACCCAGACCTCCCTGTCGCTTGCCATTTAAACACTCCACCCTGCTCTCATGCCCACATGTCCGTCCTTGGCCTGCTGCATTGTTCCAGTGAAGTTCAACGCAAACTGGAGGAACAGCACCTCATCTTCCGACTAGGCACCTTCCCGACTGAATATTGAGTTCAACAATTTTAGATCATGAACTCTCTCCTCCATCCCCACCCCCTTTCCGATACCCTCCTTTTTTCCCAATAATTTATATAGATTTTTCTTTTCCCACCTATTTCCATTATTTTTAAATGTATTTCCATCCATTGTTTTATCTCTACCTTTTAGCCTATTTCGATCCCTTCCCTTCACCCCACCCCACCCCCACTAAGGCTATCTGTACCTTGCTTGTCCTGCTTTCTACCCTTAATTAGCACATTCCTTAGATAATATCACCACCTTCAACACCTCTTTGTCCTTTTGTCTATGACATCTTTTGGCTATCTCCACCTATCACTAGCCCTCTATCCAGCTCTAGCTGTCCCACACCTCCCCCCCATCTTAAACCAACTTATATTTCACCTCTTTTCTATTTTTACTTAGTTCTGTTGAAGAGTCATACGGACTCGAAACGTTAACTGTGTTCCACCCCGCAGATGCTGCCAGACCTGCTGAGTTTTTCCAGGTATTTTTATTTTTGTTTAAGATATTTGAGTGGGCCTGGCTGATGGGGCTAGTTTGGCAGGCCTAGTGAGGAGGTGTGGAGCGTCAGTATGGAAAGCAGTGTGGGACGTCCTACTAGACAGAGCCCTTGTCACCAAATGGGCACTCAGTGGGGAACAGAATGACCAATCAGGAGGACCACCAGCCCCTGCCCCACTCCAAGGCCACCAGGGTATATCTGGCAGTATCGCCACATGTTGTACCCCTCCCTGCTTCCCACCTCACACTAGTAGAATAACAATGGCAGCGGGATGAGGCCCACTTAAGGGGGTCTAGGGGTGGGAAGGTCAACCACATCCTTTCTCACACCTGACTTACATGGAGGATTTGGGAAGGCATGGCTTCCCACCTGATTTTCGCTCTTCCCCAACCATCCAGCCCACTCTTTGGGGGGTGGGCAATGAGTTTTCACCCCATGAGTGCAGGGAGGATGAGCTGTGAAATGAAAAGAGGAGAACCCTGTAGGGCAGACACCACACGTGTAGTTTGAAGGAACACCTGTAGGTTTTGTCAGGGTTAGTTTCTTTTAGCCATTTTCCAGTCAAATAGCATTACAAATTAAAATTGAACAAGGAACCAGTTATACAACCAGCAGTATCATGCTGGCTGTAGCTACAGTCTGCCTGAATGTTGAACTTTAACATTGGGATCAGCTGTACTGTAACTTTATAATGCTGCAAGGGAATAATTGGACAGTCTCTTGCGGTGGATCAAAAGCCCATATACAAATCAATGAGTTATAATACTGTTTTTTTCCTTTTACATTGAGCTTGCCTGCAATCTACTACTTGAAATAAGCACATAATAGTAAATGTCTAGCATAAGATCCAATACCTCTTCAAGTGCCACTATATAAATCCAATACACCTCCAGGTCTTGGGTTATAAAATTAGTCCTTGCCCAACTCATTAGCATTGTAAAGCCTTCACTTCAAGAAATAGATTATACTAATGAACTGCTCTAGCAAGGACATATATAGACACACACATCATAAATGCCAACAGTACCTCTAAATTAACTGATAGGTATAATCCAATCATGAGGTTCAGGTGACGTGGACTGCACAAGCATCAGCTATCAGCTGAGACCTTCAATTAAATTACTGCCTTGTAATTTGCTAAAGGGTATCCACTATCTTCTATACATGCATAACATGCTGTCCTTTTACTTTATAACAAGATTTACCAATGTTGCTCAGATCTGAATATATCACCTATACACTGTGGGCCACATCCAATTATAGGATCTCTGAGTTAATTGGAAATCATTGTACATGTGGTGCTAAATTGAACTTTATTGTTATTTTAAAATAGACAACACTTTATTAAGGCCTGCAGGAAGTGAGTTAATGAATCAGTATTATATACGCTCATGCAAAACATCTGAAAAATCAGAAATAAACAGGAAATGTTTTACAGGTATCTTTAGTTAAAGTCTCACTGAAGGTTATATGTGTGTCGTCACTGATTTTACCACAGACATAGTACGAACTACGGAATGTTTTAAGTTAATCGATTTGTCTAAGTTATATTTATATTGCGATTTCAATTAAACATGTTCACAATTGCTGGGTTTGGTTGACAGTTTTAAATAGAGGAAAGGCTGTTAAATACAAACATCTGAAAATAATGACCTGAATAAAATGTACTTAATTTAAAATATAGTGATAAATCTTGACTGTGACATTACCCAGAGTTGAATAGCCACACACACAACCAGAATAAAGGTCAAGCCCTGAAAATCTGGCTTCAAACCATTAATGATATGGTTTTCTAGTACAGGGAATGATAGGCTCACCTCCCCACTTGAAGTCTGCTGCTGATTCTTGCACTCAGCCCTGTTCTGTGCAGATACCATTGAAAGAGGTGGAATTGCTGGGATTGCACAATCTCTTCAAACTCCCACCATTTTGCCTCACTTTTCCAGTGCTTTGTATGCCTGGGTGAAGTGAACATATCTGCGTGCCAGCATCTCATCCTGTAGGAATTGAGGTTCATTAGACTTTGAAAGATCAGTCCCCTTATGCTGACAATTATATTGTTCTTATGGTATTTAGGGAAACAGAACATTTGTGTGACCTATTTCAAAATCTCACCTGACACCACCCTGATGCAGGAGCGAGTGCCACAGAAAGTTGTCACCCACATCCCTGGCAGAGCCAAAGGGCATTGGAATCCACCTGCTTCATTCAAATACCTCCAACAGTGGGGTTTTGGGCAGCAGGTCAATGTCCTGTTCTGCCATTCCTAGTGGAGTGGAACTCATAGATTTTGAAGGCCTTCCTGTCTAGTAGGCTTACATCTGAATGACAGCCACTTGAGTTAAGAACTGTACAGTGAATTGCTGAAGGGTTTTGGACTTCCCTGGGAAGTAGCGCCTCCAGGAGAAATGTGAAAAACGGGAAGGTAAATTACTTTTTTTTTTACAGACATCAGTCATTTAACAATCAAATGGTTGCTGGAAACCAAGGAGCAATACGCAAAATATTCATCTCTACACAGACACAGGAATTGCTAACTCAAAATTGACAGTGTAATATCAGAAAGGAAAATTTTCCTCTCTGGCTGCATAGTGCAACAAAAAAATGGCCTGTTTGGGTCACTTTTGAGTCCCAAATTTGGTTTGATGCTTTAGTAAAATTTAAAATGTTTTTTACACACTCCTGGTAAATGGTATAATTTTTGGTCTCCATGGATGCTATAATCAACTAGGATTCCCTTTCCAAATTTTAAAACAATATTATTAACGTGAGCATTGCTGGCTGGAATAGAACTAGTTTAAAAATGCAGGGACTCCCATTTAAGACGCTGCTTTAAGATGAGGAGAAATTTTTCTCTCAAAGGGTCGTGAGTCTGTGGGAATTGTCTTCCCAAGAGAGCGGTGGAGGCAGGGTTGGCAAATATTTTTAAGACAGAGTTGGATAGATTCTTGATTGGCAAGGGAGTCAAAGGGTATAGGGGATAGGTAAGAAAGTGGAGCTGAGTTCACAATCAGATCACAATCGTATTGAATAGGGGAGCAGGCTCAAGGGGTCAAATAGCCTGGTCCTGGTCCTAATGTATGTTCTTATATATTTATTGCTCATCCTGAGTTGCTTTCAAGAAGGCAGTGATGGGCCCTCTTCTTGAACAACTACAACCTACATCATTACAACATCATCTCTTTCATTGACCTCCACATGACACTTGGGGTGTTATTGGTAGCTCCTAAAAACAGGCACAGGGATTGCGATGCGGGATTAACCCATGTCGGTTGATTGCAGGCAGCATGCAAATGTTTGCTGCCAGTTCACATTAATGGCTTCAGCATTCAACCATGTTGTTGATTGGCTGGACACACCTGCAGTGTCAAATGTTATGAGGAGTTAGCACCACTTAAATCTAGCCTGCACTGCTTAAAGCTAGCCTGCACTTTTTAAAGGGATGGTGTGTTGTGACTGGAGTAGGTGCTGGTAATGCAAGGAGTGAATTTGATTGGGAAAATATTGAAGAATGGCACCACAATCAAGTATGTGGACTCCAAGGTTTTCAGACGCTGCACTGGCGCCATTGGTAGGGTAGAGGTGGAAAGGAAGAAAGAAGACCGGCATCTACAAGGGAGGGAGAAGCAGGCCCTCCAGTCACATGGTCAAAAGGCAGTGGAAGAGATAGATGTGGCAGTCAGTGCCAGGATTCAACCCTTGGGGACCTGGATGCCATGCTGCAAAATGTTTAAGGACCTCATACGAGTGGTCAAGGCCAGTAATGCACCTTCATATATCATATCCTAGCAACTGCCCTATCAGCCTCAGACATTCCTAATTCACCACATCCTCATCACATACCTTCCAATATTCTCTATCAGGACTTATGTTTTTCCTATGCGTCAGGAACTGAACTGACCATCCATATAAATACTGTGGCTACAAGAGCAAATCAGAGGCTAGGAATCCTGTGGTGAGTAACTCACCTCCTGAATCCCCAAAGCTTGTCCACCATCTACAAGACACAAGTCAGAAGCGTGATGGAATACCCTCCACTTGCCTGGATGAATGCAAACCCAACAATTCTCAAGAAGCTTGACAACATTCAGGACAAAGCAGCCCGCTTGATTGACACCCCACCCATCCCCTTAAACATTCACTCCCTCCGCCACTGACGCACAGTGGCAGCAGTGTGTACCATCTACAAGTTGCACTGCAGCAACTCACCAAGGCTCCTTAGACAGCACCTTTGAAACCGGAGAGCTCTACCACCTAGAAGGACAAGGGCAGCAGACACATGGGAACACCACCACCTGCAAGTTCCCCTCTAAGTCACTCACCATCCTTGGAAATATATCGCCGTTCCTTCACTGTCACTGAGTCAAAATCGTGGAACTCCCTCCCAAACAGCACTGAGGGTGTACCTACAACACATGACTTTCAAGAAGGCAGCTGACTACCACCTTCTCAAGCATAATTAGGGATGGGCAATAAATGTTGGCCTTGCCAAAGATGCCCACATCCATGAAAGAATTTTAAAAAATAAACAGAGGCTACCAGGAGAAAATTGTGGCTCCTAATGTGCAACTCAATTTATATAAGACAATAGCTGCTGCATTGAGAATTAAAGTTCAAAATTTAATATTTAGACTTGACTCGTTTATAAAGTGCTCACGTTGTACTGTTGCACTTTATCAGATAATCAAATTTCTATGATTAAATTACGACTTTGTAACTTCCTCCATAGCACCATTCCTTTGCATTTAAATGAGTATTCTGATATGAAGTTATTCGGAATATGTAAATATTTGATCTGAACTGCTGTAACCCACCATTCCACCATTCATCATTCATATCAAGGGCAGGACTGTAGGACTGAGATTCCATGTTAGGACCTTATCTGGATCCTGACCCTATATTGGGCGGGTTGGGGGGGTGGAATTAGTTACAGCTCACAATTTTGGCAGAGATGGGTTGCTAATTGCCTGGAAGGTGGGCTGAGCGGCCAATTAGCAGCAGCGGCTGGGGGATGCCAGTCAGGGTCCAGCTGGTGGTTCTGTCCAGCCATCTGAAGTACCATAGCCCTATCCAGGGGCTGAAGCAGTCACCGATGAGGATGAAGGTGCCACCCTTCATCATCATCATCATCATCATCATCAGCCTCCTTGGGCCCACTGTTGGAGGGATCATTTATACAACAGGACCATATGATGGAGGCTGCTCCTGCATTGCCACTGAAGATGCCCCACCGGTACCTCCATGAAGAGGATGACCAGACGTATGAGCTTTCATTATTTAATAGCAAAACTTGAAAAGAGGGATGTACTTGTAAAGGAAAGAAAGATCTTTGAAGGGGGAAGTGAGTCTGGTGGACAGCTCTGCATTACTATTGTTGGTAAGAATGGATCAATCCAAATGTTTACACAGGCAACTGAAAGTGAGTTTCTAAGAATGCAGTCCTGCTGGGTTAGGAGGGCTCAAGTGAGAAGTGCCTCAATCAGATGTTCCCTAGCGCTGATGCCATCCTGATGAGAACTTCAAGCCTGGCTCTGGGCCCAGCCACCACCCTGTGCAGCCAGGGCACTTCCGTGTTCTACATTTTCCTCCTCCTCCTCCTTCTCTTGCACCTCCTGCTGTCCTCTTCCTTGATGAGCTGTGCCATTCCAGGGCCTCACTACCTTCAACGTGCACTCTTCTCTGGACGACCATATTATTGTGAGCACAGCAGACCACAATGCATGAGACCCTTGCTTGAGTGTATTACAGGGCCATGGCCTGCTCGATGGTGGTCCTTATGAGCAGGTGGTTTTTGTTGTGCACATCTGTGGCTCCGCTTCGGGGTCACTTATAGGGGTGAGTAGCCATCTCTTCATAGGATATCCTTTGTCCCCTGGAAGTTATCCACAAAACTTGGATTGTGACTTGAAGAACTCTGGAAGCCTGGACTTCCGCTGGATGATGGCATGCTGGAAACTGCCATGATAGCGTGCACACACATGGAGGAAGCTCTTGTTGTGGTTGCAGGCATGTTGGACATTGAGGGATTGGAAGCCCTTCCAGTTGTTGGATCTCACTGGCTGCTCAATAGACACCTCAATGGACATATGGGTGCAACCGATGATACCCTGCACCTGAGGGAATCCAGCGATGGAAGTGAATCTCACTGCCCCCTGTGCCTGTGAGGCCCCATCTATCCGGAAATGAATTTTCTGCCCAGCGCTCACAAATGCGGCATCTGTGACCTGCGAGATGAAATGGTTTGCCGCAGCTTGAGAGGCGGCACCAAGATCTGCTGCTGATCCTAGGGACGAGCCAGAGGCGAAGGAAATTCGAGGCCACGGTGGCTTTTATGGCTACTGTCAGAGCATGGTGAGCAGTGCTGCAAGGCCTGAGGCATTCTCAATGGCCATCTGCCTAGATAAGCAGAGTTTCCTGCGCCACTGATTCTCTAACATGTCCAGGTAGCTTCTTCTTTGGCACTACATATGATGCTACAGGCATGGCTTTTGTTGCCTTCCTCTCCTCTGCTCTTCTCATGCCGTGGCTCTGCCCTGCCTCTGAGGATGTTGATCCTCATCACTACTCCACCCAGTACGTTGCTTGTGTTCATCTGCACTCACAATAATGCCTGAATCCTGTCGCCTCCATCCCCCTCTTATGGTCCTAGGATCCCTGGAGGGTCATGAACCCCACCCCCTGCTGCCCGAACACACACAGATCACTTGCTCTGCAGCCTCTGCACACCCGATGGCATTTATGTGCCAATGACTGTGTGCCCCTCTCAGTTGTGTTCCCTTTTATGGACCTACCATATTTCATGACATGGCCATGACTGGCTTTCCACTGTATTGCCATCTTCATTCATCTGGAATATTCCTGACCCAGTAAGCAACTCGCGTGCCCCCCAACAAAATTCTAAATTGGCCCTTAAAGAGCTGACAGTGAGCTTGTTAACAAGTTTAACTGGCCACTTATCCAAGTCAGGTGGGTTGCCAGGTCTCGCCTTGTCCCATCCTGAACAAAATCAGCAAGGATGTGTAACCAGCATGGTGTCTAAAAATATTGTCCCAAGTTATAGTCAAAAGTGTCCATTGTATTGATAATGTTACGGAGCTTCCACTTTTGGATGTAACTTTATTACTGTTTAATTCTTGATTTGAAAAATTAATTGCATGCTTGTCTTTATACAGAGAAAAATGCATAAAGTACCAGCTTCTGAGCACATCCATTCTTTTCATGGTTCACACATAGAGGCACCAGTTCACAGTGCTTTTTGCAGATCTGTACAGATTTTCAAACAGTTGTTTGTGAACTACATATTTGCAGAAACAGTTACCAATATTAATCATTCAAATTGAGGTGGACAAATGAGAAAGTACATGTTCCTGTTTGCACGTCAAAGATCTGCCAAGGTGTTAATTTGAGGAAAATTGAATTACAGGGACTTGGAGCTCTTGTTTAAAAAAAGTACTGAAAATGAAATACAGCTTTGCGCCAATGTACTTTCCCCTGCAGCAAAGCATTTCATTGTTCCTTATATATCATACAGGAGCTGAGAGAAGAAGAAAGAACAAAAAGGGATACTCTCTTTTAGATAAAAGTCACTGGCTTGGGTTAAATAGATATTCAGGACACAGTGTTGTGGAATCTTTGGCTTAAATCAGGCTCTGGCACTGGAGAATTGATCAAATAAATTTTAACTGACACAATGACATTCTACTTCCCAGCATATGTAACTTCACACTTGTTTGCTATGATCTTTTTGCTGTTTTTAAGTTGTAGCCACTCTTATTCTCTAGGGGCCTCTGGAATGTACACAATATATTAGCCACCAACAGACATAATATATTACAGTCCTGCGGCTTGAATAACTTTAAAAGTGTCCGGCTTTATTTTACAGTTGTTGACGATCAAAACTGTGCTTGCACCAATAAGTTGTAGTCATATGTTTTGTGTTTTAGTGCTGTCTGTGTAATCACCATGTGTAAATCATGTAGCAGAAAACAAATAAAGTCATATTCGTAGGAACATCAGACTGTGAGAGTAAATTTTACATAGCTCTGCTCCTGGACAGGAGTGGGATCAGATAGTCAAATGCAGAAGTTAGGGTATCAGTAGAAAACTGGGAGCTCTGCAAATGATTGCATGACATCAGTACCGTACTCATTCTCCTTTTAAGTGAGGCTCTGTACTGGGAGTATAATTTCACTAATTTTTACCTTTGATGAAAAGGTGTCCTGTTGTTTTATAAACTATCACTTGAGAGATTTTACTGGCTTTATGCAATGATGTGTCAGTAATACAACAGATACTGAAGTCACAGTTGTTTTGTTCCACACAATTTCCACCCAATATTCACATGTATGCACTCTCTGCAGAGATCACTGGAGAACAAACAAGGGTGGGCAATAATAGCAAGTCCTCAGCTGTCTAGCTAAGATCAGCTGCATTTAAAAAAAAGTCAAAACTAGGAGCTTAGCTCTGATATTCTTTCATATGCTGTAAGAGCCTGCTGAAATCATTCTCTCAACTCCACATGAAGGAAGGTTACTTGAGTAAGGTACTGGAGGTGTCCTGCAGCAAGTTGAACTGCATGCTGGCAAGGCTTGGTGCCTTCAGGAGAGGAAGCAAGAAAATGGAGCACATGTTTTTCACTAATTTCACGTTTTAAGGTGTCGCACCAAATGTATGCAGTGTATTGTCAGATTGAAGTAAAGCAGTGAAAATAAACTGTTAACTAGCATTATTCTGGTGCCGTTATGTTCTTTGATGAGGAATATACTTGCACCAAGGTAGTACAAATATTTGTGTTTTCAATAATTGCGCAAGATGAGAGGAGCATTGTCTCTGATTCATGCAATTAATTCTGGAACAATAATATCATTGCATAGAGCCCTTTCTCACTTTGAGCTCCATGTGTCATCTTGAAGCCCTCGAAATGTCAACTACAACACAGCAAACTCCAGAGGAACTACCTTCACCCACTCCTGTCTTTCTATATCCTCCCTGCTGATCCAGAAAACTGGCACTCCTATTGAAATCAGCATGCCACAATAAACAGAAATTGAGGTTGTGCCAGGTTAGGATGGTAAGTTATGACTGGGTAGGGGCAAAGAGACTCGTGGGGCTGCATTTTCACAGAGTTGGAATGACTTGGGAGTGCTTTAAAAATGGCAGCCGTGATCCAATCCTGGGATTCCTGACCCCATTCCAGTGGTTTTCCAATTTTCAGCTGTGTCTTTTAAGGGTGCAGGCTGGTTAGGGTCAAAGGGCTGCTCCCTGGACTCCCAGCCTGACAGGCTCCATTGCGGGGATAGGCATCTCCTAATACTCCACAATGTTCATGGGGTCGGGCCAGCTTTTCAAAGAGTCGTGGTTCATGGCACATCAGAGGTGTCAAGAACCAGAGCCTGCATGAGGGAACCTTTTGAAAGGTAAGGTCAAAAGGTCCTACTCATTCTCCCCTTGCCAAGGTATGCCCCCTGCCAATCCCCTATGCCCCTCATGCCCCCATGTCAAGCTAGGCCCCCCAAACACCCCTATGGTCCCCTTTGCCCTCATGTGAAGCTATGGTACTTCCATGCCCATTCACCCACTATACACTGTATAGAAGCAATGAACTTTATAGAAATTGTAAGCACTTGAAAACTCTTTATCGGGTTAATGGATTTCTGGGCTCTTAGCCAAACGCATTTTGTATTCTTGGCTGACAGCCCAGAAATCTATTAGAGTACTAAAATACCTGAGCCCCAGAGAAAACATTGCTTGATTGGCAGCTCTAGCTCTCTAATCTATGCTGTAAATTTTACAATGTTTATTTACACACGATAAAGAGGTTTCAGGTGCTTGCAGTTTCAGCTATTGGTACTTTAAAATGTCAGGATGATTAATACTTTTATTGGCCTGTAGGGAAAAGGAGTTTTTTTTTAAGCGTAAAGTTATCAATGAATGATTTTTAAAGCATTTCTTTACACATGCTACTGTCACTATAGGGGTCATGAAGGGTTATTTGGGGGGGAAGCTTGGCATGGGGGGCATTAGGAGCCTTAGGGGTGGATGGGAGGCATGAGGTGACATGGATGGGGAATGGAGCGTATGTGGGGCATGAGGGGGTTTGAGGGGTGAGTGCTGGAGGGCCATTCTGTTTTTATTACAACTGGGATGAAGTCTCACTGCACCAAGGTGGGTCTTTTAAACATCCTGTCTTAGCACCCAGCTCTCCTCTGTCTGCATCCGAACCTTTCCCCAGGTCAGCTGGCCTCCACCCATCCACCCTCCCACAATGAAAATCCCATCCTTTTTCCTGAGGCAGGTGGGCCGAGCCAGGAATCTTCCCAACTCCTGCTACCTGCCTCACGGATAAAAGTCCAGCCCATGGAGTAACACAGCGGGGTGTGGGGGATGGCAGCTAGTCACACAGCATTTGAAAATGACATGGAGGAGAGCATTACCTGTACACTATAAAACATGGCTGCTAATAATAAGCTATGTGGCCAGTGATAAATATATGAGATTAACAGCCTTCAAAGGGTTTTTCCAATAAATGTGAAGCTATTATCAACAAAACTGAACAAATGCAAGGATCCACAGTGAGTTAGACTTCTTTCTGTCTAAAAGCGGAAGAAAATTAATCTAACCTTGTATAGTTCACAGATGAGGCCGCATTTGGAATATTTTGTGTAATTTTGGGCATCTCACATTTTATAGAAGGTACTGATGCATTGGAAAGAGTTCAGAGGAGATGCGTAATAATGACTCTAAAATAATGATTCTAAGGCTCTAAATTATCAGGAGAGACTCGTAGAGAAAGAAAGATTGAGGGCGATCTGATTCAAATCTTTAAAATGCTAAAAGGCATAGATAATGATGTAAAGAAGCAATTTAATTTGAACTGTGAGGACAAAAATAGAGGACATAGGTTTAAAATTAATCAGCCCTAACTAAAACTAGAAATTACAAGTTGTCCCCATGGAGTGCTGGATATGTGGGACAGAGTCCCTGCAAAAGCAATTGAAAATATGATTCATTAGCCTGCACAAGTTCATCAATAACGACCTTAATAAAGTCAAAAAACATACTCTTTCTTCCAATTTTTGATTAATGTTCGTTAATCCATTTTCTTAGGGATGGGGTACAAATCCTCGGAGTGTGCTGACTGTAGACAAATAATTCCTCCGTGATTTCTACTACAGACACTCCTTCTTGCTGATGCCTTTTTCACACTAAAGTTAGTAAAAGTAGGAATATCAGCTTCTTGAACACTTGCTTTTAAGTTGACTGTTCAGAACATTTGCCTGAACAAGATCTTTGTGATGGCAATCTTGAAGATTCGAGTGTCCAACCCATTTTCTTTAATCTTTTTCTAATAGGTGATCTCCACCCTTTGCTGCATTATGTGCCTTCAGTTCTGGCTGTCTTTTTGCTCAATCTACACCTTCACTTGAATTGGCTAAGTCGGCTGCTACTTAACGCCCGACCATATCTTGTTCCACTGATGGGCAAAGCTGCATCTTAATTCTACTGTAGCACTGCTGACTATGCAAAGCCTTACCAGAGTTCTGCTGCATCAGCTGTTGGATTGTGGAACAATAACATGTTTTTGTTATGCCAGCTGCTGGTTGCGCTTAACCAGCTGACAATCTGAGCACACCAGCTGGTTCATCAACAGCTGGAACCTATCCCAGAACTTACAGTTCATGAAGAGGGTGGTAGCAGTCTGTCATGTTCAGAAACGAGTGCACCCCTCATTATGGAGATCAATGGGAGAAGTTACATTGAATAACAACTTGCATTTGTGTTGCATATGACAAGCATACTAAAACACCCCAAGATGCTTCACAGAAACATTATCAAACAAAACTCAACACAAATCCACATAAGGAGATACAAGGACAGCAGACCATAAGCTTGAGCCAAATTGATAAGTTTTCAGGAGCATCTTATAGGAGGAAGGAGAGGTAGTGAGGTGAAGAGGATTATGAAAGGAATTGGAGAGCTTAAGGCCTACAGGATTGATGGCACGACCATCAATGGCGGGATGAAGGAAATCAGGGATGCACAGGTGGCCAGAATTTGAAGAACACACAGTGCTTGGAGGGTTATAGGACTAGAGGATGTTACAGAGATTGGGGCAGTGGGTGAGGCATCAAGGCCATAGAGGGATTTGAACACAAGGATCAGAATTTTAAATTTGAGGCATGGCTGGACTGGGAGCCAGTATAGCTCAACGATACAATAGTGTTGGGTTAATGGGACTTGGTGCACTTAGACAAATTTGAATAGCACAGAGGACAGATGTACCTGGACGTCCTCTCCCTGCTAATAGTGTTGGGAGTTTTTGATCTTCCTTTAGCCCTCTGGCTAAAGGCATGTGTACTTGATCTTCATGGTTAATTAAGACCCTTGGCAGCTGTCTTCTTTTAGAAAGAACGTGGACTCAATATATACTTGGAGGGTTACACTTTTTTCATTTTCTACTCATAGATTTGAATGACCACCAATCAAAATATTTGGGTAAGAATAATTACACAGCATCCAATTTTGTGAAACATAATTTTGTTAGTGAGAAAAACAGAAAAACAGTCTATCAAGCATCTGCAATAAAAACACTTTCAGACTTCTCAAGCATTGAATGTGTCACTCAACTGGGATATAGGGGGAACAGTAGCTTTGACTAGTAACCCAGAGGCCTAAACTGATACTCCACAGATATGAGTTCAAATCCTGCCATGACTGCTGAGGGAATTTAAATCCAAGAAGTTTACAAATCTGAAATAAAATGCTAGTCTCATTAGTAATGATTATGAAGCAACTGGGTTGTTCTAAAAGCCCATCTGGTTCACTAATTCCCTCCAGGGGAGGAAATCTGCCGTCCTTGTACTGCCTGACTGACATGCGACCCCATACTCACAGCTATGTGATTGACTCTTAACTGAGCCCTGACATGGTTTGAAAAGTCTTCTTCACTAACATCTGAGGACTTGAGCCAAAATTGGAACGCTGTCCCACAGACTAGTCAAGCAACTGCCTGATATAGTCCTGTGTCCACCATACCTAGGTAATTGGATTTGTTTAAGATTCTTGTTTGGGACTAGAGCAAATGAAGTTCAACACAGATAAATGTGAGATAGTGCATTTTGGTAGGAAGAATGGGAAGGTCAATTGTTACTCGGACGGTGCAAGTTTAGATGGGGTAGAGGAACAAAAGGACCTTTGAATACAAATACATGGATCGCTAAAAGTCATACCACAGGTTAGCAAGGCCTTACGAAAAAGCAAACCAAGCTTTTTGTTTGGAGGGATAGAATTGAAAAATAGGGAAGGAATGCTAAACCTGGTTAGATGACATTTAGAGCAGTGTGCGCATTTCTGGTTGCCATATTATAAAAAGCGTTTCAAGGCAATGGAGAGAGTGCAGAGAAAACTTACAAGAATGATACCAGAAATGCATGGTTAAACTTATCAGGAAAGGATTAACAAACTGGGTCTCTTTCCTCTTGAAAAAAGAAAGCTGAAGGGTCACCTAATAGGGATATTTAAAATTATGAAAGGTTGTTGATAGAGTGGATACAGGGAGAACGCTTCCCTTGTGGGGAAGAGCATAACTAGAGGCCATCAATAAAAGATAATGACCAAGATATCCAATAGGGAATTTAGAGGAAGCTTCTTTACTCAAAGAGTGGTGAGAATGTGGAACTCGTTACCTCAGGGAGTGGTTGATGCAAATAGTTTTGATGCACTTAAGAGAAGTGAGACAATCATTTGATGGAGAAAGGAATAGATGGTTAGGATGGTAGATTTAGATGAGGAAAAATGGGAGGGGGCTTGAGTGGAGCTTGCCCTGTTTCTGTGCTGTATATCCTATGTTACCCTCCAGGTTACCTTTGTCGATTTGATTGGTTCAGTCTATAAAAAGATTGAAGTCCGACAAATATTATATTGCCTTTGTTACAAACTCCAGCTATTTCTTGCTTAATATCCTGTACAATGGTATAACTACTTTCAGGGGCCTATAAACTACACCTTCCAGCATTTTCTGACTTGTTATTCCTAATCTTCTCCCATAATGATTCTACTTTCCAATGTTCTGAACAAAGACCCTTTCTCACTACTGTTGTTATGTCATCCTTTACTGTCAGGGCTACTCCTACTCTTTTTTCATTCTGTCTGTCTTTTTGAAATATTGAGTAACATGGAATTAATCTAAAGCATTTATCTGTATTTATACTATTAGTTCATCTATCGTACTATGAATGCTTTGCAAATTCAGATAAGGTGCCTTTAATTTTTTGTACTACTATTACTTACTGACCATATTCATTGGTGCAGTATTTTGGATAAACACCCTGTCCCATTCTGTTTGTCTTCACTCAAATAGCTACAATGTTTTATTACCTCGACTTTTCTTTTTAGATTTTAAAATCTTCCTTCACCTGGACTCTGCCGACCCCTTATTTAGTTTAAAGCCCTATCCATAGCCCTGGTATAAAATTCACCAGGCCTTTGATCCCAGTCTGGTTTAAGTGGAGCCTACCCCAATGGAACAATTTCCTCTTTCCTCAGTGTTAGTACTAGTGCCCCATGAATCAAAACCCACACAGGTACAGGCACCTTACAATACACATATAGCGATATGAAAAGAAAAGAAAAAGACACAGTAAAGCACAGAACACTGGTAATGAAAGGCGTAGTACAAGTCGGGATGATTAAGGCCAAGCAGGTTCCTGGCATTTCAAGAAATGACCTTTATTTGAAATGGTCTTTCTGTGTCCATTATGAATCTCCACCAGGAATATGTTTGCCCTCTCCTGAGTTAACTTGGAATTCATGTCATAGGGCTTGTTTCCCATTTGGGGATATGGCAACAACTGTGTTGGATGGTTACTTTGCTCTATACCCATGGTATTGGAAAGTGATAGGATAGATTGGGCCTAGCTGTCACAGCCAGCTGTCACTCATATGACAAAGACTTTCAGAGGAGAAATTCATAAGAATTCATGATTTCGCTGTGTTGTATGTTAATGGAGATCAGTGGGCATGGCAAAGCACAGGAGCAGCCATTCATGTCAGTGGCAATTCTGTACTATCACATAGCACAAATAACTGCAAATATCAACTCTGAAAACAATGAGGCCTTAACAATGCAAGACATGGGATGGGGTTTTTCCTTTGGCAGGCGGGCTGCACACTGCCATTTTATGTGAGTAGGCCAATAAAGGCCTGCCCAGCGTAACGTGCGGCCAGTAGTGCTCAGTGCTACCTGTGCAGGCGTGGGGGGGGGTGGGGGGTTGGGACAGATGGGGAGGAGGGAGAGTCGGGGCCTGCACTCTTTCATGCATGTGCGTGAAAGAGTGCAGCAATCTCCCTGAGGCACAGAGCTGCCTCAGGGAGACTGAATGGGTGAGAAAACGTTTTTATAAATAAAGTAAAAATATATATAAACATGCCTCCTCATGTGACACTGTCACATGAGCTGGGACATATTTGTGCAGTTAAGAAAATTTATTTTTTTATTCTATAAAAGCTTCGGGAAATCTCATTCCGCCTGTGGATGAGGTTTCCTGAAAAACGTGAAGGCCGTTTGGACTCTTCGCCTGCCCACCAACCTTAAGGTTGGACGGGCAGCTTGGTTAATAGGGTAAGTTGCTTTCTTAATGGCCTTAATAGGCCGTTGACAGTTTGGCAAACGCGTAGCTGCCCCCGCCGTGTATCTGCTGAATGAAATATCGCAATGATGCGCGATTACTTCGGGACGCACGCCCGACGTCATTGCGTGTCATTTTATATGTCGGCGTGTCAGGCCTGCCCTTGCATGCCGACAGCAATAATCTGCCAATGGGGATTCCAACCTTAACACAGTTATATATCAGAGGGAATTTCAGACAAAGATAACAACTCTTATGTATCCCATACAGTTTGACAGTTAGCTGTTCAGCTATCCACCATTGCTACTTTCTCAACAAGCCAAATACTAGGGAATAGAACATCTCCACAAGACTCTCAGAAGCTCACACTTTCAAAGGGCTAAGTTCACCAGAAAAACATAAAAAGCATCAAACAATTGTCCCCTGTCAGCACTTTAGCTTTTATCTTCAAGGAAGTGATTTTGAGATTGAATTGTAAATAAGCATTATGTTTTAAAACAAAGGTACTTAAAAAAAAGCATTCAGTTGCATGCACTAAACCAGAAGAGATGGTTTGCAGAATGTTACAGCCTGTGTTTCTATTTCAAACTGATAAAATGAACATCTGTCACCTCCTTACAGGCCCACTAGCTACAGTGGCCCATGTTTATGTTTAGAATATGAGGTGCTTTCCATATATTCACACCTCAAAGCAAGGAAGGAGGCTGTGAATTCATTGACTACTGGCCTACTGGTGATAATTGAATAGGGAGAAAGTCAGGGTCATAGTCATCCCATTGGCTGCGAACACAAAGACCAAGGCCAATCAGCCATGTTATTGAAACAAATGACTGGGCTTTAGGCTGAGAAGTGGAGTCTAAATTGCATGAAGTCCATTTTTGCAGTTGGAAATTGTCCATAAAGAAAGGTAATGCCAAAACAATGAAGTCAGCCCATGAAAAGGGATAAGATGAGCAGTTTATTATTCTTGCTCATTTTTCAAGGATGTAGGTTTGAGAAATATTAACATAAAATGGCTGATATAATATGCATTATAGGAACAGGATATTAGGCTGAGTTAGGAACTTTAGACAGTCACTTCACTTCAGAAAGATCACCAGCGCTAAGATATTCCTCGTAAACGGCTAGTTGAAACTACAACAAGATAAGGAAGAAAAATAAGGGTTTATAAGGTCACAATGCAAGCTGAAACCAATAACAGAATAGATCCAGATATGATATATGATTTTAACTCTATATGAAGTAACAATTAATAGAAAGGAAGTTAGCTGTAGGTAAGTAGAATGCTTAACTGAACGCGTAATTTTCCATGCCCATTGGCAGCGGGCATGTTTGGCAGCATGAGTGGACAATATGGCGAGAAGACCAAAAATTGGTTTCATGATGTTGTGAAACCAGTTTTCAATTGTCCGCTCTGTCTGTCAATGGCAGGCCGCATTTCCCGCCCTTGGATGTTGGGAACTTCATTGTAATACACTTACGTATCATTTTTCCTAAGCCCAGCTCGCTGGAGTCATCCCTCCACGCTGGATCGCCCGGGCATGCCAATTTCACAACTGTACATGAGTGGTGTAACTGTACATCACCTGGCGAGCTGCACTTTACTCGGGACTTTGAGGTTTGTTTGCCTACTTTGCTTAGGGCAGCACTCGTGGTCATCAGCACCAGGATGCACGGGCAGCACCACAGCACTTTTAGCGGGGGCTCAGGGGCAGGTCTCTACCTACCAGACCAGCCATAAGGTGGGGGTGGCTTTTCAACAGTTGCAAGGCTAAGGGCTTGCTTGGGGAAGGGGGGGGAAGTGGCCTCAGGCAAGGGAAGAGGCTGCGGGGCAAGGGCTGTACTGGGGAAGGAGGGTATCCCAGGGTGTGTGTGGGGGCACATGTTTATCTGTGCAAGTGGCCTCAAGATGATGCAGGCTGAGGGGGAAATTTCCAGAGGAGATGAGGCCAGATGGAGATGTGAGGGTGTGTGTGAGAATGGGTGGTGATGTCCCTTGAGCTGGCAGTGAGTGAGATGCCAGTGAATGTGTGATGGGCTTGAGTGTGTGAGTTTAGAATGATGAGATGGTTCCCTTACCCTGGCTGCATGAATGAGATCATTCACCCTCTTTCTGCACTGGATGGCCAACCTCTTTTGTGCAGCATTGGCACTGACCACCACTGCCATGGCCTACCAAGCTGGAGTGGTGAGATTGCTGAACCTCCTGCAGCCAGAGCTGGGGTACAGGACATCACGGCGGGCCTCCATGGCATCCAAAAGTCGCTCAAGGGACGCATCATTAAACCTGGGGTCTGCAGTCTTCTTGCCTTTCAGGGCCATGTCTTCTGTGCAGCAGTCCTGGGCTGGAAGCACTGAGAGGTGTGCGCGCAGCTGCACTTTAAATATGGCACTCAGTGTGAGGAAGCGATGAGGTGACAGCGTGGTAGGCAAATGAGAGCCAGCCCACCATTGAAACAGTGTGTTTCCCGGGAATGCATGATTAATGAGGCAGGATCACAATTCGCAATTCACCACTTGTGGACTTTTGAGTGGCAATTGCAGCTGGCAGGTAAAACGTTCTTTTTCCCGCCTGCTACTGCACTTAGTGCAATTCTGGGACAATTCTGCCCTGAGATTTTGATAGCAAAAGATCTAAAATCATACAATTTATTTGCTGTCCTGGATACCAGGCTCCAGCTGTGGTCTATTAAACAGAGAAACCTTGAACAGATAAAGGATGAGGTCCACTATCTAAAGTATAGATCTGGGCAAAGCCAATTTCTCTCATTATTCAAACAAATAGAACAGCACAAGGTGTTGTGAATTTAGCATATCCGGTGACCAAACGTGGCCTAGTGGGTGCTGCTAGTAGGGACTGAAGATGTCAACCTCAGATCAGTTTGAGCTTACAACACCAATGTTCCATCCAATGGCTGGCCACATGGAAGTAACGTGGACATGTGGGGCTTGCTTTGATGTCCCAATATACGATACATTCGATGGCAAAAAACCTGCTCAACTCATCTTCCTTTAAGTATTAAAACTGGCAATACTACTCTCTCAAACCAATTAATTAGAAGACAAGGCATTAGCCAGGTCCTTAACTAATAAGACAAGGGGCCAGATTTTGCAGTCAGTAGTGAGGCAAGGATGCTCACAGCTGACGGCGAATGAATTCTCACTGAGCGATCAAGTGGTTTCTCTGGTGAGAATTTCACCTCTTTCAGTCTGCAGTGGCACTGCAACTGATTGTAGTGATCTTCATGGTGCATTCACAGTACGGGGCTGCAGGGATATCTTCAGGCTGTCCAAGCAGCCAATCTCTTTAGAGGATTTTTCACAGATCCCCAAATAGGAAACTGAAAGCATTAAAATAAAATTATGTTTAAAAATCTTTACATGGGCAAATTAAAGATTTGGACATACACAAGAGAAAATATTCTGGAAAAACCTTAACATCTACTACTTAATCATCTAACAGCAGTCCACGAGTTCAAAATTATTTTTTTTCAAGGCCTGCTCTGTTGTTCAGCAAATGTTACGGATGACGATGTTGTTAAAAACCCAGATACAACTGACTGAACACAGTGTAACTTATTCCGGGGTTTCTAACAGCAATGTGGGAGCTGGAAAGTTGGAGTTCTTGCTGATTTCACTGATTGCTGGTTCCGGGGGGTTGGGATGGGGGGGCGGGGGGTGCTGAGCCACAGCACGACCTGTGTTGGAATCTGAGTGACAGACAACTTCAGGGTTTCCATGCTAATCTAGGCGTGGTCGTGCTGCATCTTGAAGTTGTGTTTCAGGGGTAAGCAGCAAACGCTGACAGTTCTCCAGCAACCATGTCCTCACCCTATAAAATCCAGCCCAAGGTATGAAATAGAAAATTACATAGGAGAGAAGTGAGATTGAGTGAAGTAAGTGAAGCTGACCTTGGCTGTTACTCTGTTTGTTTACATTGCTATCTGAAATGGAACAACCTAATGTTCCTCATCAAGATTTCTCTCATTAGTGTGTGTTCATTCACCTACTAAAATTGGAAAAGCAACTGTGCAACACGCAATGCAATTGGTTATTGCTGAACTGGCCAATGCCTGCTCCAGAACAGTAGGCCCAAGGCCCAATCATTTTGGGCCTCAGGCCTTATTTAAATGAGATGAATGAGCGGCAGGTGCCTGATATGGGTCCGCAAGCAGCTTAGTGGTGAAGCAGATTAAAATTTCAGGCTCCTTGTATCATTCTTCCCCCTCTGATCCTCTCCAGTCTGAGGGCAGAATCTTCCGTTCTCAGTGGATATCTCACTCGCTGCCTGAGAAAATGGCATGGCACCTACGCTGTCTCTGAGGAGGAAGGCCCGGTGCATCTTCTACCCATCAGGCAGTAAGTGGACAGCCGTGGGCCTTCTCCAGACTGAGCACCCCAGGAGATGACTTCCCATCCAGCAAAAGCTGCCAGCCAATCAGAGGCTGGCACATCGACCATGTGCCTTCCCACCCAGAATTCAGAACTTACTTCAAGTGGAAGTGGGGAGGCATCAGGTATTGATCCCCAAGCCAATCCACCAAATTCTCAGGACCATCTGTCCCCGTTCTTGCCTCCTGCAGGGGCAGAAGATTCCAGGCTAACGTGAAACAAAGAGAAAAATGAAATACTGCAGATGCTGGGAATCTGAAATAAAATTAGGAAATATAAAAAGATGGTAAAAGAGGAATTGGGGATGATTAGGGTGCAGGAAAAGCGATTTATGTGTGGGGGCAGAGGAATTAAAGAATACTTTTTGTCTGTCTTTACCAAGGAAGAAGATGCAGTGCAGGCCATGGTGAAAGAATGAGATGCACCCAGAGGAAACAAGAGTGGGAATTGTGGAGTCACTGGCCATAATCTTCCAGTCTTCCTTAAATTCAGTGGTGGTATCAGAGAACTGGAGAATTGCAAATGTTACACTCTTGTAAAAATGGGGTGTTAAGGTAAGCCCAGCTGGCTTAGCCTCAGTGGTGGGGAAGATTCTAAAAATGATAATTCAGGTCAAAATTAATACTCACTCTGGCAAATGCAAGTTAATTAAGGAATGCCAGCACAGATTTGCTAACAGAAAATCATGTTTAACTAACTTGCTTGAATTTTTTTATAAGATAATAGAGAGGGTTGACAAGGGTAATGTGATATGGTGTACATGGGCTTCCAAAAGGCATTTGATAATGTGTCACACAACAGTCTTCTGGGTAAAATTAGAGTTCATGGAATAAAAGGGACAGTACCAACACAGATACTGGCTGAGTGACAGAAACAGAGGGTAATGGTTAACAGTTGTTTTTTTGGACTGGATGAAGGCATGTAGTGGAGTTCTCCAGGAGACAGTGAAACCCCTGTTCTTTCTAATATATATTAATGACATAGCCTTTGGTGTACAGGGCATAACTTCAAAATTTGCAGACAATCCAAAACTTGGAAGCAGATAATATGGCGAGAAGGTCAATAATAGATTTTACGCCGTTGTGAAAGCAGTTTGCAATCGACTGCTCCACCCATCAATGTTGGGCCCTGTTTCCCACCGACGCACGTCAGGGATTTTAATTTTAATATGTTAGCATCTCATTATAAACTCTGCTTGCCGGATTCATCCTCTCACGCTGGATCATTTGGGCATGTCGACGTGATTGCACACCGACTTGTTTCACAACTGTACATAAGCGATGTGCACTGGCGAGCTGCACTTTGCTTGGGACTTCAAGGTTTGTGGTCATCAGTGCCAGGCTTTGCAGGCAGCACCACAGCACTTTTAGGGGGGCTCACAGGCAGGTGTCTACCCACCAGGCCAGCCGTAAGGCGGGGGTGGCTTTTCAATGATTACAGGGCTAGGGTTTGCTTGGGGAGGGAGGAGAAGTGGCCTCAGGCAAGGGAAGAGGCTGCAGGTCTAGGGCAGTACTGGGGAAGTGGGGTATCCCAGGGTGTGTGTGGAGACACATGTTGACCTGTGCAAGTGGTCTCAAGAGGGTGGTGCCTGAGGAAGAAGTCTCCAGAGGAGATGAGGCCAGATGGAGGTCTGAGGGTAAGTGTGTGAGAGAGTGAGTGGTGATGTCCCTTGATCTGGCAGTGAGTGAGATGCCAATGAATGTGTGATGGGCTTGTGAGTGTGAGCTGGAGTGCGAGATCATTCATCCTCTTTCTGCACTGGATGGCGAACCACTTCTGTGCAGCGATGGCACTGACCACCACTGCCACCTCCTCCCAAGCTGGAGTGGTGAGACTGAAGGGCCTCCAGCAGCCAGAGCGGGGGTAGAGGACATCGCAGCAGTGCTCCACAGCTCCAAAAAGCATTCCAGGGATGCGTCAGATAAATGGTGTCTGCAGTCCCTTTGCCTTTTGGGGCCATGCATTCCGTGCAGCAATCCTCGGCTGTAAGCACTGAGAGCTGTGCACGTGGCTGCAGTTCAAATATGGCCCCCGGCGTGAAGAAGCGGCGAGGTGGCGGTGTGGCAGGTGAATTGGAGGAAGCCCGCCAGCAAAACAACGTGTTTCCCATGACTGCATAAATAATGAGGTGGGACATGGACAATACAGCGCAAAAAACGGCCATTGTGGCCAGCGGGTAAAACGTTGTTTTACACGCCCGCTCTGCACTTACTGCAACTCTGGAATGATTCCACCCTGAGAGTCTGATGGAAGCAGGTTCCATCAAGGCATTCAAGAGCAAATTGGATTATTATCTCAAAAGGAAGAATGTGCAGGGCTATGGGGAGAAGGCAGGGGAGTGGTTCCAGGTGAATTGTTTCTTCAGCGAACCAGCACAGACATTATGGGTCGAATAGCCTTCTTCTTTGGAGGGCAGTCTGTGGCTGCTACAGCACTAAGCACGTAGGGAGGGCATCCAGGCTGTCCGTAGTGCTGGCCCTAGAGAGTGCCGCCAAGTACCCACCTCCAAGCACTTAAACTGCTGCTTGTGGGAACCTGGAAGCCATCTCAGTTAGTTTCCTTTAATTGGTCTAAGTGGCCCTTGAAGCCAAGTTGGCTACCCGCCATGCGCGGATGAGTAACCCCACCATGTCACCCATGTCCCACCTCTGCAAAAATGGCCTGGGGGGTGTGGGGAACCACACGCAGGCAGGCACTGCTATTTTTTACCTTCTGCCTGTCTCCAATCCTGGCTCAGTGGAGGCTCAAAATCAAGCTCATTATATCTGCTGCCTGATGGGGCACAGGAATTGTGTAGAGCTGCCAGAAGCCATTGTTATGCCAGGCAGCTCGTGTCTCTGAGGGCCCATTTTCTTTCTCCTTTGTAGAGCTGCATTTTGTTTGATTCACAACAGAAGCCTTATGCATACTCCATTAGAAGTGTGTTAATGTACATTACTTTTTAGTACATCGTTCGGCCATCGATGGAATAATAGTCCTTCCTACTTAAATAAGCATAGAATTGTTGGTAGACACCCAAAGAGCATCTGTACAGTCAATGATACTGTGTGGCTTACAAAATCCTGCAACATGGTCAAATTGCAACTCCCTCAATTGCAACTGACTACTGTTGAAACTTATGCATTGGGCACATAATTAAACAAGGCTTCAGTTAGCTCCCTTGTGAAGCTGTGGCAGCCAAGTGGCTAATTCCTGTGACGCTCCCTCTGGGTGGCTGTAGAGCCACTTTGGCACAACAGATGTCCACAGGATTCTCCAGCTACTTCAAATCCAGTGAAATACTTTCAATTGAAATACAATTGTTGTGAGGTAGTCAAAAAAGGCAGCAGATTTGGACAAAGCAAAGTCCAACAAATAATAAATTAAATAAATAACCAGTTAACCTGTTTTGCTGGTTTTGACAGGACAGTGAATTTTGTCAAGCACACAAGAACAACAATATAATCTTATTTGGATAGCTCCATGGAATCTTCTTCATCCATCTGAAATGTGAGACATGGTCCCAGTTCATGATCACCTCTGAAAGATGGCACCCCTGACATCGATGTGCTCCACTAGTACTGCATCAAAGTATCAACTTAAATTATTGAGCACACAAGCTTTTTACTTAAAGGAAAGACGGATACCAAATGATCCAAATTGACACTCAAATCTCACTATTGTGCATCTATATCCTCATAAACCAGCTGGCACATGGCCCTCCTAAAGAACTTGAGCCTTCTCCTTGCACTTACCTTCTGCAATATAGCTGACTCATATCACATCTACATGAATTTCTCAGGATGGATCTTTAACAAGGTCTTAACAGCCTTTAAACATTTTTTCCATTAATTTCCCATTAAACTCAATGGACAGCAGAACAAATCGATAAAATGTTGCTGGCCCAGATATTGCTGTAACAGACCAATAAGTGGGACTTGCTTTTAGTCAGAATTGCCTATGCCTGGTCAAAATTGGTGATATTTTGTGTTGCAAATTGCTGGAAATGTGAGATGGAAATGATACAGCACCTCTACAGGGCATCTAGGACCTGAGCCAACAAGGCAAGCAACTAAACAGCTCCTTAATCAATCAAATTGAAGGATTGTGAAATTGGAGCACAAGGGTTGAGAAGGAAGAGTAATCTAGTGAATTCAGTGTCAAATGAGATACAAGAAGACAAAGAGAGGGAGAGAAAGATTGAACTAAGAGAGAAAGAGAGAAGAGACAGAAAACAAATGTTATGAAAAGAATCATAGAATGCTTACAGCACAGAAGGAGGCCATTCAGCCTGTCGAGTTGGTGTCACCTCTGTGCAAGAGCAATTTAGCTAGTCTGACTCCCTAGCCTTTTCCCTTAGCTCTTCAGTTTTTTTTGTCTTTTCAAGTACTTATCCAATTCTGTTTTGAAAGTCATGATTGTGTCTGCCTTCACCACACCCTCAGGAAGTGCATTCCAGATCCTAGCCACTCTGCGTAAAAATGTTTTTCCTCATGTCAGCTTTGGTTATTTTGCAATTCATCTGAAATTAGTGTCCTCTAGTCCTTGACCCTTCAGCCAAGTTTCTCACTGTTTACTCTTTCTAGGGTCTTCATGATTTTGAACACTTCTATTAAATCTCTTCTCAGCCTTCTCTTTAAGGAGAACAACCCCAGCTTCTCCAATCTATCCACGTTGCTGATATCATCCTTGGGACGATTCTTGTAAATCTTTTCTGCACTCTCTTCAAAACCTTCACATACTTCCTAAAGGGAAGTGTCCAGAATTAGACACAATATTCCAGTTGTGGCCGAACCAGTGGTTTATAAATATTCACCATAACTTCCTTGCTTTAGTACTCTATGGGCTGGATTTTCACTGAGTCGGGATTACTCGGCAGAACTTTAAAAATAGTGGCCGGGACCTGGATGTGGAAGTCCCTCCCCCATTTTCAACAATTACCAATTTTATTTTACATTCTTTCGTGGGATGTGGGCTTTGCTGGTTAGGCCAGATTTTATTGCCCATCCCTAATTGCCTTTGAGAAGGTGATGATGTGCTGCTTTCTTGAACCGCTGCAGTCCATGTGGTATAGGTACACCCACAGTGTTGTTAGTAAGAGAGTTCCAGGATTTTGACCCAACAACAGTGAAAAACGGCGATATAGTTCCAAGTCAGGATGGTGAGTGACTTGGAGGAGAAATTGCAGATGGTGGTGTTCCCATGCACCTGCTGCCCTTGTACTTCCAAATGGTAGCAGAGGGAAGGGGGAAGGGTGTGATTCACACAGGAGGGAAATCCATACTCAGCAGAGCCATTTGTTCTTAGTACTGAGTTCAAGAACACTCTATTTTGGCTGTTTCAAGGGCTTTGATCCACAGTTTGGGAGCCACAAATTGATGGAGTAGATGTAAATGCTCTTGAAGGGTGTAGGAAGTCTGTCTAAGTGTCATAATCTGAAGCTTTTTCAAATCCCATGCTCTTTAAACTTGGAAAAAACAGGGTTAAGCTGTCAGTGAGAGTTAAAAAAAGTTTGCTGAGCTGCTTTGATTGACAGGTCATTTGGTGTAGGTTAGAGAAAAAAACCCACTGTGTCAACACAGTTTCAACAGAGTTCTTTGTTGATATTTACCAAGGGTTATTATTGCGTCCTTATGAATGTTTGGCTGAGTTTCAAGAATAACAATTATCTACATATGGGGTTCTGAGTTCACAGTTGGATTGATGGTTTAAAGAGGCTATTAAAGGATTAGCTGACTTTGATGTTGGGATTGAATAGAAGTTTGGTTTTATAAGAGATTGATGACTTGAGATTTAAAAGCTTTGAATGGGTTTCATGATGGGAGTTTCTTTCATTACCAAGTGTGCATGAATGAGAGCTGTATTAGAGTGTTAAAAATGTATTTGTTTTCATCTCCACAGGGCTCCTGAGGTTTGCCCACGGTGAATATTGGGTGAGGCGGCAAAGGGGTATAAGGAGCCATGGGGCATATGAGAGACCATAGGGGTGGGCAGGGGCATGAATTGGCATGGAGGGCCATAGGGGTATGAGGGGATATGGGGTAGTATGGGGCATGGGTTGGCATGGAGGTGGCATGGAGATATGAAATATCATAGCGGTGGGTGGGGGGTGTGATGGGGTGTGGGTTGTGAGGGTTAGAGAGCCTAACAGCTTTGAAAAAAACTAGAACAAAGTCCCAGAGAACTGAGGCAGACCTTCTAACTAGCCCGGCTCAGCACTTGCCTGTCCCTGTGGTCATCTAGAATCTGCTCCTAGGATCAGCAGGACCAACTCAGTGCTATCCCCATCTCCCTGGAGCAAAAATTGGGTCTGACAGGGCTCTTTCTACTGAGACGGGCCTGCTGAGTTGGGAAATTTCCTGACTCAAGCTACTTGCCTGAGTAGCAAAAATCCAGCCCTGTGCCTCCAATTACGAAGTCCGGGGTCCTGTATGCCTTTTTAACCATTTTTTCAACTTGGCCTGCCACCTTCTACAATTTGTGCGCATAGAACTCTGTCATCTGCAAATTTTGAAATTGTGTCCTCGAAACCTAAGTCAATGATATAGATCGTGAAAGGTAATGGCCAGAGTACTGACTCCAGGCAAACACCACTGTATACCATCACTCAGTCCAAAAAACAACCACTCACCATTACTCTTTGTTTCTTGTCACTCAGCCAACAGTGTACCCATGCTGCCACATTTATTTCATGGGCTTCAACTTTGCTGGCAAGCCGATTATTATGGACAGGGGAGAGCGGCAAACCCAAACTCTTTTATTTTTCTCGCCATCTGTCCGTAAGCCGAGGTGTTTTAATTTTTGAAAAAGGCTGTGGCGTGTTTCCCCAAATCCTCTGTTTGTGAGGTCAATTTTTAAAATGATTCACAGAAAACTCAATTGAAGGTTAAATCAGAAGTATAGTTTATTCACACATCCAAACCTGGATGCTGGTTGCAACTTCATACACACGCACAAGCACATAATAATAAGATGAGAAAGAGGAGTTTTTGCAACTATGAATAACCTAACAGAGAGAGAACCACTGTTACGGATATAAATTTACATGATTGCCAGAGTCCAGAAAGTCAGAGTCCAGTGAGGGCTTCTTTACGGAGGAGTTACAATTTAGGCGGGTTCGGCTAGCTGAAGCAGGGATTGCAGAATTCCTTTAAAGTTGCTGGTGATACAACGAGATGAGTTTGGTATGCAGAGACTTGGTCTGCTCGGCAGACAATGGCAGGAATCTTCCAGAGAATCAGGCTTCAATGAGGTTTGACTTTATGCAGGTTGTTAGTCAGCCTGGAGTCCTGCTGTGATGTTTACAGGTCAGAGGTTAAACAGCTGCAAGTCTAGAAATGTAATATTAAAACTTTCCAAATGCCAAAAGCTTCGGTCATGTGATGTTGCCCGCCAGCCACAATGGTGGCTTTCCAGGCCATATCGTCCCAATCCAGCCTTATTAATCATGCATTTCCGGGAAACACGACATTTTAATAACGGGCAGGCTCTCATTTGTCCACCACACCATCACCTCGCCATATGCTCACACCGGGCGCCATATTTTAAGTGCAGCCAAGCACACACCTCTCAGTGCTTCCTGCCCAGGACTGCTGCACAGAAAATATGGCCCCGAAAGGCAAGAAGACTGCAGCCCCGCGATTCAGTGACGCGTCCCTTGAGCACCTCTTGGACGCCGTAGAGGCTCACTGTGATGTCCTCAATCCACGCTCTGGCCACAGGAAGGACAGAAATATCACCAATCCAGCTTGGAACGCAGTCACAGCCATGGTCAGTGCCAACGCCCTGCAAAAGAGGACAGCCACCCAGTGCTGAAAAATGATCTCCTGCGTTCCGACAGGGTAAGTCACTCCTCTCATCACTCTCAAGTCAAACACCCCCAAGCCCATCACACATCCACAGGGATCTCACTCACTGCCAGTTCAAGGGACATCACCATTCACTCTCTCACACAGCTGTGGCCTCACCAACATCCTGTACAGTTGTAACAAAACTTCCCTATTTTAAACTCCAACCCCCTAGCAATACAGGCCAAAATTGCATTTGCCTTCTTAATTATTTCCTGCATCTGCATGCTAGCTTTTTGTGTTTCATGCACAAGAGCTCCCAGATCCCTCTGTGCTGCAATTTTTTTGGGGTCTCTCTCCATTTAAATAATAGTATGCCTTTAGATTCTTCTTACCAAAGTGCATGACCTCACACTTTCCTACATTACACTCTATCTGCCCAAGTTCTTGCCTACTCACTCAACCTATCTATATCCCTTTGCAGATTCCTTATGTCCTCATCACAACATGCCCTCCCATCTCTTTTTGTATCATCAGAAAATTTGGATATATTACACTCTGCCCCTCGCCCAAGTCATTAATGCAGATATTAAATAATTGAGGCCCTAGGACTGATCCTTGTGGCATTCTATTAGTTATGTCTTTCTAACCTGAAAAAAGACCCATTAATCCTGACTCTCTGTCTTCTGTGTGTTAACCAATCCTCATTACCCCCAATACCATGAACTCCTGTCTTGTCCAATAACCTTTTATGTGGCAACTTATCGAATGCCCTCTGGAAATCTAAATACACTACATCTACCAGTTTCCCTTCATCAATTTTGCTTGTTATACCCTCAAAGAACTCTAGCAAATTTGTCAACATGCTTTCCCTTTCACAAAACCATGTTGACTCTGTTTGATTGCATTAAGCTTTTCTAAATGTCCTGCTATTTCTTCCTTAATAATGGACTCTAGCATTTTCCCAACGACAGATGTTAGGCCTACAGGCCTATAGTTTCCTACTTTTTGTCCCCCTCCCTTATTGAACAGGGGCACCAGATTAGCAGTTTTCCAATCCACTGGGACCCACCTGGAATCCAGTGAGTTCTGGAATATTTTGACCAATGCCTCCACTATTTCTGCAGCCACTTCTTTTAAAACCATTGGATGCAGGCCATCAGGTCCTGGCGACTTGTCTGCCATTAGTCCCATTAGATTGTCAAGTACTTTGTCCCTCGTGACAGAGACTAGTACAAGATCTTTCTCCAATTAGCTCCTTGCTAATATATCTTTGGGTTGTTTAAAGCGTTCTCCACTGTGAGGACTGATGCAAAATATTGGTTTAAATTTAAATTCCCTGTTATCAATTCTCGAGTCAAATTATTCAAGGGTCCCACGCTCACTTTAGCCACTCTTTTTTATACCCGTAAAAGCTCTTGCTGTTTGTTTTTATATTTCTTGCCAAGTTACTTTCATAATCAATTTTCTCTCTCTTTATTAGCTTTTTAATTATCTGCTGCTGGTTCCTAAAAAATTCCCAGTCCTCTGGCCTACCACTAGTTTTAGCTGCTTTGTATGCCTTAGCTTTTGATTGGATATTCTCCTTGACCACCTTTGTTAACCATGGGTGGTTCAGCCTTCTCATTGAGTCCTTCTTTTTGACCAGGATAAATTTTTGCTGAGCGTTATGAAATATCTGCTTAAAGGTCCGCCACTGATCATCCACTGACCTTCCCCTTAGTCTATTTTCCCTGCCTGCTTTAGACAACTCTTTCTTCATACCTCTGTAATTGCCATCATTTAAGTTGAGGACACTGATTTGAGACCCGAATTGCTAACCCTCAAACTGAATTTGAAATTCTACCATGTTGTGATTGCTACTCCCTAGGGGATCCTTAACTACGATATCTCTTATTAATCCCACCTCATTACAAATTACTAGATCTAAAATAGCTTGTTCCCAGGTAGATTCTGCAACGTATTGCTCTAAGAAACAATTCCTGATGCACCCTACAAATTTGTCTTCCATGTTACCCTTGCCAATCTGATTTGTTCAGTCAACATGCAGATTAAAACTACCCATGACAATTGTCCTCCTTACATGCCTCCATAATTTCCAGATTTATACTTTGTCCTACAATGAGGCAACTCTTCGGGGGCCTATATAAGACTCCCACCCATGGCTTCTTCCCCTTGCCATTCCTTATTTCCACCCAGACTGATTCCACATCATGATCTATTGCATCTATTGATCAGGACACCAGTCCTGAGCTGCAGTGCAGGCTGAACTCTATTGCTGATGCCATAGTTGTTCTCCAGCAGTGTGAATGGGAGAGGGGTGCAGGGCAGCTCGATCTCATTCCAGCTGCACCTTCTCCTCAGGGAGTCAGCCAGGAGCCCTCGGGCACCCATAGGGAGGAGGATCAGCAGCTGCACAGCCCAGGGGCATCCAGGAGTGTCCGGCCCATCCGAATCCCTTCTTCCTGTGACCCCAGCAGCTCCAGCTCCACAAGCCGAGGAGGGTGCCACTGCCACACAGCAGGACCCTGAAAGCAGGCTGTGGACCTCCAAGCCTCATCTTTCCAGAGGATGCCTGCCAAGGTCATTACAGACAGGGTGTAGCGGTCAGCAGGCTGCCTCCACCTCCGCTGTGGATGTTGGGGGATCACCAAGATCACCAAGGGTTAAGAAGGTTAAGAAAATATATTTGCACAGCCTGGGCACAGGTGTTAATCACTTGTACTTAATGTTCACTATTGTAAATAAACTCCCAAGAATGTCTCCTTGCCTATGGCTCCTTGTTTTTATGAGCAGTGTTCATGACACTCAGATGCGAAACCTTGGTTCCTGCACAAGATAAAGGCAAGTGTCTCAGTCCAGGGCCTTTTCCCTGTGCAGTGTGTAACCTTCAGAGCAAAGTGATGGTCTGGCTTCACACTCACTGGACACATTACTGATGCCTCCAATAGTGGTTGTCGTGGGCAGGCGTCACAGAGTTCCGTCATTCTCCCTGTGTGCTCTCAGCACCTTTGAGGTAAGGCTGGCCCCCACCTCTTCAGCATCTGTGACCAGTGACGCTGTGCTCCTGAAGGGCTCAGGTGCTGAAGACTGACAAAAGTTCAGATGCTTTCAAAGTTTCACAGAGTGCAAGGGAGCTGCCTTCAGCCAGACAGGAGTCAGACATTCTCAGAGGCTATGTGAAGATCTATGGAGTGTCCTCACTGCATGTCGTCATCATCCTCCTGGAATCTAGTGACTATTAGGGCCTCTTCTGCATCTCCATGACATGAGCCTGAGCGCTGAGGTTATGTGCACTGCCATCAGCCACACATGAGCCAAATGTTCACAGATGAAAGGTGAGGATGTCAGGAGTGACCTCAATGCATCTCACCCTCATCCTCCACGAATCTTGTGGCTATGAGGGCCTCGTGAGTGCACCTGCCTTGTCTGGCCAGTGCGATGGCCTCATTGCAGCGCCCTCGCCTTTGAGGACCTCATCGCCATCATTCCCTTTGACATCCTCTCATCGGAGGAGACATGTAGCTCCTCCATCTCCTCCACAGCCAGGCCCTCCCCACTTTGCAGCGCCAGGTTGGGGAACAAGCAGCAAGTGACAGTGATGTGCAACACCCTCTGGGGACTGCACTACAGTGCTCCACTAGACCTGGCGAGGCAATGGAACTTCATTTTCAAAATGCCTATCGATTGCTCCACCAAAGTCCAGGTCACAGTATGAGCCTGGTTATACTGTCCCTCTGCTGCAGTCTGAAGCCACCACATGGCCGTCATCAACCACGTCCTCTGTGGGTAGCCCTATCCCCGAGGAGCCAAACCCTGCAGCCTCCCTGAACCCTGGAAAATGTCAGGGATCTGAGACCTGCTAAGGATGTAGGAGCCATGATCACTTCATGGAAATCGAGCGCAGACCTGCAGGATGTGTTTGTGATGGTCAAGCACCAGCTGAACATTCAGCAAGTGGAAGCCCTTGCAGTTGACATGGTTTACTGTTTGTTGACTGCTTGTTGCCACGGAGATCTAAGTGCCATGTGAGTGCAGTTGATGGCACCCTGCACCTGTGGAAAACCTGAGAGTTCCGTAAATCCCAGTGCTGTTGCTTCTTGGCTTTCCTGATCCTGGGCAAAATGCATAAAGTTCTGTGAAGATGGTGTCTGTGACCTGGACACCCTTGTGCATGGAGGCTAGTGAGATCCCACACAGGTTTCCTGGAAGGAGCCACTGGATTAAAAATTGAGTGCCGCTGTCACTTTCATGGCCACTGGCAGTGAATGTCCTCCATGTCCCCGTGATGCCAAATCCTGCAGCAGGTGGCATATGTGACTGACCAGGAATGACAGGCACTGTCTATAGAACGTAGATCTAGTGAGGCACCTACCAGCGATGGCCCACTGTGGACCTTCAGCTGCATGTGCAGTAGGCCCTGTCACCCCTTCATTTTGAGGGAGGTGCTCCTCCCTTTGATGAGCCAGGTACCCCTGCCGCTCTCTTCTTCTTCTTCTCTGGACTCGGTAAGCCATGAGGCATACACTAAATCACCAGGCTCCATGATCTTGATGTTGTCCTCCTGCAGGATCAAAGAGAGAGACGCATAGGTTAGTGTAGGTGTCCTAAGAACCTCTCTTGTTTAAGTCTGAAAGGCTCTTCACGCATGCAGGAGAGTGCTGGCCACCACTTGGATGGCCAGTGTGTAGTGAGCTCACTGGCCGTCTGAAACCCCACCCACTCCGCCCCACTCCAGTTGACCAATCGGTGGCAACTTTGGCCATTGGACTGCATGCTGTGCTCTCAGCTCAGGCGCAGACATTCTCCTAACCCACACTGCAAGGCTGCACTGTTAGCTTGAACCATAATGGATTTTGGTCTGCACCTTATTCCAAGGGGCTGTGAGCGCCTCCACCAGTGACTGCGTCATGGCCATCATTCGCAAAGGGATTACACCACTTGCCCAATCAGTGAATTGCTTCGCTGCCCCCTAAAACGCATATTAATTAGCAGTCTGCACCTGAGGGGTGAAAAGTTCTGGAGTATTTGGTGGCACTTTCATGCTTTTGTGTTGCTTGAGTGGGCAGAAAAGCTTCAGAGGCCCGACTCCAAGCATCTCAATGGAGCTACAGCTGAACAGTCTCAGCTGCGGAAGAATGCTCACTTTTGACAAGCTTTTCCATGTATGTGGCCACTTCCCTCATCCCCCCTCCCCACCCCGCTGGCATGTGCTTGAGTCTTTCCTTTAGTTTGTCTGTGCTGCCTTGCCCCCCCAGCAGCCCCCTACCTCCTGGTCTGACTTGCACTGGAGACCTTGCCCCGGTACTACACTGAAAGCCAGCCGGGAAAAAGCAACTTGCCTGTGCCCCCTATGAATGCCGGCACTGCTTCCTTGATGTCCAACGGGACGAGGTTCATGAGTGCTGCACAAGGATGTGTGCACTCACCTCCGAGTTCCCCTTGAAGTTTAGGTCACCAGGTGCCCGCCTTTTAAAAGCAGTTGTGAAGCACACCGTTCTGAAGCCACGCTGACCTGGGCAGTAAACTTTATGTCGGGGGATGAATCTGACGACCAGGGCTTATAATTAGATGCAAATGTATTAAAATGATGTTCCCAACGTCCTACGGTGGGAAATGCCGTTGACGGATGGAGAGGACGATCGCAAACTATTTTTAATGGCGTAAAGCCAATTTATGGCCTTCTCGCATATTGTCACCCCCCCACCCACCCCCGCTGCCCACCATGACACCCGGCCATTGTCTTTTGTTCTTGGTAGAAAAGCCATTCTCTGGCTAACAGCTCCTTTCCTCTCTTGGGAACAGCCTGAGGCTGAACCAATCTGTTCATAAACTTGTTGTTACATGTGCCCTGACGTGAGCCTCTGACCACATATCTATCCATTACTAATAAGGCCTATTTCAATCTCCACAGCACCACAGGTTACCTGCTGCTGAGACATCCCATGCCTTTGTGACCTCTAGAATTGACTATTCCAATGTGCTCTGGCTGGGCTCCCGCATTCTACCCTTAACACTGAGGTCATCCAAAATTCTGCTGCCTATGTCCTAATTCAAACCATCATCCTGCTCACTTACCTGCTTTGGCTCTCAGTCCAATGGCATCTCCATTTTAAAATTCTCATCCTTGTTTTTAAATCCTTTCATGGCCTTACCACACCCTATCTCTGCAATCTCCTCCAGCCCTAAGCTCTGCAGTTCCCACCCTAAACTTCTCTACCTGTCTGCCTTTCCTTCATTCTTTTAGATACTGTTATAAATTGGTGATTTATAAGATTGTTATGTTTCGGGACTGTGTTCTTTAATTTAGGATAAAATGTAGGGGGTTATGTGACCTATTCTGAAACTTGCTTAACAACAGAACTGGGTGGTGAGACTGTTAAAGATTAAAGGGAGCCTGAGTTGTTTGCTGGAAAGAATGTGAGACAGTGGCAGCAAGATCTACATTTACAGTGGTTCAACTACTCTCCAAGGTCCCAGAAAGGTGTTGAAAATTTCAGGTTCTAAACAGTTATGCTTCAAACTGCCCATTTACTTCCAAGATAAAGGGAGTTGGGGTCTCAAGGATAGCGTCCTGGATACAAGGCCCATGTGATTCATGTTGCCATGGAGATGGGATTTTAGAAGGGAAGAGTTTCTAAGATATCCCTGGAACTCTCAAACATAGTCAGACTGCCAGGATCCAGCAGGGAGAGAGCAGCTAGAGGCTAGAAGTCTTTATGTTTCACTGCATAGGAATGCAGGTGGCAGCTCATGCTCTGATTGGAAAGATCAAATTTGTGAGGATTTGAAACAAGGCTGGAAGATTCATGCAGCTTGCACCAGAGGGAGAATTTCCAGGAAATACCCCCAATATGAAAGACAGTTCTGGAGTTAAAAGTTACCAGGCTGGGAAAGGAAAGGAACGGAAGTAAACCCTCGGGGGCTAAGAATCACTTTGGACTGGGTCCGGGAAATCAAATTTCAAAATTGAATAAAATCAAATCAAACTTAAGGGACAGTGTAATGTACCTGTGAAGTTTTTTTTTTGTTTTTTTTCAAAGAGTTAAGTTCTATTCTGTAGATTAAAGTATAAGTTGCTTATAAAAATAGTGTTTGGTGAATAGTGCTTTCAGTCTGTTTGTTACAGTAAAACACTTAAAACGTGAAATCTTGTCATGTCATCCTTTCAGCTATGAACTGGAAGTTCCAATTTCTGTTTTCTTAAGTTATCAGAATCTACAGGGATCATAAGAAAATTCCTTGGAACCTACCTCTCTGACCAAGCTTTTGGTCATCCAGACCTTGCTCCTGGCTCCTAGATTCTTGTTTTTTGCTATAGAGTACAAAGATCAGGACTTGATGCTAAAGCTTTAAAAAGTACTAGTTTGACCCAGTTGGAGTATTGCAACCAATTCTGGGCACCACAATTTAGAACAGACATGAAGGGCTGAATTTTTACCGTGGCGCACCATTCCCAATGCAGAACAAGAAGTGAGCACCAGTTCCGTTCTTTTGCTTTTTGCTGGTTCCCACATGATTACAATTAAAATTTGACATGCCGGCAGCGTGCACAGGAGTCACCAATCACACATTTTCAGTGGTGAGACCCGTCATCAGCTGACAAAGCAGCAGGTATGGATGGTCAATAAAAGAGCCTCTTGGGCAAACAGGGAGGCTCTTCATTATGGCCACAATGCCCTGCCCGATTCCATTGTCTTTAACATAAAACTCATTGAGAGCACAAACCTGGCACGGGTGCTTTTTCAAATTGAAATTTCACTTTAAAATATGCATTAATGGTCATAGAAGAGTTAGGGGCATTTCCTTATTGTGGAAGGAATGATGATTTTTTGTGTTCGATCTTTATTGAATGTTCATGTTAGTGTCCAGTGCTGTACTCTGTGGGACACGGCTGAACTTGCAGGCTTAGCTGACCCTCCTTTCTATGCATTATAAAGGACATTGTCAGAGATCACTCTCAGCAGGGATAATTGAGGTGTTGTTTGTGAACTCAAAACCCTGTAAGGACTCTGCCAGCCAGCCCCTGAGATGGACCCACATGTGGACAGTACTGACACCATCCTTTAGGCCAACTCATTTTCTTACTGTGACTGACTGTTCCCACCACAGCTCACCACACCCAGAATGGCAGGCCCTTCCATCTTAAACTCCTCCATTCCCCGGTCCCAGCTTCTGTCCTCGCTTGGATCCCTCATCCACCCCTCACTTCCGCCGACCCCACTCAACATCTGCTTCCCTCCCTTGTGCCATGGAATTCAACAAGGAAAAATGCTGACCTCAGACACAACTGCACAAAGCCCACTGTTGCACGTCACCTTTAAACGAAAATGAACTGGGTGCCTTGAGATTCTCGTGCGCCACTGACTTTATCTTGAAGGTAGAATGTAATTAAAAAATGTTTTGCACTAATAGCTATTCATGGCGTGCAAATGTATTACAAGTGGGCACCTGCCACAGGCCGGCCAGTGAGGCCTGACATGCCACAAATACGTCACTGACATAACCTCTGCATCTCAACCCGCTATCAGGAAATCGGAATTTCACATCCCATATAATTCAGTCACCCCGCACTCCCTGATGACCATGAGTGCGTTTCCCGTTGTTGCAGGCTCCATAAAGTCCCCCCCGAAGGCTCTGTAGATGGTACAGAAGAGGTTAACTAAAATGGTTCCAGGGTTAAGGGATTATAGTTGCATGGATAGACTGGAGAAGCTGCGCAACAGCAGCTCTTTGTAGAGCAAAGAACACCAAGAGATTTGATAGAGGGCTTCAAAATCATGAAGGGTTTAGAGAGAGTAAATCAAGAGAAAGACCCAATGGCTGAAGGGTCGATAACCAGAGGGCACAGATTTAAGGTGATTGATAGAAGAATAAGAAACACATTTCAAGGGGTGGAGGATACAGATTCAATAGTAATTTTCATAAGGAAATTGAAAAAATACATGAAGGGGAAAGCATTGCATGGATATGGAGAAAGCTGAGAGGGGACCAACTGGATTGCCCTTTGAAAGAGCCAGCACAGACTTGATGGGCCGAATAACATCCTTCTGTCCTGTATCATTCAATGAATCTACGTATATACCCTTACACCTTCTTATGTTGCACAGTGTCAATTTTGCTTTACAAAGCTCCTGTGAAGTGCCTTGGGGTATCTCCCTGTGATAAAGGTGGGTTGTTGTTGATTGGGAAGTCAGACAGTAAGATCTCATTTTTGTAAAGCTAACAAGAGAGAGGCAGAACTTAGGCAGGAATTTTTAGATTTCTGCATTTAACCCTACCTGCCCTTGCCTGAAGTTACTTTGGCATTTGCACATAAATTAGGGCTGGGGAATTTAGCCTCACTGTTACTTTGACAGCAATTTTTGGGTGACTGTTATTTTTTAAAACCAGGCTTGTTCCCCTGCTGACCTGGGTCTACATCTCTGCTATTAAGGGACTTGCCAGAAACAGGTTTTCAACACACTGGCGTCAAGCAAAGGATTGAAGATGCTGTGTAACTTTATTCACAGTAAGTTCTTTTGGTACCAATTGTTGTCTTGGTCCTATGAATATATGAATATCCTCTTTGGCAAACCATTATTGGAATCACTCATGTCCTCTGAAATGTAAGCTTACAGACTGGAAGACATCAGCTCTCTGCCAGATCTTAATGGTACGTCCCTGAGATCTTATGAGGCTGATAACAAACCAATATTCCAAAGTCCTAAATAATTTCTGTTGTGTCTGCCATCCCTGTTGTGATTCTTCAGTTTAGTTGATACATTCTTAAATTGCTGTTGAATAGTTATCTTATCACATCCTAAATTACCTGCAGAGTTTTCAGCAAAAACATTCATGATTTTTTTTGGCAATCTTTTCATAATGTAAACCATGCTATGAGAAATTTGCTGAACAGCACTAAACACAAATAGTATTGGGCCACACTATTACTCAATCAAGTACAGCCTACTCGACACAAATATCTATTTGATCTGATTTGAATACTAATCCATGTATAAAACCACAGAACAGAAGTATTGTACAGAATTCATGATCCAAGCATAATACCTAAATGCAAAATTCTTATTGCAGCATAAAATGTTCTCAGATTAACAATGTAGTAGTGCTCAGCATTCTAATTACATAATATTCAGTATTAAATCTCACCCAGATATAGCAGCACATTTTAGAAATTAGATTATGTTTAATGTTTGGTGGTTTGTTAAGCTTATTCATTTTTGTTTCTCCTTACATTGAATTGTCACATATATGATATAAATAGTTGTGGTGCAGAGCTCCTAATGGCTATTTTTATCAGCAGTTTATAAAAATCCTCTTCTAACTTTAATCCTGATTGCATTCATAATATTTCTTAGCTAAGTTATGCATTTGTGTGGACCTACCACCATAGTTTTATTTTCAATTTAATTTATGTCCTTTCAGATTCTCTCTACTAATATTTCCTGAAAGTGCAATGCATTCCACAACACTACTTGATCTATGTTTTACTTTGTTCAATATGCCATATTATTTTCTTATAGATTATTAATTTTGGACAGGTATGAAAAATGGCTGCTTAGCCTCTGACTTACTGGGTAATTGTACCGCGCCACATAATGCATGATTATTCACCATCAGATACTAAGTTCATGGCTCTCCGTAGGGCGAAAGCAGGAGATATTGGTCACAGCAATTCCAGATCAAGAACTAGAAAATTAACGAGAGTTTCCATTCCTGATCATTATCCAATGACCGAACTGGAAAGTTGATCTGTTCAGATGCCTGTTGAGGACAAGTTCAGGCTCATCAATTCTTTACCTTCATGGTAAAATGGCCTAACTGATGCTGCCTATGCTCATGAAGAAAGAGTGCGACTTGATCATGAAGGAAAACTGGTACCTGTGGAACTGCTCCCCAGCAGGGATCACTATTGTTGCAATAAAAAAAAAGGGAAAAGCAGAGAAATAGTTATCAATATCACACTGAAAGTCTGGCAGGGAGCCCATCAGACTGTAATTCATTTCAGGCTCTGATTTTTTTACCGCTGTCATTTTCAAGGTTATATTATGCTGTTGGTGCAGATGTTCACTAAATGTGAATGTTTTCTAAATCTTTTTAGATACAGCTCTTTGTCCAGTAAAGTTCTCAAACTGATACTGTGAAGGTGATATTTTTATTAAACACTGGTTGCATTTTAAGTGCCGCCTACCTTTCAATTATTTTAAACTGGGTCATAATCCTTAGAATTATCCGCTAGTAAGAAGGGCAAATGTACTGTTCAGTATGAAATTGGGTTTAAACCACAAAGCTTCTGGTATAATGGACAAACATCACTGGTACTTAATATTTTTGATGATGAATTACACCATTAATAGAGTGCTTATTTGTAATCAGGGAGTAACATTGGCCTTTGGCAGTAATTCTAAACAAGCGATAGTATGCCACCATCGCTACAAAAATAAAATCATGCAAAGTGTAAAATGGGCAGTTAATTCACTACTTTGCATCACCACCACAAGCCAAATTCAATCCAAAATTTCAATGTTGCTAAATTAGTTTATTTTTATACCAACGTTGGATAGTTAAGTTTTTCTAAAATTACCTGTATTTAATTAGAATACAATTATCCCAACATTTTAATATAAGCATGAATTCTTAATTTGGGCTCTCTTTTTGTCCCCTTGGTTTGTCTCTGCTAAGAAAAGTGTTAAGTTGGATTTCTATTCTAACTTATATGATATCATCAAAACTCTTAAAACAAGCAAACAAAAGAAAGAAAACCCAGGAGAAAATTATTCTGCCGAGTTAAGTCATAGTGTGACAAACCTCTTATTAAACAGTTTGACATAACAATCCACTTAGCATAGCATTCCAAAACACCATCCTTCTTGTTAATCCTTATGGCCTGTTGCATTTTATGAGCTGGATTTTATGGTTTTTGGTGGGATGAGGGAGGTGGAAAGGAAAGTGAGTGATCCGTTCACTCCCGCCCTGACCCCTGCCATCTCAACTCGGCAAATCAATTAGCGGCCAGCCAGTGGCAAGGCAGCCAAATAGCGATATTAAGGGGAGCTCCGCACCCAATTGGGCATCGAGGGCTGGACTTCAGGCGGAAGAGGGGTTACGCCATGGACAGGAAGTTGATCATAGCCACCGATTTAAAAGCCCCCTGCCCTCTCAATCTTTCCTTATTCCTTATGGCAGGCTCAAAGTGGCGAATAAATGAAGTAAAAAAATATACAAATGTTGCCACCTTCGCCAGCACATTCTGCAGCTACATGCAGCAGAATGGTCCCATTGTCAGGCCTTTTCTTGCACCCTTGTGCCACCTCCTTGTACTTGGCATAAAGCACTCCTAAACATTTTTACATACAATGCCTCAGAAATGAAGCGTGCAACAAAAAAATGCATGCAATTGGGTCTTTAACAAGCTCAATAACATGTTAATTGGGTTATTTTGAAATGGCAGATTGGCTTCCAATTTCCACGCCTGCTTGCCTTCTGTAATATCGGAGACCAGTGTGATGACATTGGATTGCTGACCTGGCATCATCATGCCGTATCTTCCTTACCCATGGGGTCGGTGAGGAGTTGGGGGGGGGTGGGGGTGGGGGGGGGGGGGGGTGGTTGGGGGAGGGAGGGGCTGGCGGGCCTGCCCAATTTGTGCCGTAAAGTTTAGCCTTAACAGGTGAACAGTTCTGATGAAAGGTCATCGGCCTGAAATGTTAGCTATGGCTGGGAGTTTTTGGTCCCGCCAACGGCAGGCATTGTCACGCATTCCAAATTTCCCCTTCACGCCTACGACGATGCCTGCTGCTGGCGGGGCTGGAAAATTCCGTCCTAGGTTTCTCTCTTCACAGATGTTGCCTGAGGTTTTCCAGCCTTTTTTGTTCTGATTTCAGATTTCCAGCATCAGCAGTATTTTGATTTTGCCTTAACAGAACTTGCTCAATGTGGCATTATACCTACAATAATATGGCTGGCATTTGGTATGGAGAAAGGAATGAAACCAGACGGACAAACCGGCATCGACCAAGACACCGATACAACAACGGCAATCTCAGCCCTGTTGACCCTGCAAAGTCCTCCTTCCTAACATCTGGGGGCTTGTGCCAAAACTGGGAGAGTTGTCTCACAGACTAGTCAAGCAACAGCCTGACATAATCATCCTCACGGTATCATACCTTACAGATCATGTCCCAGACACCATCATCACCATCCCTGGGTATGCCCTGTCCCACCGCAGGACAGACCCAGCAGAGGTGGCAGCACAGTGGTATAGAGTTGGGAGGGAGTTGCCCTTGGAGGCCTCAACATCGACTCCATGAAATCTCATGGCATCAGGTCAAACATGGGCAAGGAAACCTCAGCTGATGAATCAGTGCTCCTCCATCTTGAACATCACTTGGGGGAACAACTGAGGGTGACAAGGATGCAGAATGTACTTTGGGTGGGGGACTTCAATGTCCATCACCAAGAGTGGCTCAATAGCAACACTGCTGACCGAGCTGGCCGAGTCCTAAATGACATAACTGCTAGACTGGGTCTGCGGCAGGTGGTGAGGGAACCGACAAGAGGGAAAACATACTTGACCTCATCCTTACCAACCTGCCTGCCGCAGATGCATCTGTTCATGACAGTATTGGTAGGAATGACCGCTGAACAGTTATTATGGAGATGAAGTCCCACCTTCACATTGAGGATACCCTCTGTCGTGTTGTGTGGCACTATCACTGTGCTAAATGGGATAGATTTCAAACAGATCTAGCAATTCAAGATTGGGCATCCATGATGCACTGTGGGCCATCAGCAGCAGCAGAATTGTATTCAAACCCATTCTGTACCCTCATGGCCCAGCATATCCCCCACTCTACCATTATCATCAAGCCAGGGGATCAACCCTGGTTCAATGAAGAGTGCAGGAGGGCATGCCAGGAGCAGCACCAGGCATACCTAAAAATGAGGTGTCAACCTGATGAAGCTATAACACAGGACTACTTGCACAGGCCAAACAGCATAAGCAGCAAGTGATAGGCAGAGCTAAGTGACCCCACAACCAACGAATCAGATCTAAGTTCTGCAGTCCTGCCACATCCAGTCATGAACAGTGGTGGACAATTAAACAACTCACTGGAGGAGGAGGCTCCACAAATATCCCCATCCTCAACGATGGAGGAGCCCAGCACATCAGTGCAAAAGATAAGGCGAAGTATTTGCTACAATCTTCAGCCAGAAGTGCCGAGTGGATGATCCATCTCGGCCTACTCCAGAGGTCCCCAGCATCACAGTTGCCAGTCTTCAGCCAATTGGATTCACTCCACGTGATATCAAGAAATGGCTGAAGGCACTGGATAGTGCAAAGGCTAAGGGGTCTGACAATATTCCGGCAATAGTTGTGAAGACTTGTGCTCCAGAACTTGCTGCGCCCCTAGCCAAGCTGTTCCAGTACAGCTACAACACTGGCATTTATCTGGCAATGTGGGAAATTGCCCAGGTACATCCTGTACACAAAAAGCAGGACAAATCCAACCCGGCCAAATACCGCCTCATCTTGATCATCAGAAAGTAATGGAAGGGGTTATCAACTGTGCTGTCAAGTGGCACTTGCTTAGCAATAACCTGCTCACTTGCGCTCAGTTTTGGTTCCGCCAGGGCCACTCAGCTCCTGAACTCATTATAGCCTTGGTTCAAACATTGACAAAAGAACTGAACTCCCGAGGTGTGGTGAGAGTGACTGCCCTTGACATCAAGGCCGCATTTGACTGAATGTGGCATGAAGGAGCCTGAGCAAAACTGGAGTCAATGGGCAAACTTGGTTGAAGTCATACCTAGCACAAAGAAAGATGGTTGTGGTTGTTGGAAGTCAATCATCTCAGCTCCAGGACATCACTGTGAGAGTTCCTCAGGGTAGTGTCCTGGGCCCAACCATCTTTAGCTGCTTCATTAATGACCTTCCTTCCATCTTAAGGTCAGAAGTGGGAATGGTTGCTGATGATTGCACAATATTCAGCGCCATTTGCGACTCCTCAGGTACTGAAGCAGTCCATTCCCAAATGCAGCAAGACCTGGACAATATCCAGGCTTGGGCTGACAAGTGGAAAGTAGCATTTGTGCCACACAAGTGCTAGGCAATGAACATATCCAACAAGAGAGAATCTAACCAACGCCCCTTAATGTTCATTGGCATTGCCATCGCTGAATCCGCCACTATCAACATCCTAGGGGTCACCATTCACCAGAAACTGAACTCGACTACCCATATAAATACTATGGCTACAAGAATAGATCAGAGGCTAGGAATCCTGCAACGAGTAACTCACCCCCTGACTCCCCAAAGACTGTCCACCATCTACAAGCCACAAATCAGAAGTGTGATGGAATACTCCCAACTTGCCTGGATGAGTGCAGCTTCCACAACACTCAAGGAGCTTGACACCACCCAGGTCAAAGCAGCCCACTTGATTGGCACCATATCCACAAACATTCACTCCCTCCACCACTGACGCACAGTAACAGCAGTATGTAACATCTACAAGATGCACCACAGAAATTCATCAAGGTTCCTTAGGCAGCACCTTCCAAGCCCACTACCATCTAGAATGACAAGGGCAGCAGATAGATCGGAACTCTACCACCTAGAAGTTCCTCACCAAGTCACTCACCATCCTGACTTGGAAATATATCACCATTCCTTCACTGTCACTGGATCAAAATCCTGGAACTCCCTTCCTAACAGCACTGTGAATGTACCTACACCACATGGGCTGCAGCAGTTCAAGAAGGCAGCTCCCCACCACCTTCTCAAGTGTGACGAGGGATGAACAATGAATGCAGGACCAGCCAGCGAAGCCTACGTCCCATGAATGAATTTTTAAAAATGTAACTTTATTTATACAAACGGCCAAAATGAGTGTCTTTTATCCTTCAAACCTCGATTATATCAAAGTGTGAATACACCAACCGGCAGGTTAATGCTTTAGTTCTGTAATATTCTTACAACTGTCTCTTTGTTACATTTTTATTTCATTTTCGTATGATATGTGTTGCACACATTAATTTACTGCATCTCTATTTTATTAATGAGCTACAAAAGGGCTCTGCGGTAAAATGCCCGTGTCTGCCCATGTGTCACGGCTTATTTACCACAGATCCATAATTTATAAATTAATAATTAAGAATGATAAAGAGGAGGAAAGGGACCAAGCTAAGTGGAAACTATGTACAACTCTGATTTATATTTTGATGGTTAGACTGTACTGAAGAAGCTGTGGGGCCAGTACTGTTTGTTCTTGGAAGAAAGAACACTGGAGAATTAGCATTTATTACTGCAGCACATAGAACGAATGGGTTTAGAGTAACACTGCATAGTAACAAGTGTTAGTCATGGAAACAATAGAGGAACTTTCCCTGGGTCTGTGACTAAGCCTGGATCAACTGGGCATAGTGAATATCAGAGAAAATGGGCAGGTCAAGTCACACGCTTTAAAGGATCCTGGAGAATTTCTCCTTTGAGCATCACTTTAAGTTGGTAGAATGTCATTACTGGTATGGTTAGATATTGGAAGGTATGTAGGAGGAATAGAAGAGTAATTGGGCCATAACTTCCGAGCTCTAGGGCAGTATATTTGAGGGCGACCCCAAAAATGCATGGGGAAACCACCCATCCCCCCACCCACACCACCTCCCCCCGCCCCAGACGTTCCCAAGTAAGGTTGGCATGGTAATTGCCTGGGAAGTGCAAACTCCTCCTGGGCAATTGCCCTGCACTGTGAAAATGCAATTTAAATCACAAATTTCGGATGGTTCTGACTGTGTTACAACAATTGTCACCTAGAAAAAGTTAGAAGAATTAAAACCACTTCTAACTTCTGGGTAACCGTTGTACAGACCCAGTCCGACACCCCATGGGACTAACCCCACACCCCTGAACACTCAGCTGACTCCACCCATTCCCTGACTACCCTGACTACTCCCCCCCCCACAGGAATCTCCCCATCCACAGAACACCCCACCCCGACAGGATTCCTCAACTCCATGGAGCTCGCCCCCACCATGGGGACTCTTCCCCCTCTTATGCCCCACACTCCCAGCCAGACCTGACTCCGAACTCTCATGCCCACCCTGAGAGCCAACCTGATCTAACCCACCGCCTTCCACCATGGAGGCCCAAGCCAACCCCTCTCACCAACGAGGCCATAAGGCCATAAGACCATTAGATGTAGGAGCAGAACTAGTCCATTCGGCCCATCAAGTCTGCTCCGCCATTCAATTAGATCAGGGCTGATCTGATAATCCTCAACTTCACTTTCCTACCTTTTCCCCATAACCCTTGATTCCTTTACTGATTAAAAATCTGTCCATCTCCACGTTGAATATACTTAATGACCCAGCCTCTACTGCCGTCTGTGGTAACGAATTCCACAGATTCACTACCCTCTGAGAGAAGAAATTCCTCCTCATCCCTGTCTTAAATGGCCTCACCCTGAGATTATGCTCTCTGGTCCTAGACCCTCCTACAAGGGGAAACAACTTCTCAGCATCTACCCTCTCAAGCCCCCTAAGAATCTTGTATGTTTCAATAAGGTCATCTCCCATTCTTCTAAACTCCAATAAGTACAGGCCCAACCTACTCAACCTCTCCTCATAAGAAATTCCCTCCATACCCGGGATCAACCTACTGAACATTCTCTGGACTGCCTCCAATGCCAGTATATCTTTTCTTAGATAAAGGGGCCCAAAACTGCTCACAGTATTCTGGGTGTAGCGTAACTAGTGCCTTGTATTGTTTTAGCAAGAGATCCCCATTTTTATACTCCATTCCCTTTTGAATAAAGGCCAAAATTCCATTTCCCTCCCTATTACCCGCTGAAATTGAATGCTAGCTTTTTGTGATTCATGCATGAAGACCCCCAAATCCCTCTGTGCTGCAGCTTTCTGCAGGCTTTCTCCATTTATATAATATTCAGCTCCTCTATTCTCCCTGCCAAAGTGCATAACCTCACTTTTTCCCACAATATATTCCATCTGCCAAGTTTTTGCCCACTCCCTTAACCTGTCTATATCCCTCTGTAGACTTTTTATATCATCCTCACCACTTGACTTCCCACCTACTTTTATGTCATCCGCAAACTTGGCAAGAGTACATTCACTTCCCTCAACCAAGCCATTAATATATATTGTAAATAATTATAGCCCCAGCACTGATGCCTGTGGCACTCCACAGGCTGCCATCCTGAAAATGCACCCCTTATCCCAACACTTTGTCTTCTGTTAGTTAGCTAATCCTCTATCCATAAATATACTACCCCCAACACCATGGGCTGTTATCTTATTAAGTAGTATTATGTGCGGTACCTTATTGAACACCTTTTGGAAACCCAAATATATTACATCTACTGGTTCCCCTTTATCTACCCTGCTTGTTACCTCCTCAAAGAATTCTAATAAATTTGTCAGGCATGAGTTCCCCATCATGAAGCCATGCTGACTTCGCTTGATTATATTATGTATTTCTAAATGCTCTGCTATTATATCCTTTATAATACACTCTAACATTTTCATAATGACAGATGTTAAGCTTGTCTCCCTCTTTTTTTGAATAAGGGTGTTATATTGGCAGTTTTCCAGCCCTCTGGGACTTTTGCAGAATCGAAGGATTCTTGGAAGATTACTACCAGTGCATCCTCTATCTCTGTAGCTACTTCCCTTAATATCCTAGGATGCAACCAATCAGGCCCAGGGGACTTATTGGTCTTTTTCTCTAGCGATAGTTATGTTTATTTCCTCCCCCTCTTTTTCCCCTTGATCATTTAGTATTTTTGGAATGCTATTAATACCTTCTATCATGAAGACTGATGTAAAGTGTTTATTCAACTCCTCTGCCAATTCCTGGTCCCCCATTATTACTTACCCAGCCTCATTCCCCTAAGGGGCCTATGTTCACTTTGGCCTCTCTCTTCCTTTTTATATATTTAAAGAAGATCTTACTCTCCATTTTTATACTACTTGCTAGTTTATCCTCAAAGTTTATTTTCTCCTTCTTTATTATTTTTTGGCCATCTTTTGTTGGTTTTTAAACTTTCCCAATCCTCTGGCTTACCACTAATCTCTGCCACATTGTTTGCTTTTGTTTCTTTCAATTTGATACTATCCTTAACTTCCTTGGTTAACCATGGTTGGTTTATCCCCTTCCTAGAATCCTTCTTCCTCACTGGGATATATCCTTGCTGTGAGTCATGAACTATTTTCTTAAAACATCTGCCGTTGTTCATCAACCGTCTTTTCTGCTAAACACCTTTCCCAGTCCACTTCAGCCAACACTGCCCTCATTCTTTTGTAATTACTCTTATTTATAGTTAGCACAGTTGTTTCTGACCCAAGTTTCTCACTATCAAACTGAATGCTAAGTTCTACCATGTTATGATCACTGTTTCCTATGGGATCTTTTACTCTGAGATCATGTATTAAACCTGCCTCATTACACATTACCAGGTCCAAAGTAGCCTGATCCCTGGTTGGATCCACAACATACTGTTCTATGAAACTGTCCCAAATATATTCTATGAATTCTTGCTCGTGGCTACCTCTGCCACTTTGATTTTCCCAATCTACATGAAGACTGAAGTCACCCATGATTAATATACTGCCTTTTTTACATGCCCTCATTATCTCCTGATTTATTCTCTGTCCTACAGGATAGATACTGTTAGGGGTCTATAGACTACTCCCACCAGTGTATTTTTCCCCTTGTTATTTCTTGCCTCCACCCATGTGGATTCTACATCTTCCGATCCAAGACCATTTCTTGCTATCGTACTTATTCCATCTCGTACTAACAAAACTATCCCAACACCCTTTCCTTCCTGCCTGTTTTTTTCGAAAAGTCACATATCCCTGAATATTTAGTTCCCAGCTTTGACCTCCTTCTAACCATGTCTCCACAATGACTATTATATCATGTCCATTAACCTCTGTTTGTGCCGTTAATTCATTTATTTTGTTCCAAATACTATGTACATTTAAGTGAAGAGCCATTAATTTTGCATTTTTATCATTTTTTCCCCATTTGACTCTATTTGCTGCCTTTTTTATGTATGTACACTCTGTCCCTTCCTGTCACACTCCAGGTATCATTACCCAAATAGCTTCCCTGCAATGCTGCCATATCCTTTAGTTTTGTAAGCCTATGTACCCCCTCTCCAGAAACCTCCCCGCTTTTATTTAGTTTAAATCCCTCTCTACAGCCCTGGATATTTGATTTGCCAGGACACTGGTCCCAGCACGGTTCAAGTGAAGCCCGTCCCACTGGAACCGCTCCCTGCTATCCCAGTACTGCTGCCAGTGCCCCATAAACTGAAATCCATCCCTCTCACACCAATCTTTGAGCCACGCATTTAACTCCTTGAGCAGAATTTTCTGCTCGGCATGCAGGCGCCCCAACAATTAAGAGGCCTATTAAGGCCATTGTAGTGTTAATTGATGGTGATTTTTCGCTGCCCGTCCATTGTTATGGTTGACGGGTGGATGAATGGGCCAGGCGGCCTTTGAATTTTTGAGGAAACCTCATCCAAGGGTGGGATGAGGTTTCCGTGATTAATTTTAAAAAAGATGAAAATGTTTTGAAAATATTTTCATCATCCATATGTTGAGGTGTCTCATTCTGATACGTGGACATTTTTTCCGGGTTTTAAGTTCTGTTTTTATTGATTTTAAATTCGTCAGCTCCCTGAGGCAACGCTCTGCCTTCAGGAACCTTTCCTTCTGTGCTCCCCTGCATCCCTGCTGACTTCAGCGCTTGCCCTCCTCCCGCCTCGGAAGCGCTGAGCCTTTCAGCGCACCTTTTACGCTGGCTGGCCATTAATTGGCCAGCCAGCGTAAAATCACGGTCGGGGGCCCATCGTGTTTGGCAGTCCATTCCTCAGCTGTTCCCCGGCCCGCCGATCGCGGCCACCCGCTAACCGGAAAATCCTGCCCCTTGACTTTATTTACCCTATGCCAGTTTGCCCGTGGCTCAGGTAGTAATCTCGAGATTATTACCTTGGAGGTTCTGCTTTTTAATTTAGCTCCTAAATATTCAAATTCTTTCAGCAGAACCTCCTTTCTAGTCCTATCAATGCCATTGGTACCAACGTGGATGACGACAAATGGATCCCTCCCCTCCTACTCCAAGTTCCTCTCCAGCCCTGAGAAATGTCTTTTACCGAAGGAACCAAGGAGGCAATAGCCTTCGGGATTCATGCTCATGGCTGCAGAGAACTGTATCTGCCCCCCTAAATACTGTCTCCTACCACTACTATCTTCCTATTTCCTTTCCCCACTTGAATGGCTCCCTGTACCATGACGCCATTGTTAGTTTGCTCATCCTCCTTGCAGCCCCTGCTCTCGTCCACACAGCTTGCAGGAACCTTGTAACTGTTGGACCTTTGAGGGGCCGAGGCTCCTTGAACGCTATCCCCTGAGTCCCCATACCTGCCTCACCTGCAGTCACACCCTCCTGTCTCTAATCACAGACCAAATTTGTATTACTTAATCTGAGGAGAGTGACTGCCTCCTGGAGCAAAGTGTCCAGGTAACTTTTCCCCTCCCTGATGTGGCACGATGTCTGCAGCTCGGCCTCCAGCTCCTCGGATCCAAAGTTCCTCGAGCCGCAACCATTTACTACAGATGTGTTTGCTCTGGATCACCTTGGTGTCCAGCAGCTCCCACATGTTGCAGCAGCAACACATCACCTGTACTGCCTTCACTATCATATTTTATTTAATTTATTAATGAATTACTCTAGTATCCCTGCTCTTTACACTTGAAGAACCCCCTGCTCTTTTCACTTTATTGTAATTAATTTTTTTATATACCAGAATCCATCTTACACTTAACAAGCTATTTTTTAAAAGAGAGAAAAAAAGATTAGAGGCCTAAACACAAACTAAAGACCTTACTTTTACTTTAAAGACTAGAAATACTCACCAATCCTATTCATGAATCAGCTGCTGTCCCTGCACTTGCATCACATTGTGGTTCATGACGTCACTCTGCCGCTGGTCTCACTGCAGGTTGACCACGTCTTTTATCCTGCGACCCGCCCAACGCCCCCCTGCGGTCCGACTCAGTGCCCCCCCCCAACACTGAGTCCAACCCCGACTGTCCCCGGCCAAGGCCCAACCCAATTCCTCCCCCAACCCGAGGCCCAACCCACTCCCTCCCCACAAGACTCGACCCGAGAAGCAGATCCTCGGTGGCCATGGAGGCAGGTGAGTGCTGAGGCAGGCTAGTTGGAAGGCTATCTTTGGTTCTCTTGGGCTTTACCCGAGTTGTTTTAGATTCTGTTAGGCCCTTTAACCTAACACCCCCTCACCCACCCCATCCACCCATCACCCATGTACCTCATGCACCCCCCCCCTATAATATTATTTGATCCTTTACTCTGTGACTGATGTAGGAGTCTTTCGAGTTATCAACAGTCACAGATTGCAACTCTTTCGAGTGCAATCACAGTTCTTGGTTTCCGGGAGTGGGACATGAACCCACAACCCTCGGATTCAAAGGCGAGGGTGCTATGAACTGAGCCACAGCTGACACCTCCTCGTGGAGTCACATGAATACAAGCAATATACAATGAGCACTTGGGTTCCTTATTGTAACATGAACTGGAAAACCACGAGTACAGAAGCACATTTACACATCTCTTACTTTGTCAGCCAATGCCCACAAACTCTGGGTCATGTGAGACATAACATCATTTCCTCTCCACAACATCCCCCTTCTTTCCAAAGATAAAAACAAATCCCATTAATCAGAAAGCATATGTACAATATGCAATGATGTTGTAATTAAGACTAATTATGCAGGAATAAAGCAAAATGTAATTTATAAGTACACAAAACTAAGAATCTTGAAAACATTGAGGAGGTCTACTTATTTGAACATATCTTGTGATTGTAAACCTCTGCTCAGAACTGCAGCCATTTTCACGACTCTCCTAATTCACTGACAACTCAGAACTTTTGTCAACCTGCTCTTCATCTGTGTACGTGGCATCTGTGTCCTCACAGTCGAACCTTGTCTTTGACCTTATCCATGGTGCAACAGGGGTGCCGGATGTGTTTACATTGTATAACTCTCTGAGTTAACTTCAGTTTCTTCTGAGAATTGTACCATTGGGTGTCTTAACTTCCTTTGATCTGGGCTGGTTGCATATCCTAGCAACCTCTGCAGGATACCAGGTTCCCAATGAATGATGAGAACTCTGACCCTCTGTCCTATTCGCAATCGATTCAGCTCTGGCCCTGCTTGCCTGTCATTCAACAGCTTCATCTTCTTTTGTTTGGAAAGAAGTACATCTCTCACTGTCAAAAACTTAGAAGATGATGACTGGGTAGGGTAGTTCTTACCTGCCTCCGAAGCATCAACTCTACAGGGGACGGTACACCCATGCCTGAAGGAGTGGCTCCGAGGTGTAGCATTGTAACCTTAATACCTTGTCCTATCTGTTTACACTTTAAAATTAATGATTTGATTGTATGAGCCATGTGTTCAACCATACTGTTAGAATTGGATAATGTGGCGATGATGTTACTTGACTGACTCCCACCTGGCACGTATGCCTTGCAATAGTCTTCCAGCATATTGCTGCCTGTTATTGGAGATTATTTCTTTTGGTACATCAAATAAGCTGAAAAGAGCATTGATCATATCTGCAACCACTGCACTTGATACATCACGTAGCTGCCTGATGATCAGAAATTTCAGGAAGTAATCCATAACAAAGAGGAAATCATCATGCTGAACTTGAAATAAGCCTGTGCCAATCTTCACATATGGATGTGGAGGGGTTTCACCGCTCCAAGTGTTCCTTCTGTTGATTCAGTTGATAACTTTGACATACCTCACAGGATTTCAGCATCTTCTCAACATCACTGTCGATTCCTGACTCTCTGCAAGATGACTAGTACATTCAATCTCTAAATGCCCTTGATGTAATTGGGTTAAAATATCAGAACGCAGAGCATTGAGCATCAAGACTTGTTCCCTTTTAACAATCACCCTCGAGTATACCAAGCTTGTCTCGATAAAGCCAAAAACATCGTAGAGGCTCAGTTACATCCTGTGTAGTGTCAGGCCATCCTTCCACATCACCTTCCACAACAACGATAGGGTAGGGTCATGTGCCGTGTCATCTCTTAATTGTTCTCATTTGTGGGATGCAAAATTCACGGGGAGAATTTTCAGCTCGGTGAGTGGGGGTGGGGCCCACTCACCGAGGCGTAAAATGACGTCAGGCATGTGTCCCGACGTCGCCGCGCGTCATTTAGATTTTCAGTTTGCCGAACTGTCAAAGGCCTGTTAAGGCCATTAATTAACTAATTAACCCTGTTGAGAAAGCTGTCTATCCAGGTTGGCGAGCAGGCGAAGAGCCCAGGCGGCCTTCACATTTTTCATGGAACCTCATCCACGGGCGGGATGAGGTTTCATGAAGGGTTTATAAATTAAATACATTTTTCCATTAAAGATCATTGACATGTCCCAGCTCATGTGACACTATCACATGAGGGGACATGTCTTTTTTTTAATTAAAATTTTTAAAACTTAAAACTTATCTCTCTGAGGCGCCTCTGTGCCTCCGGGAGATTTCTGTGCTTCTTCACGCGCATGCGCAAAACACATCCCAACACAACCACCTCCCCCCCCATCCCCCACCTCGTCTATACAGAGAGCTCACAGCGCTTCCAGGTGCACGTCAATTTAGGCCCACCCACATAAAATGGTGGCGTGGACCCGATTGGAGGCCCAATCTACATCTGATTGCATCCAAGAAACCAGCTAACTCAAATCAGCCGCGATTTTTAAAACCTATGCATCAAGGACAATCAAAGGACACTTAATCATATATTCTTTTACTTTTTTTTATTGGAGTCTAACTCCCCTTATTTCTGATATGTGTGTGTGTGTGTCTGAATGACTACACCAGAGCCGAAAGCTTGACGTAGTCTTTTTATTATTTTCTTGGGTTTAATAGTTAATACTAAATTTGCTCTTTCTTTGACTCAAGAGAACCTTGTTCGCTTGGTTCCTTACTGCTCACAGCTTAAATAGTGAAATACATTCTGATTTAGGAAAGGCATATCGTTGTGAAAATGAAACTTAAACCTTTGTTGCGACCAACCTCGGAGGTTGAATAGAGGGGACCCAGTTCACCCCTTCTTACCTGATCATAACAGCATTGAGTAATCATTAGTTTTCTCCCTTTACTCTGCATCAGTAATCACATTATAAGGATCACTGCACCATAGTAATTCCAAAATGTGAATTATGGAAGGAACAGGGCTTTAACTAGAAGCAGATTTCAGGTGTGTGGGCTCCAGGGTGAGACCAGCCCAAGATCAACAATTTGAGGTCCACTCCGTTTGAATTCCTGGACCTTATTTCCATCTCACTAGCCAACTGCTTACCCAAAACAAGCAAAAAGAGTCAGCGGAGGGACAGACAACAGTTGAGATGGCGGTGGTGGTGAGAATTAAACAGGAATTGGATGGAATACAAGTCCGATGATAGCATACTACACAGTGCTGTGGCCAGACTGAAACTTGAGTACTGTATCTCACCTGGCAGATGAGAAACAAGGGATGGATTCAGGTGCTGGAATCAGAGCAGAGAAGACCAACAAGTTTAGACTCTGCTTCTGCTTCAGTTGTGTCAGCATCACAGACTAATATCTGTATTCTGCCAACATTCATATGGGTACTGCTAACTAAACTAGGCTTGGCCTGCTGAGATGGTAGTCCTGATAATGAAAACTTTTAATTGGAAATAATCTAAAGACAGCTCTTGAAGATTTCAAGGGATGGGGCTGTGACTATTTCCTTTGGCAGCTTGTTCCATTGTGGGATTGTCCTTGGGAAGAAATATTGTTGATACACAGCCTTGGAAATAGATGGCCTTTATAGTTTGTGTGGACGACTCCCCGTGTTCTGCCATTGCTGGAGATCATCAGGTACTTCATTTCTGTCGATTCCCACCCTGTCCATTTCATATTTTATAGAGCACGGTCAGTCTATTTTTTTCCCTCCTTTGCTGTTGTGATTCCCATTCCAAATCTTAGGTTAAAGCTCAGGGGTTTTGGTTATGAGGAACGACTGGAAGGTGGACTTTTCAGCCTGGAAGGAATGCACCTGAGAGGTGATCTTACAGAGCCTTGTAAGGTAGTAAATGCTATAGAAAAACTCAAGCCATATTGTTATTTGAAATTAAACTGTGGATGCACGATAAGAGGACAGAGGTTCAAAGTAGTAAAATGTCATTTTAAGATTAATATCAGGAGCTCTACATGTGGCTGCTGCTTGGAATGGACTTCTAAGCATAATGCTGGAGGTGAAAATCATCGCAAAGAGCAAAGAGATGCAGCAACAGAGTCATTCTGAATGAATGGATTGAGATGAGCCAAATGGTCTTGTTCATCCATAAGTACCTGGTGCTCTTGTAATAAGAAAGTACAGATCCTGAAAAATTCTAAACTCCACCTAGCCAACCCCACAAAAATAAATACTTCTCAGTGCCCTCTCACTGAAATAGCTTGCCAATTGTGTCCTATCTTCTTCCATGCTATCTGCTTTAACAGCCAACCTGGCAACCACATATACAGAATCTGTAAATTTAAGACGTCACTCAGTGGTGAACGGGGTTATTTATTTTGAATTTAAATCATGGCCCCTAACATCCATGATTACATTTGCCGTAACTTACAGTAATTTCTGTGCCTGTTCTTGGTGAAGCTAAAATTTCTGTCAGTTGCCTGTGCCAAAATGTAAAACTGGCATTAAGAATAAGTAAAAATGTAACGCTATAAGATCATAACGAATAGAAGCAGGGGTAGGCCATTCGACTCCTTGAGATTCAATAAGATCATGGCTGGTCTGATTGTGGCCTTAACTCCACTTTCCTGCCTGTCTCCCATAACTTTTGACTCCTTTGTAGATCAAAAATCTATCTAACTCAGCCTTGAATATATTGAATGACCAGCCTCCACTGCTCTCTGGGGAAGAGAATTCCAAAGGCTAATGCTCCCCTGAGAAAAGGAATTCTCCCCATCTCCATCTTAAATGGGACACCCCGTTTTTTCAAACTGTGCCTCCTATTTCTAGACTTCTCCAAAAGGGGAAGCATCCTCTCAGCATCCACTCTGTCAAGCCCCCTCAGAACCTTATGTTTCAATAAGGTCACCTCTCATTCTTCTAAACACCGATAGGTATAGGACCAACCTGCTCAACCTTTCTTCAAAAGGCAGCCCTTTCATCCCAGGAACCAGCCTAGTAAATCTTCTCTGAACTGTTTGCAATGAAAGCATATCCCTCCTTAAGTCAGGAGACCAAAACTGAAAACAGTACTCTAAGGCTAGGATTTTGCCCTCGTCGGGTGGGCTTGGTGTGGGCGAGCGGGAGCAGTCGAGAAGCCGACCACTGTCTGTGATTGGGCCACGCTGCTTGTGTGTAGGGGGGAGAGGAAGGCAAGTGGGGAACTTTGCGCATGCGCGCAAGTGCGCGCAATGAAAGCTCCCTGAGGCAGCTCTGTGCCTCAGGGAGCTGAAGATTTAAAAAATGAAAAATAAAGAATTCTAAAATGTTAAAAAACAGGTCCCCTCATGTGACTCTGTCACATAAGCAGAGACATGTTATTAATGAAATGTGTAAAATGTTTATTTAATTTTTAATTGCTGTTAGAAACCTCATCCCTCCCGTGGAGGAGGTTTCCTAAAAAATCCAAAGGATGCTTGGCCTTTCCACCTGCCTGTCTACCGTAAAGTTGGAAGGGCCGTGAAAAATTTCATTTAATTGGTATTTTAATGGCCTTAATAGGCCTGTTAATTGTCGGCGAGCGTGCTGCCGACTCGCGCACGCGCCCACCGATTGAAGTATCGCAGGAGTGCGTGATGATGTCGGGACACTCCCCCGCTTATTTGGGTCGGGCACATGCCCGTCTGACGAGTGAAAATTTCTAGCCTAAGTGTGGCCTCATCAATGTGACAGTACAGTTCTAGCAAGACTTCCCTACTTATATATTCCATGTTCCTTGCAATAAAGGCCAACATTTCATTTCCTTTCCTAATTATTTGGTGTACCTGGATGCTAACATTTTGTGGTTGACGTACAAGGACACCCAGATCCCTCTGTACTGCAGCATTCTGCAGTCTCTCTCCATTTAAATAATATTCTGCTTTTCTATTCGATTCTATTCAAAGTGGACAACCTCACATTTTCCCACATTATACTCCATCTGCCAAATTTTTGCCCACTTACCTAAACTATCTATATCCCTTTGCAGGCTCTTTGGCCAGAGTTTCCCACTCGCGTTGGCGGTGGGCTTGTTTGACGGTGTGAGCGGACAATATGGCGAAAAGGCCAAACATCAGTTTTACACTGTTCTGAAACCAGTTTGTGATCGTCTGCTCCGCTGTCAATGACAGGCCGTGTTTCCCGTCGAACGTCAGGAACTTAACTTTAATGTCTTTGCATCTCATCATTGTGCCCACACGCCGGAATCATCCCCCCTACGTCAAATTTACCTCCCACATCAGCATGACTTCAGAACGGTGTGATTTATGACCGCCTTTAAGAGGCGTGCACCTGGCGAGCTTAACTTCGAAGGGAACTCAGAGGTGAGCGCACACAACCTTGCACAGCACTCACGAGGATTGCCTGTAGGGCATCAAGGAAGGGCCCCCGTACACTCGGGGGGTTGGGGATACAGGCAAGTCGCTTTTTCCCAGTTGGCTTTCAGTGCAGTGCCAGGGCAAGGGTTCCAGAATGGGTGGGGCTGAGGGGTGTGGGGAAAGGCAGCACAGATTGATAGATGTACACGAATGAACACATGCTTGGGGGGGGAGGTGGAGGAGAGAGTGAGGGAAGCGGCTGCTACACACTTGCGAAAGCTTGTCAAAAGTGAGCATTCTTCCGCAGCTGAGACCATTCAGCAACAGCTCCATTGAGATGCTTAGAGTTGGGCCCCTGAAGCATTTCTGTCCACTCAAGCAATGCAAAAGCATAAAAGTGCCACCAAATGCTCCAGAACATTTCATCCCTTGGGTACGGACTCCAAATTAATGTGCATTTTAGGGGGGTAGCAGAGCAATTGGCCGAAAGGGCAAGTTGTAGAATCCCCTTGCAAAAGGTGGCCATGGTGCAGTCACTGGTGGAGGCGCTTACAGCCCCTTTCAATGTTTATATTAATGTTTGGACCAGTATCTCTCATGGTTCAAGGTAACAGTGCAGCCTTGCAAGGTGGGTTAGGAGAATGCCTGCATCAGAACTGAGAGCACAGCATGCAGTCGAGTGGCCAAAGCTGCTGCCAATCGGTCAAGTGGAATGGGGCAGAGGTGAGTGGGGTTTCGGACAGCCATGAGGCACACCACACACTGGTCATCCAAACGGTGGCCAGCACTCTCCTGCATGCATGAAGGGGCCTGCAGACTTAAACAAGAGAGGTCCTTAGAACACATATGGTAACCATATTTATGGAATGCTTTTCTCAATTGGACGAGGTATTGAATACAAAAGCAGGGCTGTATTGATGGAACTGTATAAAACGCTGGTTGGGCCACAGCTGGAATTTTGTGTACAGTTCTGGTCACCACATTAGAGGAAGGACATATACTCTGGAGAGAGTACAGAGGAGATTTACAAGAATGCTGCCAGAGCTTGAAAATGGCAGCTATGAGGAGAGATTGGATAGGCTAGGATTGTTTTCCTTAGAACAGAGGAGGCTGAGGGGTGACCTAATTGAGGTGTACAAAATTATGAGGGGCCTAGATAGGGTAGACAGGAAAGACTTTTTTCCCCTAGCTGAGGGGTCAATTAACAGGGGGCATAGATTTAAGGTGATTGGTAAAAGGATTAGAGGGTACATGCGGAAAACCTTTTTCCCCCAGAAGGTGCTGGGCATCTGGAATTCACTGCCTAAATTGGTGATTGAGGCTGAAACGCTCAACTCATTTAAAAGGTATCTGGGTCTGCATCTGAATTGTTGTAACCTGCAAGGCTACGGACCAGGTGCTGGAGAGTGGTATTAAAATAAGCAGATAGTTTCTTTCTAATCTTTTCTGGCCGGCACAGACATGATGGGCTGAATGGCCTCTTTCTATGCCCTAACTTTTCTATGGTTCTACGGTTCTAACCCACACAGGAGGAGAACATCAGGATCACGGAGCCTGGTGATCTAGCGGTATGCCTCATGGCTTACAGGGAGCAGAGAAGAAGGGAAAGAGAGTGACAGAGGAGTACCTCCTTCAAGTTGAAGGTGCAGCAGGGCCTCCTGCACATGCAGCTGAAGTTCGACAGCGAGCTGTTGCTTGTAGATGCCTTGCTGTACCCAGGATCTATAGATGGCGCTTGACGTTCATGCAGGTGGTTGAGAACCAGTGTCACTGAAGACTGCGCATGTCTAAGGAGCTGGTCAGGCACATATGCCGCTTGCTGCTGGATTTGGTGCCACCAGGGCATGGAGGGCGTTCACTGCCAGTGGCAGTGAAAGTGACTGCGGCATTCAATTTTTATGCTAGTGGCTCCTTCCAGGACTCCACAGGTGACCTGTGTGGGATCTCGCACAAGTGCATCCAGGAGGTCACGGACACCATTTTCACGAAGGCACATAGCTTCGTGCATTTCAACCAGGATCAGGCATGTCAGGAAGCAAGAGTGCGGGGATTCGTACAGATCTCTGGAATTCCACAGGTGCGGGTGCCATCGACTGCACTCAAATAGCGCTTAGATCTCCATGGTAACAAGCAGTCAGCACATTAACCGCAAGGGCTTCCATTCGCTGAATGTTCAGCTGGCGTACGACCACCAAAATGCATTCTGCACACAATTCCCAGGGGGCGTCCATGACTCCTATATCCTCAGCAGGTCTCAGATTCCTGACGCCTTCCAGGGTCTACAGAGGCTGCAGGGTTGGCTCCTTGGGTACAAGGGTTATGCAAAGAGAGTGGTGGGTGACTCCATCATCTCCAGCTCCATAGATCTTCACATAGCCTCTGTGAACGCCTGACTCCTGTGTGGCTGAGGGCAGCTTGCTTGCACTCTGCGATCAGGGTCATATCACGAGACGCAGAGGTGAAACTTTAAATTCACCTGTTCCTTTGTCAGCTATCAGCACCTACCCCTTCAAGTGCACAGCATCACCGGTCACAGATGCTGAAGTGATGGGGGACCATAAAAGGTGCTGAGAGCACACACAGAGAGAATGACGGAACTCTCTGGTGCCTGCCCACGACATTCTGGCAGCAATGACAAGCACCATCGAGGTGCAGGCATCAGTAATGTGTCCAGGGAGTGAGGCCGGACCATCACTTTGGTCTGAAGGTTACACACTGCACAGGGAAGAGAACCTGGACTGAGATGCCTGCCTTTATCTTGAGCAGGAACAAAGATTTCACGTTGAGTGTCATGAACACTGCTTATCAGAACAAGGAGCCATAGGCAAGGAGAGATTCTTGGGAGGTTTTTTACAATAGTGAACATTATGTACAAGTGATTAACACCTGTGCCCAGGCTGTGCAGCTAATTCTTCTTCACCTTCCTAACCCTGCCGCTACATCTTGGTGCTCCCCGGACATCTGCAGCAGAGGTGGAGGCAGCCTGGAGCTAGTGATGATGGAGTCACAGGAAGAGGGGATTTGGATCGGCCAGACATTCCTGGAGTCACCTGGGTGGGTGGCCCCGGGGTGTTGAGCCACCGGTCCTCCTCCCTTTGGGTGCTTGAGGGCCCTGGCTGACTCCTTGAGGAGAAGGTGCAGTTGGAGTGAGATCGAGCTGCCCTGCACCCCTCTCATGTGATACTGTTGGAGGCCAATTATGGCATCAGTGATGGGGCTCAGCCCGCGCAGAGCACAGGACCAGTGTCCTGGACCAAGGTCTTAATGGCAGCTGCCATCCTGCCAGTGTTGACCTTGGTGCATTGGCATGCCAGCGTTATCATCTCACACTGAAGGAGGATGGAATCATCCATCATCCCTTGCAATCTGAGGAGTGCACCAGACATCCCTTCCTGATATTCACGTGATTGTCTTTGCAGCTCCACCAACTGACTGAGGACTGAGTCCAGGGGGTCAATTATCTGACTCGGACTCAGCAGGTTCCTTGCCTCCAGCAGTCCTCTGAATGCCAGCGACCAAGGATGTCCCTGTCTCTGCCTGCCGTGGAACAGGTTGTGTACAGTGCTCACCAGATTGTGATCCCGAGGATGCTCTACATCTAGATCCCACCGAGGTATGTGTCGCTATGCTGGTGGAGGGTGTGGGTGAGTGCTGTGACCTTTAATGGTGCTACCCTCAGGGTCCTCATCCGAGATGCTCTCGGTGCTGAAGTCAGGGTTAAGGTTGCCTGAGGGCAACATGGTAGATGTGTCTAGGAGAGAAAGTGGAGATTATTAGTGCATGGCAGCCACATTACACACAGAGCCGTGGGCTCAGAATAACGTTGACAGATGGATGATGTGGTGCAGGATCCTCATGTGGATGCTTACTACCCTTATTGTCACCGCAGGAACAGTCCATTACCCCTCGAGCCAGCTCCAATGTGCGACTCTCGAACAGAGTGAGGACCTTGATGTCCAGCACTCCACCCCCGAGTCTGGGACCTCTCCCATTGATTATGCATGATCTTGCCCTGCATAAAGACAGATGGGGACAGTATGAGCAAGGCACAAGCCAGGCCAAATGAGAAAGATGTCAAGTGTGCATATGCGCTGAATGAAGGAGGAGGTGATGGGGATGCGGCCTCCAGAGGAGATGAGGGCAGATGGAGATGGGAGGGTGTGTGTGAGAGAGTGAGTGGTGATGTCCCTTGAGCTGGCAATGAGTGAGATGCCAGTGAATGTGTGATGGGCTTGTGAGTGTGTGAGTTCAGAGTGATGAGATGGTTGCCTTACCCTGGCGGCACGGGTGAGATCATTCATCCTTTTCTCTGCACTGGATTGCCGACCCCTTGTTTGTGCGTTGGCACTGACCACCTCAGCCACCGCCTCCCAAGCCAGAGTGGTGAGACTGATGGGCCTCATGTGGCCAGAGTGGAGGCAGAAGACATCTCATAGGCCTCCACAGTGTCCAGAAGGTGTCCCAGAGATGCATCACTGAATCGGGGGAGCTGCAGTCTTCTTGGCTTTTGGGGCCATGTCTTCATTGGAGCAGTCCTGGGCTGCAAGGACTGAAAAGTGTGCACGCGGCTGCAGTTTAAATATGGCGCCTGGAGTGAGGAAGCGGTGAGGTAACAGCATGGCGGGCAAACTGGAGGCTGCTCACCAGCGAAATATGTTTCCTGTGACTGCATAATTTATGAGGCAGGATGGGGACGATACAGTGCAAAAATCCACCATTGTGACCGGCAGGTAGAACATCATTTTTCACGCCCACTACCATGCTTAGTGCAATTCTGGGAAGATTTCACCCTTTGTATCTTCCTCCCAACTTGCTTTCCTACCTATCTTTGTATCGTTATCAGTGAATCTTGCTACAATACAGTATGATCTTATAGCATTATCGAAGTCAGTAATATAGTTGAGTCCCCTGCGCTGATTCCTGTAGCACTCCAATAGTTACAGTTTGCCATGTTGATGATGGCCCATTTATCCCGCCTCTTTGTTTCTTCTTAGTTAGCCACTCCTGTAGCTATACTAATATATCATCCCCAATGCCAGAGCTCTTACCTTGTGTAGTAACCTTTTATGTGTCTCCCTCCTTTTTTCAATAGAGGTGTTACATTTGCAATTTTCCAATCCACTGGGCCCTTTCAGAATCTGGAGAATTTTGGAAGATTACAACCAATCCTTCCCTATCTCTGCAGCCACTTCCCTTATGACCCTAGGATGCAGGCCTTAGGTTCTGGGGACTTCTGAGCCTTTAGTCCCATTAGTTTTTCTAGTACTTATTCTCTAGTGATCGTGATTGTTTTAAGATCTTACCTCCCCTTTCCCTCTTGATTTTTTTTTACTATTCTTGGGATGTTTTTTATATCTCCTACTGTGAAGACAGATACAAAATACTTGTTCAAAGTCTCTGCCATTTCATTGTTTCCCATTATTAATCCCCCTGTCTCACCCTCTAAGGGTCAAACATTTACTTTAGCTACTCTTTTCCTTTTTACATATTAGTAGAAGCTTTTACTGTCTGTTTTATATTTCTTGCTAGATTTCTCTCCTACCCTAATTTCTCCATTTTTATTTAGTCATCCTTTGCTGGTTTCTAAAATTTGTCTGATCTGACCTACCACTAATCTTTGCAGCATTGTGCAGGATTTCTTTCAATTTGATATCATCCTTAACTTCCTTAGTTAGCCATGGACGGTGCATCCCTCTCAAAGAGTCTTTCTTTTTTACTGGAATATAACTTTGTTGAGAATTATGAAATATCCCCTTAAGTGTTTTCCACTGTTTCCTTACCATCTTATCCTTAAATCTAATTTCCCAAATTTAGCCAACTCTGTCTTCATACCCTTGTAATTGCTTTTATTTAAGTTTAAGACACTAGTCTTAGACTGATACGTCACTCAAGCTGAATGTGAAATGTTCTTATGTTATGATCACTCTTGCCTGGAGGATCCTTTACTATGAGGTCCTTAATTAACCCTGTTTCATTACATATTACCAGGTATAAAATAGCCTGCTCCCTGGTTGGCTCCAGAAATTATTGTTCTAAGAAACTGCCCTGAATACACTCTATGAACTCACCCTCCAGTGTACCTTTTCCAATTTGATTCTTCCAATCTATATGAATCAATCTATAAGAGTCAAATCACTCACAATTATTGCAGTACCTTTTCTCACCAATGCTCATTATTCCTTGATTTATATTCTTTCCTTTGGTGTAGTTACTTTTAGGGGGCATATAAATTACTCTCAGCAGAAACTTCTTTCCTTTGCTATTTCTTATCTCCACCCATCCTGATTCTACATCTTGATCTTCAGAGCCAAGATCATTTCTCATGACTGTACCAATCTCATCCTTTATTAACAGAGCTATCCAATCTCATTTTCCTTTCTTCCTGTCCTTCTGAAATGTCAAATACTCTTGAATATTCAGGTCCCAGCCTTGGTTCTCTTATAGCCATATATCTGTAAAGGCTATCATACCTTATTCGTTTATTTCTATTTGTGCCATCAATTCAATCACCTTCTTATGAATGCTGCGTGCAATCAGGTAAAGAGCCTTTAATTCTGTCTATTTACCATTTTCCCCTGCTCTGACCTTATTTGCAGGTGCATTCTTATGTCTCTATGTTCTGTTCCTTCTTGCACCACTATTGCTACCTTGCACTATTGCTTTGTCCTTTCTCTTTAACTTTCCACTTCTCCCTTCATGTAAACCCTTCCCCTCCCCCTTCCCCAGCACAATTTAGTTTAAAATCCTCTCTCCAGCCCTAGTTATCAATAGGGTTAAAAGCAAACAATTTGGTACTTCCAGCCATGGCACCTCATTCTCGGAGCCTCTTAAACGTGCTACTTATCTTCCATTAACATGCAGAAGTGTATACCCATTGGAAAGGATATTCCAGCTAAATGGGGGAGCAGGGGTTCAAAAAATTTCAGATGCACTGAGACAGCACTTTGTTTAAGCTACAGTGCAAGTTTCAGTGAGAACTTTGGTTTAAAAGAGCAAAGAAAATCACCATCAAATCCCAAAAATCTCAGTTACGCTGACTTTGGGCCATAAAGCTAGACCAGAGCATTATTCAGCTAAATCTAGGAAAATCCCGTGAGCTGTTTTTTCCCCTTGGGGGCGGTCTCACATAAATGATTGACAAAGCATTTTTGCAGACACACCTCAGAATTAGCGCAATCGAGGGAATTTGTGCTTAGTCACGTTTCCCTGCTGAGCTGCCTTAAATCAATCACAAGTGAACTTGCTCAGAGAAAACAGTACAATGCCACTCTTACACCATGGTTACCCTAATAGAAATTCTGGGCCCATCACTTCTTTCCTGCAATTCTGAGCTTTTGAGTAAGTCAGAGGCATGCACTGAGGCAATGGTAATTCAAAACCAATCAATAATCATTTTGGTCTTGACTGATTTGCATTGACATTTCAGATGAAAAGGTTTTCTAAGAACATAGGACTTGGAAGCTTGTGAGGAGCATATGTGAAAACACATGAAACCATCTTTGTATTTCCTTAATGCTGAATTATTGGAATAGTTTCTTTCTATTCATTATCCCTCAATGCTTAACATTTTCACTGCTGTGCTCATGTCATGTACAATCCATTAGACATTGCCAGACCAGATCACAAATAACTTCCTGCTCATCATGTAATTGAAGGAAAGATACTGAAATTCTAACGCCCTGAAGTAATGCCATGAATCCTAGTGTACAAACAATGAGCCGACTGAAATGATTTTGTTCCTTCATTGGACCAGATGTTACAAGAACGCATCTACTTCCTTGGGAACCTTGAATGACACAAAAAAAGTGGAAATTATGGAATAAGCGATCAACGCCATCACTTATGATGCTGCATGTTTTCCTGAGACTTTTGCACTGTTTGAGTTGTTGCCCCTCACTAAAATCAGTTGGGAAGGTTATTTTCGTAAGTCATTCATAAAAATGGTAAACTGAGATTTTGCGAACATTCTCAATATCTTTCACACTGATGCCACTTACACTTAGCAATACTGGCATAAAGATATTTTGCTTTAAAAATTGCACACGCGATTATAGTAAAGCATTTTATTAGCTTATATACGGGACCATCTGCAGCTAGAAAATAGGCTCAGCTAACCAGTGGAATATCCGTACTTAAATTCCTATCACTTTAACAATGTGGTACCAGCATTAGCAGCCCAATCAATTCCAGTGCAAGGAGACTGGCCTGTTGGGTAGTGCAGTTGACAAATTCCTAACACCTATAGAATAATGGGAAAAGAAACTGGACATTATTGTGCCTCTTTTACAGGCGCAACTTGGACATGATGAGGGCCGATTTTGGCAACCAAAATCCGACATCCAGATGATACTGGAAAGATATCCCACCCAATATTGGGTTATGCTATTTTTCAGGCGTTCAAGACAGCCACATAAAAAAGGCATTAGGCCCCTTGCACTTGATAATGTGATGCCTGTTTCAGGGGCCCTCGGGGTAATCGGGCTGCCAGAGTGGAGCAGGCATTGGCCATTTAAAATGGGTGCAACTCGAATGAATTTCTGTTCTTTGTGATGTTGGTTGAGAGTGGAATGTTGAATAAAACATCAGAACACACTGGTCATCTTTGAATAATCCTGTGAGATTTCTCTGTGTACCTCAGCAGGAAGATATGGTCTAAGTTTAATGTCCCATCTGAAAGATGGTACCTCTGACAATACAGCACTTCATTGAATTCTCATCTAGATGAGCAGCTCAGGCCCTGGGCTTGAGCCTACATGTCATGTGATCAATTGACTTAATGAATTTGCTGTATTTTAGTGATGGTTACTGAACCTGCACCAGGACTAGAATGAACATCAAGAACCACTTTCCAGGTCCAAGACTATCCATAAGCAGCAGATAGATGGGAACACCACTGCCTGGAAATTCCCCTCCAAGTCACACAACATCCTGACTAGGAAATATATCCCCATTCCTTCACTGTCGCTGGGTCAAAATCTTGGAACTCCCTCCTTAACACCCCCTAAATGGGTGTACCTACACCACATGGACTGCAGCAGTTCAAAGAGGAAGCACACTACCACCTTCTCAAGTACAATTAGGGATGGACAATAAATGCTGGCCCAGCCAGCGAAGCATACATTCCGTGAATGAATAAAAATAACCGCGTGCACCCTACTAAAATCTCAACCTGGCCCTCAACAAGCTGACAATGAGCTCACTAACAGCTACAGCTGGCCTCATTTCCAAATCAGGAAAATTTCTGGGATGCACCTCCCCTGCCCTCAGGAAAATCACCAGTGGCAGGAGTGGCAAATGCCAAACACTGGGAGTCTATGCAAAACACTGTTTTTAGCACCCACCTGCCTCAGTTTCCTAACCCCATTTGGACCTAAAAATCCTATCCTTAGTCTCAAATCAAAACACAATTTCCATTTTTCCATTTTGTCATACAGTAAAATCTCGATGAGTCGAATCCCAGAGGAACTACCTTGCAATTCGGGTTAAACAGGGCTCAGTGATAGCAAAGGAGGCCCACGTGATGTAACCTGATATAGCTAAAAATGTGGTCTATTTGAAATGTGACATATTGGGCCACTCCTGTAATGCATTTTAATTTTCCCTCAGGTTGTTCTACGGCTTTTGCTATTCTGCTGGCAGGATGCTTGATAACTTCAGTGCAAGCAAAATTTCATGCGAACCGAGTTTGACTCATTGAGATTTCACTTATCATGGCCAGAATTTTCTGCTCCCGCCAGTGGCAGGAATAATGGCAAGTGAGGGCACATAATTTGGTGTGATGGAAAGAGCCAGTTTCTCATCAGCGGGAAATCATTTTGGAATTTTGTTCTCCTGAATTTGATGGCAGGTTAAAGGCTGGTCTTGTTTCCCACTGATCTATGTTGGGAACCACATTTGCATTCAGTTGCATCTCATGAATGTGCTGGAATTGCGTTCCCCCTGCAAATTAAGTGCCCCGCCAGCAGATGATTAGAATGGCCTGTTTCCCGACTATACGTAAGTGGCTAGCACCTGGTAAGCTTCAGTTCATCAATGACTTTGAGTTCATAAGACCCTGCTTTCACCTTTAAGAGTGTTGCTGTGAGATTTTGGGTGCCTGTACCACAAGTTGCACCAAGACTGGGCACAAGAGGCAACACATGAAGGGGGAGATGTGGAACATGGGAGGGGAGGAGGCAGACTGAGGCAGGACTAGGGGGTGGCCAAGGAACAGACCGAAACAGTGAAAAACGGTTCTGGGGCAAGAGTTATAGTACTGTCCGATAGGAAGAGGCCGAAACCGTCTTGGGGCTGAGGTCATGCTGTTGGAGGCATACTGAAGAGACTCTCCTCAGGCTGTGCAGGCCATGTTAGAGGGCTCTGCATGACATGCATTTCTTGGTCCTGCTTTTGGGTGGAGGATGGTCTCTCTGGACGGTCATGCACAGTATGGCGTGGAGGGCGTGGTCAGTCACCTAAGGAATTTGGTCCTGGGGGTTGGTGGCATGGTACTTTGAGGTAGATGGCAGGTCACATTCAGGGGAGGCAGTTGTACCCTGTAAGTCATTGCCTCAAAAGTCATGGGGAGGGTTATTTGATAAACTCATGGGGGGGCAGCAGTTCTGGAAAGTCAGGGTGCATGAAGCCTTGAGAAGGGGAGGGGTCAGGTTGACAAAGGGCAAGGAGACATTAACATTAAAGGATTCAGGTGAGACAACAGGGATATCCACATGGATAATTATGGGATGAGGGGCAGCAGGGGGAGGCTGAGTAGTGACAGCAGGAATGGGAATTAGGAGGCAGTGAATATGAAGGAGGATGGGAGGAATTTGGTGGGTGGTTGGGGGAGGTTGGATGCTGGTTTCCCAGATGAAGGTCAGCAGCACTGTTTTCAAGGTCACCTTACAATGACGCAGTTCAAGAAACAAGCTAGAAAACGTCGATCAGGGATGGGTCTTTGGGTGTGTGGGAGGAGTTCAGCACAGCATTTCTTGGCCAATTGAAGGGGCACCCTATAACTGTCCTGCCCAAGCCATTCAACTGAGTGCTGGACTTGAGGGTCTAATGCACAATGAATGAGCTTGGCTCATTTTCTAATGGTGTGCATTCAGGCGAGAATCCATTAAGTTTAGGTGCTGTGGCGCATTTGGTCTTAATGGGCATTTGATCCTTCCAGAGGCATGTTAGAGTGGATGTTGTGTCAAACAATCAAGGGCCATGTCTGCTGTGCAGAGACAGCAAGGACCCTACAAGCCTCCATGTTCCCAGTGCACTGGTCATGGCATTCAAGGCACCATGCTTGAAGTAGTGACATAAGTGCAAGGATTGGGTTTCGATAGCTAATGTTAAGGTCACTTAAGGACAACCAACAGAAGGCTGACTGTGGCTCCGAAGATTTGGGTCTTTTGACCCTAATAAGGACCCTATTTGTGAATGCGCAGTCACATCTGAAGGGAAAGCTCAGCCAGCTGTTGTCCTCCAGGATGATATCATTGGTTTGTGATGTGCAGACTGAGGGAAAGTCAAGGACTGGAGTCTGCATTCCTGCCTTGTATATGGAGGAAGACAAATCGATGCAAACTAACATTGATCGCTCAATTGTACTAGTTCAAAGATACAGGGAGGAGTTGAAAATGCAGGTTGCAGGAAACACTACCTTCTTGATAGCTTTGATTAGAATGAGGAGAAGAAGGGCCTGTCATCAATTGGCACAGCTCAGGGAAGACCGTTGTCCTGAGGAACAAAAGCCAATGGGGTGCCAGGAAAACCCAAATGTCAATGAGGTGGGGCAAAACCCATGAAGACATTTGGCGCGACCAAGGGGCTACAGAAGATGCAGCTCATACATGGAGATGAGTGAAAGACAGTGTTGCAGACGCCTTCATTTGTCTAGGGATGTGGTAGCTCACATTTGCCACATTCTCCGTGAGGAACCCATGCCGGATGAACTTGGAGGGCACTCAGTGCCGGTTGCTCTGAAGGTTAACATTGCATTGAGCTTTTTTGCCTGTGGAGCTTTCCAGGGCTCCACTGAGAACCTTTGTGGAATCGCACAATCAGCGACACACAAATATAGGCCAGGGCCCTCTAGGTCTCGGCCCTCCAGAGGACGCCCACCAAGGTCATTGCAGACAGGGCATGGAAGTCAGTAGTCTGCCTCCACCTCTGCTATGGATATCGGGGGAGCACCAAGATGTAGCGGCAGGGTTAGGAAGGTTAAGAAGATGTAGTTGCGCAGCCTGGGCATGGGTGTTAATCCATAACCCAATGGGTATATAATGTTCACTATTGTAAATAAATTCCCTGGAATGTCTCCTTGTCCAGGTATCCTTGTTATGAGGAGCAGCATTCATGTCAATCAGATGTGAAAGTTTGGTCCCTGCACAAGACAAAAGCAAGTGCTTCAGTCCAGGGCCTCTTCCCCATGCAGTGTGTAACATTCAGAGCAAAGTGATGATCCAGCTTCACACTCACTGGACACATCAGTGATGCCTACATCTTGATGATGCTTGCCATTGCTGCCAGAATGTCATGGGCATGTATCACAGAGTTATGCCATTCTCTCTGTGTGCTGTCAGTAGCTTTGAGGTGGGGCTGGCCCCTGATATCTTCAGCATCAGTGACTAGTAACGGTGTGGTCCTGAAGAGGACAGGAGGTGAAGGCTAACAAAGGATCAGGTGCACTTAAAGTTTCACAGCTGCATTTCCATGATATGGCCCTGATTACAGAGCAAAAGTAAGCTGCCCATAGCCAAACAGAAGTCAGACATTCACAGAGGCAACAAGAGGATCTATGGCGTGTCCTCACTGCAAGTTGGCATCATCCTCCTGGAATCTTGTGACTATTAGGTCCTCCGCTGCATCTCCATGACATGAGTCTGAGCATCAAGGGTATGTGCAGTGCCATCAGTCACACAGGAGTCAAACGTTCAGAGATGCAAGGTGCTGAGTGGAACCATGGACGGAGTGAAGAGGCCATCTCCAGAGATCAGGTCAGATGGAGATGTGAGGGTGTATGTTAGAGAGTGAGTGGTGATGTCCCTTGAGCTGACAGTGAGTGAGATGCCAGTGAATGTGTGATGGGCTAGTGAATGAGTGGTTTGAGGGTGATGAGACAGTTGGCTTACCCTGGCAGCACGGATGAGATCATTCATCCAGTTTCTGCATTGGATGGCTGACTTTTTGTGTTCAGCATTGGCGCTGACCTCCTCTGCCATCGTCTGCCAAGCCAGAGTGCTGAGAATGATGGGCTTCCTGGGCCAGAGCTGGGGTAGAGGATATCGCAACGGGCCTTCACAGTGTTCCGTAGGTGTCCCAGAGATGCCTCACTGAATCAGGGGTCTACACTCTTCTTGTCTTTTGGGGCCATGTCTTCAACGGAGCAGTCCTGGGCTGCAAGCATTGAGAAGTGTGCGCGTGGCTGCAGTTTAAACATGGCGCCTAGAATGAGGAAGCAGCAAGGTAATGGCATGGTGGGCCAGTCGGATGCCGGGGATCTGACATGTTTTCTGTGACTGTATAACTTATGAGGCAGGAAGGGGATGATACAGTGGGAAAATCCGCCATTGCGGCCAGTGGGTATAATGTCATTTTTTACACCCGCTACCACGCTTAGTGCAAATCTGGGACGATTCTGCCCATAATTAATGAGCTGAAAATTGCACAGATTAATCTGCCCTGCTCTCCAGTTGGAATCAAGTCGACTTGCCCACCGCCACTGCACTTAGTCACCAGGATGGAAAATTCCACCCCATATTACATTCGAAAGAAATACCTTCCGTGCGTGTCATTTTGTCTCAAAAGAATATACTTCAATTTTAATTTGGATTATAACTGTAAAAGAATGTTTTTCCAACATAGTTTTAATGCCCTAAAAGAGCAATAAACAAACATTGAAATATTTCTATTCATAGGGATCATTATCCAACAGCTACCTGCCACCTGAGCTGTAAATTCATCTCAGCCGCAAGTTGTGAACTGGTCAAATAATGGAAGTGCATTTGTGACATGGAAGGAAACCAGTGGCATCTGTTGGAAATGGTAAAACAGTCACTTTATCAAAGGTCCCTCGATTGACAGTAAATCTATACGTGATGCTTGTTTAATACTGGGAACATGAAAAGTAATTGTAACTGCTGCAAATGTACAGGTACTGGAATAAATCATTTTTGTGGAGCTCGAGAATCAAATAAACATTTTGCAGAGCAGTAGATATGCCCATAGTGATCAGACAGCTCGGAATGATCTGCGCATTATCAGATTGTGACATTTAACATTTTGCTATTCACAATTTAGAAATTCAGAGCTGTTCCTTGTGATTATAAAAAGCAGCTTTCTCCAAGAACTGGAGGGATTTCACGTTCAGCCGCACTCACTGTCGGTTTACTTCGATATCGATTTCCTAGCAGAATGTAATGGAACCTATTTAAAGGCTTAAGGAGAGCTAGGTTTAAGTTACAATCCTAATATGAAGCACACTTGTCAAATCAGGAAGCCCCTAACTAATGAATAATTTCTTTCCAGTTCGTGTCACATCAAGAGACACTACACATTTCTTCCCTGGTCTGATTCATGACTTTAATATCCTTAAATAAACAAACAGATTTTCCTGGGTTATGAGGCTTGCAAAGACTTCATATAAATGACAGTGCTGGTGACATTTGATATAATTAGTCTCATGCCCTGCTGCAAAATGTCACCTACTTAGAATTAAGAACAAAGCAAGACATCTTTTGTAGGGATCTGCTGATATGGAATTGACACTAATGCAATGAAAACATCATGAATCATCTTTATTATTCCTTGCAGCATCTGTAATTCAGCATGATAGTTCTGGAAGTTCGTTAGACAAGGGGGTCTAGATGACAGCTTGACAGTAGCCAAAGCTAAATTTAAAGGGTTAAGAATTGCAGTTTGCATAACTTAACGTAATCCTGGTAGAAAATGTATAGCTGAATCTTTGGATGCAATTATGGGAAATGTCACCTCTTATGAATAACAGGTTCTGGAAGCCTTTGTGAAAAAAAGGCTGCTGAGAATCTTCCGCCACCAACACTGACATAGGCAGATCCCTGTTCCTCGCTGATATCAGGAAATGGTAATACAGAAAGGTCAGAAACTGCTTTTTAAAAGGCATGCTGCTAAAATGACATTTTGGATTTCAAAGAAGTCTTGGTTGCAGAGAATTCTGTAAAATGAACTTCAAGATATAACTTTGCTGAGCTTATGTTTCAGCCTGTAATAGATGTTCAAACTGGATAGCAAAATTTGGCATTTAGAGATTTGACTTAAGACCGCTGCATACAGGTCAGCTTACATACCCCAGTTCTTTTTATGATACTTAAAGCGCTGAAAGATAAATTAGATTGCAGACTGGATCATTAGTTATTCCAAGTTCACTTAAACTTTGGGCAGAATCTTTCAGAAACCCCCCCACCTCACCAGCAGTGGGTGTATCCCTGCAGCAGGGGTAGGGGTGGGGTCCCCCGCAGCCATTGAAATCTCCATTCACATCAGTGGGACTGGAAGGACCCGCCGACGCAAGGAGCTGGAAAATTCCGGCCTTTGTCTGAAAAGTGGGATTGCGGTAACAACTTGGGATAGAGTTGCCACTTTGGGGGAATTATGACAAAAATTGTACTCAAAATTGCATGAGTTTTCCAAATTTATTTAATGGTTCCAGTTTCTGTTCAAACTCATTTGCTTAATCACAAACATAAAATCTATGAGCGAATGCAATTGGACAGCATTTCAGAACATTATTTTTCCTGCATTAAGAACATTCCTTGATATATTTAAGAGTGGTAACCTGGGCTAGTTTTAGTAATAGAGTTGAAAGCGGTTTTATTACAAAAAATAAGCATGTTTAATAAGAATGGTTAGTCTGCCACCTTTGTGTAAGTGTAACCAGATTTTCAACAACTGAAAGTGACTGTAAAAAATCACAGAACTATTCACTAATTCCATTGGCATAGAAAAGTCTTAGTCAACTTACATATATTTATTTAAAAGCTTTTTTGAAGCTGCTCACTAGTGCCTTAGCTCCTAAAAAAAGCTCAATGTTTAGAGGCTCCTTGAAGGCCTTCAAATGGGTCTGGTTAGTGGAGACTAGCCATCGCGATTAATTTGATCGAGAAGTGTGGTTGTTTTGTGGGCAGGGCCAAATTCTAGCACAATGCATTTTGAATCAACACAAAGGACCTGAACTTCCTCGGAGTGGCAATCAGTGTCAGATTGCCACTCCGTGCCCAATTTCTTACCTTAATTTTTTTCTAACCTGTGCCCCCACCGATGTCGGGGGTGATCAGCGGTCAGTCGGGGGATCGGAGGTCGGGTGGGTGGGGTGGGGGGGGGGGATGGTCAGAGTGTCGGTGGAATCGAGGAAGAGGTCAGGGGGCTGGAGGTCGGAGGGGGAGGTTGGAGGTCGGGTTGGAGGAGGGTGTTGAGACTTGGGGGTGGGGGAGCGGGGAGCCAGGCCTCAGGCTGGGTCAGGTTGGGCCACTGTTTATTGGGGGGTGGGGGGGTGTGTGTGTGGGGCCCTGGGCCTCGGAGGACGAGGGCCGAGTCTCGGGTCAAGTTGGACCAGGGGGTTGGGGAGGTCAGGCCCTGAGAGGAGAGTGGAGATCAGTCTTGGGCCTCGCTGGGGCAATGGGGACGGGGAGAGACCCTTGAGTCAGATCCGGTTGGGCCTGGGCGGGGCTGGGGTGAGAGTCAGGCCCGGTGGGGGTGGGGGAGTCCCAAGGGTGGAGTAGCCAGGGGTGGTGGAGTGGCATGGGTGGCGCATTCGGTGGGGTGGCCCCAGTCCCCTGGGTTGTCAGGGTGTGTATTGAATATTGCTCTTTGTTTTCCTTTTCTGAAACACTGAACACTTATGCCTTCCAGAAGCAAATTTGATGCATTGTTATAAAATATTTATTGACCTAGAACTTTCTGTCAAAATAATGTTGTGGCTAATGGTGGTCACACTTTATTTATGCACAAACCATATAGAAACTTCAGACAAGGGACAGAGGCATAATCAAGTACAGTCATTCAAAAGCTGTTGGCTGAATGGTGCGACCCTCCCTTTCACATCCTGAAAATGATATTTCACTGTCTGCTCCACCATTGAACTGCATTGAGCGGCATGAGGTTGTGGAATTTGCACGGTAGATACAAACTTAACCCACCACAAAATGTTAAACCTTATCATTCAAGTGTTAGCGCCCTTTTCGCAAAGTGATAAATGTTAGTTATTACCAGACAAACTCTCTGGCATGGAAAATTAACAATTACCACTGTGGTGTCTCATTCCTTCAGTTTCCAATTATTGTTAGAGATTTCAAACATGACTTTATAAATGTTTCTTTCCTGTCTCTTTCTTGTTGGCAATTTAAAGAAAGTAATATGCCGTGTAACATCGACAGTCCGGAAGACTTGCGACAAAGTCATTTCTGGATTTTGGAATTTTCTGGATTATTGAATGACATTAGAATGCTTAACCACAAGTGTGTGAATTGGATATAAAAATTTACCTCAGATATAAAAGTGATAAAACATTACAAAGCAATAAAAAAAATGTTTTATTTATCCAAATATTGTATCTTTCATGTTTCCAAAGTGCCGTACTAAAATGATGCTGATGACTTTGAGGTAAGAAGTGATTCCATACACTGGACCATGTCGCCAATAGTTAGAAGGGGCATAGAAGAAAGTGACTGATCATCAACAGCAAGAGGAGCTAATTCTGGGTCCTGTGTATCATCCAGTGTGCTGGTGGATGAGATTGGGTTTGGTGATGCTGATGGTATGCATGTGCAGGATCATCCAACTTCATTAAAAATTTGTTGCAACTTCATTTGCTTCATGTATTTTGGCCGCTCCTTTATTAATCTCTCTTGGATCCTATACACCTTGCTGGATTATAAACCTTTGTTGATCTAGAAGTGAGAGTTGAGATTTATGCCCTCGTCTGTGGTGATCTTCTTCACAGAAACATTATCTTCTTCATCGCCGCTATCACGATCCACAGGCTTAAGCCTGAATTTTTAGCTCGGCAGGCGGGTGGGATCGATGAGCCCGGGGGCGGCCGGGAAATGGACCGCTAACTGCGATTGGCCCCCGACCGCGATTTCACCCTGGCTGGCCAATTAACGGGCAGCTAGTGTGAAACGCGCACTGATAAGCTCAGCACTGCCAGGGTGGGGGTAGGAAGAGGGCGGGCAATGATGTCAACGCGGGCACGGGCAAGTGCTGAGAGAAAGCTCCCTGAAGGCAGACGGCTGCCTCAGGGAGATGCTGACCCGAAAACCATCAAATTAAGTTTCAAAATGCCAGAAAAAGATGTCCAAGCATCAGAATCAGGCACGCACACAGACCTTCACGTATGATAGTCACCTCAATGTCCTGAGGGTTTTGAATGCTGGCTGTTGGGGTTCGCTTTCAGTTGTCCATCTAAAGCAGGAAGGAATAAAGCTGGAGGAAGAAGTGAGGCTGGAGGAAGGAGTCGGGAGGTGGAACGACTAAAGGTGGCAGCAGCAGTAAGGGTGGCTGAGGGAGTCAGGAAGGGGGGGGGGACTAAGCAGGAGGTAGTCTGGGGGTACGGGGTGGGGAGGATGAAGGAGGGTAAGGAGGGGGAAGGGGTTCCGGGGGCAAGGGGTCCAGAGGGGCAAAGGGGTTCTGAGGGAAGGGGTCCAGAGAGGGGAAGGGGTTCTGGGATGGAAGGGGTTCCGGGGGATCCTATTGCTGTCACACCCCAGCATCTCCTGCTTCTTGGATGTCCACAATGTGAGCTTGGCCCTGGTGGTAAGTCCCGACTTCTGCATGTCACAGTTGTTAAGACATTTTCTGCACCGGTGCGATTTCCTGTCGACATGGGCGGATGACCCAGCAGTGGGGGATGACTCTGGTGGGCTGGCCTTGTAAGAATATGCTGATGTATTACAACGAGGTTCCCAACGCCTGATGGCAGAGAATGCGGCCCACCATCGACGGGCTGAACGGAAGATCGCAAACTGCTTTCACAACGTTGTGAAACTGATTTTTGTCCTCGCCATATTGTCTGCTCGCACCACCGCACATGCCCAATGCCAGTGGGCACGGAAAATTCCACCCAATAACTCCCCGATCCAGTGGCTGAATTAAAGACGTGCAACTGGTGGGTAAATATGTAAGCAAGACAATGTCAACATCTAATTGTTCCACAGTGGGGTGAGCTGAACAATTGTCCAAGAGAAACCCAGTTTTGCTGCCTGTAGCCAACCTAACCTTAACACGAAAGAATGCATGAGCCCCAGAGACAAAGTACTAATGGAACCAGTTACTCATGATCTCCAGGTGACCCACGCACATTTGGTGGCCTCGTAAAGCACTGGCATAATTTTCACCCCTTTAAAAGTGTGAGGCTTAGCACTTCTACCAATAACTACGAGTTTACACTAAAGTGCTCCAGCAGCATTTGCACATTGAGCATGGTGAGCCTTTCTTGGGACTCTTTGAAACCATGCGCCACCATCTCATTTGTATTAGCAAGTGTGTGTCATGGCAAACACTTCCAGAAAACACACATCCCGTCCGTATTATATATTTGTTCCAGGTTAAGTCGCTCAACCTTCATAACACTCAGCAGACTCTCTATCAGCAGAAGTTTTTACACTAGTAACCTTTAAATGGCAAATCCCTTGCCTATGTTTAAATTTTTGCAACCAACCTTGAGAGTACTCACACAGAACTAATTCCCAAATCAGCATGAAATTGTTAGGCCTTTTCCATAAACATTGTCCCTGAAATAAGAACCTACTACGACTTTGTCAGAACCATTCATATAGCACATTATCACGGTCAACAAACTTAGCTCTATGCTGTGTTCTACACTCACTAATGCCTTTAACTGTGTCACTTTCTACATATAATGTAAGCAGTTTTTCATGCTGCTTCTTCATGCAGTAAACTGTTGAAATGCCCACACCATACTCCTCATACAAATTTTTCACCGAAGCAGTCTTACCTAGTTTCTTTATGATTTCCACCTTTTCTGATATTGTAAGCTTACCTTCATAAGCTGCACTTTTCTTAGATGTCATGGTTCAAAAATAACAAACTAAATCCTGGGTCTGTTCAAAAAACTGCTGCAAATGGACTAAGGGTAGATAATGGCCGGTGATGTGGGGGACACGGTTTCTGTAGCATTGAAAAATGCAGTGCAAGGTTACAGTGTAACATGGGACCCAGAATTAATACTGCCAGCAGGCTCAAAGCTGGGGAAAGGAGGGTAATGGTTATTTATTAAACATTCACAATGAAAAACTGAGAGCAATTTCCTTTCCCAGAAAGATTGCCAATGTAATACCCTTGTGAAAGGCTTTGATTTTTAATTTAATTCTGATTAGCTGACTTCTCTTCCTCCGTCATCCATTGTCTCTCTCTCATAAGATCATAAGAAATAGGAGCAGGAGTAGGCTATTCAGCCCATCGAGCCTGCTCCACTATTCAATAAGATCTGGTTGTGGCCTTAACTCCACTTTACTGCCTGCTCCCCATAACTCTTGGCTCCCTTGTCAATCAAAAATCTGTCTAACTCAGCCTTGAATATATTCAATGACCCAGCCTCCACTGCTGTCTGGGGAAGAGAATTCGAAAGACTAACAATCGTCTGAGAGAAGAAATTTCTCCTTATCTCCACCGTAAATGGTAGACACTTTATTTTTAAACTGTGCCACCTAGTTCACGAGAGGAAACATCCTCTCAGCATCTACCCTGTTAAGCCCCTCAGAATCTGTTATGTTTCAATAAGATCATCTGTCTTTCTTCTAAACTTCTGAGTATATAGCTCCCCTGAGCATCCAGTGATTAACATGTCTAATCACCTATTATTCTGATCAGGCTTAGGGTGGAATTTTATAGCCCCATTGCAGTGGGAGTGGGGCCATAAAATGTGTCGAGGCATTCAGAAGTCCATTGACTTCAGTGGGACTATAAAATCCCGCTGGCATAAAATTCTGCTCTTAGATTATGATATTGACTGTTTTGAGAGATTGTAGACGCGATATCAAACAGAAAATATCAAAGCTCATGCTAATTTGGGACTAGTGTAAAAGAAAATTCGCACTTAAATAGTGGACACTTTAATGACAACAGCTCGTTTTAATTATCAACAGTTTTCAAGACACAGTGTGAAAAATGTGCTACATGTAAAAGATTCCAGTTTCCCTGGAATGAAAACGGGGCAAAAAATATAATGGAACTGCTCTAGCTGCTTACAGCCCAGATGTGGAAGGCAACGATCTATCCCATTGATTTTGGGCAAGAGCTACAAACTGTGACAGGTGAACATTAACATTGAATAAACTAAACATTTAATTAATCACAATCAAGTGAGAACTTGCCAAAAGTTACCCACCAGGCACTCCAGCCTCCCGAGTTATTTTGGAAGATTACAGTTTCACCTCCTGGCTGAGCCTCTTGTAGCCTTCCCATTGAAACAGCTAAAGACTGCTATTCTTCAGCAGCTATTGCTCCTTCCCCTCTGAGAAGCTCTAATTAAAAAGACATATCCTATATAGACATGCTCAAATGCAAATTGATTATGGTCATTCTAATGATCCTGCTGAATCACATTCACTATTTCTCAATTTGTTGTATAGCCACAAATGGTGAGCCTGTGAGTTATTTAGGTCTAACTCAAAAAGTCTTTGAACAACTGGTGTTTCTAGGCTGGAGAGGTTACAGTGTACTAAATATTCTTTTTTTTAACTCTTTTATTACTTTCTCTCTTAACCCAATCAATCTTTCCCTCTTTTTATTTCTCTTTCTGTACCTGACTTGAAATTGCATCCACCCACTCTAATTCACACTTCCTTCTCAGACCTGGCATTGTTAATTTCACAATCCATCAGTTTGATTGGTTAAGCAGATACAGTTGCTTGCCCTGTTCACTCAGGTCCCTCCGTCTCTGTTGCTGCGATATTATCAGTTCACACGTTCAACAACTTGGCACACAAAAACTGTAAACACATGAGCATTCAAGGGGAAGTCCAGCTAACGACTAGCAGCCTATTATATAGCAATATCTGTCCCAATGTGCTAATGATATCGTCATCATATCAATGATATCATCTTGCAAAGAAAAGAAAAATCGTGTACATTCATTGAGTTAACCTTGGGTGATAATGTAAAACATGTGATATTGGACTGACTGCCTGCTATACCTTTCTCCTGCTTTTGGAAAGGAAAATCAGGAGAGGTGTATCTGCTAATGCCCATTTTACATTAAAATGATGCCCAATATGAGTAATTAAACAGGCAATGATATTATCTGGCCAATATAGTTGAAAGACGGGTTATTTCAGAAAGAGTCCTAAATATAAAAATCCTGTCACTTTCAAGGAAAACAGGAACCATTCTTCTGTGCCATTTATTGTGCAAGCTCATTGAGCTAAGGGCAGAGGCACTTCACAATCTATACACACTGAAGGATCCTTCATAGTTTTAGTTCTTAAGACAGGTGCTAGGTCAGAGCACCGAGACTTGGTTACTGGTCTGAATCTGCCATTTGACAACTCCTCAGAGGGAATCTCATAGTTAAGACCTATCCTGAATGCTAATTAAAAAATGACAATGTTGTAAGCTATGCATGTGTCGGAAATGATAGGATTCATCTGCATATTTCAGCTACCATAGCTCTCCTCATGAAATTACTTTTTAGGATGAAATTATAAAGTCTAATTGCAAAAAGTAAGACAGTTTTCTTTCTGCTAAGCTAACCTAGGGATAAGTATGCATACTTCACTAATTAAACAGTGTGTCAACCATAAAAATTTGCATAAATCGAACAGTGCTGAAGTATTGTGGCCTATCTGAGCATAATTAGTTTAGATTGCTCTGGGTCACTGACATATGCACAATGTGTGTTTTAATGTTATACCTTTAGCAGTCAATCGCTTAAAGAGAGCACCCATGACTAGTCTCTAAAACTTATCATGTTAATGAAATTATTCAGCCTAACATACTTATTATTCATGAAATGTAAATTGGGTATAATGAATCTCTTGGGAGCCAGTTTTCATTGAAATAATATTTATATTTTTGAGATGACTAAATTCTTCAGTGGCAGAGAATTGAATAGATATTTCCTGAGGAACAGTGAAGATGTTTCTAAGGCTGCACATATAAACTACAATAAGAAAAATCTTTTCTTTTTCATGAGGAGCATCAGCACTACATGCTTGAACTGGCACATTTATTCAGATATGCTTTGACTTTCTTTCTACCATTTCAGATGACTGTCATTGTAACAAGTCTGAATTTATATAGCTTAAATGTTCTTAAATGCTTTAATAAACATTGACTTACTTTTGATTCTTATTTTGATGAAATCTGTAATGATTCATTACTATCATGCATGTGATTGAGATAGAACTCAGATTTATTTGAATGGGATGTATCAATAATTAGTCCAAAAGGTATAGAGAGCAATGGATTTGCTGCCTCAGAGAGTCAGGAGCCTGTTTTCTGTAACTTTTGCACTAATGTTTAGAATGAATGCAGAGCACCATTCCGATTTCATTTCTAAGCTGATGTTATTGGCAACACTGGCTTGAGGATAGTCAACTTACAAGTATGTTTTTCAAGTATTAGTGGCACCTTAGGCACCACATTAATAACTAATAACCACATCCTCTGCAGGTGCAGAGAGCCCATGCCATTATTGAATAGGAAGAAATTAAACTGCATTGCCACATTAACATAATGCTCGACAGCTCGTACAAGGCAACTGTGACATTAATACTGTTTATATACCCAAATAGACTGACCATGTAAATTGCATTTGGAGGTTTGTTCTGCTTGGATAAATAATATGAATTGAGAAATCTTGTTCCATTTAAATCATGATCTCGGAATTATTTATTTATCAGTGCATGTTATGCCAGCAAAGATGTCGGTCTTTGGAGAATGCAGTGAGGCATTTTACAATAGAAATTGTACAAGACGCTTTCTAACCATTTTAGGAGATCTAGCTGTCCCTTTAAATGACCTCATTGTTGTACAAGCCTTCGTATTTCCTGGGCTGTGGAGAGGTTTGCTGTCTGGCTCCACTTCATGTGTGATTCTCAGGAGACTTACTACTCCATGTAACTTTGAGCTTTTGTTTACCTCCATTTTTATTCTTTTATCTCTATTTGGGATATTGAGAAAGCTGTGATTTGTGTTCTTGATACTTGGAGAGAGAGGAGGTTTTTCCCAGCACCCACAGAGAAGTGAAAGGGTGGCAGTCCCTATTATAACTATCGCGCATAGGCCCGAGTTTCCTCTGGAGGGCTTCCTGATTGGTCATTGTAACTCTGGCAGAAACTCTGCAAGCACCAATTAAATGAGGTTTTCTGCTGATTCAACTAAGATTGTGAAGGCTAATCTGGTTAGTCTTGTAGTGTTTTTCCTTTCTTACAGTCTCCACTTGTTAACAGCACAGGATAATACACTTTCAATCAGAAACTTAGCATGTGGGTGACTGAAGATGCAAAACATGTGTCACGGTTCAGCTTATTGGAACGTCATGGTAATGACTCATGAGCAAGAAACTGTGGCCCCCAGTGAAGCATCTGTGAAGAATATTGCCTTATAGAAAACAATAAATGATGCTTTATTATATATTAATGTGTGTCCGATAATGCACCAATGTATTGTTTGAGATGATTCTGTTCAACCAAGGCATTACATCAGTTCAAGCACCTCAAAAAAAACTAAAGCATGTATGAAATATTTCAAGCTATTGGATTATACTACTGACATATTGGGCAGAATTCAATGCTCCCCCAGGGGCAGGTTGGGAGGTGGGGAAAGGGTGGAAAAGTATAATTGGGTCTTAATGCGTGGGGTGGAGACTCCATCGCCTTCCTGACCCCCCCCATAAGTCTGCCACAGAAAGGGTCTAGGATGACCTGCCAACCCGGATGCCTATTGAGGTTGTTAAGTAGCCAGCTAAGGCTGTTATTCAACCATGGGGCCACGCCATGTGGGCAACCCGCCAGGAATAACCTGGCAGGCATGCCAAAGGCCGTGTTGGAAGAGAGGCTCTCTCCTACTTGGGTAAGTCATACCCAATGAAGAGCAGGTGACGTGCAAGCATGAAGACCCCCGCTTGCCCTTTAAATTGACCCTCCCACCACCACCAGGGCATTCCTTACTTTTCTCAGCAATCCTGCTCCACTACCTTTCCTCCAGGGCTCCATCTGTGACCTTCAGCCTGGGCCTAATACAGTACCAGCAATGGCCATTGCTCCCAGTGGCGCTGCCGGTACTGGAGAGCTGCCAGAGGCGGCACGTCAACTCTGACGAGACTGAAGGTCCTATCCACAACCAAGTGAGTGCCTGATTGTCATTAAATCAGGCCGGAGGAGGGGGATGGGAGAGAAGAGCCCGGAATAGCCATGGTAGTGTTGCCATTGGTCCTCCAGCAAGTGGACAGGCTCAGCACTTTGATCATTAAAATCTGCCCATTGATACAAATAATAAAAGTTGATGGACAAAAACCTAATGGGAATCAAATCTTCATAAGCCTCTTGAAATTATATTTATATGTTATTAGCAAAAAAAAATAAAGTTTACTATTCAACCTCAGAGTACATTAGACTGTGATGTGCTATTGCATCCACAGTGAGTATGGATACTGCAGGTAAAACTTCTGGAGTTACTAATTCTTACTTTTTTCATTAATAATTTATTGATTTAACAATAATCTTTTAAAGTTTATGATTTGCCTCGATAAAAGGTAGGTAGGTGAATTTGCAGAATGCCAACAAGGACAAGGAGCAGCACTGGGAAGCAAATGAAAAAACAAGTCTTTAATAATTGTATGTACAGGCTCCATGCATCCACTAATAATAATCTGTGATTTTCATTCAAGTAAATCATTTGCTATATGAAAATTTTCTTCATACAAGCTATATTTTCAATACATTTGCACCACCCACTTCCAAGAGATTTTGCTGTTTTATATTATTGCAGCAGAAATGAATTATATTATTACTTTGGCATGAAAGCAATGTTCATGAACGGTGCCCTTTACAGTATCATTTGTAATATGTCAATAGAGTTGCCCAAAAGGTATAAACTACTTGAAGTTGCTGTAATTTGACTAGATACCAGCTAGGAAGCGGAGGTGAAATTTTGAATAGCACCTGACTCATATCTTGGTCATAATTCATATCTCTCACAATTAGCAATAATTGTTTGACTCCAGTTTCTTTAAACAGCTTGGTTTGACAGACAATGATGAATATGACTCTCTAAAATACATGCAAAGGTTTCAATAAAAAGATGATTCAGAATCTGATACTTTCAAAAACTCAGGAATGGCAAGCCTTCACTTGACAATAGAAACCACTATAATCTGTTTCTAGGTTTAATCAGAATCTTATTCCAGAAATGAACTCATTTAGTTAATATATTCCTTTCTCAGAGTCATCCGTACTGGCAGCTTCTTGAACACCTCATAAATGCTGCTTAATATTAAAGGTGCATGGCAGATTGTGATTAGGCCTTATAAGGTAATCACATGGAGGATTGTGGTGCATTTTCTGATGTGGGCATTATTGGCAAGGCTGGCATTTATTGTCCATCCCTAGGTGGTGACAATAGCAGACCTACTTCTTGAATGAATAGACATGGTTTGATACAACCAAGTGGCTTGCTGGACCATTCAGAGGGCAGCTAAGAGTCAACCACATTTGTCTGGGTCTGCAGTTACATACTGAAAGGCTAGTGTGGGCAGAATTTTCTGCCTGTCAGGCGGGTGGGCCCGACCCAATCTCCGGCGGGCGGGGAACCGATCCCTGCTGGAGAAGCGGGCCCTGCCGCCATTTTACGTGGGCGGGCCACGGGAAGCGCTATGCGCTTCCGGTGCAGGCGGGGGGGGCGGGATTCCCCAAATGCGAGAGTGCGCTCTTTCGCACATGTGCATGAAAGAGCGCACATCTCCCTGAGGCTAAGTGCTGCCTCAGGGAGATCGCTGACACTTTTAAAAACGTGAAAAATAGAAAAAAAAAATCCTTAACCTTTATGTCACATGAGATGGGACATGTTTATAAATTACAATAAAACTTTATTAAACTTTTTAAAATCTCTACATGAAACCTCATCCCGCCGGTGGATGAGGTTTCATGTTTTATTTATTAGCCGCTGGGGATCCTGGCCAGCCCACCAGCCTTAAGGTTGGACGGGCAGGTCCTTTAATTGTTTCAATCATCCTGTCAATGGCCTCAATTGGCCATTGACAGGTCGGCGGGCCCGCAGCTGATTTTGCTGCGCCCTCACCTTCCTGAAAATTTAAATGGGGCGTGGTGACATCGGGGGTTCCTCCCAACATCACTGCGCATCATTTTATGCATCGGCGAGCGGGCCCCGCCCCCTGCTCGCCGACAGCAAAATTCAGCCCTGTGTTTCCGTTACTAAATCAGTCGGTTTTTAAGACAATCAACAGCTTCAGTGTCAATTTACTGTCACCGGGAAATTTTATTTTAATTTAGTTTAATTTTATTAATTTTATTTTTTATTTTAATATTATTTTAATTCAAGTTCTGAAACTGCTTTGATGAGATTTGAAGTTATGCTCTCTTCTTTTTTATTATTAATGGATTATTATTCTAGGTGTCTGTGTTACAAGCCCAGTGACATAACTATTGTAATGTAATGACCAACAGCACAATAAAACTGCTATATAACAAACCAATCCCAGATACCTTAGGAGTTTACCTAATGAATAGCTGAACCCATCCTGAACAGGAAACCTCCAGGTTCAATTCCTGGTACTGATTTCTCTGATCTTAGTTGGAGTGGCAGTAGTAGTGCTACTCAAGTATTGTCACCACATAGTAGTGCTAGTCAAACTCCAAGCCCACAGCTTAGAGAGGGGAAAATTGTCCTCAGTTCCATCTCCTCATCACCATCAAGCAACCTCTGCTTGAAATGCACTTGTGTGAACATCGGTAAGGACAGGATTGGGCTCATCTTTGGTGTTTTCCCTCTTTGACATTCAGCATCAAATGTTGAGAAACATTGCTGACATGGGCAGAGTTCCAGAGGTGGGAATAGAGATTTTACTATAATAATGCTCATTTTTCAACTCACATTACTGATTCCCTTAGCTGTGAATTTGTTCATCAAGACATAGGCATACACATCCCTGGTAATGGTTACATTTTTTTTTCTGGTTAAAAACGTTTCCTTCAAATAGTTTTGTTTTTAGCCCTTTTTTTAAAACCTTCTGGCCTGGATTTTTAGGATTGCAGGGTTTCCTTTCAGCCAGGGATTCGGCAGTGATTGCAGCCATTTTACACTCCAGAGAGCGTTAATTGACTGGAGATGGGACTTCCGCCCCTCACTCGGGAGGAAGTCTTGCCTCAGAGAGCAGCCAGCCAATCAGATTGGCCGGCAGATCTCTAGTCCCAGCAGTGCCAGATGCTGCATTGGACAGGACTGGGACTGCAAGCAGCCCCCAAAGTCAAACTTCTGGGAGTCCAGGCCAGAGAAGTGTGGGGGTTTCAGGGCAGTGAGGGGAGGCCCTTGGGATTGTGCAGAGTGGCTTGGTGGGGGTGTTGATGAAGATGCAGGGGCACCTGATGTTGAAAGGAGGCTGTTGATAGAGTCACCACTTCTCTTCCTGCCCGATCCCTGAGCAGGGTCACTTATTGAGGCTGGGCGGGAAATGGCCCTTATGTGCTCATTAATTTTCCACTTGACGACATGAATTATGGCAAAGGCAAGCGGCCTGGTCTAGGCTTTACCTGTCCCACCATAAAATTGCGGAGATGTTGGGGTGGACGAGAGCCCATTGGGAAAGACATCTGAGGAATTTTAGGGCCCCTCCCCCCACATCATCAAACCCACAGGCAGGGGAACATAAAATTCTGCCCTATGATGAACATTTTAATAATCAAAGGGAAAGCTTGTTCTGGAATGGTGAAAAAAGCATCGAGACATCAAAGGTTAAATCAGTGGAATTATAATTTGGTACGAACCAAATCACTAATTCACTCACAGTACTTTGGACCGCTTATGAATTATATATGGGCTGAAGCGCGAGAACAATTGCCTAATTAGATTGTGTCCCAAGCGTATGCATGTACAGTCAATAAGTAAGAAATTCCTATGGGCTATGTGTAGCACCTATAATCTTCATCAGCCTCTAAGGTATGGCACCAATGTTTATGATGCTAGTTTTTCTTTCACTTGTATCCTTCTTTGATCAAATGTAAAATTCAGTGAAGGATGACAGCTGAGTAAAATGATAGAATACTGAAAGGAAGGGAACCAATGAAATATATTTTTAGCTAATAATTGGAAAACGGGGGTCAAAGGGCATATCTTGACACAGGCCTTTTCAACAGCTGCTTTCAGCATCGCTGTCACAGGGGTCCTTGTCAATGGCCAGTGATACAAATTAGGTAATTTATTGGCTTGCTTCTCCCATTCACAATGATTTATCAAATTAAGGGCAGGAAAAGAGAAGCAACAAATGCTGAAAAATCTCAAATAAGCACCGTAAAAAAATAGCAGCAAGTTGATCAGCTTCTAAAAGGAGGAAGATAAATGAATACTTTAGGTAGGATCATTCGTCAGAATGGCCCAATTAGATTCTCTCTCAGAAATCTGTATTTGTAGCCAATGTATCCGCTGACTAGGACTGATAAGCGTCATCTGTCTAAGGGCGGCCATTGATATTTACGGTACTAGTTCCTTATGTTTTGCTTTCTGATAAAGTCTCCATATCCCAAACATTCATCTATTTTTCTTGGTCACCTATCGGTTGGCCTATTGTGAACTTCCAGCTTTATCTAGTTTTACCAAATGGCCAATTTTAACATCTTCCCATCTGGAAGAAATAGTCTGGGCAGATGGTAAGCTGGTGGGGGCCATTTGCAGCACGTTCCTGTCATCCTAACCCTCTCTCATCATTTTCACTTTATGGCTTCAGGCATGTGAAGACCATCTGCCCCACAAAAACAAGTTCCTGATTTAAATGGCAGGGGCAAATGCACACACCAATGTAACCACGGCCTCGACTATGGCCTGCACGGGCTAAGGCCCACATTGGCGAAAGCAAGGACCCAGGCCTAGGTACATGTTAGATTAAAGATTTCTCATGGGCCGCAGCACTTGGGCTTGTATTTCTTCCCCTGATTACGGACTTGCCAAACCCGGTCTCCTCTCAATCCCATAGAGCCTCAACAGCAGTCTGACATCCCTACCCCGACCAATTCTGCCTCCCACCTGCTGGCATTGACTCCATTCATGCAATCTTCAGGTGAAAGTCAGAGTCGGGGCACACACCCTGGCGGTCCTCCCTGTATTAACGCTGCCCTCCAGAGTCCACTGAGCAGACACCCTCGGTTTAAATTGGCATAGTATACAGCACCTCTTGGAGCTGACAAAGGTTCTTTTTTTTTAAATGAGGTTGTATAAATCATAGGAGTGCTTCGGATCTCTGGTAACAAAAGCACACTGGGTTGTTTTGTTGGTAGTGACAGTAATGACACTTCATAAGCACTTAAGGAATCTGGCTCTCTTGTGTTATTGCTTTCAAAGCAGAAAAGAGTTCTGCCAGAGGTCCCATTTGTTCATGAAAGAACAGTAATTGCACTGGCATGATATGCTGTATCGGACAGCTGTTGCACTCGAGTCTTCTGTTTATGTCAAGTCGCCTGATGTCTTGCTGTGGTTCATTTTTGCTTTATTTGGAAGTTGTGCGCAGCAGTGGCCTGATGCCTTATGGTTCAACTCATGAAGGAAGCTGCTTGCAACTATTGAAGGCACTGAAGGAGACACAGCGAATGACAGCACAATACTGAATGAACTCGAGGTGCTAGTTTCTTACACTTATAGTTCTAAAAAGCTCACAGGAGGTTTAAAGAAAGAAGAGGTGCCAAATAAATAGTTTTACTGGTTTTCACCAATAGATTAGCAAAATTATTTAGCGGTGGTGAACTTGGTAAAGGAGAATTTCCTCTCAAGTTTGAGGAAAAACATGATGGAAGGGTCTTTTAGCCCCCATTGGGGGCGGGAACGAAGGTGGGCAGGAGCAGAATTTCATGCCCCAGGTTGTGAGCCAGTTATCCATCTGTATCCCACACTGAGGCCATTTTCCTCTGCCTCTACTTCAGCTGCCCCACCTCTGCTGGACACCCTCCACCCCCACCTCTGCTGGACATCCCCCGCCCCCACCCCCACCACCCCCCTCCCCCTGCTGCTGGACACCCACCACCCCCACCCCCACCTCTGCTGGACACCCCCTGCCCCCGCCCCCACCACTGCTGGACAACCCCTGCCCCCGCCCCCACCACCCCCCCTCTGCTGGACACCCACCACCCCCACCCTCACCTCTACTGATCACTCACCACCCCCACCCCCACCTCTGCTGGACACCCCCCGCCCCCGCCCCCACCTCTGCTGGACACTCACCACCCCCGCTCCCACCCCCACCTCTGCTGGACACCCCACGCCCCCACCCCCACCCCCACCTCTGCTGGACATCCCATCACCACCTCTGATGGACACCCCCCACTGCCACCTCTGCTGGACACCTCCCTCCCCCACCCACCTCTACTGTTGCTGCTGGACATCCCCCATCCCCACATCTGCTGGACACCCCCCACCCCCATCTCTGCTGGACATGCACCGCCCCCACCCCCACCTCTGCTGCTGCTGCTGGACACCCCCTCCCGCTGCTGTTGCTGCTGGACACCCCCTCCCTCTGCTGCTGCCGCTGGACACCCCCTCCCTCTGTTGCTGCTGCTGGACACCCCCTCCCTCTGCTGCTGCTGCTGGACACCCCCTCCCTCTGCTGTTGCTGCTGGAATCCTCTGTGTCCCAACACCAGGATGTCGGATATCCAATTGACTGCCTGGGAGCTAACTGGACCATGTCCGCAGCAAGATATTTCGTGGCCCTCAAGGTTAGCAATGCGCCCCTGCAATTTCTCTTCCAGGCTGCAAGGGAAAGGCAGGAGATCCCCTTTTCAAGGGATGGCAGTAAATCCTCCTGCCTGAACAAGCAGCCTGTCAGCAATCTACAGGCGCCTGTTTCCACCACACAGCGACGGCACATCATGCAAGCGCCTGTAAGTGAGTTAAGAGCACTTCGACGCACTTGGGTCTCGGGGGGTTATAAATTTGGTCTTATTATTGATTGTTGCAAAACTTTCAATTAAGGGAGGTCACTTTCTTTGTGGAAAATCCCCCATGCTTTCCTTCATGCCTTGGCAGATGCCACATTCACCTTTACTCTCTCAGTGAGCTGCTAATGGGGGGCCTGGCTTCATTTGCTTACCTTTTCAGCTCTGTGAATACACATAGTGACCTGGGTGCCAGGTGCTGGAGTATGACAGGAAGGAGTTAACAGGCGGTATACATGGAGGTGTATCCTTCTTAATTCACTAGGAAGGAGATCATGGTGCCAGGATGTGGGTATGATTATGAAATCTATTTTTGCCTCTGTTTCCATGTGTGCTAAATTAGCAGTCTGTGGAGATTGTAACATTTAAGATACAGGATGTTCCAATGCTTGTTACATTGGATCCTGCCTAGTAACAAGGGTGGAACCCTCTTGGAGTGTTGTGATAGGTCACCAGATCAGTTCAAGGGGTAGTGAACAGCAGAGTTCAGAGGCAGTCAGTTTTGGAGAGTTAGCCAGCAGTGTCACAGAGACTGGGACAAGCAGAGTTCCCAGTTAAGTTAAGTTAAAAGAAAGAGCTGCAATTAGCAGACTGATTCTGTACTGTGGGTCGCTGGGGCAAAAGTAATGCTTTGAAGCAATCATGCTCTGCTGGGTGTGGCCGAAGAGCTAAAATTGTGCTTGTAGGCTAGTGTTCAAATATACTTGGCAATCTAGGGACACATAATCTCAGTAGGCGAGAGCAAAACCCTGCAAAGTGGGCCGTTGTTGCAGCTGCCCAAGTGGGAGGGGCTTTTGGAGAGAATTCCAGGGTGAGATCTTAAAATGTGGAGATTTGAAACCCTTCTGAGAAAGATGAAGTTTCAATGAGTTTTGCTGGCTCACTATGTGACTAAAGTCTGGGTGGCTTATTGAGAAATCCATGGAATCTATTCTGGTTGCATCTGTCACTGTGTGGTGGGGTGTGTCCGACCACAGTTCGCCTGTTAATTCACATGTACCTCATACTTATCCTGAATGTTAGAGGATAAGATAAATATTGGGCCTGAATTCCTCAGAGTGGCAAGCAGTGTTGGATTGCCACTCAGTGCCCAATTTCTTATCTTACTTTTTTTCTGATCTTGTCTCGGCCAGCCTTCTAACTCAGGCCAGGCACGATCCAAGCAGTGCAGTGCATCCCCGGGGCCTAGCACAGTCCAAGTGAAGGAGGCCACACCGCTTTTTTACAGCACTGGCTGTCATAAACAAGGTAAGTTTAAAGGTCCATTGAAATTTAAAGGCCCTTGACAGGCCATGGAAAAGGTAAGTGTCTAAATTAAGTCAATAGGGTTTGGGGTGTGTGGGGAATGGAGATCGGAGGTCGGGGAGTCAGAGGCCGGCGAAGGTCAGGGGGTGCAGGGTGTAGGTTGGGCAGTTCGGAGGCCGGAGGAGGTGGTTGGAGATTGGAGGGGCCAAAAGTCTTGGGTTCGGAGGTTGGAGGGGTTAGATGTTGGGGGGGGGAAGGTTAGGCCGTGTGTCGGGTCAGGCCTCAGTGGGGGGCTGGTTGGGCCTTGGGGGGAGGTGAGCGAGAGGAGGTTTTCGGGCCTTGGGGAGGGCCTCAGGTTGTATCGGGCTTGTGCGGTGGTGTCATGAATGGGGGGTGTGGAGGGAGAGTGTCGGGTTTCGGGGGGGCCTTGAGTCAGGTCAGGCCGCACCTGTGAGGGGTGGTCGGGTGGGTGTCGGGCCTTGACATGGTTGGGGGGTGTGTGGGAGGGCTTGTCGGGGTGCGGGGTTCAGATCTGGTTGGGGAGGGTTTAGCTACCCAGAAGTTAAAAGTGGTTTTAACCCTTCTAACTTTTTCTGTGTGACTGCTGGTGTAACCCAGTCGAAACCATCTGAAGTTTGCAATTTGCATCACATTTTCGGGTGATTCCCAGTGCAGGGCAATTGCCCAGAGGAAGTTTTCACTTCTGGACAGTTGCCATGCAAACCTTACCTGGGAACTTCCAAAGGGGATTCCCCATCGCATCTTTGGGATACCTCCCCAATATGGCGCTGCGAAGCTCGGAAGTTATGACCCATTGTAAATTGTTTCATCTTTCTGAACTTGTATAGTAAAGTTTATTTTTGTTTGTTCAAAACCCGTGGAATCCTGTGGCTTTATTCACTTAGTAAGTCGCAAGATTCCGCGGGTTTTGAATCTCAACCTTAAACTACTTTAAACAAAACGTTATTGCTCCCTAACCAGGTCTCACCCATGTCCCGGGGTCTGGCCAAGGATTGCAACAATATGTCTTAGATTGCCCTGTGCCTCTCTCCTGTGTCTCTCAATGCACCTTACCTCTGATTCAAGAACCTGCTCTTTATCTGCTGCCTGCTAAGTAGCCTCCCCTCATCCTCCTCATCAGATGAAGATTGGCAATTAGTTATGTCCTATTCATCCCTGGTGACAAGTGCTGAGTTCTCCTGTTGGTCAGGTTATGCAGGGTACAGCAGATCACGAAAAATCAGGACACACGCTCCAGCAAGTACTACAGGCCTCCTCCAGAGCAGTCCAGGCAGCTGAACCATTCCAGCCAGGAAGGATCCCAGGCAAAGAAATCCACAGTTGCTGTCACAGTCATTGGCAGTGCTGTCCATGCTCTGTTTTAAGGGTACAACTCTGCCTGAAAGTGGTGGTAGATTTCCATGGGCACCTCCTTCATAAAATGGATGTGTCATAAATACCGCTGCTGGCTTAGATTGAGGTAAGATAAATGCTCCCAGGCACCACGGATGGAGAAGGTCTCCTGCTGAGAAAGGTTCTCCCCCCCCACCTCCTCCCTCTGTAAGCAGCCTGTCCTCCTCTGTGCTGCACCTGCTCAATCTCCCTCTCATGCTGCAAGTCAAGGGGAATGGTGACTGCAGCACACACCACTGGGAGAAAGTTGTCTGACCAGAACCCTTCAAATCAGAACCAAGACCTTCTCCACATGCAGTGCCACCCATCGTCAACATCACCAACATAAAACAGCTCTGAAAATTACCAAGCATGTCTACAAACTCAGACAGAGCCTGTAAGAAATAATCAGCAGCTAATCTCAGAGCGGTGATAACCCCTGTAAATAGTGGTGGAGGGGATGTCCTTCCTGTTGTTGAATGCAAGCTAAGCTCTGCGTGTTTACGAAAAGGTATTAGCTGAAGCAGTGAGATAAAAAATAACAGCTTGGTGTCAAATCAGCATTGCATACTGACAGACATTACAATCTGTCTGCTCTGCATTCTTCCAGCGCACTCTCCTATCACCCCCCGCTACTGACCTCCTCAAAATGGTGTCCAGTGAAAACCATGCTGGAAATGTGCACGTGCAGCATGGATAACATTTTGGAATCAAAATAGCACCTGTAGCGCCAAAGTAGGGGCACCACAGAGCTGAATTTTGATGTCTCTGGATTTTTATTAGGTATTGTTGTGAAGACAATATCCTTTATTTTGCAGCAAATGCCTATTTTAATTTTAGTTTGGAATGAAGCAAGGACAGCAGTGTGCTGAAACAGCTATCATACATCATAGACCCCTGAAGACTGAGGTCATCAATTAAAGGCTGCCTCAGCTCACACAGCAAGGCATTGTTTACTAAATGCAAGATCACAGTTGTTCCCTTGTGCCTAATTTCCAACATTTTTTTACTATCTCACCATCGTAGTAACAGGCAAGCAGTCATAGCCACAACAATAAACATTCCTCAGTTTTAGTTGCAATTTAACAAAATCTGACTAGGGACAGTATGAATCTGTGCCCATAAAAATGGTGGATAATTAATTGTGGATTCTTATTTAGTTTGACCTGTCCCTACAGGCCTTGTTCCTTTTCTTGAGATTTAACAATATTCCGGTGAAACTTTCTCCAAATCTACCCAGGTATTTGGTACCCAAAATTCTTTCCATTGAATTTCCACTGTTGTTACTCAAAAAGATAAAACCTGGTTTTCTATATTGCTGTGTGAAGCTGGTTTTAAATGATCCTAGAGCCTAGTTCCTTGCAGCAGATTCTAAACTAGGTAAAGTGTATTACATTATAGATTAGAAACATTGGAACATAGGGACATTGAGCCCCTCAAGCCTGATAAGATCAAAGGCGAACGGTGACATTGTTGTCGTTATCTGCCTTTGCCCCATATCCCTTAATAACTTCTGTGAACCAAAACCTATCAATCTCAGCTTTAAAATTAACAATTGATCCAGCATCAATTGCCTTTGCAGAAAAGAGTTCAAACTTTGATTGCTTTTTGCATGTAGAAGTATTTCCTAATTTCACTGCGGAAAGGAAAACCAAAAATGCTGGAAATACTCTGCAGGCCTGGCAGCAACTGTGGGGAGAGAAACAGAGGGCGAGATTCGACACTTGCACATCGGGGCCGCTGCCGCCCCGCCCACTCGGAAAGTCCAGCTTGATAGCATCGGGTGGTGGACCTGACGTCACCTCACCGGTTTCCCATAATGCAGTGGGTGGGCAGGCACTTAAACCAGCTGCCATTACTAAAAAAAAAACTCAGCGGACAATCGAGTTTGTTAACGAGCCAACTGACACAAATATTACACTGCCCACACCATATTGCGGTTGGCGTGGGCAGGCAGGCAAGAGTGAGGAGTCGGCTTTTTCGCCAGCCCTGGTGAAAACACAGGAGGTGGGTTGCATCCCTTGGGGGATGCCCTGTGTGCATCAGGGGAACCAACCCTGCCCCCGCTCCCCAATCTGGCCTCCAAAATCACACCCCACTAACCCCCACCACCCCACCACCCCACCCTACCCCACCCCTGCATTTATATGGCGCTTCATCCCTCCCTACCCAAAAAGGCCTGAGTTATCTGTCTGTAGTTTCCATGCTGCCTTCTTTGTAGCATTGCTTGCAGTCCAAGCGGTGCCCATTACTGAGTTCTGCTGCTGCTGGGCTGCTGGAACTGCTAGATCTGCCAGCCAATCAGATTGGGGCTTCTTCCCACTGAGGGACGGAAGTCCCACCCTCAGCTTGTTTAGGTGGCCGGCAGGGTCTTATCACTGGGGGGCAGCCTTTTTTAAGTCAGTTGTTTTGCGACCAGCTTTTGTAATGGGGTGAGGCGAGCAACAGAAACACCCCCCCACCCCACCCCACCCCAACCCCACCCCCACCCCACCCCACCCTCACCCCCACCCCACCCCCACCCCACCCCACCCCACCACTGTCCTCCATAAAGTTCACCCCAGAGTTAACGTTTCAGGTGAATAGCCTTTCATCGGAATCAAATTGAACAAACGTCAACTTAACCTTCCAAAATCTAGAGGAAACAATTCTAGTTGTGTAATCTCTTCTTGTTCTGGAATCTGGGTTCAGGTGTCTGGATGTGCACCTCAAGTGTGGTAACCTCCAAAGCTAAGGACCAAATGCTGGAAAGTGGGATTAGGCTGGGTGGCTTATTTTTCAGCCAGTGCTGATTGGCCAAGTGGCCTCTTTCTGTGCCGTAAATTTTCTATGGGCAGAATTTTCTGCCTGCCGATGCATTGGGAGAGTGCGGGAGCGGGCGCGGGCGCGGACCTGATCACCACCCGTGATCGGGCCTGCACTGCCATTTTACGTGGGCGGGCCAATTAAAGCTGCCCAGCGTGAATCGCAGCTCCCGAGGACTGTGGGAGTGGGCAGACAGTGGCCGGTCTGCAATGGATCCAATGGCGACCTGGCAGCCTGTTTAAAAAAACTGCTGCAGCTTTTCAAAGGCTGTGAATCATGACCAGTGGAAGTGTTCCCAGGGCGCTGCTGGTGAGCAGGCCAGGCAGGAGGGTTGGGCCGAGGGCATTGCGCCCCTCGTTTTTCTGATGATTGCCTTGCTGCCCTCCTCGAGGAGGTGGCAGCACGACAGGAGGTCCTCGTACCCCAGGACAGGAGGAGGAGGCCCCCCCCACATGACGAAACATGCCTGAGAGGAGGTGGCGGAGGTAGTGAGCTCCCGCGATGTGGTGTGGCGCACCTGGATCCAGTGTCGCAAGCACTTCAACAACTTGTTGCACTCAGGAAGGGTGAGGACAATGTTGGCATTGGTGACTTAACCCAGCAGGTAGGCTTTCCCTCCTGGTGGCCCCCCATCTCCCCTCCCCACCAAGCTGAGTGCAGTTACTGCGTTCAATCATTGATGGCATGTGTCCTTCACTGGGTGGGCCAGCAGATATTGGCCATGCCGAGGTCATCCTGAGAGGGTGGTGATGAGATGGGCTCTGCACCCACAGCATGTGGTACAGTGACACCCACATGACTGTTTTGGGGGCAACCTGGAGGAGCTGCACGTAGGCGCAGTGCTGGAACTCCAGGACATGTCAAAGTCAGGGTGATGACATGCTGAGAGGGGAGCTTCAAGGTGGCATTGGCACCAATCGATCTGCTGCCCTCTGTGCTCCATATGCTTGCGCCTCCTTGCCATGGAAAGTTAGACCGTGTGGTGCCAAATATGATGTAGGCAGCGTTAGGCCAAGGTGGGGGTGGGGTACAGGCCTAGCATCTTTGTGTGAGTGTTCGGCAGCAGCGGGGTGAGGAGACACTGGAGCCCTGCAATGTCCCACTCTGGTTGGGGTGGGCCGTGCGTGAAGAGAGTCCAGGTACAAGTAGCACTAATCAATGCTCCTTTCTCCTTTTCAGGAGAAGAATGCACATAATGCTGCCGAGCGGGTGGGGACTGGCGGCGGCCCGGCCCAGTTGGCGATTCTCAGCCGCTTTGAGCAGGAGGTCCTAGATTTGGAGAAGCGCCATGCGCCCAGGTCCACCAGTGTCAGTGAGGCTGGGGTGCCACAGGCAGGTATGTTAGCCCAGCAGTGAGGTCACCATTGTTCTCCCATCAGCCACGGCAGTGCTGAATGTTCAGTGATTGAAGTTTGCAACGTGGCTTGACCATTGCTTATGGAAGGACGAGCACATAATGATCTGGGGGACAGGGATGCACATTGACATTGTCTCCACATTAACTGGTCCGATGTCCTTGCTCTTCCTTTCAGCATCAGCGGAGCAGGGCAGGGAGGAGGAGCAGCAGAGGCCCCCTCTCACAACTGAGGGCCCTGAAGTCACAGACTCACCAGCATCACACCATCTCTGCCAGGCAGGCACCAGCGCAGATACCAGCACCTTGGTGGGAATTAGAACATCAGCTAGTGTCCCGGGGCACAGCGGTGAGGGCACTTCACAGTCACTGGAGTTGCTGGCAGAGACAGAGAATGCTCATGGCGCCAGCAGTCGGAGGACTGCAGGGGACCAGGCACCTGCTCAGTCGGTGCCTGATGATGTGCCTCTGGAGTCGTCCGTGATGCAGCAAGTGCAGGAAATGCGGCTGGGTGTGCGGGAGCATCTAGTGGAGATACATGAAGCTCTGCTTGGCTTGGTGTCCGTGGTGGAGGAGTCTACGCGGACTATCGCCGATACAATGAGCCTCATGGAGAGAGTGGCGACTCTCGTGAGAGGCTCCTCCAGGAAACCAATCAGGGCTTCCTGGGGATGCGCGCAGACCAGCAAGCCCTCACATTGGCATTGACCTCAGCTGGTCAGTGCCTCAGGAGATGGTCTGGGCACCAAGTTTCCCAGCTCAGTGACCATCCATCCACGGTGAGCAGGGAGGCCCGAAGCGACCTCACGTCAGCACAGCAGCTGCCTGTCGTCTCTGTGGGCTCTTCTCAGGGCGCTCCGGATGAGGGCAGCAGCTCGTCCGCCCCTCTGCCAGAGACCATTGCATCCGGTGAGACTGCGGTGACTGGGGAGATGCCAGCTGTGGAACTGGCAGCTCCCTCCCAGGCGGGGCCAGCACAGGCTCCACGGGCCAGACGACAGCAATCGAGGCCAACAGGACAGCACAGTGAGCAGGCTGACTCAGATGCCTCTCCCAGCGAGGGGACAGCACCAAGACGTAGCACCCATAAACGTAAACATAAGGCACCTTAGGCGTACCACAGGTTTATCACTGGTGCTTTTGTGTTGGCCCGAGATGAGGTCTTTATGAGTTGGTGTGATATTTAACACTTTTGATAATTTATTTTCTTAAGTTCCTTTGGTTGTAATATTAAATTCAGACATGTCACCATGGCTGAGGGTGCCCCTTTTCTTCTGCAATTGGATGGTTAAGAATAATGTTATGAGTGACTTGTTGGATATTCAGCTTTATTAACAAGGCCCTTAGTTAATGTTCCTAAACAGGCAGATTTTGCACTTAGGTTTCGAGTATGGAGCCAGCAGCCCAGGCTTGTCTTGGTGGTCCATATGTGTTGTGCTAGCTGGGGGTTCATTGGATTAAAGCCTCCCAGGTGTCCCTGCCTCCCTAGAGTATGCCCGGGTCAGCGCCTACCCCCTCAGCATTTCCCTGTGCGTGCTCACCCTCGGACTCACTGCTGGACTCATTGTGTGCAGCCGCAGCCACATCCACTGCATCGATGTCTTCATTGTCCACTGCGTCCCCCCCTTTCCAGCACAAGATTGTGGAGAGCGCAGCATGCAACCACCATCACCGAGACGCGATCTGGGGGGTACTGGAGTGCACCCCCTGAGATGTCCAGGCATCAGAAGCGCATCTCGAGGAGACCGATGGCTCTCTCCACCACAGCCCTTGTGGAGACGTGGCTCCTATTGTAGCGCTGCTCAGCTTCTGTTCTTGGATGGCGGAGATGCATCATGAGCCACCTTTTGAGGGGATAGCCCTTGTCACCCAGCAGCCATCCATCCAGCCGGGCTGGAGCACTGAAGAGCCTCGGCACCTGGGAGTGTCTGAGGATGTAGGCATCGTGGGAGCTGCCTGGGTACCTTGTACAGACTTGTAGAATCAGCATCCTGTGATCACACACTATCTGCACGTTCATGGAGTGGAAGCCCTTCCTGTTGTCAAAGGCACCGGGCTCACCTGCTGGCGCCTCGATGGCCCCATGTGTGCAGCCTATTGCACCCTGGACACGGGGGAAGCCAGCAATGGCTGCGAAGCCTCTGGGTCACTGTGGCTGGCTTGCCTGGTCCCAGCAGAAGTGGATGAAGGTCAATGCATGTCTGAACAGAGTGTCTGTAACCTGCTTGACACAAGTGTGGACAGCTGATTGGGAGACACCGCAAAGATCACCCACCGAGCCCTGGAAGGAGCCAGACGCATAGAAGTTGAGGGCAGCTATGACCTTTAGAGCTGTGTCCACCCACACAGTTAGCAGATATCTCAGGCCTAAGCATCTGACAGATAGAGTTGACTGTCGCCCTTGAGAGACGGAGCCTCCTTCGGCACTGCACCTCAGACATATTGAGGTAGCTGCTTTGCTGCCTGTATACCCTGGCAGCAGGATAGTGGTGTCTTCTGTGGCACCTTCCACCTTGGACTACCTCTTGGCCCTGCACCCCTTGTGCCTGTGCCTGTTCTCCCAAAGGTGGCTCCCCTGGAGGCTGAATGTGCACTCCTGGCCTCCTCCCCCTTCTAGCCCTCCCTTCCTCCTCACAGGAGGTGCCTCCAGTGGACAGTTCAGCTCCCATTCCCAGGCTAAGGGAAGGCTTCCTGAAACCTGCAGGCTCAAAAAAGATTCCTCACTGCTGGGTGCTGACCTGAAGGTTGTGAGTCCAGACCAAGCAGCTGGATGCATTTTGAAGTATTGCAGATCACATAGGCACGTATCAGTAACTTTGAAAAATCAATATTTGACAGAGCACAATCGCGACCCCACTGAACCCTGTTATCCCACCTGTGGATGAGGTTTATACAAATGTGTCCTACCCGCCTGTCCGTTGCGCCCGTGCGCCGACCCAAAGATCATACGGGCACCGAAATATCGCCGTTGAATTTTGCTTCAAGGGCCTCAAGTGGTCCGTTAATTAATGCCGGGCATGCATCGGATATCATTATGTGCCTGCCCAATGAAATATCACGATGGCGCGTGGTGACATCACGATGCTCGCCTGACGTCACCGCACGTTATTTTACGCGTCGGCGTGCGGGTCCCACCCCCGCACACCAAGTGTAAAATTCTGTCCTACGATTCTGATGAAGGGTTATTGACCTGAAACGTTAACTCTGTTTCTCTCCCCACAGACGCTGCCTGACCTGTTGAGTATTTCCAATATTTTCTGTTTTCTCTTTCAGATTCCCAGCACCTACAATATTTTGTTTTTTAGGCCTGGCCCTAATTTTTAGATTATGCCTTCAGACCTAGACTCCCTAACAAGTGGAAATGGTTTCTCTCTATCTACACAAACTGTACTCCTTAAGTATCTTTGAATTTTTGATCAAATCACCAATTACATTTCTGAATCCCGGGGAGTACAGCCCTTGTTGTGTAGTTTTGTAATTTAATCCCTTGTCTAGGTACCACACTTATAAATCTATGCTGTACTCCCTTCAAGACTGACATATCCTTCCTAAGGTATGTTGCCCAGAACTGCTCACAGTACGCCAGGTGTGATCCAACCGGGGCTTTGTATAACTTTAACATAAGTTCAACCCTCTTGTATTCCATTCCTCTTGCACCAGCATTCCACTAACCTTTTTGACTATTTTCTGTACCTGTTCTTTACATTTTATTCATCTGTGTATATGGATCCCCAAGTTCCTTTGGAACTCAACTGTTTCTAGCTTTTTACCTTTTGAAAATAATCTGGTTCTATTCCTTTTAAGTCCAAAGTGGATGACCTCACATTTGCCTACATTGAAATCCATTTGCCTAAGTTTTTTTCCCATTTGCTTTGTCTACTAATATCTCTTTGTAATCTAATGCTTCTATCTACACTGCTTACAATGCCATCTATCATTGTATCATCAGCAAACTGGGATATATGGCATTCTATTGCATCATCTAAGTCATTAAAAAATACAATAAATAGTTGAGGCCCCAGGACAGATCCTTGCAGGACACCACTATCCTGCCAATTGGAATATCTGTTCAGTATCCCTACTCTCTACCTCCTTCCGCTCAGCCAATTTCCTAAACAGATCAATAATTTGTCTTCAATTCCTTCAGCTTCAAATTTAGCTAACAGTCTCTTATGAGGAACTTTATGAAATGCCTTCTGGAAGTCCATAACTAACATCGATAGACATTCCCCCCTCTACTACTTTAGTCATCTCTTCAAAAAATACAATCAGATTTGTCAGGTATGACTTATCCTTTATAAACCTATGCTGGCTCTCTCTCATTAGCTGAAAATTTTCAAGGTATTCAGCTGCTCTATCCTTAATTATATACTAATAATTTCTCAACAACAGATACCAGACTACCTGGTCTATAGTTTCCTGGTTCCCCCCTCTCACGTTTCTTAAACAGTAGAGTGATGTAATTTTCCAATCTAAAGAAACAGCTCCCAAATGGAAAGAACTTTGGAAAATTATAATTTGGATATCTGCAATGTTTTCCCTTACTTCTTTTAAATTGCATGATTGAAACCACTTGGTTCTGAGGGGTGTGTTACTCTTTAGTTTCACTATTTTCTTCGTTACTTTTTCATTTAGTCTTTCATGGGATGTGGGCGTCACTGGCTAGGCCAGCATTTGTTGTTCGCCCTTAATTGTCCTTGAGAAGGTGGTAGTGAGCTGCCTTCTTGAACCACTGCAGACCATGGGGTGTAGGAAAACCCACAATGCTGTTAGGAAGGAATTTCCAGGATTTTGACCCAGCGACAGGGAAGGAATAACGATATAGTCCCAAGTCAGGAAAATGAGAAACTTGGAGGGGAACTTGAAGGTAGTGGTGTTCCTATGCATCTGCTGCCCTATAAAGTGACTCTTTAGACACACTTGGGCCAGGATTTTATGGCCTGGCCATAACGTGTCTCCTCCCCCGGTGGATGCGCCAAGCCATTTAAATCTCCCCTCACCCCTGGGTAATGGACAGGAAAATATTCCATCAAAAGAACCCTCTGATTCAGAGGAGAATTCTCCTCATGATAAATATCCAAAAGGTTCCTCGACCCACTCAAATGAGCAGTCCCTGCAGTCAATAGAGTTCGAACTGCAAAGCTGAGCCTCTGCAGTTTTAAAACCTGCCAGAACAGGCTTGCCCTTAAAAAGAATGGATTCCTGACCTGTTGTAAATCTCACCCTGAAGGTGTATTATTGCCTTCTGACCAGATTATTGCAGCAAGATGTGTAGTTAATTAGCTGAATTGCAATTGCTATTGTTATTTAAATAGCACGGGCAGTTTCCCGTCCTTTCGACCTGCCTGCATGCGGTATTATCAGAAACTGACGTGATGACGTTGTAAATGGCGCCCGACATCATCACGCCTCATAATACACTCTGCAAAGTGGGAAACGCTCCTGATCTTGGAGCGTGAAATTCAGCCCTATGAGTTAGTGTCACCATCATACACTCCAGCTCAATGGTTCTGAGCCAGAGAGATTTGAGTTGGAAGCATCTGCTGCAGATGTGCTGGCTTCGGATGGTCTTTCTATCCATAAGCTCCCACATACTGCAGTTCAGGCACCCAACCTGCTCTGCCAAATCTTAGTCTGTATTATTTATTTTCATTTTTTACTTTGTTGTGAGCTTTTTTAACATAGACTAACTTGCGCTAAGTGCTTAATCACTGGGTGTATTTTTTAATACTTAGCGCCTCAGGTTTATATAAAACCATTACAGGTGGTAAAGGTAAATAGCAGCACCAAATATCCACACTCACCAAATTCTCCTCTTTGCACACTGTTTACAATGCACCCCATTTGTGACAACGCTTTACTGTAAAGGCCTCTCAAAAACAGCAAAAACAACAAAAAACTTCACTCATCCTGATGGCATATTTTCTATAGTTTCAAAAAGATGGAGCATTCATTTATACCTCTCATAAAGCCATGTAAACCACTGCTAGCTTCTGTATAGAAGAAGCAGCTTGTTTGGAAATCAAACAGCAACTTCCCTCTTGGGGAATGTACTGTAACACCAGGGAACATTCCTAAATTTCCACCCAGAGAAGACATTCCCCACTGACAGCCTAATGGAGACCTGCCATGTGGAATCTCACAACATTGAGATGAATTATCTGCCATGTCTATCTCTGGCTGAGTGCATTAGACTTAAGGGAAATCACATCTTTCCCATTCTTGGCTGATCACATGCAATCACATTATTATGGGTTAAGACCCCAGGCAGGATTTTCTTTTGTCCAGAATGCATGAAATTGGAAGATTCTCACAGCTGTGTGTCACACTTAGGGAGAACTGAAGTTACCAGACCCAATGAAGTCATCAGCTTTATTGATTAGACAAAACGAGCAAAATTAACAACAGATACATTCATTACTGTTTTCAGATCACTTATTTTTGGGGGTACAAACTAATGATTTTATTTATTGCTAACAGTCTCCCAGTTACATCATTTATTAACGTGAACTAATTGCCTCTTCAATGCACTATGCAGAACCATCTCCGTTAATCCTCCGAAAATAGCATGCACTAATGGTTTGTCATAGTGCTAGAATGCATTCCTATCTCCATGATTCATTGACACCATGAACACTATAAATATATTTTAAATTGGCAATTCAGGAAGGAAGGGAAGCAGGGTGCATGCCTCTTTTACTCAACATCGATAACATTTATCTGGATTCTTATTAACATTTCTGTGTCAAAAAATCAGGAAAGTAAGAAATGGAGACAAACTCCTTGTCAATTTATTAATTTGCATGACTGTTGGTTTTGTCTCTGAATATCACTTTAATCCCATTAATGGGATTTTCAGTAAGATCAAGAGTGAGTTGTATACTGCTTCACAAAGACATTAAGGCTCCTATGTTCATGATACTTCAAATTTAAGTATCATGGTATAAGAAAGCAGTATTCTTTCAATAATAAAATTGCTTTCATTATCATACCTATATTAATGCTCAATTTACAAGGATGTGTAAGTCTTGTGAGCTATTGAGTTTCACACACACACTGGGGAGTTCTGTAATCAGTAAATGTCAAGTATTAAGATACAAGCAAAATAACGTGGATGCTGGAAATCTGAAATAAAAACAGGAAATGCTGGAAAAACTCAGCAGGTCTGACAGCATCTGTGGAGAGAAAAACAGAGTTAACGTTTTGAGTCTGTGTGACTTCTTCAGAGCTAAAGAGAAGTAGAAATGTGTTGGAATTTATACTGTTTAGCGGGGGAGAGTGGAGCAGGTAAAGCAGGATAGCAGGTCAGCGACAGGTGGGGGCTAAGGAGAGATTGACAAAGATGTCATGGACACGAGACAAAGGGAATGTTAATGGTAGTAGTAAGGGCTAAAGAAGGCGCTGATAGTGGCATAAAGGTAAGAAAGCAGAATGCATTAATAGCAGAACAAGGGTCAGCACTCTGAATGCACAAACATAGAAACAAGTAACAAATGGCCCTTTTGGGGGTAGGGTGGGGGGAGGGGCAGTGGTTGGGGGAAAAGGATAGAAAAAGGAATAAATGGGATTAGAACAAGATAAAACAATGAATAAAAATAAAAATAAGTATTTTTTTAAATAAATAAATTCATAAAATTGAAATAAAAATAAACATTTAAAAATGGATTTAAAAAGGGGTGAGGATGGAGGAGAGAGTTTATGGTCTGATGTTGTTGAACTCATTGTTAAGTCAGGAAGGCTGTAAAGTGCCTAATCAGAAGATGAGGTGCTGTTCCTCCAGTTTGTGTTGGACTTCACTGGAACATTGGAGAAGGCCAATGACGGACATGTGGGCATGAGAGCAGGATGGTGTGTCGAAATGGCAAGCGACAGGGAGGTCTGGGTCATGCTTGCGGACAGGCCAGGAGTGTTCTGCCCTTCGCCTCCGCCGTATCTGTTCTGATGATGACACCTTCCGAAATGGTTCTTCTAACATGTCTTCCTTCTTCCTTAACCAAGGTTTCCCACCCACGGTGGTTGACAGGGCCCTCAACCGTGTATGACCCATCTCCCGCACCTCTGCCCTCACCCCTTCCCCTCCCTCTCAGAACCATGATAGGGCCCCCCTTGTCCTCACTTATCACCCCACCAGCCTCTGCATCCAAAGGATCATCCTTCGCCATTTCTGCCAACACCAGCATGATGCCACCACCAAACGCATCTTCCCTTCACGCCTTATCATCCACTTTTTATCCCTTTTTCTATCCCTTTTCCCCAACCACTGCCCGGTCCCCCCACCCTCCATTCCCAAAAGGGCCATCTGTCACTTGTTCTATGTTGTTCTTTCACAGAGTGCTGATCCTTGTTCTGCTGTTCACACATTCTGTTTTCTTACCTTCATGCCACTCTCAGCACCTTCCTTAGTCCTTACCTCTACCATTAACACTCCCTTCGTCTTGTGTCCATGACACCTTTATCAACCTCTCCTTAGCCCTTAGCTATCGCTGACCTTCTATCCTGCTTTACCTGATCCACCCGCTCCTCCCTTAAACAATATAAATTCCATCACAGTTCTACTTCTCTTTAGCTCTGAAGAAGAGTCAGATGGACTCGAAATGTTAACTCTGTTTCTCTCTCCACAGATGCTGTCAGGCCTGCTGAGTTTTTCCAGAATTTTCTGTTTTAATGTCAAATATCCTTTCTGTAACCAAGGCCAGGATTTTTTGGCCCCTCCCACCCAGCGAGACATTACGTTCCTGCCGAACTGAATGGCGATTTAAATGGCTTGGTGCATCTGCCGGGGGAGGAGACACGTTATGGCCAGGCCATAAAATCTTGGCCCAAGCGTGTATAAATGTCACAAAGTACGATTATAACCATCAATACCCAACAACCATTTTTAGCCATTGGATAATGCACCAAGCAATCAAAAATGTGATAGCAATTTACCAGTAAGCATTGTAAGATTTTGTACGTTATAGTTCATCAGAGATTTATTTCAATTTCTCCTATAATTAATGGAAGCGATATGCAACAAAAATAAGTGCTATGGAAATCTGTCTGAGACTCACTGATATTTAATGACGTGTTAATTATCACTAGCCAAAGTGAATATGATAGTGCTAATGGTTTATTTAGTAAAATCACTCCATTTGATTTAATTCTTCTCCATTTTCCTTATCACATGTGAACATGGTGAGTTCACTTGCAGAAGCAATTCATCACAGCACTGAAATAGTAGGGATCCATTTTAGTCTCTAGTGATGACACTCATAAATATACCCTGCAGCCATTGTGGAATTCCTCATTGCTCAGTTCTGGTTCTTAGCAGAATGTTGCTCAATGTACCTCTGAGATACCATTCATAATTTGTCTAGCTGTGGGTCGTTGACCAAGCTGGGATTCAATGCTGTCCCAATTCCTTTTATTATTCTCCAATACAGAAAACTTCCCACAGGGGCATGACTACAGACTGGGGAATGGCTGACATATAACCCTATCCCATCGCTCAGCAACGTAACTATTACATGGTTCAAAAAAGAAAGAAGCTCCATAAATCTACAATTCAGGCCACTGTCTTCTCATGTAGAACTCTTAATTTATGGTTCTCATTCTCAAGACATGTTTTGAATTAAAAAAACATAATTTAGTATTAATTAAAAATGAGTCAAAGTCATATCTGGCTGGCTTGTTTTGAAAATTCACAGGGCATTACCTAGATAATTCTAGAGTAAATACTGCTTAGAATTTTTGGAATGTTTCAATAAGTTTGGATATTTAACTTCATAGGGATGGTTAAATTGTGTTGTAACCGTGTGATCACCTGTCCCAAGCATACCTGCTAGGTGAAGTCTGACAATTTTCTTGAATTGAGAAATACAATAGTAATTTGATTGCTCACACAAAATGCATGAAGCTTTTAAACATCAGTTATGACTAATGTGCAGAACTTTGTAAAAGATGGATTGTAAAGTCCTAAAATCATAATCATCAGTACAATGTTACTTAAATTTGTCCTCTATTGTACTATGACAAGCCACTGTGTTTGTCTGAGACTTCAGAAGCCCCAAGGAGCACAGGCATGCATGCAAGTGATTGTATATTCTAAAAGCCAAGATGAATCGTTCCATCACTATTACCAGATAATACACTCATTATTTATTGTTCTACCTTTAGAGAGCAACTTATTTGCAGAAATAATGTAACACCTGTGGTCGCCTTTGTAAACGTATTGCCAAGCACTTGCCTGGTTTGTGTTACATTAAGAGTCAAGAATACAGAAATCATTCCCCTCTCATGTTATTCTCTGTGGGTTATTGTCCTCTGAATATGAGTCCAGGCAATAGATGCAGCAGCTTCATGCTTTGTGATTTTGTTTGAGATTCAAAGCTGGGTAGAAGCTGTCTGTATTCTTCTTTGTATACATCACTTGTGAACTTTTGCAACAATTGAATTTCATGCCACGATGATTAATCTTCCATTAAATTTTAATTTCAATTAATTGGCTTTATATTCTTACTTTGTACATTTGGGAGATGTGTTAAATGTTTATCTCCTTTCTAATTATATCTTAGAAGAACTACTTAAATATCACGGCATCATTAAATTTCGAGGAGCCGTTCTATTCTTGACTAAATTTACATGCTTTATAATGTAATGAATTGTTAAAGATATATTGTGACAATTTGTAAATCACGGTAAAATTTTAATTTTATCTAAGATCTTTTGCTTCCCTCCCCATATTTTTCATTGATCTGGATTGCAATCAAAGAATATAATCTTTCTTCCCTTCTATTTGACAGCAACTTTGAAGAGTTTTAATGAAATTAATTTGAGGAACTGTTATCTCAGCATTTATCTTTTGAAGACCATTAAAGATCTTACTGCACATACTGCATTAAAGACGCACATTTAAATAACTACTCTGAAAAAGGTTTTCACAACATTATTTTATAAGTACCAGTGTTTATTTGTATGAAATATCAGAATTTTGATAGTTATTCATTATATACCTAACTTCAATAAAATATGCAATAATATAACCGTATAATGAATGAACCCAAATATTGTGTTAGTAAGAGGTTGCCACTGGAACATCTTTGCCCCTCCATATTTTTGTGAGTTGTGATGAAGTTAATGATAGTTAAGTGTTTTTTATAAATACTTCAAGTCCAGGTTTTTTTCAGTTGGCGGGCAGGCTCTACGGGAGCGGGCGGGGACGGTCGGGAACCCAACCACCGCCCGTGATCGGGTGTGCACCGCCATTTTACGCAGGCGGGCCAATTAAGGCCTGCCCAGCATAATTCGTGGCTCCTGAGGTCAGGAGAAGGGGTGGGCGGGGGCGAGAGGCCAATGTCCGCTGGGCCCAATGGCGACCCGGCAGCCAATTCAAAAACAGCACAGGCAGCCTTCCTAAGGCTGCCATTGAATTCGCTCATCTGCAATGGAGAACGTCAGCGGTGAGCAGGCCAGGCGGCTGGGCAGTCGGCCCCGAGGTTTCCCGATGAGTGCCTTGCTGCCCTCCTCGAGGAGGTGGCAGCACGCCAGGGTATCCTTGTCCCAAGGGACGGGAGGAAGAGGCCCCCCTGCCTTACCAAACGTGCCTGGGAGGAGGTGGCATCACGGGTCAGCTCCCACGATGTGGCAAGGCGCACATGGGTGCAGTGCCGCAAGCAGTTTAATGACCTCCTGCGATCGGGAAGGGTGAGTACCATGTTGGCATGGATCACTTAGCACAGCGGTTAGGTTGGCCTTACCCTTGCACCTCAGAATTTTTTCTTTACTTATTCGTTCACAAGATATGGGCTTCACTGGCTGGGCCAGCATTTATTGCCTGTCCCTAGTTGCCCTTGAGAAGGTGGTGGTGTGAGCTGCCTTCTGGAACAGCTGAAGTCCATGTGGTGTAGGTACACCCATAGTGCTGTTAGGGGGCGAGTTCCAGTATTTTGACCCATTGACAGTGCAGGAACAGCGATATATTTCCAATTCGGGATGGTGAGTGACTTGGAGGGGAACTTCCAGGCGGTGGTGTTCCTATTTATCTGCTGCCCTTGTCCTTCTAGGTGACAGTGGTCATGGGTTTGGAAGTTCTTACAGTGTGAGTGACAAATGTGATGGAGGCAGATCTGGGCAAGGGGGTCAGCTCTGGCTGCTTGGAGTGAGTGACTGGCAGCTCCAGGGTCATGAATCAGATGAGCCCTGCAAGGTTTTCCTCATGGCCAGGCTGCAATGGCAATGCAGGTACAGGGTGGTCTAATCAATGCTCCTCTCTCCTTTCAGGAGAAGACAGCACACGATAATGCAGAGCGGCTGCGGACTGGCGGAGGGCAACCCCACCTTCTCATCATCACCAGATACGAGCAGGAGGCACTGGAGCTGGAGAGGCACCATGCACCCAGGTCTACTGGCAGCGGTGAGGTTGGGGTGCCAATGGGAGGTAAGAGTTCCGTGCGCTGAGGTCAGAATGTCTGTCAGTACAACCATTCCACTGTTGACTGTATATTGATTTCAGCCTCCAACATGGAATCTCCATTGATAATGGAAAGACGAGGGCATCTTGATCTGGACATTCACATTAACAGTGTAACTACTTCAACTAATCAAATGTCCTTGTTCTTCCTTTCAGGCTCACTAGAGCACGCCTGGACTCAGGAGCCTGAGGGGCCGCCGCTCACCCCAGAGGACACAGATGATATAAACACACCAGCGTCACACCCTCTCAGCCAGGCAGGCACCAGTGCAGATACCACCACCTCGGTGGGGATAAGATCGTTGGCTAGTATCTCGGTGCACAGCGGTGAGGGCACTTCACACTCGCTTGAGGTGCAGGCGGAGGCAGAGAGCGTCCAGGGCGCCGGCAGTAGGAGGACTGGTGGAGACCAGGGACATGCTCAGTCAATGGCTGATGATGGGCCTCTGGAGTTGTCCCTGAGGCAGCAGATGCTGGAAGTCCAGCAGGGTGTGTGGGAGGATCTGGCGGAGATACATGAGGGAATGCGTGCCATGGTGTCTGTTGTGGAGGGGTCCTTGTGGAGCATGAGCAATGCAATGACCCTCATGGCCGAGTGCACTGCCTCCTCCATGGAGAAAGTGATGACTCTCATGGAGAGGCTCCTTCAGGAGAACAATCAGGGCTTCCTGGGGATGCGCTCGGACCTGCAAGCCCTCACATCGGCATTGACCTCAGGTGGTCAGTGTCAGTGTGGGTGATGGATTGAGCACCCAGTGTCCCAGCTAGGTACCCGTCCATCAATGGTGAGCAGGGAGGTCCAAAACGACCTGACTTTGGTGCATGAGCTGCTTGTCGTCTCTGCGGGCTCCTCTCAGGGCGCTCTGGATGAGGGCAGCAGCTCCTCTGCCAGTGACTGTGGCATCTGATGAGGCTGTGGCGACTGGGGAGATGCCAGCAACTGGCCGCTTCCTCCCAGGTGGGGTCTTCACAGGCTCCACTGGCCAGAAGATGCCTGTCAGGTCATCAAGGCCAACAGGAGAGCAGAGTGAGCAGGCTGTCTCCAATGCCAGTGCCAGTGAGGGGGGGCATCTAGACGTAGCACCCGTAAACGCAAACATAAAGCACCTTAGGTACAACACGGGCTTATCACTGGTGGTTTTCTTTTGCCCCACTTTTAAGTTACTGTTAAGTTGGTGTGATGTTCAACACCTTTTCATTTAGTTTGATTTCTGCATGCCAAGGTGCAAATCATTAAATGTGTTTGTTCTCAACAAGCCTCTGGATGCTTCATTAGTTCTGCAGATGAAGGGGAACCCATGATGTTATGAATGACTTATATGTCATTGAGCTTTATTGAAATGGCACATTGTGCATGTTTTTCCCCAAGCAAATGTTGCTGTCAGCTTTTGAGCATGGAGCCTGCAGCTCTGGAACGTGGTGGTGGTTTATCTTTGGTAGGTTAGCTGAAGGAGCGTTGGATTAAAGCCTCCCGGGTGTCCCTGCCTCCCTGGAGGTTGCCCAGGTCAGCGTCCATCCCCTCAGCGTTCTCCTGAGCATGCTCTTCCTTGGACTCACTACTGGGCCCACGCCTGCTGCCAGAGCAGCTGCGTCAACATCTTTTTCCTTTACTGCGACCCCCTCTTTCCAGTGCCAGATTGTGGAGAGAGCAGCATGCAACCACTATCAGTGACACATGATCTGGAGTATTGCAGTGCGCCCCCTGAACGGTCCAGGCATCGGAAGCGCATCTTGAGAACACCAATGGTTCTCTCTACCACCACCCTTGTGGAGGCGTGGCTCCTATTGTGCCGCTACTCTGCCTCTGTTCTTGGATGGCGGAGAGGCGTCATGAGCCACCTTCTGAGGGGATAGCCCTTGTCACCCAGCAGCCATCCATCCAGTCGGGCTGGAGCACTGAAGAGCCTCGGCATCTGGGAGTGTCTCAGGATGTAAGTGTCATGGGAGCTGCCTGAGTACCTTGCACAGACTTGCAGAATCTGCATCCAATGGTCACACACTATCTGAACGTTGATGGATTGGAAGCCCTTCCTGTTGCTGAAGGCTCCTGGCTGACCCGATGGCCACGTGTGTGCAGCCGATTGCACCCTGGACATGGGGGAAGCCAGCAATCACGGCAAAGCCTCTGGCTCACTGTGTCTGGCTGGCCTCATCTGTATGATAGTGAATGAAAGTCAATGCACGCCTGAACAGAGCATCTATCACCAGCTTGACACAACAGTGGAAAGCTGATTGGGAGACTCTATAAAGATCACCCACCGACCCCTGGAAAAAGCCGTTTAAGGCCTCCGTGACCTTTAGCGCCACTGGCATGGGGTGTCCACCCACACAGTTGGAGCTGATCTCAGGCCCGATCATCTGACAGATGGAGGTGAAGGTTTCCTTTGAGAGTCGGAGCCTCCTTCGGCATTGCACTCAGACATATTGAGGTAGCTGCATCGCTGCCTATAAACGCTAGCAGCAGGATAGTGGCATCTTCTGCGACCCCTTCCGCCTTGCACTTCCTGTTGGCCCTGTGCCCCTTGTGCCTGCGCCTCTCCTCCCACAGGTTGCTCCCCTGGAGGCTGAAAAGAGACACGTGGCCTCCTCCCCCTTCTTGCCCTCTCTTCCTCCTCAGAGTAGGTGCCTCCAGCGAAGACCACAATCCCCATTACCAGGGTAAGGGAAGGCTGTCTGATACCTGTGCACCAATGTGCACCGAGATACTAGCCGCTGATCTAATACCCACCAAGGTGCTGGTATCTGCGCTGGTGCCTGTTTCAGAGAGCGGGTGTGATGCAGGTGCATGAGGAACATGGTGGTCCTCCAGGGTCTGGGGTGGCCCTTCAGGTTCCAGAGTGTGAACGCCTGCTGGTGAAGCTGAAAGGGAGAAGAAGGACATGTCATTAGTTACAGTCATCACTCTGTCATTACGCATGCCAGGCATCCTGGTGAGACCATGGAGGTCTGCATCATGGTGCCCTCGTCTTTTGATTATCAATGGGGACTCCAGGTTCGAGCTCACATCAATGAAGAGACTACACTAGAATGGTTGCACAAGCCGAAATTCTCACCTCAGTGTACTGCCCTCTTACCTTCGTCTGACACTCCAACCTCACCGCAGCCAGTTGACCAAAGTGCATGGCGCCTCTCAAGCTCCAAGGCCTCCTGATCGTAACGGGAGAGGATGAGGAGGTGTGGGTGTCCCCCACCTGTCTGCGACCTTTCAATATTGTTGTGGGATGTCTTCTCCTGAAAGGCGAGAGGAGCTTTGATTAGTTCACTCTCTACCTTCAGCACCATTGCAGCCTGGCCAACCCCACCTGAGGAACGCCTTGCAGGGCACATCTGAGTTGTGGCCCTCGAGCCGCAAGGCACTCAGGCCAAGCAGCCAGGGCTCAGCCCCTTGGCCATCTCCGGCGTCATTAACAGTTGGTACTTGGACTCTAACACCCCTGAGGTCCATGGAGGATGGACAGCCCAAAACACTTCAGCACACTGACGCATACCAACACAGTACTCACTCTTCCTGAGCATAGCAGGTCATTGAAGCACTTCCAGCACTGGAGCCAGGTGCGCTGCACTACATCATGGCTGCTCACCCAGGCTGCCACCTCCTTCATGCCCTCTTTGTGAGGTGCAATGGCCTCCTCCTCCCATCTATGGGGAAAGGGTCCCTTCTGGCAGGCACCTCCTCCAGGAGGGCAGCGAGGCACTCATTGGAAAAACGCAGGGCCGACTGCTACACTTCCCGACTGCCACTGCCTGCCCCCACTGAGCCCATCTGATGAGGTCAAAATTCTGCCCCATGTGTACAGGGTGGAGTAGGTAAAGTTGTTAAAATGTTAAGAGACATAGGGACTAGTCAATACTTAATGTTGCGCAGCAGTGATATTTGTTGTTCAGAGACAGTATTGCAGGGACAGGTGATAATAAGTGAGGTTCATGGAGATGCTAAACCTAACCCATTGCGGAAGGTAAATTTAAAAATTAAGTGGAAAACTGGCAAAATGACTGTTAGGGTGGTGGAAAATTTGCCCATTGCAGGGGTTCAATTTATTCTGTGTAAGGATATAGCTGGATCACAAATGTGGGTGATGCCTATGGGTAGTTGAGCAGCCTGTAGAAGTGTTTTCAACAGAGGTGTTACAAGAGGAGCATACTGGATTGTTTCCAGCTTGTGTGATAATGAGATCACAGTGAAGTAAATTATTTAATAAATACTCAATATAGAAGAAAGAAACAGAGAGTGTGTTATGTAAATATGCTTAAAAAGTCCTTTGTCAGGGAAGAGGAACAAAATGAGGTATTAGTGGTGGTGGATGATGAGAAAGAGGTAGAAATGCTGGACTCTGAAATTGATTTTCCTCTAATCAAATTGGATAATGAGGGGGTATTTGAAAACTTAAATGTAACATTGGACAGAATTTTTACCTTGGCGTGTGGGATCAGCAGGTGCGGGTGGGGTGGTCGGGAAGCCGACTGCTGCCCGCGATCGACAGCGCACTGCGATTTGATGCTGGCGGGCCAACTAAGGCCGTCCAGCATGATGTGCGAGTGGCAGCCCTGAGCGCTGACTGTACGGGTGGTGGGAGGAGGGCGAGCAGGTCTAGCGCACACTTCGAGCATGGAGCTGCCTCAGGGAGATGAAGAATATATGGAAAAAATATTAAACAACAGGAAAAATGAATAAAACATGTCCCCTCATGTGACATGAGCAGGAACATGTTTTTAATTAAAAATTAAAGTTTTTATTTCATTTGTATTTGGTTTTGGGAACCTTATCCTGCCGTTTGGCCTTTTCGCCTGTCCATGAACCATTAGGTTGAACAGGCAGTGAAAAATTCTGGACAATTGATAACTTAATGGACTTAATAGGCCTTTTAATTGTCGGCAGGTGTGCTGACGGCTCCAGCGCGTGCCCGCTGATTGAACTATCGCGCGATTGCCCGTTGACATCAGCACGCTCTATCAACATCAACGCATGTCATTTCATGCTCAGTCGGGTCAAGTGTGCACCCACCCACCGAGCTAAACAATTTGCCCCTCGAGTTACTTTCCAGACAAGTGTCAAAGTGATTTGGAAAAGCTATTGCATTCACACAAAGCTATTTGTGGAAATAAGTGGGGAGGACAGATTTAGCTTTCCATGATGTCTCTGTAGAAGTTTCACCTTTGATAAGGCAACATTCTTATAGATTAAACTCGGCAAAGCTATCACAAGTACCATAAGAAATTGATTTCATGCTTCAAAATGATATTGAGTCTAGTTGCCTAGCTGTCTGGCGTTCGCCTATTGTGCTGGTACTAAAATAAGATGGAACTCCAAGACTGTGTGTAGACTATAAAAAGGTGAATGCAGTGACAAAAGTGGATTCATATCCTATACCATGGGTGGATGATTGCGTTGAGAAAGTGTGACAATCAAAATTTATCACAAAGATTGGCTTGCTAAAAGGATATTGGCAAGTACCATTATCGGAGAGAGCAAAGGAGATATCAGCTTTTGTGATGCCAAATGGGCTATATCAGTTTAAAGTCATGCCATTTGGTATGAAAACTGCACCTGCAACATTTCAAAGACTGACAAACAAAATAATTGCAGGTCTAAACAATTGTGCTGTTTATATTGATGACTTAATAGTTTTCAGTCAGACATGGCAGGAGCTTTTACAACATCTGGAAGAATTGTTTACTCAATCACAAGAAGCTAATTTGGTGATGAAATTGGCTAAAAGTGTATTTGCAAAAAGCGCAAGTTACATATTTAGGGGCAGAATTTTCGGGTTGACGAGCGGGGGCGTGCGTCCCGATGTCACTGCACGTCATTTAGATTTCCAGCTTGGTGGGCACGCAGCCGAGTCGGCTGCGCACCCGCCGAACTGTCAAAGGCCTGTTAAAAACTAATTGAACAGTTAAATGAGCTGCCCGTCCAATCTTAAGGTTGGTGGGCAGGCGAAGAGCCCAGGCGGCCTTCGCATTTTTCATGGAACCTCATCCACAGGCCAGGTGAGGTTTCATGAAGTTTTTCTAAATTAAATAAAGTTTATCATTAATGTTCTTTGGCATGTCCCAGCTCATGGGACACTGTCACACGAGGGGACATCTTAAAGTATTATAACGGGAGCGCAGGCCCCGACTCAAGGAATTCCTCCCCACCCGCCCGCACAGGGAGCGCACAGCGCTTACGGGTGTGTGCCATGCTGGGCGGGCCTTAATTGGCCCGCCCACATAAAATGGCAGCGTGGACCTGATCGGGGCACCGATCGGGTTCGTGCCCATTCTCGCCTGCCCCCGCACAACCCCCGACAGGGGGAGAATTCTGCCCTAGGTCATACCATTGGACATGGTAAGGTGGGTCCAAGAGGTGTGAAACTTAAAGCTATCATGGATTTCCCAGTGCCTACAACAAAACAAGAATTTTTGAGATTTCTGGGCATGAGTGGGTTTTACCAGAAATTTGTACCTAATCTTTGCAGTGTGGTTGCTCCACTGACTGAGCTATTAAAAAACAAATAGTTTCAATGGACACTGGAGTGTCAGAAGGCATTTGATAGTTTGAAAACTCTATTAACTATGACACCAGTTTTGGCAGTACCCGATTACGCCCAAGCAATTTAAGTTGGCCATTGACGCAAGTGATAAAGGCAATGGGGCTGTACTGTTACAAGAAGATGACACTGGGAATGAAAAACCGACGGGATATTTTTCACGGAAGTTGAATGCACAGCAGAGAGGGTATTCAGTGATTGAAAGGGAGACATTGGGTTTGATGTTAGCATTGCAGCATTTTGAAACCTACGTGGCAAACAATTTGTCAGAAACAATTGTTTATACATACCACAATCCTTTAAAGTTTCTGGGCAAATATCGCGACATAAGCGCAAGGCTATTCAAGTGGAGTTTATTACTGCAACCATTTAATCTACAGATAAGAAATGTCGCTGGACGAGAGAATCTGATTGCAGATGCGTTATCAAGAGTTTGAAGCTTAAAGAGAAAATTGGACATTTTAAAGCCTGGTCACAGAACTGGAATGATTTCTGCTGATACCAAAGATTTGTATATAAATTGTTATGTTACTTCATGCATCTGGTAGTGTAATAGTCTAATAAATATAGGAAATAGCATAAGATGGGTTATTAAAAACGAAGTCGTCTCTTAAAATTATGATGGTTCATTTCTCAATAAGGAGGAGGATGTCATGAAGACATATTAATGTCTATAATGTGATTGGAAATTATTTTTTAAAATAGTACTCTGGTGTGGTCTGTGTCTATAGGCAGAATTTTCCATTTAGGGGGGGTGGAGCGGGAGCGGGTGTGGACCCGATCGCCACCTGCGATCAGCTCCGCGCCGCCATTTTAAGTGGGTGGGCCAATTAGGGCCTGCCCAGTGTATTTGCCAACTCCTGTGGATAGCGGGAGTGTGCGGGCGGCGGTGGGTGTGCACAGACCACCGGGTCCAATGGCGACCCGGCAGTCTGTTTAAAAGAAGGCCTGGCAGCCTCCTGTAGGCTGGTGACAATGACCAATTCGAGGGCACACCACAGGGGGTCAGTTGAGCAGGCCAGGCTGGAGGGAAGGGCAGAGGAGCAGGCCAGGCTGCAGGGTATGCCAGAGGAGGAGGGCAGGCTGCAGAGTAGGCCAGCAGGGGGCCAATGCGCCCCTCGTTTTTCTGATGAATGCCTTGCTGCCCTCTTCGAGGAGGTGGCAGCATGGCGGGAGGTGCTGCTTCCCCAGGATGGGAGGAGGAGGCCACCCCACATGATCAAATGTGCCTGGGAGGAGGTGGCAGAGGTGGTGAGCTCCCGCAACGTGGTGGGCACACTTGGATCCAGTGCCATAAACGATTTGTTGCACTCTGGCAGGGTGAGTACCATGGTGGCATTGGGCATTTAACCCAGCAAGTAGCCTTAGCCTTTGAGGCATCCCCCAAGTCTTACTGTCGTGACTGCATTGAATCATGTAGGGCATTTTTCCTTTGCTGGGTGGCCAAGCAGATAGTGCCCATGCTTAGGTCAGCCTGAGTGGGCCATGAGGAGATGAATTCTTCCCCACACCATGTGATGCTCTTACATGCACATGACTAGTTTGGGGCAACCTGCAGGAGCTGCAGCTAGGCGCATACTGAGAACTCCAGGACATGTCCTATTCAGGGTGATGAGATGGTGGAAGGGGAGCCTCAAGGTGTCGTGGCCAAGAACCATCTGCTTCCCTCTATACTGCAGGTAGTTGTGCCTCCTTGCTATGGGAGGAAATAACATGTGGTACCTAATGTGATGTACGCAGCATGTGTCCAAGGGGGTGTTGGGGGGGTGAGGAGCAGGCATACCATCTTTGTCTGAGTGATCACCAGCAGCGGGGAGAGGAGGCACTGGAGGCCTGATATGACCCACTGTGGTTGGGCTGTGGCGTGCACGTGCAGAGTCCATGTGCAATTTGCCCAGATGAGTGGTCTCTCTTTCTCAGGAGAAGAATGCTCATAACACCTCCGAGCGTGCGAGGACTGGAGGTGGCCAGGCACAGCTCTCCATATTAAGCCGTTTCGAGCAGGAGGCCCTTGAGCTGGAGAGGCACCATGCACCCAGGTCTACTGGTGTCAGTGAGGCTGAGGTGGCACAGCCAGGTATTTGAGGCCAACAGTGAGGTCAGCATTGTCCTCCCAACAGCCATAGCACTGAAGATTGTTAAATTAGTTATTGTTGCAATATTGCTGGGTCATAGAGTCATACAGTCATAGAGGTCCACAGTACAGAAAAAGGCCCATCGGCCCATCGAGTCTGCGCCAGTCAAACAAGTACTGAACTATTCTAATCCCATTTTCCAGCACTAGGCCCATAGTCTTGTACGTCATGACATCGCAAGTGCACAACCGAATAGTTCTTAAATATTATGAAAGTTTCTGCCTCTGCCACCCTTTCAGGCAGTGAGTTCCAGATTCCCACCACCCACTGGGTGAAAAAATTCTTCGTTACATCCCCTCTAAACTTCTCGCCCCTTATCTTAAATCTATGCCCCCTGGTTATTGATCCCTCCACCTAGGGGAAATGTCCCTTTCTGTCTACCCTATCTATGCCCCTCATAATTTTACACATCTCAATCATGTCCCCCCTCAATCTCCTCTGCTCCAGGGAAAATAACCCCAGTCTATCTAATCTCTCCTCAGAACTAAAACTCTCCAGCCCAGGCAACATTCTGGTAAATCTCCTCTGCACTCTCTCTAGTGTAATCACATCCTTCCTATAATGCAGATTCCAGAACTGCATGCAATACTCTAGCTGTGGCCTAACCAGTGTTTTATACAGCTCCAGCATAACCTCCCTTATATCCCTCTTATATTCTATGCCTCGGCTAATAAAGGCAAGTATCCCACGTGCCTTCTTAACCACCTTATCTACCTGTCCCGCTACCTTGAGGGACCGGTGGACATGCACACCAAGGTCCCTCTGATCCTTGTTAGTTCCCAGGGTCCTACCATTCATCGTGTATTCCTGTGCCTTGTTTGTCCTCCCCAAGTGCATCACCTCACACTTATCCGCATTAAATTCCATTTGCCACTTATCAGACCATCTGACCAGCCCATCTATATCCTCCTGTAATCTAAGGGTATCCTCCTCACTATTGACCAACCCAGTAATTTTCGTGTCAATTGGTTCTGGAAGGTTGAGCGCACAATGAGCCGGAGGGACAGGGATGAAGTTTGTCAGTGTGTGCACGCTAACTGATCCACTGTCCTTGTTCTTCCTTTCAGCATCATCAGAGCCGGGAGGAGGAGTGGCAGATGTCCCCCCTCACTCCTGACGGACCTGAAGCCTCACCAGCGTCACATCATTTCTGCCAGGCAGGCACCAGTGCAGATACTAGCACCTCGGTGGGAATTGGAACATCAGCTAGTGTCCCTGGGCACAGTGGTGAGGGCACTTCACAGTTGCTAGAGGATCTGGCAGTGACACAGAGTGCCGATGGCACCAGCAGTCGGAGGACAGCAGGGGACCAGGCACATGCTCAGTCGGTGCCTGATGATGTGCCTCTGGAGTCGTTCGGGACGCAGCAGGCGCAGGAAATGTGGCCGGGTGTGCGGGAGCATCTGGGGGAGATACATGAGGCTGTGCTTGGCTTGGTCTCTGTGGTGAAGGAGTTTACGCGGACGATCGCCGAGACAATGAGCCACATGCCCGAGCGCCATGCATCCCCCATGGAGAGAGTGGTGAATCTCGTGGAGATGCTCCTCCAGGAGACCCGTCAGGACTTCCTGGGGATGCGCTCTGACCAGCAAGCCCTCACATCGGCAATGGCCTCAGCTGGTCAGTGCCAGTGTGGGAGATGGGGTGGGCATCAAGCTTCCCAGCTCGTTGCCCATCCATCCACGGTGAGCATGGAGGTCTTGGGTGACCTCACGTGGGTGCATCAGCTGCCTATCATCTCTGCGGGCTCCTCTCAGGGTGCTCCGGATGAGGGCACCAGCTCCTCCGTCCCTCTCCCAGTGACCGTATCATTCAATGAGGCTGCGATGACTGGGGAGACGCCAGCTGTGGAACTGGCAGCTCCCACCCAGTCGGGGCCAGCACTGGCTCCATGGGCCAGAGGACGATCACCAAGTTCATCGAGGCCAACAGGACAGCGGAGTCAGCAGACTGACTCAGATGCCACTCTGAGCGACGGGGCAGCACCAAGACGTAGCACCCATAAATGAAAGCAGAAGGCACATTAGGCACACCACGGGTTTTTCACTGGTGCTTTTGTGTTGGCCCGAGATTAGGTCCTTATGATTTATTTTTGATTGTTTACACTAGTGTTTAATAATTGTGAGAATTTCTGAATCACACTTTAAATGCCAGATGTGTGACCGTGGCTGAGGGTGCCTCGTTTCTTCTGCATGTGTATGTTTACGAAAAGCGTCATGAGTGTTTCTTTGGACATTCAACTTTATGTACAAGGCTCTTAGTTGCTGCTGATGACCTGGCAGATTTTGCACTAAGGTGTTGGGTATCGAGGTGCCAGGCAAGGCTTGTCCTGGTGGTCCATCAGTATTGTGCTAACTGAAGTTTCATTGGACTAAAGCATCCCGGGTGTCCCTGCCTCCCTGCAGTAGTCCTGGGTCAGCGTCTACCCCCTCAGCATTTTCCTGTGCGTGCTCATCCTCAGAATCACTGCTGGACTCATCGTGTGCAGCTGCATCCACTGCGTTGATGTCTTCATCGCCCACTGCATCCCCTCTTTCCAGCGCAAGATTGTGGCGAGCGCAGCATGCTACCACTAACACCGAGACATGATTTGGGAGGTATTGGAATGCACCCCTGTGCGGTCCAGGTATCAGAAGCGCATCTTGAAAGACCGATGGCTCTCTCCACCACAGCCCTTGTGGAGCTGTGGCTCCTATTGTAGCGCTCCTCAGCTTCTGTTCTTGGATGGCGGAGAGGCGTCATGAGCCACCTTCTGAGGAGATAGCCCTTGTCACCCAGCAGCCATCCATCCAGCCGGGCTGGAGCACTGAAGAGCCCCGGCACCTGGGAGTGTCTGAGGATGTAGGCATCATGGGAACTGCCTGGGTACCTTGCACAGACTTGTAGAATCAGCATCCTGTGATCACACACTATCTGCACGTTCATGGAGTGGAAGCCCTTCCTGTTGACGAAGGCACCGGGCTCACCTGCTGGCGCCTTGATGACCACATGTGTACAGTCTATTGCACCCTGGACGCGGGGGAAGCCAGCAATGGCCGCGAAGCCTCTGACTTACTGTGTCTGGCTCACCTGGTCCCAGCGGACGTGGATGAAGGTCAATGCCCGTCTAAACAGAACGTCTGTAACCTGCTTGACGCAAGTGTGGACAACTGATTGGGAGACACTGCAAAGATCACCCACTGAGCCCTGGAAGGAGCCAGAGGCATAGAAGTTGAGAGCAGCTGGTTCCTTCAGAGCCACTGGCATGGGGTGTCCACCCACACAGTTGGCAGAGATCTCAGGCCCAAACATCTGGCAGATATAGTTGACTGTCTCCCTTGACAGTCGGAGCCTCCTTTGGCACTGCACCTCAGACATATTGAGGTAGCTGCTTCACCGCCTGTATACCCTGGCAGCAGGATAGTGGCGTCTTCTGTGGCCCCTTCCACCTTGGACTACCTCTTGGCCCTGCACCCCTTGTACATGCGCCTGTCCTTCCAAAGGTGGCTTCCCTGGAGGCTGAATATGCACTCCTGGCCTCCTCCCACTTTTAGCTCTCCATTCCCTTCAGAGGAGCTGCCTCCAGTGGACAGATCAGATCCCATGCCCAGGCTAAGGGGAGGCTTCCTGAAACCTGCAGGCCCGGAAAAGATTCCTGACTTCAAAGTGCTGACCTGAAGGTTAAAAGTACACAGAAAGCTGATGGGAAGCGTTCTGAACTACTGCAAATCACACAGGCAAGTTTAATGTCCTTTCTCCAATAAATACTTCACAAAGCAGATTCACGACCCACTGAGCCCTCTTATTCCGTCCATGGATGAGGTTAATAGAAAGGTTTCTTACCCGCCTGCCCGTTGCACACATGTGCTGACCCGAAGATCGCACGGGTGCTGAAAAATCGGTGTCGATTGAAGGCTGAAGGGCCATAACTGGCCCCTTAATTAATGGCGGGCACGCGTCGGACTTCATCGCGTGCCCGCCCAGCGGAATATCGTGATGACGCGCGGTGACGTTGGGACACTCGCCCACCCCCCGCATGTTAAATGGAAAATTCTGCCTTACGTGTGTCTTAATTGGATTAAAGCCAGCTAGTCTGGGTGCTTTGACGTGTAATAATTTTGAGATGTTAATTAGGTAAATGTAAGAAGGGTAGGAGGTAAAGTGTAAATTTGCATTTATGAAAAGAAACCATTCAAGACTGCAGGTGAAATCTTACACCTAGCTAGAAGACGCCAAGCAATGTGTTTTTTTTTTTGGCTTACTGATAAAATTGGTGGGATGAAAGGATGTTATTGTTAGAAGAGATAAAGTTATAAGTCTAATGATACAATGGAAAATTTACATTCAAAGAGAAAGATATGTATAAAGGAAAAAGGAGATTGTGTGTAAGGCAGAGGCATTTTAAGACCCAACAGGTGTGAGAAGCCTGCAGCCTGTAAGCCTCAAGCTGCTGTCTGCAAGGACCCGGAGCTGGAAGAAACTAATTTTGAATGCGACTGCCCAGGTTGTGCTTTGCCAGGTGTCTGTTTAAATCTGTGAGATTTACTGTTGCCTTAATGGTGGTGTAACTGAGAGATTTTTGTAGTCACTATAGTAGTAGTCTTGTAGACGTATGTATGTGTTTACAATATTTCTTGTATTAATAAATGTTTAATTTAGTTTTACAAAAACCCCTTGATACTTGGTGGCCTTGTTACTACTGAATTCAAAGCCTGCAATTCGAAACATACAAATTGCAAGAATGCGTTTCCCTCTGGGATTTGAAGAACTCAGCCTTTACCATCAGCTGTGTCATAATAGGGGCACAAAATAGTCTTGTCAGCAATGTTGAAACCCATGGAATAAATGGGAAAGTGTTACAAAGAAAAATGAAGCTGTTTGAGTGATAGAAAACTGTGGTGAATTGGTGTTTTTTTGAACTGAAAGAAGGTGTACAGTAGGGTTGTCCAGATTTCTGCATTAGGGCCCTGCTTATTTTGATATATATTAATGACTGAGATTTAGTTGATGTGACATGTGTGCTTTGCCCAATAGCAGATCCTTGGCTCATTATCTGCTGATACTTCATCCTGAGTTAGTTCCTTGGTGGTTTCTTTCAGTGTTGGTTTGCCATTGAATTCCACTCTCAGGGGCAGGGAAAGGAAGCAGGTACCCTCAGCTGGAATGGGAATTGAACCTGCACTTGCTCTTATTTTGAACTGTAGGCTAACCTCCTAGACAACTGAGCTAATTGGCCCTCCAGATTTAAATGCACAGGGCACAAAAATTGTAGATGATTCAAAATTTGGAAGTATGGAATGGGCAGACAAGTGGCAGATAAAATTTAATGCAGAGAAAGTGTAAAACAATATATTTTAGCAGGGAGAATATAATATCAGGCAATATAAAATAATGGACATATTTCTAGAGGGGTGGATGAACAGAGATCAGGGGGCTACATGTGCTGAAGTTGGAGGGAAGGTTGAGAAAGTGGTTAATAAAGCATACGGGATCCTGAGCCAGGGGCTTTTGGATGGCGGAGTTCACTTCCCGCCATCTGAGGAGCCAGCGGTGAACACACCACCGCCAATACTCGCTGTCCCGCATCCATTTAACACTGGCCAAGGTTAAAAGGAGGCCTTTGATAGAAGCGCCACCACCCCACACCCCCCACCACCCCCCACCACCCCACCTCCCACCTAAGGCCTGTACAGGGTCACTCTCTGGGTTCCCCCTGCCCCAGAACTCCTCCCACCAGTCTGAAAATTGAAGCTGGGTGGGAAACAGCCCTTCAGTGGTCTTTAATTAACAACTTAAGGGCCTCAATTTGGGGAAGGGCGGAGGGGCCGACCTAGGCCTCACCCGTCCCATCATAAAATTGTGGAGAAGTTGGGGAGGGCGAGAGCCCAATGGGAAGGCCATCGAAGAATTTTTACAGCCACCCCCTGCCATCAAGCCTGCCGGCGGAGTGGCTGCAAAATTTTGCCCCAGGTGTTTATAAATAAAGGCATAGAGTTCAAAAGCAAGGAAGATATAATAAACTTCTATAAAACGCTGGTTCAGTCTCAAATACAGTACTGTATCCAATTCTGGGCAACTGCGTTTTAGGGAA